>NC_054882.1:36470799-37156179 GCF_018320785.1 Cheilinus undulatus
GGAACCTGGAAACTGGCCTGGAAGTAGCCAAGGCAGTGAGCCAGGTGCCTGAGTGATGTGCTGTCAGAGATTAAGCCACTCTAATCTAACACCTCAGCTGGGCAGAGCAGCAGCAACAGTCTGTAAAGTGAAGCTGAATACTGCCAAAACTTTCCATTGACTGAGCTTAATGTTACATCTGTTCATTTTAGCCCCTGTAACTAAGCACATGGTTGTTCGAACAGATCAAACACCTAGATGTGACAGGATGAGAAAACATCTGACTTTTTCAAATTCAGCAGTGTGTTGATGACCCTGTGCAAGTTAAATTCACAGACATAAAGACAGCTGTATGAACTGCAGTATTTTTGCATTAACAAATCCAAGAATTATAATGGCTCTGGTATCTCTTTAAATTTGACTTAAAATTATAATGTTTGCCATATAGAAATGTATGAAGACTGGATTAGATCTGTCAATAAGTTTTAAAAAAGAAAAACCTTTGACCTGTTGTGAGACAGGACCTTAAGTCATGTATGATATCTGCTGTCAGAAGTCTTACATTTTCATTAGGATAAGTTTCTAATGAGTTTCAGAGTTTTCATTTTACTACAGAACTGAAAACTTCACATAATGCACATAATATGCAACTAACCTTGACAGATGAGTGTCCGATTGCAAAATTAAAACAAATGTTTTGTCCTCAGTAGCATGGAAATATTACTTAGGTAATGCAGACATAAACCAGTGGGCACTTTCCAATTCATTGGTTTGTGCTAGCTCTCTCTCTCTAAATGCATTATTATTATACACCATCCCCTTGTCTCTTTTTGCAGTGTCCTACTGACTGCTGATCCAAATATATTACTTTTCCGAAGCCTAAAAATATGTGTGAAATGTACAAGCTGCCACCACTGCTTCACAAGCTAGATTTGCTTCTGCATTAAAGATATCCACAAGGAAAAAGACCTACATAGCTTTGCATATATAGGAATAGCCTGGCACCTGGAGTCCAACAAAAAATTCATACAGGGATAGGAATGCCCCAATCATGCTTCTTTGTGGCTGATAAATCATCTAGTAAAATAGATGACATATCAGCTGGTCAGTCCACTAAGCTTGTCGTGTCATGGGGTCATATACAGGTGTGTACAGGAGGCAAAGGCAACGTGCTGAGATTGTAGGCAAGGAAACCCAGATTTCTTTTAGCCTAAACTTTTCTTATCATTATTCTGTTATGTTTTGTTGAGCAGGGTGTAAATCCTAAATAATATTAGTTGTGTGCAATATTCTGATCATTTTTTGGTGCACTAATCATGTTAAGCAGAGATGACTTAGGATGTAGTGTTTCTGTGATGTGGCAGAAAAGGGTTAAACATTTGAGTGTTGATTTTAAGACAAGTGTAATTTTAACTCCATTCAGAGTAAATGTCTTTCGGTGTTGGACTTATCTGACCGTGTTAATCTATTCAGTTTTAATCTAACTCTGTCAGTTGATCCAAGCTCCGCCCACTGCCATTTTGAATCTGAGTGGGAGAGTTTTTCCATCATGCCTTTGTGCAGAGTGTTTAGATGTATTGTAGATGTATTTCAGATGTGTTTAGCTGCATAGAGTTGCCTGTTGTACAGTGATCACTGTTGGGATTCATTTGCTCATGTTGCTGGTGAGATGTTGTTTTTTTAATTTAAAACACTTCTGCACCATGAGTGAAGTTGTCTGCTAAGTTGGTCACTCGCTGACTGTGCCAATTTATGTTGCATAATAATAGAGGAGCTGCAGGCTGTGAATAAACTTTAGACAGGAAAAGTTAAAGGAAAATTTTTCTGATTCTTGAAGGGATATTGGACAGGCCAGGGGCACATATTTTTGTTAGATAAGCCTGAAAAAGTGATTTTCCTTAATATGTGACCTTTAAATCAACAACTGTTTCTGTGGACTCTGATTTTCTTCTTGCTCTGTGAGAGTCTACTTAAGAATGAAAATGTTTTGATGGTAATTTACCAGTGAACAATTATTTTCGGAGGGCACATGTGTCCACCCCTGCCTCTCCAAAGAAGGTGACTATCAGAGTAGCAGTGGGTATTTTTCTTTTGGCGTTGCCACTGCAGAAGGCCTCTCTCAAGGATGTTTGTTCTAGAAATCTGGATGCCGAACTGTCTCTCAACATCAACTCTTTGACAAATGGTTTCCAAGACACCATCAACGCTGTCAAACAAAATTCATAATTAACAGATTGTTCACAAAGATGCCTTCATGTATTCAAACACTGTGTTTACCTTTTAATGACTTCTTTTCCATTCTCCTATGGCATTTGCCTCATCCGTCTTAAGAGCTTCCTTAAAAATCCCTATTGGAACAAAAGAGATTGTATTTTAAGTTGCATCTACAAGAAAAATTAAAATAAGTCCACCTTCTCAATTACCTTTCTCCACATGTGCTTGCATGTGGTGTGAATTTCCAGAAAGAGACAGGACATGGGAACGTCTGATGGAGATTAATGAAAGATTGAATATAAGCTACCATCCTATATAATGTAGGCATCTCACAATCTAATGCAGTAATGTTAAGTACTGTACCTCTTCAACAGATGTCTCTGCGTCATGCTGCAGACAAGGGGCTGTCCCAGGAACCATCTGGACCTCACTTTGACATGTCTATAATATGACCCACAAATACTCTGTGTTACAACTCAGCTGAAGGACAATTACAACATAAAATAAGTCTCTCATTCTCAGTTCAAAATCAAGTATTTCAGAGCTACATTTACCTCAATATCTTCTCCTGAGGATTGAGACTCCATGCGCTCCTGAACATGAAGAGCCAAAATCTGCAAAGGAAAGCTTACTTTGCACATTTGGCACTCTGCTTTTGGCATGCTTCAAAATTCAACGGCATCTGGTGGTGATGGAGTTAGGTCGAACTCATGTTGCAAAGGCACAATATACAAGGGGTGTAATACTTTGGATTTGGGTCCCAGTATAACCATTAGAATCAGGAGGAATCATAATCAGTCTTCTTTTGCCCTGACCACCTGAAAATACAAGATATTTGTATAATTACAGTAATGGATGCTTTACAATGACTGTAATGCCATGTGCGTTACACTACTAGTTCTCATCACCTGTAGCCTTGTAGAGTAGCCATCCTCCTGTAAACCCCTGCATCTTAGGATATTCATTTTGTAGTAGTCCACAGGAAAAAAAAAATTACAGTTAGGTGATATTTATATGCCTAAAAAGACCAAGGCTTGGATAGAATGGCATTAGGGATGTACAATATTACTGATATGACATCAGCACTGGCAAATATTAGTTTAAAAAGTATCTGTAATCTGTGTCAGCAGATGTGTAAATTTCTGTTGATTGATTTAAAGTTTCTTTTGATAATTTTGGTTATTAATTGACACTATAGAAACACAGACTGGTTGACTGATTAACTGTTTGACTGATGTACAAGGTATAAAGGGTTGAGATTATGTACTTATACCTGGGTTTTGAATTCAGTACAACCAAATTCTTATCAGTAATTTTCACTGCATAAAGGAAATTTATATTACGCAAACTGTAAATGTTATATTTTTGCAGGTTTAAGAATAAAGAGTAGTAAAGTTTGGGGTAAAAAAAAAGGGAATGATTGTAGATTTGTTGTGTGCCATGCACAAAGGTTGGTTACATTAATAAAGAAACCATCACTGATATTTTAAGTCCATTCTAAAGCTTTGAAAGGGTGTTAAGTATACAGAGGTCAAGGATTTATAACATACCTCTGATCTGTTTCCCACTGAATTAAGCAGAAGTCTCACAAAATAAAGCTTGAAAGGGCTTTCATTGGTCAATCCGCAGTGTGCGTTGTTTACCCAGCTCACACACTGTATATGTTAGACCCTAACATGGTTTAATGATCACTCTGTAGAGTGACAGCATCATTTTGAGTCATTTATAAGGTCAGCTTTACCATAATCACCTCTGTGATTATATTTCACCTTTGCTGGGTCCTGTGAGGGAAAAGCTTCTATGACAAGGTGAGGAAGTGCTTGATGAAGGTCACTGTGAGTTATACTTCAATCTACTCTCCTGTACTTAAAGTGAGATAATGGATTGCAAATTTGAATACCTCAGTCTCATGGCATAACAACACTGGGAGCTAAAATGTAATTTACATGTTATTTCCATAGGATTAGCATCTCTATATGGGAAAACCGGTGTGTCATTGACACAACCTTCAATCAGAGAAGCCTGCTCTGTGAGAGAAACGGAGAACTACAGAAGCATATCTGCTGATCTCCATTGAGATCTGGCTCTGAGAAGGGTTTATTAGCTCATTCATGACAAATTGTGGCAAACTATACAAAAATGTGTCAAAGAAACTCAATATGTGCCCTCTTGCTTATCTGTTGCTATGGTAACAGATGTGCTAATAACTCTAGTGAAATACCAGGATATCTACACTTACTTTTGTTAGATATGAAAACAAGACTGAGGGTGTGCACTGACAGAAAACTACTGGTAGCTAACTGGTATTCAGTAGTGGTGGGAGTATCGATATATCAATATTTACAAAGAACTCTTTTGGTATCAACTCTTCTAGCAAAGTATTGATACCAAATGAGTACTATAAAACACATCACACCCCTTCTCCCCCTGCCCCCTCTCTCCAGACTGCTTTGGCTTTACTGCTCGTCTGTCATGTGACTTTGGAGACCAATCAGACATGTCTTTCCTGCCGTACCATGTAACTTTGGGAACCAATCATAAATGCGTAACAGATTTCAGTAACTCCACTCACTCGCATATGAATTCATTTTACAGTCTGTGATGTGAACCTGGCTGCCTTTCTCACTCAATGTGGTCCCCAGGTAAATAAAAAAATACTGAGACCACATAACAATACCGTAAAATATATTAAGACAAAGTTGTAGAAACATTAAAAGATAAATATTTCTATGAAAATCGTTGACTTGTATTTCTTAAATTTTTGCTTTAAACTTGTGGCTCTATGTGTTTAATATAGGCCTTTCTATCTGAATTTTTAAAAACAAAAGGAAATTGGGTGTTTTCTTGTTCTAGATATTTCAATTTCATGTACAAGTTTGTGCTATGATTATATTTTATTTATATTGTTATTTACCTGCATGCACAAACATTTTGATCTAAGTTTCTCCCTAAATAAATTTCCGAATGACCAGCCTATGTCTTTCATTTGACTGAAATGTATACCTTTTGAAAGTCCAATATTTTATTCTTTCTTTATCGCCCATCCCTAGAAGTCAGCCCTTTGTCCTTCCAGTGTCATCACATCCGTCCACACATCCTACTCTGTTTGTCATGTCTGTCAGACAAACAAACTTATGGCTCTGTGATCGCCTCATCTGACATAGTGACCATCATTATGGTCAAAGACAAGAGTGTAAACTGACCTCAGCTTTAGGAGAAGATATATTGAATGTTCCAGTAGGGAAAATTCTCTATGACTCTGTCCTGCAAAATAACAATGTAATATTTTTGATATAATCAAGGAAACTAAGCAAAGGACTCTTTCCTACACCATGTTCCAAATTATAATTCAAATGATGTTTTTTCTCTGATTTTCCTAAACAGTCGATGCAAATGACAGTTAGTATAATCTTCAAGTCATCAACCGTTAGAGCACTGTGTCTAAACCCTGCTCAACCAAAGAGCCAAACTGTTGAAAAATGTGTTTGCAAGAGCCACAATCTAAGTGGTGAAAAGTGGCAAAAACAGCTTGAAATAGAAATAAAAATAAATGAAACGTGGCTAAAATGGTCAAAAAGCAGCAAAAATCGGTGAAAAGGGGTGAAATAGGGAGGAAAAGTGGAGAAGGGGTCAGAAAGTAGCAAAAATGGGTGGGAAGTGACACAAAAATGAGTTACAGGTGGCAAAAAAGGTCCAAAAGTGGCAAAAAAATGAGTGAAAATTGACCAAAATGGGCAAAAAGCAGTGAAGAGTGGCAAAAAATGGGCAAAAAGAGGCAGCAAGTGGTATTTAATGGCAACAGGTAGCTTAAATGGGCAAATAATGGTGAAAAAGGGCAAAAATTAAATCAAAGTGGCTAAAAGAAGAGGCAAAAATGGGCAAAAAATAGGAAACAAGTGGTATTTAATGGCAAAAGGTAGCTTTAATGGGTGTAAAGTGGCAAAAAATGGTCTAAATGGCAAAAAGGTTTCCCTTTTTTTAAGGTTGTCTGGGCCAATGATTTTTAAAATTAAGACATAAAGACCCACATGTGGCTCTGGAGCCACACGCTGAGTATCACTGCGTTAGAGCATAGTTCATATTTTATTAAACAAACCTCCCAATGATAACTTTATTATTATATTTTTAATAATAATAACTCAAAATGCACTGTTCCAAATTATTATGCACAACAGAGTCTCTGAACACTTTATAGGTTGTAAAGAACTGAAAATGGTCACTTGTTGACATAATCTATCCTATCTTCTTGGAATTTTACATGATGAATAGCCACTTTTTCCTCACTTTATGCATTCCTGGTATGATCTACATTTTAATGTGCTGCAGCACACTGCCTGGGTTTGCTAACACCCCACTATTCCCACATATCGGAAATTGTGACACATCCCAACGTGCAAGAAGGTGCAAGGACCCGTTCAGTGCTGCTTGCAGCCCTAGTTTAAACAATTTCCATGTCTTTTCTTCACTACCCACAAAATTCCTTTTTTTACAGTGTGGTCTCATGTATCCTAGTTCACTGATCCTTAAATCTCCTCTTGTCCTCTCTCCTGCATCCTCTGTCCTCTAGCAGCTTAAAAGTCTTTCAGATGCTCCTTAATATAGCAGGTCAGGAAATCTTCCAGTTTTACTTTTAATTTTTAAATCATCAATAAATAGATTAATTTTAATATTTTTCTCTTTTAACTACTCAGCTTTTGAGATGTAATATAGCATCCATGGAAAAAGATGAATATACAATTGCTTGTTTTCTCAGAGCTGTATTACATTCTTTGATATCCGTCTATCCGTATTTGTATAATGCCAGTTCATAAAAATGTTTTCTCAAGACACGTTTCAAAAAGAGCAGGTCTTGACTCCACTCAGTTAGAAACCTTGACCGGACCTGTATCATGCTGAACAGACATCTCCTAAAATTGATCATATTCAATTGAAATGTTGCTCTTTTCTGTCCTGAGCTTATTCCATCATGGTTACCGTTTATTTTAATCACAAATGTGTGTTCGAGCACATGCTCTGATCCTGTGCCAGTGTTTGTGTGTGAACCACATATAGAAATGAATATTTTTCCCCGCCTTGAAAGGTTTGTTTCTTGGTCTCTAGTTTCTGTGGAGCAGTGCTGTAAATTCCATGAAGGAGCCACACAGAGATATCTTCCAGTTTATTTGGTTGTAATGGTTAATGATATTTGTGTAAACTTCCAAAGGTCAACATAATTTCTGGGCTTGTTAGTTTACTGTAATGAATGGGATTAATATGTCGGATTTTCTTAAAAGACTGTTTCTTTCTTTAATCCTTAGAGTCACAATAACTCATGTTAATCTCTTTGTTTTTTCAATGTTCATTTATATTCAAATTTAATATTAAAATGAAAGAAATAAAGCATATGACTGCAGAAGGATTTCTTCCACAGTGTGATCACAATCTTGTCCAATCATTTCTCAGATCTAGTATGACACATAGTTGGATTTTCACTGATTAATTTCATTGACCAACAGATCGATCTGCCAGCAGTCTTGTATTTCTTAAAGCATCAGACACAGAACAGCCATGGAGCAAAAGCAGTGCAGTCAACTGTAATGTAAGAGCGGCTGTTTTTAGACACTGTGTCATCTTCGGGGATTTAGGGAGCTTCTATGAATTATTCAGGTCAAGTTTCAACAATGGAAAAAATCGAATTTCCTGGAAAATAAGACATAAGGCAGGAGACCATGAGATCATGCAGTGGACAAAGGCCTACGTTGGGCCCATGAGTCTGCCTTAGAGTTCATAGACTCTCTCAGAGGGTCTCATTTGGTTTCATTTGGCACATGCTGGGCTGTTTGTGGTTTGATCCTTAAGTAAATTATAAGATGAAGTCCCTGTTGTTTTGTGCATGTATGCTGCTGAGCCATCACTCAGGTATGTGGCTTTGCAGGAATGAAAATATAGCCAATGTATAATTAAAGAATATGAATCATGCAACATCTTTAGGAAAAAATAGTTTATTATTTTCTTCTATTGTTGGCCTACGTGTTAGTAACAAGCACTTCTTAGACCAAGGTCTTTATGGAGTTACATGCAGGAGAACAGACGGCTAATAAAATAAGGTTTTTGTAACTGAAGAGCAGGAAGGACCCCTTTTTTAACTCAGAAAGGCGTAGGTTCAAGTTGCTCTTTGGACTGGGATATAAACAGTCAGACAAAAGATCAAATTCAACGCTCTCTTTAGAACAATTAAAAAGCCTTTTTTTTCCCATTTGGAAAGCATGAGTCCTTGATTAGTTTTACACATTTGATTAATAAACACAACAGGATTGTGGTCAGTTTATACAGTAACAGGACAAAAAGATGAACCGACATATAATACAAAATGATTTAAAGCTAAAACAAGAGTGAACATCTCTCTTTCTATTGTGGAGTAAACACGCTGGTGAGACTGGGCGCTCAAGTCTGTTTTCATCGTCCTGTAGGAGGACAGCACCTACCCCTGCATCACTTACTTCAACAGCAAGTTTAAAAGGGCGATCAAATGTGGGCACAGCCAAAACTGGGACATTGGATAACAGCGTCTTAATGCAGCCAAACGTACATGACAACCATCTGACCAGTGGAGCCATCATCTAGGACTGGACCACATTTCTGTATGACAAAAAATAAAAATAACTCTATAAGCTTTTCATGTTGAGAAAGATTTTTTCACTCCTCTGCTGACCTGCATGAATATGTGATTGTTAAGGGGGAAAGGGTTACTCATGTGAGTGCTTCATGCAAGGCCTGCTAGTGGAGCGATTAGCTCAAAGTTAGCCACAGTTGCACTTTTGTCAGACATTGACAGCATTCCTTTATTGAAAGCAAACACAGAGAGCAACACAGACTTTCCATGACAGAAAATGATGTTGACACTCTTCTGCTGACCTGTTATGAGTGTGTCTTATTTACAGGGAAAGGGTTAGTTGTTTTGAGTGGTTGTATACTAGGCTTGCTAGTGGAGTGCTGCGCTTGGAGTTACTTTATTCATATTTTAACATTTTTTGGATCGGGTTTAATCTACCCATGTTGTGTCTTCGACCTTGAAGGGAGTGCTAAACTCTCGGCTGATAAAAAGGACAGTGTTATTACCTCGTGTGGCATGGGACCCTCCTATGATGACGCATGACAACCGATGCTGGCTCTGCATCATTCAGATAGTGTTGAAAATACTGAACATCACTTCTTACTTTTTTAGTCACAACATAGTAAAGTCTGTCCTCTTCTCTTTATTTTTTTTTGCAAGGTAACTGGACGAGTCATGAGACAAGTAAAGCAAATAAGGAAAGGCCTTGAAGTGACTCTGTTGTGGCCACTTGATTGTGAAGGTCCAGATGTTGCTGTGATTATTTTTCCACGGGAATTGAGTGCTGAGCTAAACCCAGAGGTAAATAAGGATACATTTTTGATCAAAACTGGAAACTAAGGGTGAAATCAATTATTTATTCCAAATGGTTTGTCTACTTTTTTGTGTGTGTGCACAGACCATTCTGGACCACATCAGCGGACCTACCACAAATGAAGATGAAGATGATGATGATTGCTGTGTGGAAGACAAGAGCCGCGTCACAGGGTACTTGTGAATACTCCAAATCAGACAACCCCTATAGAAAAGTTATAACTATTAAAGTTACAAAACAATCTGAGCGTGAATAAGAGTGCTGTGACATACTGTCATTTTTAGTGAAAAAGATACTGCATAATAAAATGGCAGTGTGACAATGAAACTGGACCCTCCTGTGACCTGACAGTGAACATTAGCCTTGCAATTTCAGCGTTCTCAACTTCATGATCTGCTCTTATCCTAAAAATAAACAACATACAAACATTTGTAATTTACAAGAAAGATTTTAAAGGCTTACCTATTTCCCATAATCCTTTTCATCTTTTGAACAGCACTCCAAAGTCCTAGTTTTGATTTTCATTACATATAGAGCACCTGAGCAAAACAATGATTTTATCCAGGAATTCTCTGACTTTTATCATATTTTATGTCCAAGTATGATAAGATTTAATTTGAGGTGATTTTAACATTGATGTTTGCAGTCCTTCTTAGACTTTTAGTTCTGGTTTTATTGACAAGTCCATGTCCACACAAAAGGCCACACCCTTGATTTGCTTTTACTCCACGGAATTGGCTAACCTGGCGTGTTTCACAAAACCCCCATCAACAGCATGTGGGAAAGGGCAGAGCCTTTGAAAAAAAAAACTCAGAGGGTGATTGGATGAACGTTCTGTCTGTCACATCTTTACGGGCCAATCAGAGCAACAAAACACATGACATCATAGCCGCTACCGAGTAAACTCCACAGAGAACTGCATAACATGAACCATGGCGACTGCAGACATGTCAGTACACGACTTCTGTCATTTTTGAAAAGAAAACAACTCACTGCTGTTATTTGTTCTTATTTTAACAAAGAAATGTCAGGTTCTGATAAAACTTGCGCTTTCGCTGCATCCATGCTAATCTCTTTCCCATAACTCCACTGTCCTCTTGTCGCTGCGGGCTAAAGTCACGATCCTGCCGTGCCCAAAAGTATTGCCCCTCAACGCTGATTGGTCCTGTCACTTTCTAACCGGGCCCAAACTGTTCAGAACTGACAGCTTTGCAAGATGGATTCACCAGTGAGAAATACTGTCGTACGCCCAGTTAGTTTTAGAGCAGACTCTGCAAATGAGTCGTAGAAAATAGATGCAATGATTGGAAATGTTCACTCAGTTAAATAACTGAATAAATCAACGTGAACACAAAACAGTGACGATGTGAAGACCTAAAAACCAGTTAAAAACTTTAAACAATAACTGGCTTACCAAACTGCTCACTTCCGGCTTTTAAATTCCATACAAGTCAGGGTTAAACGATCAAATTTAGTGGGAAAGTGAAATCAGGGCTACACTGCTTGAGCACATCACACAGTTTTTATAGTTTTTTTTTTTTTTTTCCTTAACAGTATTTTATAACAACCACCTAAAAAACCTGACCAGATCAACTGTGTTGCTGCCGGTCGACACTGGCAACATCAGTAATGTAGGAGGTAATATTTGTTTGCTGCAAAATGCCCCCATGTTTTAGTCACACAGCAGAAGAAACTGGTGTCCTGGTGTGTTTGTTAGAAACCAAGAGTATCATCCACAGGTTAGGAATGGCTTTGAGGCAGAGACAGAAAAGGTGGGCTTTAGAGCACAAGTGGGTGCCAAGGTGGGATTTGGAAGAGGAGTAGAGAGGGATGATGGGAGCATTGGACAGAGGAAGGAGTGAATGATTCTTTTATGTCATTTCTGCAGCCAAGAAGGGTTTGAATGTTGATTATTGTTAAATCCTCCTAATGACTCTTTAGAAATGAGCATTTTTTTATTACATTATTCCTGAAAGGAATAAAAAAGGATTTTGTCTCTGAGCAAAATGTGGTGGTTTTCCTTTATCTGAAGAACTGCCTTAGTGAAGAGGATTCCTAAGCTCTGAGAATTGCCTGCTGCCTCTCAGCAGCTCCTGCCTCCTCACCTCTCGCCCACCACTTTAGCATCCTTGTGTGGTGTCTCTGTGGGGGGGTTGGGGGTGACTGTGATTGATCCTCCCCTGCTGTTGTTTTTTTGGCAGCTAAACAGAGGCTTGACATCAAAATATTGTTCCTTGACACCGGTATATTCTCAGTATAAATTTTTCATGTTCAGCGTGTGAAATGACTGACTGAGCTACAAAGGAAGCATCAAACTTGCAGACATTTTCACTCTCTCACCCACTTGCTCGCTTACCTTCCTCAGTAGGAAACACACACGCACATACACGCACGCACATGCATAGGCCTACACTGTGCCTTTCCCACACACAAACTCGTGTGTGTTTCATTTTGAGTTTGGTGGAGCAGAATCAAGAAGTACCAGGCATTAGAAATTAGCAGAAAGACAAAAACTGTGTTTGAGATTGATTCAGATAATGCAACTTTACCTTTAGGCCTTTATTCTTACAAGTATATTCCCTCATTTACACAGATGAACATGAAAATTCAGAACTCTTGAACTTAAAAACCTGATAAAATGGAATCCAAAATTTGTGTCTTACACTCTAGATTGGAATAAGGTTGTCGTGAATGTGTGAAAACACAGATCTACGTGTGACTGAATTCTGGATTTAGACCATTAGAACGTTTTTCACCTCTTTCCTGAATGGACTTCCTCTGCTCTCTTCTCTTACCCCCAATTTCCATATACAGCGTGCGCGCCGCGGAATGCCGGCGAATCATACTGCCGAGCACTTCGCTCCCTCTCTAGTCTATCAGAGCATTTCTATACCCGGCGCTCTACACTGGCAGCGGCGCGTGCCTGGAGCAACACTTCACGCCACTTCATTTCAGATACGCTGCAGGTCTATTTCAGCGCCGGCCGCTGCCAAACTTCATAAATTCACTGTCGTTCAGAAAGCACCAACCGTGGAAGTCACAAGCGTAGAACATCTGGTTCTTTCAAAATAAAACACGATGCTCTGGCTCCCAATCGTAAATCATCACTTTATCAACATTACATCTTATCCTGCAGCTAGGACAAAGGGTCACCCAGAGGTCAGTGGGTCACAGAGCTACAATGGTGCCATTGACGATGAAAAGTTAACTTTTGGGGATATTTAGCCAAAGACTTTTGCATAAAACCACACATCCTTTAAGCTAACATTAACCTTTTAACTTCCTAATGTACTCACTCAGTGGTGGAAGCAATAATAGCATGGACTTGTTCATGATAAATTAACCCCAAAAAGGTAAAATAGTCTGTTGTTGACATGCTATTCCTGCATGAACTCGCAGTTCTCCCATGACCTCCTCCTGCTGATCAGGGCTTGCGCGCCGTGGTGCAGCGCTGTAGACTCGCTTCCAGTATGCGAGGTCGCTCGCTTTTCAGTTGGAGCAAACCCGCGGTGCTTCGGTGCGTGGCGCACATGCTGTATATGGAAATTTGGGGTTACACACACTCCTCGATTGAACGCATCCAACGGTAGTGATATACAGATTTAAAAAATAATAAACGTTTGAATTTGGAAGGTAACAGATTTATTGATATGACCTACCATGGATTTCTACTGATGACAGTATTTACCTTCATAAAGGTTTTTAGTTAAGGTGTTTTTTTGGTTTGTTTTTTAAGTAAGCCCTGAAAGAGCTGCAACTGGTCACCTACGAACCACATGCAGCTCGAGAGCCGTGGATTGAGTATCACTGTTCTAGATTATGCTATGTCTTTATTT
Organism: Cheilinus undulatus; assembly: GCF_018320785.1. Taxonomy (NCBI): domain Eukaryota; kingdom Metazoa; phylum Chordata; class Actinopteri; order Labriformes; family Labridae; genus Cheilinus; species Cheilinus undulatus. The sequence continues at coordinate 36,484,235 of NC_054882.1, forward strand.
AATTATTTCATGTTTCATTTTAATAAACAATAAAAACATGAAAGTGGTGTGACACATCCTTTTAATTTCTTCCAAGAATATTTAATTTAAAAAAATCAAGAAACAGAGGGACCTACAGTTGTAAAGATCATGGCAATTTTTAAATATGTACCGCCGGTGGAATCCCCCCCCCATATGCTTCACACCATTCACTCCTTACACTGATGGCAGAGGTTGCTATGCTATTCTATTGACAGGGTCTCTGCACACCTGAATGTGTGACAGGTGCATCTGAGAAAATCACACTGTCTGGCATTTGCTGATATGTACTGTAATGCACAGCATCTCCGTCTAACTGCCCTTCATCAGTAATGATGGCAGAATTCAAATAGTTCAGTATACCGTATATACAAACAGAGACACCGCTTTAAGGTCTTTACACACCGGGTGCGTTATTTTTGTCTAAATTTTCCTCACATTATAAAAGAAAATCAAGCTCATGTTGTTCCAATCATTATTATCATATTGTAGCCTACCCACAGGTCAGTGCTATGATGCATGATGCATGAGCATGTGCTGTATGAAGCTCTCTGTCAGGATCGATCCAGCTGGATCTTTAAGGAGTGACAGAACCACACGCTCGCAGTACGAAACTATTTTACAGATTTTTACACATTTTACAGATTTTCGCAGTGAAGGCAAATAAAAACGTATCCAACTCAGTGTGCAAGGTCCGAATGCATCATGTTTTTTATTACGGTTCGGGAAAAACCCATCCCAAAATAACGGACCCAGTGTGTAAAGACCTTCACTCTTCAATTATCCAACCAGGGAACCGATGGGTTTATTGATCACCCAGAGCAGAGGTCGCGTTAACCAAAAATTCTCCGTCATTGATGGATTTTTTTGTAGGATGACGGAGAATTTTGAAGGCTGTCCGTCATTTTGATGAGGATGAGCTGGCATTTCAGCCCGCACACAGAGACAAATGCATAGACCTCTTCCATTTTGCACACATGGACTATCAAGGAGGTTATTTAATCAATGAAAAAATCCTGTAGCCTGTTGGCCCAACCTCGATTTCCACACCTTAGATGAGTGAAAGCACGTCGGTGTCAGCTGGCAGCTGAGAGGTTCAGGAGAGCCATATCCACTGAGCCACATCCATTTCCTGAGAGGGGTGTGGTCAGGGGCGGAGTCAGACAGCTTATTAACATTTAAAGCCACAGACATCGAAAGCTAGTTCAGAGCATGGCTGAAACAGGTTTTTAGACATGTAAAAAACAAATACTGGAGTGTTTTTCAGCAACAAAATTCACAGGCATGTTTTGAGACTGATATAAACACGTCTTAAAGGGGTAATATATGTGATTTTAATATTATATACCCACTCATATAAGGGTTATTGACAATATGGTTTGATGTTCTATTAAAGAGAATCAGATATTCCCCATATTAACATACAACACTTTGACATGCCCTAAGCTCATCGGCTTTGTGTCATTTCAACTTCTCTTGTTTTCTCTTTTTGCGTTCTCGTATAGCTGCAGGTTGTGAATTAATGAGCAGGGCAGAAAAACAAAAAGAGGAAGACAGAACAAGACAATGTCGAAGGGAAAGCAAAGAAAGAGAGAGAAGGGTGAGGAGAGCAACAGGGCGAGTTAAGTCTTTGCGATGTTCTTTGGAAGTGTGCAGAGCTTTCAATAGAAATGGCAGCAGCCTGGGAGTAGAGCTGCACAGCTTACAGGGGTGCCACTTAAAACCCTTCATAGAAATATGGCCTGATATTAAAGCTTACAGGCTGAACTTGCAGTAGAGGTTGGAGTGCAGGAAAGAGGGAGCACTTCATTTTTGGGAGAATGCTCTTTGAAGGCGTTTTCCTTCATAAAAGTATATTGACAGGCTGGAATGCAGGTTTCATTTTAGCTTGAGGAGAAGTAAATTGTTTGTGTTGTGTCCAAACTACTGCAGGGCTGACTCCCCACAAACAAAACATATGTCCTCATTTTACAATGCAATGCTTGAACAACTGAAAAGCTTTCCTTTGCTGGCAACAAAAGATTAGTCCCAGATGGCAACAGCTTTGGACTGCATAGACCCAGTTCAAATAATCCCTCGAAGGTAGTGAGATGTATTTTGGTCTTGAAGTTTGATTCTTGTTCCCCTCTCTCCTGAGCTCTCAAGCATATCACTCTTACAGCTAGAGTAAGCTCAGTTCTACTTGATTTTAGCACACGTTACATAAATATTAAAATACTTGCAGTTAATAATAGGGGTGAACTCAAATAGTGGAAACATTTAGTTTCTTTCCGTCTAAAACAGGGGTGACAAACTTCCGGCCCATGTGCCACTTCTGGTCCACTCGCAGGTGCAATGGACACAAGACTTTTGGAGAAAAAAACTGTAATTTTTCAAAATAAAATGAGAATTTTCAATATTTTATAATTTAGATGTTAAATGTTCACTCATTTTTTATGATCCATCTATAATCATAGTTGTTCTGAATTCCTGCCTTGTCCAGTGGGTGGCAGCAGAGTTGTAAGCTTTAGAAGGATTAATGTAGATTTAGTTCAGGCAGTACCAAGGCAGCTAAGAGAGCCTTCTGGGGTCCTTAACATATGCTCTGTATTAGTTCTTTCTTTTTTTGATCTAGACTTTCAGGATTGAACAGCATGAGTAGAAGAGCATATGTGAGTTGCCGAAGAAGCTTATTGAATCTCCTTTTTACCAATTAATATGTACTGCATCAACTTATAATGCATGTTCTGCATTGATTGTTTTATAATCTAATAGAGCTAGTACTTTATACATAATTATGTTAACAGTTCAAGCTAATGCTAAGCTAATATGCTAACATTTTATAGCTAGTCATTGATCTAATGTTGCTGTGTTATATCTTGGATGCTGAAGGTTATCTCCCACTGCTAGCGTGATATTAGCATGCTAATGCTAACTTGCTAATGCTAATATATTCCTGCCAGTATGTTTAGTGGGCAAATGAGTTGTTATTAAAGGTAAATGCTTGTGCATTGACTCATTCACAAATAATTAAAGTTCAATGGAAAAGTACCCCTGTTCTGTGTTACTCTGGCCAGAGTCCACGGCTGATGAAGAGCCAGCCGAAGATTTTGCTCCTCTGATCTCCACGAACCTTTTCAGGATTTTGATTTATCAAGTGGCTCCTCGTATTCCCCATGAAGTGTGTCGCTGCAGTCCAGCCGTGTCTGCATACTGTCTTTTGTTTGTCCGTTACTTTTCTCTTTTTTAAAGGTTTTTTTGGGGGGGCTTTTTTATGCCTTTATTCCATAGTGGAGAACAGTGGATAGAGTCAGTAGAGTGGGGAGTGACATGTGGTAATGGGCCATAAGCTGGATTTGAATCTGGGCTGCCCACGTACATGGGTAGCACCTTAGACCGCTAGGCTATCTGTGCACCCCCATTTTTTTCTCATTTCGTGACACCAGAGAAGCAACAAGTTTCCACACGTCAGATTTAAAAGTCATTGGAGCCTCCACGGTCTCAAAAACTTTGTCACTCGTCTCTCCCTCGCTACTCCATGCAGCCACCATTTTCGCACTGTACAATCAAACAAGGGAGTGAAGCACAAAGCATGGTGGGTACTCAAGTGCCGATGGGAATTGTAGTTTCCACGTCTATTAGTGCTGCTCCACTAAAAAAAAAAACTACACTCTCTGCCCTGAAGACATACCATTTGAAAACATCCAATATTACTGATACTGCAGCCCACAGAACATCTCATTGGAGCAAATCTGGCCCCTGACCCAAAATGAGCTTACCACCCCTGCCCTAAAACATGGGGGTTAAGTTCACGAGAAACTCACATCAAGGTTTGTATTATCAGTCACAACCCATCCAAGAGGACACTATGTACTAGTTTAAGCACAACTTCACAGGACGCTGAAATGAGCCAGTCCAAAACTTTAATCCCTTTTTTCTTTAACTTCCACTGACCTAGTGAAAATTCAGTTGGCTTGAAAAAAAAACTTGGTATGTGGAGAAAGAGAGGATTCTGAAGTGATATTAGGGTAGCAATCGCTCCAGCTGCCTCCAAACAGGAAAATACAGAAAACAAGCACACACACATAGTGTTGTTATCTCTCCCTACCAGCTGTTCGTGGCCCACCTACAGGTTAAGTTGCTGTGGGCATCAACAGTATTGTAGTGGCCAACAGCGTTAGAGCAAACTAGATACTGTAATACACTTTAAATGACCCTTTGTGTGTATCAAGGGGGGGTTATATGCTCACCTTTTCTTCTCTTCTTATAGAGCTTCTCTTGCTGAGTATTTTTTTTTTTAAATCAGAGGTGAATCCTCTGACTTTCTGCTCCTTTAGAAACACAAGATTTAAAAAGCACACAATTACCTTATCTACATAACAATACAGCAAGCCAGGATTTAAAAAAAAAAACAGCAGTGATATGAAGATGGAAGGATCTTGTTTCTTACATTAGTTAGGAAATATTGGTAATGATAAAACGAGAAACAATTAAATTAAAGTTGCAGGCTGTTATTTAATCAGTAATCTGGGGACTTCTTCAACTACATTATTTTGCTTTGCATAATTAAAAAAAAATTCATATTTTGTAAATTCTACTCAGCCAACATATCACGCCATTCATTTTTTGCACAGACAGCCTTCTCTCCATTCCACTAACTCTTTCATATTTTGTACTTGAGAGGAATCTTTCAGTGTTTTATTCACTGCCTTCATATCTAGTATTATCTTCAGTCATCTTGAGTTTGATTACATTCATGCATGCATTCATTCATTCATTCAACCCTTTATTCTCGAAAGGACATTGAGGTTTCCCTCATTTCCAATGCCGTCGAGATTACAGACACATTAAAACCACAGCACAATAAAACAAGTACAGTATATAGAACGATCACTGTGAACAACGCATGCAACGCTCTATGTAGAGCAATAAATCCATTCATACAGAATACATGTTGATGCCAAATGGAAGAAAGCATCAGAGACATTTATTTAATAAAACAATTTCACATTTGCATCCAGGGCTGAAGAATGCATAAACACTGATTCTTAAGTGTTTGCCATCTGCTACTATGTATATGATAATAATATTATCTATTCTGAGTACCTGCCTACAAAGACATGTACTTTTTCCCATAGCAGCCAATGACACAGAGGTATTCTTTGCAGCATGAGACGGTGCATTGTCATGCATGAAGATCATTTTGCTACAGAAGGCACGGTTCTTCTTTTTGTACCATAGAAGAAAATGGTCAGTCAGAAACTCTATATACTTTGCTGAGGTCAATTTCACACCTTCAGGGATCCTAAAGGGGCCTACCAGCTCTCTCCCCACGATTCCAGCCTAAAGCATGACTCCGCCCCTTCCTTGCCGACATCGCAGCCTTGTTGGGACATGGTGGCCATCCACCAACCATCCACAGTTGCACAGCACTCATCCGTAAACAAGACTGTTTGAAAATGAGTCTTCATGTATTTCTGGGCCCACTGCAACCGTTTCTGCTTGTGAGCATTGGTTAGGGGTGGCCGAATAGTAGATTTATGCACGACTGCAAGCCTCTGGAGGATCCTACACCTTGAGGTGTAGGATGGCATTTTGAAAATGAAAATGGCATTTTGAACTGAACTGGGAAAGAAGGCTTTTAGGTTCTCTGCCCCTTTTGCGTGGAATAATGTGCAGACGGAATTTAAACTGCAGAACTTTGACTGAATGTTTTTAAATCTTTAGTGAAAACTCTTGAATTCAAACTCTCTGAATGCCACTGTTTCAACTGATGATTATTTTATTATTGTTTTTTATATTTATTGTGTATTGTTGTGAGTTTGAGCGCATGTGCTGTTGAAACTATGCATTGCTGTCATTCTTGGTCAGGTCTCCCTTGAAAAAGAGATGTTTGATCTCAGTGGGACTTACCTTGCTAAATAAAGGTTAAACAAATAAAATAAAATTTTAGCAGCTGCTCTCTTAAGCTGATGAATTTGTCTGGCAGAAACCTTCCTCATTTGAACTTTAACATATTTTAATTTTCATTATAAGACAGCCGTAGCTCCCCATCAACTTTATACTGTATGCTTCCTCTTGTTCATCCCCCCTCCCCTTCCTTTCATTAAACATTCCAGGTTTAATTCTTACCAGCACTCTTGTCTATTTTACTTTATTATTCTGTTTCACTCTGTCATCATTTCTTTTCCTTTTTTGCATCAGTCAGCTTATTGGTCTCATGATTATTTATGAACTTGTCTTTTCTTCAACTTCATCAAATAAAGATTTGTCATTTCCATATTATTCACTCCTCATTCTCTCTTATTGGGAATAAGTGGGGTTTGCTTGAGGACAGACAGCATTCAACTTCTGTTGTTGGATATACAAAGGGGTCAAAAACCTTGGCAAGCTTTGAGAAGCATTTCCTTCATATTCTGTCTGACAGACTTGGCAGCATCCAACCCGCCAGCTTCCTTTGATCTGATAGACCCATAATGTGGGTCACTCAGCAGGTCTGATCCGGCCTGCATACAAAATATCTTTGGTTTAAAAACAAGCATTTAAAACTGAGCAGTTTAAATGAACCCATGCCCACATTAGACTTTGGAAAAAGTTGCATTACAGTTGGGCTTGATAAATTAAAATCTGAGGGCCTGATTCTCTAAGAATAGATCGCTTCTGCTCCATTTAAAGTCTAATTCACAAAGTATAAAACACTACCAATCAGCTACACAAAAAGTTTTGCTGTCTTTTGCAGTTCACACTTGTTTGGGGTCTTTATGAGGGGAGAAGCTATCTTCACTGCTACGTTGTATTGAGGTTTCATGCTGAGAACAGTCTGGAAAACAGAGATAATGAGTAAGGAGGGGAGGGAACCTTTTTCCAGGCTGTATTTTAATGTCCGATTTCAAAAAATGTGGTTTGAGATTCAAAGTTTAAAAACAAGGCTTCCTCCCTAAAGCAGACAAGGATGATCAGACGAAAAATAACACGCTCATCCTCTCCAGGCTGTCTCCACACATGTGGATGAAAAGTGGAGCCGTTGGCAGCCATGGACAGATTTAAGATCTAGCCATATCACTTCACAGACTTCATTTCCAGATCATTTATTTTTATGTCGTGGCAAAAATGTTTCCACGATTGCTCTACGTTATGCATGCAATATATTTCACTTGAATTTATTCTACCAGGAAAAACCTCATTGGGATTAAAAATTTCATTTACAAGAGTGTCCTGGCCAGTACAGGTAGACATTGAAAAAACAAAAAACATAGCATTTACAATCACAGATATACTAAACCCTAAATCACAGAGCAGGAAGTCATCAGTCAAAACATTTACAACCTTGAAAGCCTTCAGTTTACCCTTAAAACCATTTAAAGAGACCAGCACTTCAAGCACTTTTCAGCACTTTTCAGATGAATAAAATCACACACATATGATGGAAGCAGATTTAGTAAAGCCTTATAAATATGGATATGCCAATGATTTAGCCAACGTGTGGTCAATGAAGGCCAGCCAACTCGTAGAGGACAATGATGAGTAAGGGCTTAAGACTGGTAATGAGCCTCAGAGCCCCGTGGTTAATGGTATCCAAAGATTTCAGTCAATGAGAAGATGCATGCATGTACAGAACATCATAATCAATCAAAGGAATAAAAGTAGCAGACACTAGTCTTCTCTTTGCATCAAAAGAAAAACAAGAATTACTCCTTAGATAAAAACCCAGCTGCAACTTCTCTACAAGTTGCTCAACATGAAGCTTAATAGACAGCAACACGTCAGTCAAGATTCTAAGATATTTATAAGACGATGCAGATATCTTCGGTTAGCTGAGTTTGTGCTTTAGTTTGAGTCAGTCCAAATCAGCCGCTGCATGCTTTAAAGTGAGATTAAGTTCCTTTTGAAGTAGAGTTGTATAGAATAGTTTGTGAAAGTAATTGTTACGCACCCATCTAGGGGGAAGGTACATCACATAATAATTGTAAATAAGAATGCAGTCCACCAAACTAACAAGCAGGGTCAGAATACAAATTTAATGATATTTTATTTACAATAACTGTAATAAAACAGATTACGCTCGACAAATTCAAACAAAAAAGTTGGATACAAAATAAGGAGGCAGTTATATCACTCAACAATTAAAATAATCCAAAAACATGATTGCCAAGAAAATACTAATTAAGACTACAACAACATAAGAGTAAATCAAAATATGCCAAGTTACTAACAAAAACAGTTCTCAATAATACAAAGGTTTGGAGGCCAGAAACAAACAAAGGAGATGCTGTTGTCAGTGATGCTGCCGTGTCAACAGCAGGTCCCCGTACTTAAACGACTGGATGACCAATCAGCCTTGCGTGTCACTGCCGCCAGCCCCGACCCTATCATCCAATCGCAGAGCACCACTTGGGAAGGTGACACCAAAGATCCACAAACACGACAGACAGCACACTCACTCCCAAGCACACCAAACGAAGAGAGAACTCACTTTCACACGAAACGAGACAAAGATCAACACAACAACAGAGCACACATTCGGACTAAAAAGGAGAATAAAAAGTACAAAACACTACAGTGGTACAATACAATACAATAAAGCCTCAGCGGTAACATCCCAATCCCTAAAGCGCAAACGTTACCCCCATAATGTTTGCAGTTTAGGGAGAGAGATGTATACAGGAAAGAGCATCAGCTAAAACACTATCTTTTTCCTTTTTTATGATGTATGTCAGTGTTAAAGGCTTGCACCAGCAGTGACCATCTCATCAGTCTACGGTTCATTTTTCCCATCTGTGCCAGGAACACCAGAGGATTTTGGTCCATAAAGACCAGACGGGTAGCGAATTTGACCCAACGTACACTTCAAGATTTTGCAGGGTGAGCAACAACGACAATGTCTCCTGTTAAATATTGCTGTAGTGAAGTTGATGTTTGTCAGAATTTTTGGAGTACGCAACTGGGTGGTCAACACCATTTTCATCCTCCTGCAGCAACCCCGCACCAGCACTACGAACGCTGGCGTCGACCTCCAGCTTAAAGGGGCGCACAAAATCAGGAGCGGAGAGCACAGGTGTGCAGCAGAGGAGCACCTTAGCGGACCCTTAATATTTCTGGCTTGCCGGGGACCAGAAAAATGGATGTGAAACTCTTATCCGACTGGCAAGAGGTTCAAGAACATCAGTAAAATTTTTGAATAAGCCTCAGTATTACCCCACCATTCCAAAATTGAAAGTGAGGGACGTTTTTCAAAAATAACATGAAGTGTTTGCACATGCTCATGCCACATTTTGGAGTATGCAGTGTCATCTAGACAGATTTCACAGTTATTACCATCAGACAGGACTTTGTGCATGAGCCGCTGAAGGGTGGCAGGTGCATTCAAAAAGACCAATGGCATGATAGAATACTGAAGGAAATTGTCGGGAGTAACAAACACGGACATTTCAGAAGCACGGGGAGTTAAAGGGACCTGCCAACAGCCCTTAAACAACTCAAGTTTTGTTGCAAATTTGGCCGGACCAACGTGGTCAACACAGTCCTCCATCCGAGGCAGAGGACAGGAGGCAGGCTTCATTGCTGAATTTACTTTTCTGAAGTCTGTGCAGAAACAAGGGGTTTTGTCTGCTTTCTGAATGAGCAAGCTTTGAGAACTCCAGGTGCTGGAGCTAGGGACTGCCAACCCGTTTTCCAACAGGTATGATACCTCCTGCTGAAACAGCGCACGCTCTGTGGGGTTTACATGGTATGCATGTTGTTTAATGGGGGCATTAAACAACATGTTTATGTGATGTTGGGGGCACCAACATCAATATCATGGGAAAAGACGGTAGTACGGGAGGGAGTGTTGGAAAGTAATGACCAGTGGCTATGATTAAATGGCAGATATTGTTTTTGGCGGTTTCACTTAAATGGGGAAGGTGTGATTTTAAATCTGTCAGGGTTTCTGAGTTTTGAAGACAAGCACAAGGGTCAGCAACAAAGACACGAACGCTATCACTCTCTGGTAAGACTGAGAGGGAGGCAGAGGAGCACTAGAAACAGCGAGCACGGCTTGAGATGAAGTGACATCCAAATCACAATTAACTGATTAACATTTAGGTAGGACACATAGCCTATTTGTTACATCATAAATGGTTAGAAATAAAAACACATCAGGGGGGAAATGGAACACGCTAAAAAAAAAATTCTGCACAGTGTTTTTGAAGCCAACATTGATTTTTGGCCTGGTTTGACCGTAAAGGTCACAAATGCAAAATACATTTTATCAGGCTTTTCTAACAAATCCCCCACGAACCAGACATACAAAAACCCAATTGAGTGTTTTTTTCAGCAACAAACTTCATGTTTTTGAGACCAATATAAATGTATTTAAAAAAGGTAAATTATGTGACCTTTAAGTTTTTCTGAGCGCTGTACCAATCTGTAGCCTAACTTCCTTGCCAGTACCCTCAGTGTGTTCTCCTTAAAGGGTTAATGCAGACTTAAATCTATTTTGGTCAATATAACTACAATTTCCAAGTACCTTACACAAGCTAACTTAAAAAACACCCAAATATCCCTTTAAGATAATATTGACTCCCAGAGGGGGAATTCTGGACCATTAATTGTCCATGAAGCAAAAAGACGATCATAGTTGAGTGATAGTATTAATAGCAGCTTAAACCTCTGTTTAGTATTTTATTTTGAGAGGTTCTTTTAGATTTAGTATTTCTGTTCTGTAATATATGACATATGAAATGCACATTTTTAAGACCAAAGGACTGTGTGGATTTTAACGGACTAACTATAGAGGTACTTTTACAAATGTCCCAAACACTAAACATGTTTGGATTAAAGGTTTAACAGTGAAGATGGTTTTGTTGTACAGCCCATTTAGATAAAGGATGTAAAGAAATCAGGAGAGAACATGAAAGGAAAGGTGGATACCTCCTCATTCTGCTCTTCCTCGCCACCTCCTTCATTCCTTGCTCACTCCCACTGCTTCCTCTGATTGATGAACCCTTCAGCTCAAGGATACAACTATGTAATACACACAGATTTATCTCATGTCTCGATACAACGGAGCTCTAAACCCAGGCAGAGAACATTTCCTGTGTTCATTGTCTCTCTCATTGTATAACAGTTTGTCCCATCAGTCATGTTAGACTAAAAGTGATCTGTAACATCAATCTCCACTGTATACAGTCAAGTTTCTTAATCACGGCCAGGTATGCTAAATTATGCTGTTCTTTGAATGAGATGCATGAATGAGTGCTGCAGAAGAAGGCGAGCCAACATGAGGGCAAGCGACTACGATGTGTTGCAATGGTGACGCAGATGCCGAGAGAGGAATCAACATGCATCTGAATGTATCATTTAACATATATCTCTGTAAATCATTATGCTTTTTGTCACTTCCTGTTGTGGTTCACAAGTTGCTCTGCTTTTCTTTCACACCATTGACAAACCGCCCCAGTTTAAAGCAGACTAAACTGCTCTGGTGTAAATGTGACCTAGGCCAATAAGGAAAAGCATACAAAGCCTCTAATATATGAGCGCATGGCATTCATCAATTTAGGAGGATTGATGCAAACGAGCAACACATCATGAATATATTGTGGGTTTCTCTTAGGAACTTTGAACAAGTCTAAGAAAAATGTTGAGAGGATAGTGGTGAATGAGGTTAGGTGAATGTGCTAGTGCTCTGCTGTGACCTTTAAAGGTCACATATGGAAAATACACTTTTTCAGGCTTTTCTAGCAAAAACATGTGCCCCTGGCCTGTCCACACTCTCCTAAGGATCAGAAAAATCTGTCCCCCCCCACCTTTCAGGAAATGTGTGTGGAAACAAGCTGTTCTCAAATTTTCCTCTCCTGATGTCATGTGGGGAGTTAGCCCTACCCCAAGGTTCGGTTGGCTCTCCTCCCTTGGAAGAAAGCTCTGCCCTCCTCTCCTGATCCTGCCAGCTGAGAGGAGGGTCAGGAGGGCCACATCAGGTGAGCCACATCCATTTCCTGAGAGGGGTGTGGTCAAAGGGAGGAGTCAAACAGCTCATTAAAATTTAAAGCCACAGATAGAAACAGCTTGTTCTGAGAACGGCTGAAACAGAGGGGGTTTTAGACATGCCAAAATCCTACGCTGGGGTGTTTTTTCAGAAATAAACTTCACAGGCCTGCTTTGGGAAACTCTGAGACCAATATAAACTCTTCTCAAAGGGGAAAAATATGTGACCTTTAAACACACAGCCTCTGTTTGCGCTGCAGTCCATCTGTGATGTGATTTTGCTTTGTGCAACCAAACACCCTAACCCACCACACCCTGCTGTGCAGGGCAGCCTAAGGCCCATGTTCACATTTGAAAATGTAGCTGTAAACAAACATCTTGACCAGAAGAATTTATCGGTGTGTTGTTGTTGTTTTTTTTTTTTTTTAGACAAAATTGGACAACACTGTACTGGCAACCTAAATAATAATATCTTCTTTTTTAACTCCCTGATGAGTAATGGCAGAAATAGCAGTACCAATACCAATTGGCTAATTGCTCTCATGCTGCCTTATTTAAACTGCTCTCACCTGGCTACCCCTACCAGTCTCTCTGCAAGCTGCTCCTGCAACCCTCCTCAACCCCAGCTCCTCCTTCATTCTTCTTCTGATTTAATCAGCGTGCTTTCCTTATCGGCATTGGAAAAGTAGAAACGTGTGGTGCAGGGGATGATCCCAGAACAGCCACACTGCCAAACATAAATAACAGCAACAAGTGCTAGTTAACAAGTGCTAACAAAAAATTATTTACAGGCATAAATCATGTGTTTCTTGACAAAGTAGTCCTGGCTGAGCTAGCCATTTAAGTATTCTCAGTAACTAAGCATATCTCAACCTACAGTATATTGGTTTTACAAACTTTCATATATCTCACCCTGTGGATATTAAAGTGGCCCCAACATCCTACATACCTACGGCCAATTTAGATTCACTAATTAACCTAATGAGCATGTCTTCGGTGGTGGGAGGAAGCCGGAGAGAACCCATGCATGCATGGGGAGAACACACAAACTACAATAAGTGAAAGGGGCTAAAAGGAATGAGTCAGAGGAATGAACAACAACCATGCCTTTATTTTAAAGTCCACAAAACAATTTTTTCTGGCTATGTGGAGTTGAAGAGACTGAAACATAAATGGAAGGCCTCACATCGAATCTGAAGTCCTGGGCAGCTTGACATGATATGCTTCTCTGGCCTGTTGCTTGTTCTACCTAGCAGATGACATTTTGGATTTGCATTCACTTTCCTGTTGTACAGGTCATTATTCATAGTTCTGCTGGGAGGACTTCACGTCTTTATCTTACCTAACAGTTGCAGACAGTGAAGCTCCACTAATCAAGCCAGCATACTTCACCACTGCACACTTTGGACCGGCCTTGTCACAAAGAGCCAGAGCAGAGATGATTTATCATCCATGTCCTGATGCAGAAACAGCCACTTAAGGTCCCAGTGGAGAACCCTCACATGTTTCATATGGATAGAACCTCAGCCTGGGACATCTCTCTCTAACAGGTCTGTACTAGTCAGACTGTGAGATTAAATGTCTTCATACTCTGGCAGGAAATCAGCAAGCTAGGTAACCCTGTCACATTTTAATCAAACTTACAGCACTGGAGTTCAAATAAGGGGAAACTCTGAATTCATTTACATTTGATTCAACCCAGTTGCCAGGGGAAAACGTTCACATTGTCGATTCTGCAAAACTCAGAAACATTACATGTGTACGCTTCTGAGACAAAATTTTGTATTATGGCTACATATCAAACATGCATATGCACATTTCAGATTCATCCAAACGCTGCGCTGTATGCGTTTTTTAAGGCAGAATAATGTGAATGGGCTTTAATAATGTGTTTTTTGACCATAAATTCATTCATTTCCACAATATATTTAAATGTCTGTTCTGTTTCAGTCTTAGAAATAAGCATTTATATCCTACATTACCCCAAGATTACGATGAATGGACTAGATCCAATACGCTTTTATTAATTCTTGTTTGTTCAGAAGAGTTTGGTTTCCATTTAGAATTTAAATACCAAAAAGAAGTAAATAAATACAACCAACAAGTACATACATAGATACACTTATGTATGCTTTCTTCTTGGTGCAATAATGTATGCATAAACACATCTGTTAATGCTAACTATGTGCAATAGGGCTACGTGCAATAATATTAGCACTTTATCTAACCAGGCCAAGGGTGATGTGCAATTTCTTCTCTAAGCACACTCATGACCTTGTGCAATAAATCAGCACACTTGCACTTAAGCACTACAGCACTTTATCGTATGCCTTATGCACTTTAACTGGAATGGTCAATTTATCTCTGTTCTGTCCTGAGCTAAGTATTGTTTTATTTGGGTCTTTGTATTTTATTGTATCATCTATGTTGTCTTGTTTTGGTGTTGTCTGACTCTTATGTAGATTTTTAATGTACTTTTTTTCTTGTAGTATATACCATCATCCTGCCGGGGACTACAGATGGAAATTAGCCTATGGCTACAATCTGGCATATTTACATGTTTATGTCCATTAATGTGCATTGTCCCATGTCACAAATAAATAAATAAATACAATTACTTGCCCAGTACTAATAGATTGATACCAATGCTTTTACATGTCATTTACTGTTAGAACCACTGCGGCTTCGTTGCCACAACAACATCGAGATGTGCTGTCGCTCTGGACTGACAGCTGCAGTGAAGACGTGATACAGAGCTGAAATAATCCTTTCCACAATGTTTTCTGAGCCTGTTATTTTCTGATAACTGACTGAATTAGTGACCAGGCCACCAGCTTACGTACCTGTGATCACTAAACACCGAAGCTCAAAAATCGATGAGAAAATGAACCGGGAAACATTTCAGGTCAGACACATTTGGATGATACACAGCCTATATCATAGAACCGATTTTCTTTAAAAATACAACTTTTAATCCACGTATTTATTTCTAAATTAAGTAAATGCACATCTATCTGCTATGCTGACGTCAGAACAGCGCCATCATGTGTGCCGCAGAGGTAACAATATTGAAGATGTTACTGGATTCCAGTGAGGCTCATCATGTGATGTTTATTTCTTCAATAAAATGTTATTTAAAGTGAAGAAATAAAATAGTGGTACAATACTGATAAATGTGTGTCTTGACTTCTGATCAATCCTTCAGTCGAACATTCGCAGCTTCATGTGTACTATCTTGCTCATCAGGTGTAGGCGGAAAGAGTTGGGGCCCAAGTTCAATAGGTATTTTTTTCAGGAAAATTTAATGTTAAATTAGGTTCAATAATCAGTTACTAACTATGCAATTTCAACATACGAATGGGCAAGAGACTATTATGCTCTTTAACATTACTAGGGTTGTCAACGACGAGGGCTTAAGTTTTTTCATTGGCGAATCTGATTTGTCAGATTTTGCCTTTAGTTGACTAATGGTGGAACAGCGTTTCCGCTTGACTATTTTGTCCCTGGTCAAAATGACCGGCAGTCCTCAAGAATTCCGGCCATTTAGAACAACTACCGGACATTTGCTTTGACATTATTTTGCTGCATTAACAGCAGCAAAACGCATAAATCTCTCTCTCTTTTTTTTTGTGCAAGTGGTTTAAAGTACCAAATTGAAAGCGGCACATACACAGTCAGTTACACAATATACGCCCATGTTAAACTCATCAACAACAACAGTTAGCTTCACATCAGCACTGTTAGCCTGTTAGCACATTGGCCATTATCATAACTTTGCAGCTTACAACAGCCAAATACCATCCTGCAGCGACAACAATGAAGCATCTAAACACATAACAAAAGTGCTCTCTTAACTGGACACAGCGTTAGAACTCTACATTTCAAATGAAAAATGAGTCTTACTGTCAGTTGCTAATATCAGTCCTCATGATCATATTTACTGTAACCTCTCTGAAGAGAGACAGAGCCTTCGTTATAATCTCCAACAGGTCCATGCCGTTCTGCACAATATGATTCTGTGTTGACTACAATGCAACTTTATCTGAGGATTGGTCATAGGTAATTTATTGAAGTCCACTACAACTCTGCTCAGCGTAGGCCTCTCTCTCTCTGCTGCTGCATCGGTGTTAATGACGCTAAGCTATACAATTCCCTTCGTTTCAGCCCCTTCATTACTCACAGCAATGACATAAAATCCCTTCATACTGCTGATGATTTTAAGCCTTTGGCTAACCAGGAAAAACTCACTCAGATTAAAATTTTGCTTAACGAGAAGGCTCTTGTCAAACTTTCCCACTTTCCCTGCATAGTCCCCAGCAATACTGAGCTCGCGCAGAGAGATAGATTTGCTTTGACACATCGTGCATACATAATTAGCCATGTGCTTGCCATATGAGGAGATAAACAACACCAGCAGGACAGTAGAGGTAGTAAGATTAGGCAACTTTTAGTTTATAGTAACGCATTCTCGCAACATATCTTCTAGGTTACACAAAATATAATATGCAAGTATTCAGTATTTACTTATCTGGTCATTTGCATGTTTTCTGCCGAACATTTTGACCAGTTATATTTTTATCTGCCGGACTTCCGCCCTTTTTACCGGCCAATGACCGGCAAATGCCGGCTAACGGAAACTCAGGCTTAGCAGCTCCATGTAGTCAGAATGGTATGATCTTGGTTACATAACAACATTCAACTATGAGGTTCATACTCCAATCAGACTCTTCCAAATCTAATCATCGAATCACCGACTATTCCAGGTCACCCCTGAACATTACATATAATAAAAAAATAATTCTAGGTCTGATAACTGTTAATTTATGTCGCCATAATAATTGCATTTCCTCATGAAAAAAACCCTGAAGGACGAAGGTGCAACAACACCAAGTTTTGATCACTTTCAAATCCGTAACTCTGTTGCAAACATGTTGACAGACATCTTTGGTGTACTATTTGTGTAGTCAGGTCAAGTAAATATGAAAAACTAATGTTTCAAAAAGTAAAGAGAGAGTATCATAGTTTTCTTGTGTATGAAGAAAGGATGTGGATGTTAAAAATTATAAATCATCAACCATACACAATTGAGTGCAGACAAAGCGTTGAGCTATGTTCGCTGAGGTAATAAATAGGCAAAGGTTTTACAGGAAAAAAACATCACATTTATTTAACTTATTAAATGCGCAAAAAAAAATTATGACAATAACAGATACTCTGGGCCTATTATATTTTATAAAATAAAATACAATTTCTAAAAACACAGTAATTTAAGTGCTGTATATAGAAAGTGTTATAACAATTGTTTCCATAAAGATAACTATATTTAAACAAGGAACCACCTCTGCTGGGCACTACTCTGCCAGATTGCCAAGGACAGAGCGTTGCTCCCATGTTGGCTTCCATGAACAATTGCTGTAAAAAAAAATTAAAAGAAAATTATTTCCATCTCTGGGCAAAATAATGAATGAATTTATTTAACTGATAGCTACAAAGGCCCACCGACACGAAATGACATCTTTTCTGCCATTAAGTGATTTTCTATATCATGTTTATTTCCTTCTTTAAAGTACATTCTATTTAAATCATTTTTAGTAAGCCTAATTTTGTCATTCACACCATCCAAAAATGCAACACTGGACTTCATTCAAAGTCACCTATGGCTTGGAGACTGCCTCGAATAATCCAGCAAACAGGTGACGAGGTTAAGCAGTGAAGAACAAACAGCTATCCACTTTACTTCATCTACCTGTATGTGTATTTGAAAAGAAGTTGTCCTTAAACATCTGTACTCTTCATAGAATGTCCCCATTTGTTCCCTTCAGCACACTATTGTTACTTAATTATATAAAGCTTAATTTTTTATACCACTCTTTGAGTGACCATTCTGAAAAATAAGTAATAGACTAACTTAAACTATAGCTACAAATATTCTGACACAGCAGGGAATCATGCATTACTCATAAAAAGTAAAAATATCAATGATCCCTGTACTCATAACAAAATTTCAACACAAGGATTGTAAAGGTAAAGAGTGATTTTCAATCAAAAAATGGTTGCATGGAGTGCTGCATGGGTTTTGAAAAGTTTAAAGAAAAGCTTGAAAAAATGTAGTGTATCTCTGGTGCTCTTCAGTGTGGGGATCCAACTTAAAGTTTTTAAGAGGTCTGAGGCACTCAGAAGGACTGTAGATAAAAATCCTTTATTTGCAAAGGGCAACAGAGTCATAAAAAACATGCCAACATGTTTCAGCCTAACAGGCCTTCATCAGGGCAGTTATAAAATGGCTGCCAAGAAAGGTTTTCAGCAGGTCACATGATTACTAGTAGTCACATGATAGAGTCAAAGGTTACACAGTTAAAACAATCAGTTAAATGATGTCTAAGTGCATTAAACTCATCTATATTAAGAATCTGTATCATTTTCTACTGAATTGACACACACAGAAAAATGTTCTTTCTAAGCAGTCACCAAATTAACTGAGAAAAGATACACTCGAAGAGATACAATAAGAAAGCTAAAAAAAAAAAAGCTTTCTTATTGTATGCGCTGTTGAAGCATACTTTGCATGACCATAATTGCATGACTGTTTGTGTTATCGGAAAAATTCAAACAGTTTCTGAAAGCTGAGAGACTGTGCGTCACAGATAGCATGTGGTTATTACTGTAATTTTCCCTTTTCTCACTAAGATCCTAGCATAAAGTTCCCCCGTTTTTTGTGTTTTTTTCATTTTAAACTGTTAAAACACTCTTAACATGCAGTAAAATGTGTTTTATCCATGTTAATTATTTTTCTGTCGTCGAGTTATGATTATAAGGGTTTTCTCAGTTTTTTAAACTTATTCAGCCGGGAGCTCCTTGTTTCAGCTGTCTACAGTCTCATCTACAAACTGGAAGTCCCAAGATGCAGTAAAATGTAAATAACTGCCATATATTTAAAGTTCTAGCTATTATGGAAAAATGGGCAAAAACACGTACTCACAGGACATTTTCTGGGCCTTTTATGGTTAAAATAAGAAAAGAGTCCAGAAACTCAGGTTTTAAAGGGTTAATGATGATGTTTGAATACAACTGCAGACATAAAACTACCACTATGTGAAGTCTTAACCAATCAGATCAGGCAATTTTACACTCCCCAGACTTGGTTGTCGGTGCCAGTCAGAATGATTGTGTCAAAGACTAAAACTAAGGATATTTTGTCTCCATTTTTATTTTATTTTAGTTAGTTTAGTAAGCCCACTGTACAGTTTAAGTTAGTTTCTGTTTTTTTTTAGTAAAGCTTAGTTTTTATTTAGTTTCAGTTAACTAAAATGATTTTTGAATTTTAGTTTTAGTTATTTAGTTAGTTTTAGTTTACTATAACAACCTTGGTTGTGATTAACAAACTTTTTAAAATTTCTATTTCAAATCATAGTGACACAACTATTCAGATTGTTGTAGACCTGATTCTGTTATGACAGATAAAAGTCAGCTTTCATGACTTTTATAACGGGCATTGAATGAAGAGCATGTTTGCTACCAGACAGAGCCATGGCTGCCATAACATTTATGGATTAAAATGCACTCCTTGTTTGCTGGCAAAATATTCACCATTTAAATTATATTTCCTGTTTTCAATGTCTAAAGAGACCATCAAACTACATAGATCTCTTGCAGATGTAATAATTAAATTTATGGTAGATTAAGAAATTTTTAGAGATTACTTACCAAGATTTGCATGGTTGCAATTCGATGATGACCTGGAAAAAAAAGAAAAACATTATTCTCAATGTGAAGGTATAGCTACAGAAAAAATCAAGACACTGCAGCCCACAAGGTAAGTAAGCTCAGTACTGAGGTTCCGGATATGCCTCTCACGGCAAGGTTCACACTGTAAGGAGTCGTAAACGGACCTGGAATTATAAAGCATTCGAAATTGATATAAATATAAGTTGCCATTTAAATGCTGGTTGTTAATTATATGAGTTTGATTCAATGTTGTCCAGCTGAACAGTGAAAAACTAGCCTGATGGTGGTACTTAGTGGAGGGAAAGAACACATAGGCATGTGCTTTTATCACAGCTGGTCTTCGATGGTGGACCTGTGAAGAGCAGCTGCTGCTCCACTTGACTTCCACCTCTCCCCACTCAGTAAAAATTAATAGTAATTAAATGTACAGAAAATATAAATGAGGTACTCGCGATGTTATCTCTTGTGAACTCAGTGTCCTGAATTTGTGCAACCAGCACAAACACAATAATGAACCATCGTATAATCATACAGATCTCCAGGTTAGAGCACTAAAGCAACGAGACAACTTCGTAAGGCGACCGCACAGACTCAACCACCTACTACTGCACATACAGGTATGGGAGAGTCAGAGAGTACAACACGCTTTTGTGACATAATATGAAGTGTTGTTGAAAGAACGAGTCTAAATTTGTGCCTTTATCATTTGTAAAAAGTATTAAATCAATTACTCATTATTTCAAAAGCCGTCATCACACTAGGATCAATCTAGAACCAATCAGAAACAATTTAGAATGTCATATGACCTTCAAACCATGTTGTCACAACTAATGGGCTCTGAACAAGCCTGAGACAGATCAACAGATTCAGTGTAGCTGGTTAAACTACAAAGTGAATAAAATCATGAAAGATTAAGATGAACTGACTTTTTTTAGATTGCACACACCTTTTTTCCTCTCTTTTTAATAACTCTGGAGTACAGGAAAACCCCAGTGTTTTTCCTGTCTCTGCACTCCCTGCAGAGCTCTTTTTGTGTGGTGTCCAAAGTCTCAGCCTCTTTGGCAGCCAAGGCCTCTGACTCCTCCACAGACATGGACACCAGGGTCAGAGAGAGGGCAGGTTCATCTGCAAGGTTGTACGGACCAATTGTTTTTTTTTTTTTTTAAGAGAAAAGAAATAACATGTTTCACTCATGTTAAGCATGCACTTCAAAATGTGCAGGCTTAACATGAGTGAAAAGGGCAAAAAGTTAAGGAATATATCACAGGAGGGCAACACAGAACAGTGCACAGTTTTGAGAATAAAAATGCACAAAACTATGAGAATGGAAAAAGAACAAAACTTTATAGTTCTAACACTACAAATTTATTAGGTGATGGGTTGATTCATACCTACCATCTGTTCTTCTTTTAA
Organism: Cheilinus undulatus; assembly: GCF_018320785.1. Lineage (NCBI taxonomy): Eukaryota > Metazoa > Chordata > Actinopteri > Labriformes > Labridae > Cheilinus > Cheilinus undulatus. The sequence goes on from NC_054882.1 coordinate 36,505,337, forward strand.
AAATTCATTTAAATGTTAATCTTTACAACTATAAGGAAATCTAAAGGACAGCATAATTTACATCTGATATTGATACTGTCACTATCAAATAATCTACAAGGCTTTATTTTATTTTATCAAATTTATTACTTTTTTGTAATTTATTGGTGCAACAAAATGATAATAGACAATGGATCTGGGGGATGCATGACCAATATACTTTTTCTGTTATGTTGATTGTTTTACTGGACATTTTTAGCAGCACTTAATCACTTATTTGAAAAACATGTGCTTCAGCCAGTTTCTTGTATTGTGATGTGCTCCAGGGCTGGTGGAGCATTCTGTGGAGGTGGCAGGTCCAGAGCTGGTGGGGCATTCGGGGGAGGTTGCAGGTCCAGGGCTGGTGGGGCATTCGGGGGAGGTTGCAGGTCCAGGGCTGGTGGGGTGTGCCGGGGAGGTGGCAGGTCCAGGGCTGGTGGGGTGTGCCGGGGAGGTGGCAGGTCCAGGGTTCATGGGCTGGTCCTGATGACTGGCTCTCTTGGATCTTTTTCAATAAACTAAGACACAAAAAATACAATGAGTAACTTTACTGCCATATTCTATCATACATTTTGCAAATGCAGATATAGTGAGGGATCAGAGTATGGTATTAAATTCTCAATTGAAAAACTGCTTAAGGACATAACATACAAAAAAATGTAAGCCTCTGGTATCTTGATGTAAAATGAAAAATCCAAGCTCACTGTAAAAATCAAATGTGTGATAAAGCATCCACTGAAATCTGGGTGAAAAGAAAAAAACATTGAAAACAGTGAGACTGTCCAGAGTCACGTTTGAGCATTCTGATTCAGAACCAGAGGAAGAAGCTGAAAGCCCAGCATCAGAAAATTACTCCTTCAGTGCTCTCCGAATGATGAGTTTAAATATAAGAATGTATCCTATTTTAAACTTTGTTATAATGTAGTTATGAAATATGCAAAACGTAACCCCTTGATGCTGCTGTTTGTTCTCAAAGTCAATAATTTAATGATTCAATAATGTAACAATGTATCAGATATACCAGTATTTATTACTTTTACGTCAAAATGTGTCACACACTTATCAAAATGGTCTAATATGCATCCATCAGTATTTATCCAAGGGGGGGTGGTAGCTGAAAATCAGACTGTTTTATTTCACCTGCCACCCTCCCCCGAAACTCCTTCCCCATCAGCAGCACTGGGAGATAACCCATGCTGGAAAGTATGGAGGACCAAACCTGCCAAAATCAAAAATAAATAAATAAAAGTAAAAATAAAATAACAAAATTCAAAAATTAAATACAGAAAAATAATTGTAGATGGAAACAAATACAAAATTAAAAAAATATATATACATAAATTAAAAGTAAAAATAAATACAAAAATAAAAAATAAGATTCAAAATTAAATGTAAATAAAAAAAGTGGAAATATATACAAAAATAAATATATAAATAGAATTAAATATCAATGAATAAATAAAAGTGCTCTGCTCTCACATTTATTTATTTCATGCTGCAGACACTCTCAGCATAAAATGCAGCTTTAAATGTAATGCAAATGAGGGGGCGGTCCTAAGTGTGTCTTGGATCGAGCTGTTCGTCTATTGGTTGCTCAACATGTGAGTGCAGAGATCAACTAGGCATGCCTGCCCACAGCCACAGCAAGAGGAAGTATACCGGGACACAAGTATACAAATGTATACCGGGACAGTAATGGCGGAGTTCACGAAGAAATTGGTGTCCAAGCTTCTCCAGGACGCTGCCAATGGTTTGGATGATTTGGAACGTGGTAAGTATGAAATAGCTGATGTGTGATGTTTTTCTTATGTCCTGTACAGGTTTGTTGACTCTTTACTTTCTGCTTCCACAATTTCCACTGCAGACGCATCTCAGGAAGGGAGGGGAAGTCGGGGCACAGTTCGCAAGGTTCATGCTCACAACTGTTTGTTTTCAACATAGTCCATACTAGTCGCTGAGAGTCATGGTGACGTGATGCGAAACAGATAATTTGTACATTTCAACCATGGCGCTGCGTTCTGATCCACAGTGCACCTTGACTCTCATTCTGACTCCCTGCTCAGGAAATGTCTGTGAAGGGAACTTCCCTTGACAGTATCCCTAAGGATAGTCTTGCGCATGCCCTCAGTCTGACTGAGTCGAGCGACATTACGATGAATGTGATGTTTTGAGGTTCAAACACTCTTTTCCCTTTTTATAGTGAAGCTAAGGGCCTCCAAGCACTGCCATAGATGCAGCACATCCATTTCCCATCTGTTCTACACCTCAGTGCCGAATGTGTAAGACAGCACAATACCAATACATTTGGTCTACAATAAAGGTACTATGACACATATTTGTACAAGCAGCAATCAATCAGACTCAATGTTTAAGCACCAAGTAATTACAAAGTGACTAAGTAAAGTGCTGTTGTGGATTCCATTGGCACAAAAACTGCACTATTTTGTTTATGAATGTAGTTGTAGTCATGAATGCCATGGTCAATGTACTCTACCCTAGGTCAATGTACCAATACTTCTGTATTTTAGAATAATATTTATGTCAATATTTACGGCCATTGCCATACCAGGAACACCACACATGGTTGGCCGACACCACCCTGTTGATGGTAAGCTAATATACGTTTTGATTACAGAAATTTCAATATCTCATGCCCATATCCCTTTCCAGCTAAATGAAAGCGGCCTTGATGTTAAGCATTACTATAAACCATGGGTTTTACTGATGCCACAAATTGTGTATTGTGCTCTTCTTTCTAGCTGAAGTGTCAAGACTATTTTCTGCCTACACAAACACCAAGTCAAGGCAGCCAGCAAGGCAGCAACCAAGGCAGCCAAGATCTTCCCATCGCCACACTAGTAACACGTAAATTTTGTTGTCTTGACAAAAAGGATTACAACTTTGCACCCACACGGTACGAGGACTGTCTCCAAAGAGCAGGGCTGGGTGAGAGTCACTTAAGCTTTCAAGGCAAGTCGTCATTTTGTGTGACTTTCCACCCTGCAGTTACTACTGTGCGCGTCAATGTGCAATATACAGTATGTGCGCCAGGACCTCAGAGGCAGAGATGACACTAGAGGTACAGTAAATGAATAATTACTTTTATAAATGTAAAGCTTTTTTATATATAGGATAAATGCATGACAAAACATTTGGCTTAGATTACTCTGAGTGGAATTAGATTGGTCTGACCAGGGAGTTATTCATTTTTTTTTTTCCTGGATGATTTTAGGCAAGATTGTATGGCCAGGGGAAGATTATTTGGGTGACGATGTCTGCACCCTTGAAAAACAGCACAGGGCTTTGGATTTTCTGCGCCGCTTCAATGAGACAAGTAAGAGTATTTTGAGATTTTTCTAACATTGATGTGTCTATTTTTATAGTCAACAGATTCAGATTTAACCTTTCATTTTATTTTTTCTACGTACTTCCAAGGATCTTAAACTTCTGATGCAATTCTGGACAGGTTGGGATGTTGTTCCCCAACACCTGGATGTGGAAATGGCAGAGATCACACTTCCACCACTGTCCACCTGCTTTTTTACTCTAAAGCTCCCCAAAGACACAGACAATTTCAATACATTTCACAGAAAGTTGAAGGCGAGCATCTCAAGTTCATATGCTGGCTTCAGCCAGTCTTAGAAAAAAGTTCAACTCAGGCCACAAGAGCCTCACCCGTCACACTGTTCATTAGACTTTTGTTGCATAGAGGAAAGTGTTTGTTGTTTGGCTCTGTGCAGAAATTAAATAAAGTTTGCAAATATTACCATGATCATGTCCCAATACTTCTAATTTTTAAACCTCCAATGCTCAATTTGCTGCAATTTGTACCAAAAACCTTAACACACAATTCAGTCAAACATCAATGTAGAAATGATACACATATTTTTTCATTCAGTATTACTCAACACAGTTAGAGAGTATCATTAACCCAGATGTCCACTGTGAATGCATTCCTGTAAGCCCACTTAAAAGTTACAGAAAAAGACTTGAAAGTCCAGAATGTGTTTTAGAATCACTGTTTTCAGCATTTCTTCAATATCAGTAAAATTATTGTCATATCAACCACAACTGAAATGTCAGACTGCCACTTCAAACAAGTCCAGTTAGTTGACGATGATGGCAACTGTCTCACTGGATACGTTCAGCACATGCTGAATTTCTTCAGGAGTCAAGGCCTGTGGCAGCTGCACTTCAGGGACTGTGACACCTACATGGTGACGACCATATGGACTTTCCCAGTCAATTTCGTATTTGGTTTCTGCCTTAAGTGTAAAAGTAATATCAAAAATTATTGTCTCACTTAAAGCAGTTGTCACATAAAATTCTATAGAGAATTATGTAATCAAGGTTTGAACCACCTAGTCCTAAGAATAACTAAACATGCACACCTACATGGCTAGTTTACAGTTGTTGATTTGCCTAACCTGCATGTGCTTGGACTGTGAAAGTGTTGATTATAAGGGAGAGAAATGTTTTAGCACAAGGCTACATCATGGAAGGTGTGACTAGTTCTCTGAATGCACTCAAGTGTTACTTTTTTTGTAATATCACACTTCAGCATGCAGTCTTACAGGTCTCTATTTCTGTCTGAAAAACAAACCTGCGGGTAGTCTTGTTCCTCACACTGGTTTAGATTCCAAAACTGAAGAGGTGACTGATTTCTTTCAGTACACGGTGTTTGGTGGTTCCACCCATCCTTAAAGAACTCAAGGTGACTCTGTATGTGTGGCAGAAAGCTCCAGTGCAGTGCACGGATGTGGATTTCATCATCTGGGTCGAGTAGGCCCTCACTTTTCATATTGCAGAAGCAAGAGTCAAAGAGGTCTAATACTCCCTCAAAGACATCATGCCATGACCTCTCTATCCTTGAATTTAAACAACAAAACACTAAACAAACGCCAGTAAGCTTTTGAAATCACGAAAGATTATGAAATGCTCTCAAGGTTGCTGCTGAAAACACAGGCTTGTGAAGAGCTCCAAGCTGATCTGGATCAGTAACCTTTACATTTATTTATAATTAGTGTTGTCAAACAATTAAAATTTTTAATCAGATTAATCACAGGGTTGTTGTGGATTAATTTAGATTAATCATGAATAAATATCATTCATTTTTAATCTGTATTTGACATTACAAGCTGCTTAATGGGTGCCAAACATGTCTGGCCCGGCTCCATTTCTTGATTTAAAAATTTGCCCCTGTTGAATCTGTAATTGAATAGCCCTGGCATATATATTCCCTTCTGTCTTAAGTCTGCTTGCTTATGCAAAATGAATTTAATCATCAACATTTCAAGAAATAAAGGCTTGAAATATTTCACTCTATGTGTAATGAGTCCATATATGGGTTTCACTTTCTGAAATGACTGACAAAAAAATATTGAACTTTTTCATGATATTCTAATTTTTTGAGATGTACCTGTATGTACTTCCTAGTTCCCCAACATAGAGCCTTACCTTATGAGTTTATGGTTTCCATCTATATGCCACAGACTGTTGGGAGCTGGCACTAAATATCTTCTGCGCCTCAAAGTGTGTAGCTGTAGTGTGGGGACTTGAATGCCCTGTGGATCCACACGTCGCATGGACTCTTGCGCACGTAGTCCTCCATGTAAAACAGGAAAACAAGTTGCAGTTTAAAAGGTTGTGTCACATAAATGCTAAAAAAAAAAACATTTCTAGTGGTTAAGCAAGCCTCAACTAAATAAAATGGGTTAACATTCATGGTTAAGTCATGATCTCTCTGTGGCTATTGCTTTACATAGATCAGCAATTGATTAAAAAAAGAAAGTTAAAGGTAAGCAAGTGGTATCAGTAGTGAGAAAATGTCGTCTTTGGTCGTTTGATGTCAAATTAGTCTGATACTTCTGATACTAATTCAATAGTTTTGTTGCAGCACTGTCTTTCATTATGTTCAAACATTGGCCCTTAGCCCTTCTGCCCTTCATTTTAAGTCTCAGAAACAGCTTTCTTGGGAATGGCTAAATCATAAACTTTGAACACAATCTGCAACAACTTTCCTGGATTCTTTTATTCTGACTGAATGAAAACTTTTGTCCAAGCACAGATTACTTAATGACTAAATTTACTTTGAACCTTTATTTCTCAAGCCCGGAGATGTCCTAGCATCATCTTGTACCCACTATTCGGATGATAACCAAGGATCTCTGTGACCAGTGCATCCAATGCTGCATTGTCAGTGGAGTAATTCAAGTCAGAAACCCTTAAACACCAAGTTTCATAGTGAACAGGCAGAAAGTTTGCTTTCACACGTGAGTTGTAACCTCTGCTAAGCCAAGCTGGGGCGGTTCTACACAGCTTTGATTGCTGTGCAGTCAGAAGTGTTGAGGGGGCAACTTCATTAATGCCTAATTCATCTGATTCTTCTTCTACTGATACACTGTGCATGGGTGTAAGTGCATCTCTAGCAAGATGAGCACAGAAAAAAAATAATGTTTTTCATGAACATGTCCAGGTGCATAATAATTGAACACATTTCAAGTTGTTATCGCAAAGACTTTTCTAGACAAAAAGAAACAAATTCTTACTTATGTTGGTTGATAAATAGCTAATATTATAACCATATGCTTTGAAGTAATGGAGTGGACTCGGTCGCCCCAGTTAGGGGGAAATGCTTCAACTAAACGCAGGTCAAAATATCTTACTATTTGTTATATACTGGTCCATCCACTCCAACCACTTTCACTGCACATTCCGATTTAATTTCTGACCAGAAAAAATAAAAAGATAAAACAAACAACAAACTCCCTCTGAACCCATCTGCTTACCTCCTGTCATTGTCACATCCTTTCTGCTTTGGAGTGAACGCAATTTTAGTGGTCTAACGCTCGTGATTTGTTGTCCTCTGCTGTCCTACAGCGAGATAGTGCAGTTATGTTGAGCGTTGCCCCCTCTTGCCCCCTGCTTAAAGCCAGCTTCGAGTCAAGCCATATGACTAACCACATGATTCATTGTAGGTGGGCTATTTTCGCAGACAGTCAGACCCACGAACAAGTAAGTCTCCACGGAGAGCTCCAGCGATGGACAACCAACTTCTCCACTGTCACCAGAACTTGTGACTTGACTGTTTAGTTGATGTACAACTTCACACAAGTTCCTGTACACGAAAGGTTGATCTCCAAGTCTGTGGTTTCATGTATGTTAATGAAATGCTCCAACAGTGCTTCCACCCGGAACAGCACATAATCCGGGGAAGCATTATCAGCCATACCCGATAACAAGCTGAGATCTCTTGCTATTGTAGCCCGGTGTACTGCCATTGAGAGTCGTGTAGTGACTTCCTCTTGCTGTGGCAGTTGGCAGGCATGCCTAGTCGATCTCTGTACTCACATGTCAATCAACCAAAAGGCGAACAGTTCAACCCACACTTGGGACCGCCCCCTCATTTGCATACATTTCATGCTGACGGTGTCTGCAGCATGTGTGAGAGAAGAGCACTTTATTCATTGATATTTAATTCTAATTATACATTTATTTTTGTATTTATTTCCACTTTGATTTATTTATATTTAATTTTTGAATCTTGTTTTTATTTTTGTATTTATTTTTACTTTATTTATTTATGTATATATTTTTTATTTATTTCCATTTATATTCATGTTTTGTATTTGTTTTCATAATTTTGTTTTAATTTTTACTTTTTTTTATTTATTTATTTTTAATTTTGGCAGGTTTGGTCCTCCACAGCAGGAGTACAGAGTACAAACAAGCAATCTTTGAATTGTGTTTTCTACTGATGGCAAGTACAAAATGATGCCTTCAGTACATATACAAAACTAGGTAACAACCTAGTGTATGGCTGACCGTAGCTATCTGGGATGCCTATTAAAATGCTTGGCTGGCAGAGTGATTTTGTTATTATTGTTATTTTTTGAGCCAAATTTATTGTGGCTTCTTAAATGTACATAGCTACATGCTGTCCTCTCCCTCTCTGTCTCTTTTCTTCACAAAAGCTCTTCTCTGTGCACATATGAAACACTACAGAGACGTGTCAGACTTTACTGATAGAGACAGACAGTATCACTAGAGATTATATTTTTTGTCAGATATAAGCCTTTAATGGTTGTAAGTTTATACTAAAATTAAATCACTAACAGTAATTGAACTGTTTATTCTAAAATAAAAAAAACTGCAGCAGGTTTCATGAACATTCCTTATTCTTCTCAGACAGGTGTGTAGGTGTCTTTATATGTGTAAAATTAAGCGGAATTTCTACTTTGGTGTTCCTATTCTTTTTTATATCCATTAATTATCTATAAACATCACGTTTATCATATTCCCTGCCAATAAAGATGTGCTAAACATTTAAGTAGCATTCTCTCAACAACGCAAATGCATAGATTTTAACATTTATTTGTTCCCCATAATCATATAGTGTTAAGGGAATATTTACAGGCTCTGTCGCCTGGCTCATGCAGGCGACAGAGACACACACAGCAATGACACGCTGGTCCTCTTTGGTCAGAGAGGAGCTTTAGGAAGAGAAAGTCCTGCTGTTTATCCTCCAGTATTCTGACACTTTTTCCCTCAACAGACAGAAGCCTTGAGTCTACACTACTAACATGTTAGCGTGCGTTTCGGTGTAGGTGTGTGCATGCGTGTCTTAGAGCAACATCCAAGCTAACAGCTAACGGTTGAGAGCATGGACAAGCCCACCGCCATAATTGGAAAGCCATGCCAAAACAGACCGGGAGTAGAGCGAGAACATTTATTTCTGTCACCGAAAGCTTTCAGTGATGCTCTCTGCGCTTGTTTGGATGAGACACAATGTCTGGTTCAGACAGAGGTGCCACTGCCGCTCAGTCCCAGCTAATAACTAGCAGGCCTGCTCCCAAGATGCCATTTCCGTGTGGATGAGACGCCAACAAAAACTTTTGGGTATGCTCCTGAATTCATCTCCGTGCAGACGGGGCCTTTGTGGATTAGTTGCAAACAAAGAGCTATTTGTGGGTGCAATACACATGCTAAACTCCATGCTATTACCACAGAGCAAAAAATCTCAGTGGATAATCCCCTAAGGATGGTAAGAAGCTATTATCCTCCCTTCAGAAATGGTGACGCTAGTTCTGTTAGGCTGCTAATGATGATTTTCATTACCACATGATGTGTTAGCATCAAGCCAACAAACTGAGGTGTCCATGTGTGACTGCCTGTCTGGTGGCCCTTCATATTTAAAGCAGCAACAAAGACCAGCAAGGAATGCTTTAAAAAAGTTGCTTATTTTTGTTTAAATAAAAAAAGACAGCAGCATATCACAGAATGCGGGAAAAAACACATCAAATTAAAATATTAAGATGCTGATTTTGGCTTTGTGTGATAATCGTGGTGTGAAAACTTCTTGTAAAGAAGACTAATGTTCAAGTGAGGGTTTTGTAGCAAGTCACTAATTCTTCTAGATTTCCAAAATGTTTCAAATATCAAAGTAAAAAATGTCATTTTAGGTTTTAATCATTTAACACACATCAGTGGGACACATCTGAATCACAGTCTATTTTCGCTTGTTTTTTTTTTTTTTTTTTCTTTTTTCTCTTGTGATTTACAAGGAAAACTAGCTGTGAAATGAACACTTATGCCAGCAGAAAAGGCATCTATGATAAATCATCCCCTTGTTATGTCCTTGTGTCAATGTCATTAAGCTAGTGTTCCCACATAAACACACACACACACACACCCACACACACACACACACGCCCAACCAGAGATTTGTCATGCTGTCAGAAAGCTAGTATGTGTTTATGGTTTTTTTCAAATAGTGGAACAGTGAGACAAACATGTTGTAGAAGGTAATTACTGAGATGTCACATACTTGGCATGCAATTACAAAGGTGTGTACGTGTATTTTTGTGCATTTGCATTTGACAACGTGCAGTCTTATTTGGAAAAATGTGTTGGAGTCTTGCAACGTAATGTTGTCATGCTGCACTACATACCCATAACAAGGTTTGGAAATATTTAGGAGATAAAAGAGGATGAAATGGAAAAGTGGAAAAAAGGACAAAGACATGATGGAGAGAGACAGGAAGAAGCTCCCATAATTTCTATGTTAATATTTCCCAAAGATTGCAGCACGCAAAAAAACCTGTCACTCTGACACACAAAAAAACACAATTAATCAGCTATGAACGGATTATGAATTAAATTATGTGCTTTCAAATAATAGTAAACAACATTGTAGAATGATATTAAATGAAAATGATAGGAACCTACAGTATGTGCAAAAGCAATCTTGTGTTTAAAATGAGCTGATAATACGTCTCAATGGAGCATTTAAAAAAAAAACATATATATACATTTTCTGGTGACCAAATGTGCTGTTATTTAATTTCAGTGAGCCTTTAGCCCAGTGCCTTTCGTGGGTCAGGAGCATTTTACCAAATGAATCACACCTGTGGGTGCTATTTCACTCACTGCACACTAGACTGCATGTCAAGGGTCATCAGGTACATTTTGCACAAGGGCCCAATTTAGTCTCAACAGAGACTATGGGGGACGGACTTTCACATAAAACATAAATAAATATTTTGGTCTGGTTGAAATATTATTGTAGTATTTGTGTTTTCTTTCAAAACACAGGAAATTTTTAGGCATTACAAATAAGGTCTATGCCTATTATCTAATGCAGCAGGCCACAAAGAGACAGACCTGACAACAAAGTTGTCTGGGGTCCTGACAATCCCAGAGAAAGGACCCTTCTCAATTGTGTTTTAATAGTACTAGTATTAATTCATTTTTGATACTTTTTGCCTCTTTAACCCAATTTTTGCAAGATTTTAACCTCTTTTGAACCACTTTTCTGACATGTTTTATCCCCTTTGTGCCACTTTTATCAATTTTTGCCACTTTTTAATCCTTTTTCATGACATTTTTTTCAACAATTTTTGCAACTTTAAAACCAATTTTTGCCTCTTTTAACCCATTTTTAATACTTTTTGCATCTTTAATCCAATTTTTGCAAGATTTTAACCCCTTTTGAACCACTGTTCCTGCATGTTTTTTCCCTTTTGTACAACTTTTTAATCCATTTTTCCCAGTTTTTTTTTATTGTCTCCACTTTTTGACCCCTTTTCATTACTTTGTTTGCACTATTTTTTGTCATTTGTAGCCAATTTTCTGCTGTTTATCCACTTTTACCATTTTTGCTTCATTTTAACCTCTTTTCACAACTTTTCCTGCCAATTTCTGTCCCTCTGTGCCACTCCACAACTCATTTTGCCACTTATCACCCATTTTTGCTACTCTCTAACCCCTTCTCACCACTTTATCTGGTCATTTTTGCAACACTTCTGCCAACAGTAACCTTTTTTTAAATATCTACAAGTTATGACGTTGTTAAGTCATTCTAAAACTATTACAATGTTAACATTTTCTTTTCCTCCTTTTCTGAATTTAATGATCTTTCGGGGGCCGGACAGGAAGCTTTTGGGGGGCCTGATATGGCCCCCGGACCACCAGTTGATGATCAGTGCTGTATGTCCTGCCCCCACACATAGTTCCTCTCTCAGTCTTCCTTGCTGCTAACCTGACACACCAGATGGTCTTGTTTCACACAAGTATCATGTTTGGGAAAGGGCAGAGCCTTTGAAATAATAACTCAGAGGGTGACTGGATGGCCAATCAGAGCAACAAATCACGTGACATCATAGGTGTGTGCTGCTACCATGAGAACTGCACAATGCAAACCATGGCGACTGTAGACATGTACACGACTTTCACCGTGTTTGAAAAGAAAACAACTTAATGCTGTTTTTAGTGTGATTTGCAGACGCTACTTGTTACACTGTTGCATGTCTGTGCTTCTCTTTATTTAATTCTGCAGTTTATTCAGTATGAAGATATGTAAATTTTCCCTGTGCAAGGCAAAAAGGGCCGTATGGCACCCAGGGGGATTGATTTGAAGGACATTGGCGCAGAGATCAGTGTGCTCCCTGGCCAGAATCCACCTTTAAACACCCTAACTGGAGGAAAGTGGGCCAAGAAACGGAGAAGGACGGAGCAGAGCTGGACGAGATAGACCTCAGATCGACTGCAGATCCAATCAGAGGACATGCATAAGACCACCGTGTGCATGGCTGTAAACCAGCATCACTTTCTTTTGTACTTAGCCTCCTCAGAGGTGCTGCTGAGCATAGCCTAGATGGTGTGACAAAGGTGGGGACCACCTCTGCAATGTTGGTAAAGGCTCCGCCCAAAGGTAGTAGGGTTGTCCGTTACCCCAACATCAAATGGCGCACAACTAAATTAATGGGCTAGTGGTGAAGACACATCAATCCATGGCCATGACATCTTTCCTAGTAAATACCAATGCTCTTCAGCAGGTATAGCGCGTAGACCTGATACGGGACCTACACCACATTCCAAATTATCATGCAGATTGGATTTTAGTGTCATAAACATTCATTTTTTTGTTTTTCAATGAAACTCATGGATGGTATTGTGTCACAGGGCTCTTTGGATCACTGAAATCAATCTCAGACACCTGTGATTATTAGTTTGCCAGGTGAGCCCAATTGAAGGAAACTACTTAAGAAGGATGTTCCACATTATTAAGCAGGCCACAGGTTTCAGCAATATGGGAAAGAAAAGGGATCTCTCTGCTGCTGAAAAGCCTCAAATAGTGCAAGGCCTTGGACGAGGTGTGAAAACATTAGTCATTCATGAAAACTTAAGTGTGATCATCATACTGTGAAGAAATTTGTGGCTGAATCAGAGCACAGACAAGTTTGTGCAGATAGAGGCATAATGAGGAAGGTTTCTGCCAGACAAATTCATGGGATTAAGAGAGCAGCTGCTGGTGCCTCTGTAGTCCCATGAACCTCAAGGTGTAGGATCCTCCAGAGGCTTGCAGTCGTGCATAAACCTACTATTCAGCCACCCCTAACCAATGCTCACAAGCAGAAACAGTTGCAGTGGGCTCAGAAATACATGAAGACTCATTTTTAAACAGTCTTGTTTACTGATGGGTGCCGTGCAAGCCTGGATGGTCCAGATGGAGGAGCAGTGGATGGTTGGTGGATGGCCACCATGTCCCAACAAGGCTGCGACGTCAGCAAGGAGGAGGAGTCATGTTTTGGGCCGGAATCATGGGGACCTCCTCAAAGTATAAAGAACACAAATAAAATACACTGGTTAAACTCGTAGGGTTAAACTTGTAGTAATTTTGTAGATTTTCAGATTCTTTGGCCATTTACATTGTCTATAAACTTGCTTGTCAAAGGGTAGAGAAGTATCTGACACATCAAATTGGTAAATGATGAGCATGGCAGGACTTTGCCCCTTCATCTCGGTCTTTATCCTTACACCATCCTCCTCTCTCTTCAGTGTCTCCATCTCCCCCTTTGTCTGTCTACATCTTGTTAATTTCTGAGACATGAAAGGTTCTCTGCAGAACAGTCACTCTTTTGTTTCCTGGCATCAAAGGTTCAAAATCTCCTTTGAAGGCATCTGAAGACTGTCTTTTGAAATAGAGAGGAAGGTGGGCTCAGTGGAAGAATAGAGTGGAGAGTTGATATAGGGAATAGACAGGAAACAGTGCTTCCTCTTCACTCCACCTCGTTTCCTCTTCATAAGGACTTCTGTGAAGTCAACTTCAGATAAGAGAAGAGGCAAGTGAGAGAGAGACTGAAAGGGAGAACTGCTTTCTAAGGTGACATTGGTATATCGATACAGGCAGCCCTCAGAGTTATGTTGCCTTCAGCAGTTTTGTTTGCCTTAGAACAGTCGCTCTCAAAGGTCTATATTTGACATCATGTGAATCTTTTTCTCGTAAGATTTCTACAAAGTGCACAACACTGAAATCACCCCATCTCTCAAAATTTGTGTCTTAACACACTAGATATGTTGGAACGTTCAAAGGGAGAGGGACGAAGGGGGGAAAAGTGACGGGGGATAGAAGATTATGATGTAAAAAGATTGGCCACAAGTCTCAAATCACAAGTCCAAGTCAAGTCTCAAGTCACTGGTGTGTGCGAATAACTGTAAGTGCAACTCAAGTCCCCATCTCTGCTTTGAAGCTTCATTTTCTAAACTCAGAGATGTTTTATTTGACTGAAATTTGCTCTGGGGGTTCATAACACAGTGACCTGTCATACAACAAACCTAAATACAGATTAATTTTCACCTTACAGCAGGGATGTCAAACTCAATCACAGCAGGGGCTGGATTCTGAATTTGGGTGTAACCTGAGGGCCTGACAGGGTCAACATTTAACCATTGCCTGTCAACCTCAGTTTCACCCGAAATGATATGGTTGTAAAAAAGTCAGCACTGATGATAAAAGATTTTGAGATTAAAAGGTCAACATGATAAGTTAAACACTCAAAATCTGAGGTAAAAAGTCAAACTTACAAGTTTTAAATGTAAAAACATGATATTTAAAGTCAAAATAATGTTTTTAAAAGGCAAAATATGAGCTACAATACTGACACCATGATTTTCAACATTCAAAAAGTGCGATAAATGTGAAAATCATGATTTATTAAGGTCAAAATATGGGATAACATTTCAAAATCATGAGTTTTAAAAGTCAAAGTATGACATAAAATTCAAAATCATGAGTTTCAAAGGTTAGAAAAAAAAAGTCAAAGTTAGGAGTTCAATGAGGTCAAAACATGAGATAAATGTCAAAATCATGACTTTAAAAGGTCAAACTAGGCTTTAAAATTTAAAAAATAAATCTTAAAGGTTAAAATATGAAATAAAAAGTAAAAGTTGAGATGAAAAGTTTGGATTATGAAATAACAAGTCAAAACCATAACTTTTCGTCATAACTGTGAGATGCAAAATTCAAAATAAAACACAAATTTCTCCCACTGTTCTTATTTTTTATCAAAATATTTTTACTGTTTACTATTTCTAATTTTTATGATTCAACAAGGATATTATAAATCATCAAGGTTAAGTTTACATTTTTATACTGGAGGAAATCTGTACACCTCATACTGGTGGGCCAGTTCTAATGAAAATATCATATGATCTGGTGGGCCAGGTATAACTGCACCACAGGCCAGATTCGGCCCCTGGGCCTTGAGTTTGACACCCCTGCCTTACAGGGTCTTTACAGAAGCAAATGGACAAAAATTTTAAGCAGATGTATTTCTCTCTCCATGCCGCTGTTACCCAAGGACTAAATGCAACAAGGAGAAAGATGGGTTGAGAGTTCAGACATGTGAACCAGCTGTCTCCCTTTTCTATTTCTCAATTACAACTTTATTTAACACATATTTTCTACTCTCTCAAACCTGCTGATACTAGAGCAGGAGCAGATTTCAGAAAATGTCTAGACAAAATTTTAGGTGTCAGTTGCTCTCAAATGCTTGTCACCATACTGTTGATTCTTGCTACATCATAAATGAAAGTCTATTAAATTGTGTGAAAGAAAAAATCAGTTTTACAGCAGATGTTTTACAGGACTAGGAAATGAGTTTTCAACCACTTAGATGATGTAGCACTTCAACAGTTTATTCAAGACTAATCAGTTTAAGTTATCTTTAATATAATTTCTGCATGTCAGAACTTAGTTTTGTTAAGGAGATCTAAAACGTTAGTCCTGACAGGAGCTTGTCGTCATGAAATACAGCTTGCTACAATACACCAGCTACTGATTTCTCACACACTGGCACAGGGAGCACAACAGATGTGCATTGATGGACATTCAAAAATGTTTTCAGAGAAATCAAATTTCAGTGAAGTTTAATTTGAAAGAGAGGGAGAGAGAAAGAAAGAGTAAGGTAAGGGGGTTATACATTCCTTTATTGTGGTACCCAGAGTTTTGATCATTTTCTCCTACCTAAAGTGGCTTCAAAGTATTCATACCCCTTTAACTTTTCTACATTTCTTCAAGTCACAACCACAAACAAATACAGAATATCTTACTGGGATTTTGTGTGATAGATGAGTGGCGCATAATTGTGAAGTGGAAGAAAAATTATACATGGCTTTAAAAATAATTTCCAAATGAAAATGTGAAAAGTGTGGTGTGCAAAAGTATTCAGCTGCCTGGAGTCTGATACCCATGAATAAAATCCAGTGCAACCAAATGCCTTCAGAAGTCACCTAGTTAGTAAATAGAGTCCACCTGTGTGTAATCTAATCTCAGTATAAATACAGCTGTTCTGTGAAGGCCTCAGATGTATGTTAGAGAACATCAGTGAACAAACAGCACCATGAAGACCAAGGAAAACAGCAGACAGGTCAGGGATGAAGTTGTGAAGAAGTTTAAAGCAGGTTAGGTTATAAAAAAATATTCCAAGCTTTGAACATCTCGTGGAGCACTGTTCAATCCATCATCTGAAAATGGAAAGAGCATGGCACAACTACAAACCTACAGAGAAATGGCCATCCAGCTAAACTTACAGGCTGGGCAAGGGGAGCATTGATCAGAGAAGCAACAAAGAGGTCCATGGGAACTCTGGAGGAGCTGCAGAGATCCACCGCTCAGGTGGGAGAACCTGTCCACAGGACAACTACTAATCTGGCCTTTATGGAAGAGCAGCAAGAAGAAAGACATTGTCTCGTTTGCGGTTTGCCAAAAGCCATGTGGGAGACACCAAACGTGGAAGAAGGTGTTTTAGTCGGATGAGACCAAAATGGAACTTTTCGGCCTAAATACAAGGCGCTATGTGGAAAACTAACAATGCACATCACCCTGAACACACCATCCCCACCATGAAACATGGGGGTGGCTGCATCATGTTGTGGGGATGTTTTTCTTCAGTCAGGACAGGGAAGCTGGTCAGAGTTGATGGCAAGATGGATGCAGCCAAATACAGGGCAACCTTGGAGGACAACCTGTTAGAATCAGCAGAAGACTTGAGACTGGGGCAGAGGTTCACCTTCCAGCAGGACAGCAACCCTAAACATACAGCCAGAGCTACAATGTAATGGTTTAGATTGAAACATATTCATGTGTTAGAATGGCCCAGTCAAAGTCCAGACCTGAATCCCATTGAGGATCTGTGGCCAGACTTGAAAATTGCTGTTCGCTCTCCATCAAATCTGACTGAGCTTGAGCTATTTAGCAAAGAAGAGTGGGCCAAAAATCAGTCTCTAGATGTGCAAAGTTGGCAGAGACATACGCCATTAGTCCAGAAATTATTGACTCACCCTATAATGTCATGAAATTATTACATTATTAGGAGAAAAATATTTTCTTGCTTCACCCGCAACCTTGGCATCACCTTCGACAGTCACCTCTCCTTTGATCAACACGTCACCCAGCTCACAAAAACCGGCTTCATTCACCTAAAAACATAGCCCGCATCCGTCCACTACTCTCCTGCAGCTGAAACTCTCATCCACACTTTCATCACATCCCGACTTGATTACTGCAACAGCATCCTTTATGGCCCATCCTCAACAGTCCTCAATAAACTTCAGTACATCCAGTACTCCGCTCTCATGAACACATCACCCCTGTCCACCAAAACCTCCACTGGCTCCCTGTCCCCTACTGCATCAAATTCAAAATCTTCCTCCTCACCCACAAAGCCCTAAACCAACAGGCCCCTCCTACATTACTGACCTCCTATACCACCACTAACCTTCAATACTAAGAGATTGGTAAAGGGCACAGGCGTTAAAAAAACTGTGATTGAGTGTGATTGGATGAACATTCTGTCTGTCACATCTTTAAGGGCCAATCAGAGCAACAAAACACATGACGTAGCCGCTAACAAGCTGCACCTGCACAGCTACCGAGGAATAACGCGAACCATGGCAACTATAGACATGTCAGTACTCGACTTTTGTCGTTTTTGAAAAGAAAACAACTCAATGCTGTTCTTTGTTCTTCTTTTAACAAGGAAATGTCAAGTTCTGATAAAACTGGCGCTTTAGCAGCATCCACGCTAATCTCGTCCGCCATAATTGCACCGGCCTCTTGTTGCTGTTTGCTTACTCCACCACGCCCGAAAGTACTGCCCCTCGTCGCCGATTGGTCCTGTCACTTTCTAACCGGGCCCAAACGGTTCAGACGGGAGCTTTGTAAGATGGATTTGCCAGTGAGAAACACAGAAACGGGCGTATCCATCTGCTTTGCAAGGTTACACCATCACACCCCCTCCCGTAATCTCCACTCTTCAAACCTCAATCTCCTCTCTCAACCAACAAGAACCAGGCACCGAACCTGGGGGGACAGAGTCTTCTCCATAGCCGCCCCCTCCCTCTGGAACTCACTCCCTAAACATATCCAAGACTGTACGGACTCATCCGCATTCAAATCACTGCTCAAAGCTCAACTTTTTAAAATGGCTTTTAATGTTTGATTCTGTTGTCGTCTTGTCACTTTGATTGCTTGCTTGTTTTCTCTGTCTTCTCTGTTTTGGCTTTTTTTGTGTGTGTAATGTATTTTATTATTTTTGTACAGTGTCTTTGAGTTTTTGAAAAGTGCTTCATAAATAAAATGTATTTTATGTTTTATTTATGTATGTATGTATTAATATCATTATAATGTAATAATAAATACAAAATGTAACAGCAGCGTTTTGTTACATTATTGGCCAGTTTTTACATGATGAGTTTTGTGGCATTTTTCCTGTGACTTTATGAGCGTTGTTAGATTATGCATCCTTGTATGCACTCACAGGCCCTTATATACCCTATATATTGTAACTTTATGAAGTTTAACTTTTATGGTTGTGAATAAGAACAAGTTATGACAACTTTCTTTCATCCATATTACTTGTTTACTGTTGTTCGTCGTCCAGTAGTTGTTACTGTGTCTGCCCCCTTTAAATCCAGAACAAACTTAATGCCGTTTTGAGGCATTTGTATGATCATGTTCCAAGTTTTTCAGTTTATCAGCCCAAAAACACAAAAAAGCTTAATTTGCCTTTAATCTTTTGCCTGCTTCTGATTTTAACCCACTTATGGCTAACGAGATAAGCTTTGCTCTGAATGCTGTTTCAAAAAAAGTGCATGCTTTTCAAAACATCAAGAAACAAAAGAAGAACAAAACCAAAGCCAAAAAGCAGAGATCAAAATGTTGTTTTTGAGTAGTACAGAAGTGAGTTTAGGTAGTCGCACAGAAACGCTCCCTCATTGTGTAGCTGACTGAAGAAAAAGAAAAAAATAACAGAAAAGGGAGAAACCCATGGAAACAGTGAGAGAGGGGCACAGAGGGAGAGTGGTTGAGCGACAGAAAGCTATAAAAGTCCCATTAAGCTCTCAGCCTTGATTGCTCTACAATTAAATGTCCATTTTCTCAGCCTACATAGTCAAGCTTGGCAACTTTGCTTCAGCAGTTGTTTTACTGTGTGCACGTGTGCGTGCATGTGTGCGTGTACATGTGCGTGCACGTGTGCATTTGTGTGGAACGTTGCATGCCAAGGTGTTAAAGCCATCTATTAGGTGCTGAGTCTTGGAGCTGTTAGAAATGCATACTTGCACATCAGGGTGCCAAGATCCAGGACCCTGCCAAACTGATCTCAGGTCAAAACTAGTTAATTAAATAAAGAGACAAACAGCTCTGGAGTCCAAAGCCAAGTCTGTGTAATCATGGTGTTTACCTTGGAAGGTCTCTGAACAGAAAGCAATTTAACAATTTTTCCAAGTGATTGGTTTGGAATTAAATCATCCTTAAAGATTCCTGTACATTAAGGCTGAACAGCACAATGTTTCCAACTGCAGTTGGGACGTGGGTATCCACAATAATCACATCTGATGCCAAAAGTATTTGCTCACCTGCCTTGACTCGCATAGTAACTTTTATCCCATTCTTAATCCATGGGGTTTAATATGACCTTGGTCCACCCTATGCAGCTATAAAAGCTTCAACTCTTCTTGGAAGGCTTTCCACAAGGTTTAGGAGTGTGTTTATGGGAATTTTTGACCATTCTTCAAGGAAGCGCAAGGGGCCAAGCCCAGCTTCTGAAAAACAACCCCACACCATAATCCCCCCTCCACCAAACTTTACACTTGCCACAATAAGGTCAGACAAGTACCGCTCTCCTGGCAACTGCCAAACCCAGACTCGTCCATCAGATTCCCAGATGGAGAAGCACGATTTGTCACTCCAGAGAACACGTCTCCACTGCTCTAGAGTCCAGTAGCGGCGTGCTTTACACCACTGCATCCGACGCTTTGAGTTGGACTTGGATGCAGCTGCTCGGCCACAGAAACCCATTCCATAAAGCTCTCTACACACTGTTCTTGAGCTAATCTGAAGGCCACATGAAGATTGGAGATCTGTAGTGATTGACTCTGCAGAAAGTTGGCGACCTCTGCACATTATGCGCCTCAGCATCCGCTGACCCAGTTCCGTCATTTTACGTGGCCTACCACTTTGTGGCTGAGTTGCTGTCATTCCCAATCACTTCCAATTTGTTATAATACCACTGACAGTTGACTGTGGAATATTTAGGAGCGAGGAAATTTCACCACTGGATTTGTTGCACAGGTGGCATCCTATCACAGTACCACACTGGAATTCACTGAGCTCCTGAGAGCGACCCATTCTTTCACAAATGTTTGTAGAAACAGTCTGCAGGCCTAGGTGCTTGATTTTATACACCTGTGGCCATGGAAGTGATTGGAACACCTGATTTCAATTATTTGGATGGGTGAGTGAATACTTCTGGCAATATAGCGTATGTCATGTAACCTGAAGCACATCAGGCTGCCACTTCTGTGTTGGATTAAAACCACAATCATAGATTTTCTAATTTCTGTGATTAGCCTCCATTTAAGTCTTCCTGAAATTACTGTCAGAAACCAAAGAACTGACGGGGTCCCTGTGATGCCTGCATGTACATTCAGGCTACATGACGCTGCTGCCATCACAGACTATACTGGCATGATGGTCAACAGGTCCAGGCCAATCCATGGTGAGTGACACCTCATCCTGGTGATTGTATATGTACTATCCATTTACGATTACAGAAGAGCAGTAGATGCGTGTGTGTTTTTCTGAAACTTTTGTCAGCATTTATTTATCATTTTTTTCCAACAAGTTTGATTTATTGTGTTTTTTCCCATCAGTCCAAGTCATTTAACCTTCCTGTGTCCCTAAGTGTTTTTTTTTTCTCTCATTTGGACTTTCTTTTGTGGATAACTTTGGTTGTGTTGGGGCATATGGCATACACTTTGCTTAGGTTGTGTATTTTTGGATGAATTTTGGTATTTTGGTAAAAAATATTTTTAAAAGCTATCCAAAAAGAAAGTCCAAAATGGTTAAAAAAATAAATAAATAAATAAAAATCCCTTAGGGACACAGGAGGGTTGAAAAATAATCAAGTACTTATCACAGAAACTTACATTTAAGGGGTTAAATTTTGAAACAGAATAAATATGTGTTACATATGGTGAGGATTGAAGGTACTTATAGTATTTATTAAAAAGATTGGAATTATACATTAAAACATAGATTTTCTATGACAGTCTTTATTGAGAGGTATTTTTTACCCTTAGGGATATGGGTGTCGCACTTTTTAGACAGTCTGACACTGCACAAGTGTTAAAGATCAAACTTTATGCCAATCTTTGACACTCCCGGGCTCAGATAAATCCACCCCAAAAAATCAATTTTGCATGTGTGTGATGGAAAATAATTCACTATTTGTGTTTTTGTTTCAACAAAAAAAACAAAAAACAAAGTTCTTATCACAAAAACTGGCATTTAAGGGGTTAAAATTTTGAAACTGAATATTCATTGCATATGGGGAGGACTGCAGGTACTTAAAATTACATTTAAACATAAATTTTCTTCGACAGTCTTTATTGGAGGGTATTTTTTCCCCCCTTTGGGACATGGTTGTCACACTTTTTCAAGGGATACAGAAGGATGAAATGGGTGACTGATTACTCAAGAATGTCTGCCCCCCCCACTTCTTCTATCTCCACTTAAGTTAGTTATTCCTGTGTATCCAAAGATAAACTTTTTATTGACAACAATGGATTCTTGAACAACCTGGGCATGAGTCACTTTTGAATAAAATATATTAAGAAAAATAAAGTTATAAGCTATTTCTTACTCTGCTGCCATATGCTCCAATCATCTCCAATCAGAAAGCAACATATGATTTTGTTTAAAAAAAAGCATTCTAACTGAAGGTGGGCTCAAGTATTTGAGCACTGGTAAGTTTGAATTGTACAGAATGAAGTAAAATGTCAGAACAGCATGCTGTAATAATAGATACCTCTAAATCAGTGATATTCAACCCACGGCTTTTGAGCCGCATGTGGCTCTCGAGTGACAAGCTGCAGCTCCTTTTAAGGCTAACTTGGGGGAAAAAAGCTCCTAAAAATCTTAATAAAGATAAACCCTGTCATCAGTAAAGACAGGCTTAAACCACCAAATTAAAACCTTTATTTTTTTAATCCGTATATTATTACCATAAGTCACGCTCGACGGAACAGCGTGCGTAAGAGAAGAGAGCAGAGGAAGTCTGCTGGTGGTGCGCCTCTTCAGTAAGGTTATTACAGTCATCGACAAAAGTATTGGCACCCCTGGAATTTTTCCAGAAAATACATAATTTTTCCCAGAAATTGTTGCAATTACAAATGTTTTTGGTATACACACGTTCATTTCCTTTATGTGCATTGGAGCAACACAAAAAATCAGAAGAAAAAATACAAAATTGACATATTTTACACAAAACTCAAAAAATGGGTCGGACAAAATTATTGGCACCCTCAACTTAATATTTGGTTGCACACCCTTGGAAAAAAATAACTGAAACCAATCGCTCCTATGACCATCAACAAGCTTCTTTACACCTCTCAACTGGAATTTTGGACCACTCTTCTTTTGCAAACTGCTCCAGGTCTCTCAGATTTGAAGGGGGGCTTCTTACCACAGCAATTTTGAGATTTCTCAAAGGTGTTCAATGGGATTTAGATCCGGACTCACTGTTGGCCACTTCAGAACTCTCCAGCACTTTGTCTCCAACAATTTCTTGGTGTTTTTTGAGGTATGTTTGGGGTTATTGTCCTGCTGGAACACCCATGACCTCTGATGCAGACCCAGCTTTCTGACACTAGGCCCTACATTGCGGCCTAAAATCTCTTAATAGTCTCCAGATTTCATGATTCAAGGCACCCAGTGCCAGAGGCAGCAAAACAACCCCAAAACATCTTTGAACCTCCACCATGTTTGACTGTAGGTACTGTGTTCCTTTCTTTGTAGGTCTCATTCCATTTTCTGTACACAGTAGAAAGACATGCTTTTCCAAAAAGCTCTACCTAAGGGTGTATTCTCACCTGGCTTGTTTGGGGCAGTTGTTCTGAAACAATGAAGAAACTCCCCCGCCTTCCAGGTAAGATTTCTGACCAATGAGAGATAAATTGGATCGCACATGGCATTTGTTTACAACTTTGGACTGCAAGAGACTTTTGCCGTGTGAAGTGAGTTTAAATGAGCATCACATGCTTGAAATAAAATGATTTACCCACAGTTTTAAAAGGGTGCCAACAATTTTGGCCAGCCCATTTTTTGAGTTTTGTGTAAAAGTATGTGAATTTTGTCTTTTTTCTTCTTATTTTTTGTGTTGTTCCAATGCACATAAAGGAAATCAACAGGTGTATACCAAAAACATTTTTAATTGCAGCAATTTCTGGGAGAAATTGTGTATTTTCTGGAAAAATTCCAGGGGTTCCAATACTTTCGTCCATGACTGTATGCATTCGTTTTAACTTTTCTCTCCAGTCACTTCCCCCGATGCCCTCTTAAACTCATATTTTATGACGATTATGCCAATGTGTGTCATCGTCAATGAGCAAAACACACATGAATCACATGTTGAAATATTGTAGTATCTAGTGAAACTTGTTCAAACATGGGTTTTTTTGTTTTATCTTTAATACGGAAATATAAAACTAACGCTCCAAAATGAGGAAGGGCTGAACGATGGGTCTGGTAGAGCTGCAGGTGTGAGGCAGGGCTGGATTTAGTCATTTGGGGACCCAAGGAAAAAAGCAATATGAGGCCCCTCCCCCTTTAGCTAAAGAATTAATAAAGAGTGGGGAAAAAAATGAGAAAGCATCTCTTTTATGTTGATAAAGCCACAGAACTACAGTAAATGCCCCAGTGTGAGATAGAAATACCCAAATAGCCAACCATAATTCATCAGCTCTTTGAAGGCATCTCATAGTTCAAACTCAGCTGATTCTAATATGTCAAAAAATCTTCGGGCCAGGTGGAACGCACACAACGCTGGTGTTGGGCCAAAGACTTCAAAATCACCACACTTCAGGGAATAAAAGCACATCTTCTGACATTTTTTTTATTGCTTTAAAATTGGTTTAAACCCACTGACAGATGTAAGAAGGGTGACCAATAGCACTGATTTATAAAACAAAATCATAAAAAAATTGAGATACAAGGTTGTGGCCCAATGTCAGTGATATAGAAAATAAATATATGCTCATTATCAGTGACACTATATGCACATTGTTGTACGCTTTTGCACCCATTGAAGCTCACAAATATCCACAAATTTACAGTTTCATTTCATTTCATCTATGGATTAACTGATCTATGATCTAACTTACATACCCAGTTGGGATTGTGGCTCTCGTTAAAATATTTTCAAGACAATGTGGCTCTTTGCTAGCTTGAGTACCACTGCTCTAAATAAATCAACATGCAGAAAATAGTTTACAGATAGGCTTACCTCCTTAGAGTTTATGAAGAGTAAGTTTATCTGTATGTGATCGTTTTTTTGTCCGTCATCTCTAGCTATTTGTCTGTAAATATTTAATTTCCTGCACAATTAAACAAGTCCACTGGTACACACAGCCCCCACGCACACTGCAAGTTTGGCACATTCAGAATTTTAGCACAAAAATTGTCAAAGACGTTTAATCATGCTGTCAGACAAAGCAGGAGTAACATAGGCAGATTGTCATTACACACAGTGTTTGTATGCTGTCTCATATTGCTGTGATGTGTGTATGGCCTGTAATATCCACATGCCAAGACGTCCTCTTCATCCTCTGTATTAAATGAATGCCTCCTCACTGCGCTGGTAATTATTATAGATCACGTTTGTAATGAGGGCTGCATGTTGGCGCTACTGACAGCAGACTTGACTGCAAGCTCTGTCAAAAAATAAAAAAATTCCTCCTCTCTATTTTGGTCCATATTTTCTCCATTTTTCTTTGTTTCTTACTGATCAAATACAAGCTCCATCACCGCTTCCATTTCTTGCTTTTCACTAAATCAGACCTCCTCTCCATTTCTCACCAATCCCAAAATTTCCTCTCCAACTCCTGCCTTCACTGCTTCAACCTATCAGACAGCCATTGCAAACTCAAATCGGGGAATGGAAGACAGACACAGTGTTAATGTCATTGACTAAAACTATGACTAAAATCATTCATCAACAGCCTTTTTATCCATAAGAAAGACTAGACTAGCCAAGGCTAAAACTGAGGAAGTTCAGATTTCATCAAGAAGACTAAACTAGACTAAAATGTAATTTAGGTTTCGTCATACACTCAAAATCCATGATATTTCTCCACTGTGAGTAAATCTGTCAAAATGTCTGTTGCCAGTCTAGTGTGGTGAAGGTGTAGCCAGAGCTTTTGATATGCTGCTCAGTCTACCTCCCACCCCTCAGCTTTGGCCATGAACTAAAGAATGACTAAAGAATGTGATCACATGTACAAGCAACTAAGAAATTAGTTTTCTCCTGAGGGTAGCTGGGCTCAGCCTTCGAGATAAGGTGAGCTCAGAAATCCGTAGGGATCTTGAAGTACAGTCAATCCTCCTTTGCATCACAAGGAGACTGTTGAGGTGGTTTGTGTATCTGATTAGGTCTTCATTGTATACTCACAAGGAAAAGACCTCAGGGAAGACCCAGTATGCGCGAGAGGAATGGTATATCCTTTCTGGCCTAGGATGCCTCGGGATCACAAGAAAGAGTTGGATATTGTTGCTGAGGAGAGGGATGTCTATGGTGGCTTGTTTAGCCCATTGCCACTGCGACCTGGCCCCAGACTAGAAAGCAGGCAGACCTGCTGCCCCGTCCACACAGAGATGAATTCAGGAGTATACGCAAAAGTTTTCTGTCCCATCGGCATTTCATCCGGAAACTGTGTTTTAGGAGGCTGTAACGGTACTTTTGAGTGAACAAATCTGTAAACGCTTACCGTTTCATCTCCGTGTGGACAGCCAAACGCATCTTTCTTGAAACGATTATGTCACATATATAGCGTAGCACACTAACCCCGCACGCGCATATCAAACCAAAACAACAATGGTGGATTATGGGGTGTGTTCGTGCTGCAGAAGCTACTGAGCTTATTACGGCTTTTACAGCAAAATCTGATGTTCCTTTACCACATGTTCTTAAATCCAACACAGAGAACAACCAGATGGACAACTAGAAGAAAGTTTGTGTCAGTTTTCTGTGATTTTCTTCTCTCTTTTGGTGCATTTCCATGGCAGCAGTATAGCGCCACGTACAGGCTTGGCTTATGTACTACAGCATTTCCAGTCATTCAGTGGTTCCATGCTTATGTGGACATTGCCTTAAACTTTCCTGTATTTATGGAAAACTTTTTCAAAATGAAACGGAAATATAACATTTTCATCTTCGTGTGGACAAGGCCTTAATCTTCCACAGGAGCTCTTCCTGTAACATTTCTTTACATAAGATTTTTTGAAATGGCAACACACAAATAAAGATAGGCTGAAACTGATCTCATCACTGAGTCTCACCTACAACTGGGACAATGAAACTGTTCAGATACTAAAATGAAACATAAATATGCTCATCATGTATAAATCATGCCAGGTTATGAGGTGCATCAAATTGTATTTTTTCTAACATTTTGGTGAAGAAGAAATAAAAATACAGAAGGTAAATGATTGCACTTCCACATATACTCAGTTATGTTATAAAGTTGATGCATGCATGTCAAAATTCAAAATAACATTCCACAAAACAGGAAGATCATACCCTCATTAGACACAGAAACCAGTAGGTGGGTCTCCCCAAAGAAGCAACGTTTGTTAACTCAAACTCTTTGTGCACAGCTTGCTTTAGTGAGCGAGCAGCTCCTTTTTCCTGTTTGCATAATGAAACCAGACAGCGGCACTGATGTGAACACGACACTAACTGCAGTTACATTAAAGCAGAACTTTTAAGAGTCTCTTAAATGTTTGAGAGAGTGAGGTAAATCCAATCCAACTACCTATTTGTGCAGCACTTTGAGCCCGTCTCATTATATGAATTTGCTTGAGTCACAATCTGTATTGACGCTGGCAGTTTCTGAGACGACACATACCTTTTTCTTTTCAGCCAGGTATAAAAAAGGAGTCTCAAAAAAACTCGCTGTGTTTTCTTCTTTGTCTTCTTTAACAGCACTTTTTTCCCAAAATCGTTAGGCACACTGACTGATGACTGGCTGTTAGTCAAACACTTCATTCGTCCTTACATTCTGTTCTGTGCTCTGCTAAAGTTAAAACATGCACAGCTGAAGGAGTTTTAGAACTTGGCCCGTATAGCTCAAACAAGGATGGAATTATTTTTGAACAACAGGTTCAAACATCATCTGTTATCAGATACTTAACTGGTATTTATTGGGCTGATTGATGTAAATGTTCAGCTGTAGTCCACATTTCAATTAAGTTCTTTTAAATGTACCTCCAGCATGGTTTATGTTGTTTAATGTCTGGGACATAAAGAAAAGAGAGATTAATGTTGTTGAACTTCAAATTCTGGTGCAAGAGAAGACTATTTTGACATTGAAAGAAAGTTTTTTTTTTTTAAGGATCAAACTCCTTTCAATAGATCAGTGATACTCAACGCGTGGCTCTTTTGTGATGATTTGTGGCTCTTTTATGTCTTTGAAATATCCCCATGTTTGCTACTTCTCTTTGACATTTTTATCCTGCTTTTTGCAATTTTTTGCCCCTTTTTGCTACTTTTTGCCCATTGAAACTGCCTTTAGCAATTAAATGCCACTGATGTCCCATTTTGCTACTCTTTAATGTTTTTTGCCCATTTTCCCCATTTTTGCCACTTTTTTTGTCACTTTTCACCCATTTTGGACACTTTTATCATGCTTTTTACAAATGTTTGCCCCTTTTTGCCATTTCTCACCCATTTGCAGTTAAATGCCACTTAATTCCAGTTTTTCCACTATTTTTATTTTTGCCCATTTTATTCACTTTCACTCATTTTTTGCCACGTTTTTGCCACTTTTCCCCCAGTGTTTGCCCCTTTTTGCCTATTTTTACCACTTCTTGCCCATTTAAGATGCCTTTTGCAATAAAATGCCACTTCCTGCCCATGTTCCTATCTTTTTCTGATTTTGCTTATTTTTCCTACTGTTTTTTTCTGATTTTTGCCACTTTTTGACAATTTTTTTGCCACCTTTAACTCATTTTTTGGTCACTTCCCAACCATTTTTGCTACTTTCTGCCACTTTTCTCTCAGTTTTTGCTGCTTTTTGACCACTTTTGCCCCGTTAATTTATTTTAATTGCCACATTTCACCATTTAGATTGTGGCTCTTGCAAATTTATTTTTCAACAATTTGGCTCTTTGGTTGAGCAGGGTTGCAATATTTCAGGCAATATAGCCTAAAATTTATATCGCAACATATTTTTGCTATCCAAAAAAGAGGAGAAAATCAGGCACTCCAAACAACAAAAATGTGCAAATGAGGAAGGAAATACTAAAAAGCCTTTATTGTAACGGCCAAATTATTAAAAAGCCAACACGTTTCGACCAAACTGGTCTTCTTCAGGGCTAACAAACATTTGTTTGCATGTCATTTGCACATTTTTGTTGTTTGGAGTGCCTGGTTTTCTCCTCTTTTTTGGACAGCTTCCCCGTTTTCCAAGAGCACCCAATTTTGGTTTAATATTGAAGCTCCTTAGTCATATTGAGCAGCCAAACAACCTCCCTCTTTTGCTGTCGATATTTTTGCTATATTGCGATATTTTGAAATGGCCTCTAACTAGCTGTATAATGTCTAATTCAGCCCTGGGTGACACCAGTTTGGTAATTAAATAGATTGTTTTATTGTATTTAAAAAAATGTATGCAGAAAGGGTTAAAAACCATTATGAAGTCAAATTTAGCACACTTTTATTTTTAAAAAGACTTATTTCAAGCTTTTACTAATAAATACAAAATACATAAATCATGGAAAACTCAGTCTTTCATAGTGATGGAAAGTTTTGAAATGTTTTCTGTGTTATGTTTACCACTGCTGATTATAAAATGATTATTTTCCTCATTAAGGGTGAAGCAAACCTACACCTAAACTCACCAATCCTGCATTCAGCCGAAGGCAAAAACCCTGCAGTCTAGTCCACCATTCAGGCTAACAGCTTTAATTACATTAGTCTGTTACCTGTGCTGATGAACGCTGGTGCAGTTTCTGACAAGTTCATGACATGACAGTGTCTTTAGACCAAGCGGCGACCTCTGGTCCTGAAAAATGAAGTCAGTGCAGAAGTACATAAAATTGCAATACCGCAAGTGTCCACTTGAGGCTGGCTGCAGGAACACTTGAAGTCCCGTACACAACACATATTAAAAAGCCGTAATTTACACTAGAAATAAACTGATTAACAGCCTGGTTCAAAAACCCAAACGTGTCTCATTAGCATGTCTTCGAGTCAAGCTTAGTGGCAGGCCATTAGGTTGATCCAAAGTTTGGTTGAGACCGCTCTCTTCAGCTGCTTCAGGACAGTTTTCTTCTTCAGCTGCTCAGATAAATGCTGAAAAGAGTCCTTTTTCTTATCAATATTAATCCAGTGTAGAAATCCACGGTGGAGTTGGCAAAACAGAAGTTAATTTGCAAACTTTAGAGCCGAAGATGAAAAATACGATGCGTTCGGGCCAAGGTTATAATAGTTTGGGATTTTTCAATAGTTTTTTCAACAGTTTTTTATTTCGTTTTCACTTTCTTTTTTTTAATTTCAGTTAAGTTTTAATTAGTTTTTATTGCTGGCTCGTTAGTTTGATTTAGTTTTTATTTTGCAAAAATGCTTCGTTTCAGTTTTTTTTTTTTTTTTTTTTTTTCAGTTTTAGTGTTAGTTTTAGTTTTTTTCGGATGGATGTCAGGGCTGAGGAAACATCATACCTTTTTAAAAAGCATGTTCATGCAGGCTACTCTTCACTTTTAATTTTATTTATTTAAAGATGATGTTTGAATAAAACTCCAGGCATAAAACTACCACTGTACGAAGTCTTGACCAATCAATTCAGGCAATTTTACACTCCCCAGACTGGTGTCGGTACCAGTCAATATAGTTGTGTGTCAAAGACTAAAACTAAGGATATTTTGTGCCCATTTTTATTTCATTTTAGTTAGTTTTGTTAGTGCACTATACAGTTTTGGTTAGTTTTCGTTTTTTCGTTAAAGCTTAGTTTTGATTTAGTTTCAGTTAACTTAAATGATTTTTGAATTGTAGTTTTAGTTATTTAGTTAGTTTTAGTTAACTATAATAACCTTGGTTCGGGTAACCTCAGTAAATTAGACTACTGTATTCTTTATGTTATGATGTTTTCAAATGTCACATAAAAATGCTAATTTTTTGATGAGAAACTTCATTAAATACAGCGTGAGTGCGTGTTTATATTTGAGGGATATACAATAGAGGTGACAGACTGAATCACAGCTTTTTAACTCAAGCACTACTCAGCTAAGACCACTTAGTTTAAATATTTGTCCTTATTTTGTCTTTCCATTGAACTATAAAATTATTGATAGTGGTATCATAAGAAGCACTTTCTATGTGCTGTACATAGAATTAAAAGAATAAAAATAAAACACTTGACAATAACCACCCTCAGAAAATATAAAAAACATAAAAAATATACTTAAACTATTGAAAAAATGCTGTGATTAATCATGATTAATCACAGATTTGATTATTTTTAATTTTTTTAATGGAGTAGTATGTGTGTAGTGTGTTTAGTGTGGTGCATTGAAAATGCATGAATCATCTCATAGATGAAAGTGAAATCTGATTGATTTAATACATTTAAAATAGAATTTAATACAAATTTTCCTTGATTTGACCAATCCTAGTATGTTCATTTCCTTTTTAATTTATTCAGTCAAAGTTATCTGTATCACAGTTGAATTAAAGTTCAGCTAATAAAGGTACTGCAAAAATGATTCACACACTATTTTGATAGGACTGATAAAATCACAGATAACTTCCCTTGTCTGAAAGGCTCAGCTTTGCATAGCTATTGACTTGAAGGCACAACAGTTAACCCAGAAGTAGCCATATGTTGTAAAGCAACGATTTAAATCTCCCATCAACCCCTTTTCCCTTATCTCTGATCTCTTCCTCCTCCTTTGCTTCTCTATCTTTCAGCCTCATGAATACTGAGTAGCACATCAAATATTCATAGCACACTCACACAACATACTCTCAGCCATGCACCGGGATGCTCACACTCACATACAAGCTTACAGACCCTAACAAATGAATTGCACACACACTCACACTCACCCCCCTCTCTGTCTTATGCACTTGAACGCATCCATACACACATATACATACAACACTGAACTCATTCACATGCTACAACAGAAAGAACCAGCTCAAACCAAGCGGCCATGAAAGTTTAATACACCGGGTGTCCAACGGATTCCCACAAACACACGTACACACACATCCACAAGTAAGTGCAAAAACACCAGCTCTCTTTCGTTTTCCCTCAACCATTAAAGTTTAATCTACAGGATGTCAAGTGGATTTATTTTATCGAGCTGTTTGTAGCACCTGTATTTTTACACTCTTTTAATATTTAAAACATTTTCATACTCCAAAACACAGCTCACATCATAACCATCATCATCAGTCCACTAAGTCTAGGCCGGCACTCAGGACTGTCAAGATGGATTCATTTCCACCATTGGGGAGAAAAGTAATATTGCTCTTTATCATGGTATTCCCTCTAGCAGAAAGCTGTGGCTACAGTCTTATTTGAATCCATCTGCTATACACACAGTAGAGACCCACAGTAGGCCCCAGCAAACAAAAAAGAAATCTCACAACCCTTCTCTTCGAAATTAACAAACCAGAGGACGCCCTAAAAGAAATTGTAAGAACTAGACTTCTCAGTAAAATGCTCCTTCAGCTTGTGTCCTAAAACAAGGACCTTAGCAGTGCTCATTTCATCGACTCAAACTATGGCTAAAAATGTTCATTGACAGCCTTTTTTCTTTTTTTTTTTCATGACAAAAACTAGACTAAGATGAAAAAAAATAGATCTGTGATGACTAAAACTAGACTAAAATGTAATTTAGTTTTCAGGGGACATTCAAAATCCGTGATATTTCTCCACTGTGGGTAAATCTGTCATAAAGCAATGCAGCTGTATCTATTCTTCCTCTAAGCTGTTGAAAGTAGGGACCCCAGTTTGGCAGAGTGTGTAGAACACACTACCATGATTTGGTACCAGATTTAGGCAAGAAAATAAATGCTTGGACTAAAAGTAAAGACTAAAATGTGAGGACTTTTTGTGGACTAAAACTAGACTAAAATGTTTTGAGTTTTCATCAGTTAAAACTAGAGTGAAACTAAAAAGTATAGAAATGACTAAAATGAGGCAAAAACTAAAATGCATTTCATCTAAAGACTGAAACTAAAATTTAAAGTAGCCTCCAAAATTAACACTGTTTTTTAGCAGTTTTTTTTTCCAAGTAAGCATTAAAAGAGCCGCATTTGGTCACTAAAGAGCCACATGCATCTCGAGAGCTGTGGGTTGAGTATCACCACTGTAAACACTGTGATGAGATTAGCATGGATGCAGCTATAGCATAACCTGACATGACACATGGATTTGTTTCAGACATCCATCTGGAAAACCTTCCATAGACAGTGTTTGAGCAAGGGCAAAGGCTTTGAAAAAAAAAAAAACTCGGAGGGTGATTGAATGAATGTTCTGACTGTCACATCTAGGGGTGTGACAATACCTCGTGCCACAAGATCTCGCGAGATCAAAATGCCATGAGATATCTCATCAAAGTGAAAATCACCTCACAAGATCAATATTGCCCCGATCCAGGAGCAGCAGCTCTCATGACAAGAAAAAAAAAAAAAAAAAAAAAAAAAAAAATCCCAAATGGAAGCTATAAAAGATCACAAAGATGCCCTGGAGACCTCAAAAATTGTTGGTTTGCTTGCTAATGAAGAAACTGAGCTGATCCGTGACCTATTCAGAGCACCGCTCAATCCCCCACCTCCTTCGTGTGCGCTACTCGGGGCCACGCATGATCCGCCAATGCATAATAAGTTCATCATAATGGTGTGAAATGATTAAATGCTGCTGCTGGAAACCTGTGCAGTCTCCACGTGTTTGTGTATGTGCACAGACTCGCTCATAGAGCTGGTTTATGTGACTTTATAACTTTGATTCAGTCAGTGCTTCGTCATGTCTCGTTCTCTTCCCATCATCTGTCAGTCACACATCAGTCAGAAGCTTAACATAAGTACATGTCAAGTTCTGATAAAACTTACGCTTTAGCAGCATCCACGCTGATGTTTTCCTCCATAATTTCACAGGCCTCTTCTCGCTGCTTGCTTACGTCACGACTCCACCACGCCTGAAAATACTGCACCTTGACACTGATTGGTCCTGTCACTTTCTAACTGGACACAAACTGTTCAGATGGGAGCTTTGCAAGATGGCTTTGCCCATAAGAAACACGGAAGCAGCCGAATCCATCTGTTTGCATGGTTAGTCTGTCACATTTTTACGAGCCAATCAGAGCAACGGACGTGACATAGCTGCTACCGAGGAGTAAACTCCATAGAGAACTGCATTACACAAACCATGTAGACTTTTGTGGTTTTTGAAAAGAAAACAACTCACTGCTGTTCTTTGTTCTTCTTTTAATGAAGAAATGTCAACAAGTTCTGATAAAGCTAGCGCTTTAGCAGTATCCACGCTAATCTCTTCCGCCATAATTGCACCGGCCTCTCGTCGCTACTTGCATATGGCACGACTCTGCCGCACCCGAAAGTACTGCCCCTGTACGCTGACTGGTCCTGTCACTTTCTAACCAAGCCCAAATGGTTCAGAAGGGAGCCTTGCAAGGTTAGCTATAGCAGCTGTTTTAACAAAAATTGATCTCTATCTAATAAAAGAGTAAAAAAGCACACTGAAAGCTACTCTTAATGGAAAATATGTTTTATCTTTTCCCTGGACCAGCCTCAGTAAGAGTACGATACACCTACTTGCTCCACTGTTGGTGCTCAACAATAATGGCTACCTGATGTTATGTGGTTTACTCCCCAGGGTGGCATGTGCCTGCTACCTCATTTGTTTTGTCACTCTGATGACCTGCAGTGAATGTGAAAGGCAGGATGTTTGTGCAATCACCCTCTAATTTTTTTGAAAGCTGGTGTATGGACTGTTGCCCAGATGGATGTGAAAAATATCCCAACGGTGGATTATGAAACAGTCTTTATGGCGTGTCAGATTACTAAAGGACAGAAGTGAGCACAAGTGATAATGGCAAACTTAGCTATTCTGCCCTATGTATGACAAAAATGTCACAATTTCTTTCACATTACCATAGCAACTGAAAATAATAAAAAGCCCACATTGTCTTAATCTGTTTTGCCTCGAACTCATTTAGAAAAAATAAAAATCAATATATTAAGGTAAACACATAAAGTGGAAAGTAGAAAAATAAATGATGAAAATGAGCTCAGTGATCTATATCGCCCAAATGGGATAGACCGAATGATTAATGACTCACAGGAGGAGGGATCAGGATTAATAAGCTTGTTCGATGTTTAAACCGGCCTGAGCATTGGCTTCAAAGATCCCAAACTAGGTTCAAGTGCTTTGGGCTGCTCCTGTGGTGAAGACAGCCGTTTGATCGTAACTTTGCTCATCGCTGCAACATGTAGGGCTGTATATAGAGATAGAGATGGAGAGATTTTATATTTTCTTAAATATACATTTTTACAACAATCAACTCTGCCCTCTGAAATCAAGACAGTTCAACCTTTTTTGGAATTAATTTTAAGGCCTACAACAGTGTTTGGACATTTCCTTTTTACACAATCATCCCTTTACACAGTGTATTTTTATTCTATCAGCTGGTGAGAAAGAAAGGGTAGATACAGAGAGACAGTGGCCATGGGGAGGACTGCTTGATAGTCAGCCAGCCTAGCTCTCTTCTTCATCTTTCTCCTTCTGGGTTTCATAATCCCTCATCCCTCTTGGTCTCCTCCCCCTCCCTTTTGCAGACAATTATTGTCACTACCTCTTTCTTCTCCTGTCTAACATTTTTTGTCCCTCACTTGGAAAAGTAAACTACTTCCCAATTCAGTCAAGCCCATTGGGGCCCTGTCCCTAAAACTAGCGGAACTAATGGAAATACAGCGGTGGATCAAGAAGGTAGGTGGTTTATAAAGCAGTGGGATTGGAAGAGTCTTATTTCTGTATTGATCTAGGTGCTGCTTTATTATAAACTGGATTACAGAGCAAGTTAGATCATTTAAAAAAAAAATTTACAGTCTTTGTTCTTCAAAATCTGTTTAGTTCTCCTACAAGTCCAAGTGTGAATTTGTGAAAAAATCCCAATGTATTCTTGGAATGAATCTTGTGAGCACATGTGTGCACATTGACCTTGTACCTGCTTAATGTATTCCATTTATCCTTGACGTTGAGTGAACATTTCTGCAAGTTTGAAGAAAATCCCTCAAAGCATTCTTGAGTTATTGCGGTCACAGTTATGGGATGAACATTAGGCCCAATGTCCTCGCTTTTGACCTCCAGAATGTGATCAGTTCATCCTTGAGTCATTGAGTCATCTGTGCAGCATTTTGAGTGAGGCTGGGCGATAAGGGATTGAATTAATATTAACCCAAAACATTTAGTACACGAAATGAGATGCAGCCATACAAATACATCTGCTCTAAAAGGTTACTCTCCTGTGTGATCACCGGGAGAAAAGCTCATTTGGAGGCACAGACTTTCAAAATCCTTGTCGATGTTGTGAGCTGTTGGGCTGTGATAAGGCTCCATTGTTGTGAGAAGTGGATCACATTTGTTAGCTGGGCCATCTTCCCTCTGACATGTATGACTGCCACTGTAATCTAGGATTCATCTTGCAGAATACCAGGTTAAGTTTGATGTCTTTCCTATTAAAATCCGAATCACTACCACATGACAAATTCAGTGTTGTATCTCTTGTCCGTCTCTTATTGCCACTAACTCGCCTTGACGGTCTGTTTACTTCCTTCACTGCCCCATGTTTTCCTCTCCTCTGCTGATAAAAAAGACATTTTAGGAAAAAAAACTCCAGAAAGAATTGCAAGCTGACAGCACAAAACTTAAACACAATTTATACGTGACATTTGTGATATAGTAATTTTATGCATTGCATAGGGGAAAAGCTGCGATACATTGAGTATTATTGATATACACTGCCTGGCCAAAAAAAAGTCACAGACTCTAATATTTCGTTGGACTGCCTTTAGCTTTGATTACAGCACGCATTCGCTGTGGCATTGCTTCGACATAAGCTTCTGCAATGTCACAAGATTTATTTCCATCCAGTGTTGCATTCATTTTTCACCAAGATCTTGTATTGATGATGGGAGAGTCTGACCACTGCACAAAGCCTTCTGCAGCACATCCCAGAGATTCTCAATGGGGTTAAGGTCTGGACTCTGTGGTGGCCAATCCATGTGTGAAAATGATGTCTCATGCTCCCTGAACCACTCTTTCACAATTTGAGCCCGATGAATCCTGGCATTGTCATCTTGGAATATGCCCGTGCCATTAGGGAAGAAAAAATCCATTGATGGAATAACCTGGTCATTCAGTATATTCAGGTAGTCAGCTGACCTCAGTCTCTGGGCACACAATATTGCTGAACCAAGACCTGACCAACTGCAGCAACCCCAGATCATAGCACTGCCCCCACAGGCTTGTACAGTAGGCACTAGGCATGATGGGTGCATCACTTCACCTGCCTCTCTTCTTACCCTGATGCGCCCATCACTCTGGAACAGGGTAAATCTGGACTCATCAGACCACATGACCTTCTTCCATTCCTCCAGAGTCCAATCTTTATGCTCCCTAGCAAACTGAAGCCTTTTTTTCTGGTTAGCCTTACTGATTAGTGGTTTTGACCCTTCTTAAACAGACTAACATCTTTTCCACGATCACAGGATGTGTCTTTCAACATGGTTGTTCAGGAAATGAGAAGTTACTCATTGCATCAGCTGGGGTTAAATAACTTGTTGCCAGCTGAAAGATAATCGCCCATGCAGTAATTATCCAATAGGAGGCTCGTACCTATTTGCTTAGTTAAATCCAGGTGGCGACTTTTTTTTGGCCAGGCAGTGTATATTGCCCACCTAACCTTGCAAAGCAGATGCATACCCCCGTTTCCGTGTTTTTCACTGGCAAATCCATCTTGCAAAGCTCCCATCTGAACTGTTTGGTTAGAAAGTGGCAGGACCAATCAGCGACAAGGGGCAGTACTTTCAGGTGCAGCAGGGTCGTGACGTAAACAAGCAGCAGCAAGATGCCGATGCAATTATTGTGGAAGAGCTTAGCCTGAATGCTGCTAAAGCGCCAGTTTTATCAGAACTTGACGACATTTCTTGGTTAAAAGAGGAACAAAGAACAGCAGTGAGTTGTTTTCTTTTCAAAAATGACTAAAGTTGAGTATTTACATGTCTGCAGTCACCATGTTTTGCATTTTTCCTTGGTAGCTGCACACCCGCAGCTCGATAGCAGCTATGTCACGTGTTTTGTTGCTCAGATTGGCCCGTAGAGATGTGACAGAGCGTTCATCACACTCTGAGTTTTTTCAAAGCCTCTGCCTTTTCCCAAATGTTTCCTATTGAAGCTTTCCCAGATGGATGTGTCAGGTTAGCTGAAGTGCCAGTTTTATCAGAACTTGACAACATTTCTTCGTCATCAGCAAGGGCGTCAGTTTGTTTTGAAAAGTGGGGGGACAATAACTATTAGCAAAAGTGACTTTTGATAAGTGCTGGGGATGATGACTATAACTGGTTTTACTTTAGGTAAGGCTACTATAAAATGCATCTGTGGTGTAGGCTTATTTTACGTCTTGAGTGAAATAAAAGGACTGAAAAAGCAACAAAACATGCTCACAGGGCAGGATTGTTGGAAAGGGTTGTAAAAATTCCGTCATGCCATTTTACAATCTGTCATTATAATTTCCTCTTTATATCTGTAATATGATATAATTCAATATGACTTTATTTCTAGTGTTTAATTAATGAAGCCCCATTTCTAAACCTATATTCAAAAAACAGTCTTTGAGGTTCTGCTTTTTAATGGCACTGAGAGAAAGATGAACACAGCGGCAGCGTTTACTCCTCCTCATTTTTACGCAGTGACGGTGGAGCAACAATCCCTGTCCTTAAGCAAGCAACTATAAACTGCACCATTTAAGATATCACGTACAGTTTTGAGGATATTTTTAATGTCAAAATGTTGTAGCTTGACGACCATAGCTGATAAGTTGTTAAAAGGCTGCACTGTGGAGTTGAGGGCATTGGTCTGCTCCACAGGAGTCTAATCTGAAAAAAAAAAGACGTCACACTCTGACCTTGCACACTGAGTCAGGTGTGTTTGTATTTGCCTTGACAGCAAAAATTTGTACAATGTGGCAAATTGCTTCGTACTGTGAGCCCGTGTCTCTGTCACTCCTTTAAATTCTAGTTGGATCCATCCTGACACAGAGCTTCGTACAGCGCACACACTCATGCGTCAGAGCGCAGAGACAAGTTGGAGAGATGGAGAACAACTTTTTAATTCAGTCGCTGTTAGTACCTGTGAGTAGGCTACAAACGTATGCCTTTATCTGTTTTATTTCCATGGTTGATATCCACGTAATACACAGGCAAACTACGGTGTTTAAATGTCAGAGAGCGAGAGAGAATAAAGCAACAGGCGCTGATCTGAATCATCATTCACCATCTCTGTGTAATATTTCCATGGTTGATATCCACATGATAAATGAGCAAACTTTGGTGTTTAAAGTGAGGTTTCAGTGGTGAGAAAGTGAGGTAGATGGAGCGGCAACTGTTTTAAATCATCGGTCACCTTGGACACATACGAAATTTCTCATAAAATCGAACCTGTTCTGAAAAAAAAAAAACAGGAAATAAAACGACAATTTCTGCATCAGTGTGCAGACATGATTAGAACAACATGAAACGGGCTCACTGTGCAAAGGCCGCTGCATGCCGACCTGTGTACTGAAACACCTGCAGGAGCCTCTCCGTGCACGGAGACCAACACGCTTTTACAAGTATGGTGTCGAGGTCAGTGAGAGAGCCCACTGGGTACACGATTTTTAATAGATTAAATAACCTTCTTGATAGTCCATGTGTGCTAAATGGAAAAGGTGCATCTGTCTGTGTGTGTGCGCTGAAAGGCATGCTCATCCTAATCATTCCAGTCTGTCAAAATCTACAGCAGCAGCACGGCCCGTTGCCTCACAGAGGTCTGCTGGGTCTCTTTACAACGCTTGCGTGTGCCTGGTGCGTTCAGGAGCGTCAGAATTTTCTATACTATTGAAAATAACCGGTGTTACAATGGCTTACGCATGAAGGATTTGTGTATGGTGGGGACAAAATGACCCTTGGTAAAAAGTGGGGGGGACACATCCCCCCTGCCCCCCCTAAACTGACGCCTTTGGTCGTCAGAAGAACAAAGAACAGTATTGAGTTTTTTTTCTTTTCAAAAACGACAAAAGTCGTGGACTGACATGTCTATAGTCGCCATGGTTAGCATTATTCTTCGGTAGCTGCGCACACGCACCTCGATCGCAGCCAAGTCACATGTTTTGTTGCTGATTGGCCCGTAAAGATGTGACAGACAGAACATTCATCTAATCACACTGAGTTTTTTTCAGTGCCCCTGCCCTTTACCAAATGCTTAGTATTGAAGGTTTTCCAGATGGATGTGTGAAACAAATCCATCTGGCGTGTCAGGTTATTATCCAGCCCTAATTTGAAGTAATGTTAAGATATTATGTTGTCAAGGGCAAGCAGACTGATGACAACCTGAACATATAAAGCATCCAGCCTCAGTCATTGTCAGTGCAGAACTACAAAACCCTTTAAGCTGCACAGTGGATAACATCCCTTGTCAGGTTACACTCACTATTATAATCCCTGTTTATGTAGTTTTTGTATTACATCAATGTGAAGACAGTACAAGTGCTGTATCATATGAAACTTAAAAAACATGCCTTATGAAAGCAGAAAAGACAGTGACAAAGTCATCAAACATTGTCAAAGCCAACATTAGACTGAAATAATAAGCAGGCAATGCAAGTTCTGTATGATGGCCTTTACAAGGTAAAGTGGGAAATAAGAGTCCTTCTCTTGAGAACATTATAGTTTCCATAACATTCCTCAAGGCCAATGTCAAGTTAGTGCCCTGTTATTAATACTTAAAGGGGCCATAATAAAGGCCGCTGGTGCCATTGTATCTAATCAATCTTATCCCATGGGGTCTTTTGAACCAGCAGGGGGCTTAACAAGGGACCATTTAGGTCATGCCTGAATAAAACTGGTGTAATTTGATCTACATCCTGACATGATCGTTAAAAGGCCTTGGGTATGCCTGATTAAAATTGGTTAAACATCTACACTGGAAATCCCCAGAAGCTAACCGGAACTGCCCTTGGGACATCCCTCAGAGCAGTTAGCTGATACCATAACATTAAGCAGGGGTTAGTCATAGGCTGCCAAGAAAGCATGAATAATATTGATGAACTATTCAAAAGAGGGTCATTCTGAGGGACTGGGGTCTTTGCCGTCCAGAGACATGCTTGCATAAATTAGGGGTAACGCCCATCAGGAGGGGCATTCTGGGGCTTTGCATTTGCGCTGGCTGTCCTGAGCACCCTATGGGATCCCACCAGGTTATTACTAATGCAGTAATAGGCCTTAGAGAAATGTAACCTCTTACACCATACATACCCTTTTCTTGGCATAAAAGATTCTAAACACTTTCTGAGATTTAAGTATAACAGTAAAGTAGACTAAAGCTTGGAGATGATCGCTGAGACATTGCTGGTCTAGTTTGTTGCAAAGTAGAATAGCCTTGCAAAACTAATGAGGTTTGAAGTGGTTAAATTAAAGTGGTTTATTGATCTATTAAAGCACAGGTGTCAAACTCAAGGCCCGGGGGCCAAATCCGGCCCGTGGAATAGTTAAACTGGCCCGCAAGATGATCTCATATTTCTGTTATAACTGGCCAAACAGTATGAGGTCTGCAGATTTCCACAAGTATAAAAATGTAATTTAAGATTTGAGATATCCTTGTTAAGTCACAAAATCTGAAAAAGTAAGGAGTAAAAATTATTAGATAAGAAGTCAGGAATGTGGGAAAATAAATTAATTTGTGTTTTAATTTCACATTTTCAATTTAGCATAATCACAATTAGGACTCAAACTAAGGATTTTGACTTTTAATTTCATACTTTGAGCATTTCAACTCATAATGTTGACTTCTCATATAATATTTTGAGCTTTAAGATTCATAATTCTCATTTTTAAGGGATTTTTTTTTTACCTTTTTAACAATTATTTTGTATTTTAACTCATATTGTCAACTCCAAACTTTGACTTCAGAATCCCATAGTTTGATCTTTTAGACTCACAATCATATTTTGACTTTTAATTTCATAACAAATTTTATTTCATATTTTGACCTTAAAACTGAAGATTTTGACGACTTCTAATATATTTGCCATTAAAGGGATATTTCAGGATTTTTGAAGTTGGGTGGTATGAGGTGCTTGACTACAGTAGTAGCATTAGCCTCCGGTGATTTCCGTGTAATTTGATCCTGTTGTTATTACGAGCTCGGAGAGAGCTGGCGCATAGCGGCTGTAGATGGGAGCATTTTGTCCGTGTAAATTAATGAGTTTTTTGAAAAAATGGGCTAAGAAAATATGTTGGCTCGCCTGTGCGCTGTGTCAAAAAAAAAAACAGCGCTTCATTTCTCCCCAAAACCCCCTCTGTGTCAGGTACTAATTTACGATGCAGCTTTTGTCATTTTTTATCCTTCCGCCTCCACACGCTGTGTTCTGTTTACGTCTGCCGGTCAGCTGTGTGGGTCTGCTGTGTAGCGGGGTCAAGCATCGGTTACTACAACGCGTTGAGCTTTTTTATTCAGTTTTTTGCAGATTCAGAAGATGCCGGGTACTTGCGTTTATCCAGGCTGTTTAAACAAGCACACCTCCTGGACACCATACAGATTTCACCGTATTACGTGACATCGGTCTTCGCCAACTTTGGCTTTAATATGGATATAAACACTCCACCTTCTTAGTTTTTTAGTTTATTGCAGTGCCCATTTTACCAAGCAGGACTATTTATAAGGACTACCAAAACACGAGCATAGGTTGAAGAGCCCCGCTGTACCTACACTTCAGGTAAGCACTATTTACCGATATATAAACATTTAAAACACACAACCAAACACTCGCACATTTACAGGCAATTCCATTGCAAAGCCTAAGCCACGAAGCACAACTTCCTGATGCCCTACAGTCAAGTCCAAAGATGTGGTATTTCACAGGAATGGGTGGGCTTGTATGGCATATAATTTCAGTGCATTTTTGTGCCGGCTGTAGCTTGTACCAGCCATTAGAGGAAAAACGGCGACAGTCATAAGCTTACCTGGATGACAAATTTCCATTCGGCCCTTCTGGTCGGGGTCTGTTTTTCCAATTTATCTTCAGAAAGTTGGAGAAGGTCCGCAAAACATCGGCGTTTAGTAAGATAGGGAATTCTGGATGGAGTGTGATGCAGACTGCAGTCGTCTGTGAGCCGCTATCCTCTGATTCAATAATGTCCTGAAGAAGTGTCACAACTAAGTCCCACTCACACAACAGTAGCTCTCCGAGTGGGTTGACATGGGTTAGCATTTTTCACACCTACACCACCATGTAACTTGGGATCTCTCCTGCTCCAAACTTTCAAATGAAGGTTCTCTGGTCTCTCTTTCAGTCCGCTGTATAAGTCCGGTCTGTATCCATCTGTGTAAGTTCTTCTTCAGTGTACTCCATACAGATATCCTCTCGTATCCACAGTAAACGGTACATCATCATCACTCATGTCGAAATCGCTCATGCTATCCTTGTTTTAGCTTGATGCTGTGTTGTTACTTCTGTAGAACACAGTTGACCAGCAAATGTAAACAGAACACAGTGTGTGGAGGCGGAAGGATACAAAAGCTGCATCGTGAATTAGTACCTG
Source organism: Cheilinus undulatus (assembly GCF_018320785.1). Lineage (NCBI taxonomy): Eukaryota > Metazoa > Chordata > Actinopteri > Labriformes > Labridae > Cheilinus > Cheilinus undulatus. The sequence continues at coordinate 36,548,572 of NC_054882.1, forward strand.
ACACAGAGGGGGTTTTGGGGAGAAATGAAGCGCTGTGTTTTTTTTCGACACAGCGCACAGGCGAGCCAACATATTTTCTTAGCCCATTTTTCCGTAAAACTTGTCAATTTACGCGGACAAAATGCTCCCATCTACAGCCATTATGCGCCAGCTCTCTCTGAGCTCGTAATAACAACAGGATCAAATTACACGGAAATCACCGGAGGCTAATGCTACTACTATAGTCAAGCACCTCATGCGACCCAACTCCAAAAATCCCGAAATATCCCTTTAAAAAAACAATATTTTTCAATTTCAATTTCAGATTTTGGCCTTGGTAACTAATAAATTTACTCTTCTGAGATTGTGAGCCTTTAAACTTATCTTTATAACTTTTAAATATCAAAATCATTTATCAGCAATACTAAGATAGATATCACCGGTGAAACAAGGTAGACGGTTTATGGTTAAAAAGATGACCCTGTTAGACCCTCAGGTTAGTCCACAATCCAGAATCCGGCCCCTGCTGTGACTGGGTTTGACGCCTGAGTTTGCATTTTTTAAATGTACATATCTATTTATTTTAAGAATGCAAACATTTTCTTAAATGAAACATGTCTATGTAGGCAGAAAGCTGTCTTTTAATACTGGATTGTAAAGAATGGATTCATACATGCATTAGCACATGCTCAGTCTCTGCTCCTACAGTCACATGTAGGTAATTATTTCTTATACATCACTGCCATCTTGTGGCAGAAAGCTGACCTTGCCTCAAAACAAAAAAACTTGATCAAGATGCAAATGAAATCAAGATTACTATAACTTTCCTAAGATATGTCTGTCAAACAATTGACAATCTTGACAAAATGTTACTGTACTACTTGTTTTATTTGAAGAACCAGCAGAGAGAAAACTGCATGTTATATAAACTATGTTTTTCATTTTCACACACCAGACTTTATCTCTTCTCTTTACAACTGCACACAGTGTGTTATACTACTTTAGAAAATATTATGTTTATGTTGTGTTTAATTTTGCTACTATATTTTTCTATAACAATCTTCTATTTCTGTTTCTAGCCTCTTAATTTTTTTATATGCTTCTTGATATAGTGTGTTTTTGTCAAGGAAGACTTGTTAAAATAAGGTGGACTTCACATTTTTAAGTGGACATCTTGGTAAGCCAGAGGATAGACAACTGGTTTAGTGTTTTAAAACAGTATTTGATTTTTTTTAATCACAACAAGTACTATAAATAAGAGAGGGGTCCCCTTCTAGGAAATTTGAGCATCCTTCCCTGATTATCCTGAATTCTGGAGAACAATTATGAAACTTATTGTGGAGGAAATTCAGTTAGAAATACTTCACTGTCCATTTACAGACCCAGTGGTTGATATTTTAATACTGCAGCACTCTGCCCTACCCCAAAAATAATATGTCTACCTACGGCACAAAAGGTGTTTTGACTGTGCAGATTCAGGGTGGGACAGTGTGTTCAGCAGGTTGAAAATAAGCAGTTTGTAAAAGAACAATACATTTAATATTTATGTGTAACAATGTGCAAACCTAATGAAAAAAGTCCCTTGATGACATTGCTAATATGCAGTAAAATCTCTCACACAATTCCTCTTTAAAGAGGTAGTGAGCTACCCTGCAGGTCACATCTACCCATTCACACATTGCAAAGGTTGCTTTGGAGAAAATGATCTTGCCAAAGGATGGGGATTGAAGACACGCCATTCTGATTGCAAGACAACCGACTCTACCTACTGAGCCACAGACGCCCCACAATGCTGAGAGTGCTGATTCAGCAGGCATTTTAAAACTGCAGAAAGTCTGCAGGATTGAAGACACGCCATTCTGATTGCAAGACAACCGACTCTACCTACTGAGCCACAGACGCCCCACAATGCTGAGAGTGCTGATTCAGCAGGCATTTTAAAAAACTGCAGAAAGTCTGCAAGAGACAGCCAAAAGGCAAAACTATTCCTGAAAAAATCAGTCTGATAGTCTCCTGATCCACGCTACTTTTTACACGTATCCCTATGTTTGATGTGGTTTACACTCACATTCAGTCTGCTCAACAACGTTAACACAAGCTTCCCAACAGACAGCACCATTGTTTTATATTAAGGGTGCACTTTACACGTTGTGTGAGTGCATACGTTAAATTCTTAAAAGAATCCCTGCCTGATCAGTCAAGTTCATCTTGTTGGATAGAGATTTGTATCTCTCATATGTGTATTGAACTAAAAAACTCACCAGATATCTGCATTTTGGTTAAATTCGAGCTCATAAACTCACCAGGAGGCCACTGTGTTTTGGTCCGTGCTGCAGTACTGTGACGTCACAGTGCCGCAGCGCTCCATGCCATTGCTATGCAGTGGATACATGACATTCTTGACTTTACGTACGGGCAGAGCCATGCAGTCATTTTTCTGTCAAAAGTGACTATAACACTGCTGAGTCAGCTGTTCATAATGGATTCATAGATTGAAATAAACCTTTTGTGCTCAGATTTCATGCTGACATCAGTGGATGCTGCACATTTGCAGTTGCTTTTGTTTTCCCCGAATCACAAGTGTTTCAACATTTCACTGAGACTCTCTTCTTGCAGTACGGTCTAGACCACATGTGCAGAACTTCAAACCTGAGAGTGGCTATGATGACACCAAAATGTCTTTATGCCACTCCTTTCCTCAAAGGCACAAGCCTGTTGGAACTCACTGGAGTCACAGTTGATTTAGTACAAAAGAGGCAAATGTGGGCTGAGGAAAGGCTTCTTCACTGCATGGATGCCATTGCTGTTATCTATAAAACAGATCTGGTGTCTCTCACTGCCTTGTCTGCATGTTTTCTGTAGACACATCTCTTCAGATTTGTTCTCCTTATAAGTATTTACTGTGTGAACTGCTTTAGGCTTTGCCCGTTGCATGGCATTGGGTCTTTGGGTCTTTCTGCACTCCACTGTCAGGCACCTGACACAGACAGACACACTCACATTGTTTGTTATACAGATGTGAAAATTCATACAATCAAACAGACAGGAAGACACAGATACACACATCCTTACCAGCACAGGAAGTCAGCTTGTATTGCCAGTGTCAGGAGGCTCATGAGCAGGGCGGCCATCAGTAGGATGCCTCTCTGAATCCTGCTGTCTAATGCAGTCTTCAAGCAGAACGGACAATGGAAGTGGCCACTGCTTCCACTCCTGCAGGAACACTTTGTTTTGTAGAAAGCTACAAAGGGACAAAAGCATTGTGTTTGCCCTAAAATTAAAAGCACATTAATTGATAAACCTAGTTAGTAATAGTGGTTGCTAGCAAAGGATCATGTCATTGAAAATGCTGACAGAGGAAACCTACCTCCATACTGAATGAAATTTTTTTCAATGCACCTCCATGTGCTGCAAAGCCTTCTCCCAACGCCAGGGTATAGAATAAAACAACAACATGTAATTATTCCACAAATAAATTAAAACAACAGTATTTGAGTAAATGTAAATTTAATTTGTTACTCTCCAGCACTACCAAATTTATAAAAAAGGCATAAACTTATAGTTGTGATAACATAGACTGAAGTTAATGAGGTGAGAAAAAAACATTTCTCTTTTGCCAGTTTTCATCTTAAATTGTCAAAAGTTATACTTAGTTCAAAAGATTTTAAATGAATTTACCTCTTCAGTAAAACAGTAAATACTACATGTGTTCATGTTATGCATTTTTTATTAGGTCATATTTAGGCTGTCCATCCAAAATCAAAAATCAGCCTTACTACAGAAAATATTTGTTTATGCTCCGTTGCCTTTGACTACACATGGTCAAGATTGTTAGTATGCTTCCATCAGAGGTGCTGGAAGACCTTTTTAACTGGGGGAGCTGAGGGTTAGTGCCATGCATACATTGTACAAAATCATAAAATAAACTAGACTTCAAGCCCATTACCCTTAACAACAGATAACTTCAATGCAATAAGCCAAAAAACCTCATACGAGAAAAGCCAAAAGCATTCTGCACTCCAAGAGACATTGTGAACCACTGACTTTGACCCTACAGACTTTCAAATTATATAAAAAAAATCAAAAATGTCAAATCCTCTCAGATCCTTCATCAGATACAGCATTTACAACTGTTGCAGTTTAAAGACCGTAGCGTAGACTGGTTTGAAACACTGGCACACACAGTGGCGGCAAAGACATAAGAAAATTAGCATCTTACCTTACAAACACTAAAGCATCCCAAAAGTTGACTTGCGCTCTTGAGTGAAGCTGATGAACTCTCTCATAAGGTCCTGTACAGAATATCTTTGTGAACATGCAGAAGAGCCAAATGAGTCTGTTTTTTCTGAGTGACACTGTTGCGAAGCCATGTCTTCAATTTTTGTATGGGCACAACCCACGTATTCAGCTCTGCTGCTCATCCCACAAATGCATGCTCCTTACAAATGTGGACAAACTTACCCCTGACTTCCACTGGGTCCATCTCTGCTCCGTTTGACTGCATGCCCCGCCGTCCGTCAGCACCCACTGACTGCGTTTGCAGTGCAACACGGAGCAGCACCGCTGGACTGCTAGTCCCACCACACCATGATGTTTTGCAGTAGTTACAGAATCACACCTGACTGGGCAAGTAGAAACTGTCACAATGTCAAGTTTAGCAAAAACTCAAAAGAGGACCCACGTGCAGATAACTCAAAAAAGGTTTCAATCAAACAAACAAAAGAAGGCAATGGATTGGTTTCAAAAGCTGTTTGAGTCAACCTATTGTTCCTCGCTCCTAAATATTCCACAGTCAACTGTCAGTGGTATTATAACAAAGTGGAAGTGATTGGGATCGACAGCAACTCAGCCACAATGGTAGGCCACGTAAAATGACAGAGTGGGGTCAGCAGATGCTGAGGCGCATAGTGCACAGAGGTCACCAACTTTCTGCAGAGTCAATCACTACAGACCTCCAAAATCCATGTGGCCTTCAGATTAGCTCAAGAACAGTGCGTAGAGAGCTTCATGGAATGGGTTTCCATGGCCAAGCAGCTGCATCCAAGCCATACATCACCAAGTGCAATGCATAGCGTCAGATGCAGTGGTGTAAAGCACGCCGCCACTGGACTCTAGAGCAGTGGAGAGTGGAAAGAACTCTGGAGTGACGAATCACGCTTCTCCATCTGGCAATCTGATGGACGAGTCTGAGTTTGGCAGTTGCCAGGAGAACGGTACTTGTCTGACTGCATTGTGCCAAGTGTAAAGTTTGGTGGAGGGGGGATTATGGTGTGGGGTTGTTTATCAGGAGCTGGGCTTGACCCCTTAGTTTCAGTGAAAGGGATTCTGAATGCTTCAGCATACCAAGAGATTTCGGACAATTCCATGCTCCCAACTTTGTGGGAACAGTTTGGGGATGGCCCCTTCCTGTTCCAACATGACTGTGCACCAGTGCACAAAGCAAGGTCCATAAAGACATGGATGAGAGAGTTTGGTGTCGATGAACTTGACTGGCCTGCACAGAATCCTGACCTCAACCTGATAGAACACCTTTGGGATGAATTAGAGCGGAGACTGAGAGCCAGGCCTTCTTGTCCAACATCAGTGTGTGACCTTACAAATGCGCTTCTGGAAGAATGGTGAAAAATTCCCATAAACACACTCCTAAACCTTGTGGAAAGCCTTTCCAGAGGAGTTGACGCTGTTATAGCTGCAAAGGGTGGACCGACGTCATATTAAACCCTATGGATTAAGAATGGGATGTCGCTGAAGTTTATATGCAAGTCAAGGCAGGTGAGCCAATACTTTTGGCAATATAGTGTAGCTCTCAGCCTTGCAGTCATTTCCCTGGCACACATGCCAACTTCAGCTTAATCAAGACAGCAGTCTCCTCTCATCAACTGCTGGCTGTGAGAATAGGACAGCCTGCTCCAGATAAAGCTTTACATCCAAGCCATACAACCTATCAGGGACAGTGTTGGTGGAACATTACCTAAAACTAAAAATGAGTTTTATTAACTCAGAAAAATAGAGCTGAAATAGTTATTAGGGATTGTAAAGTTGACACCATTCATTTTAAACTTTTTACTGTTGGGTCTTATCTAATAGTGTAACTGATCAGAGTTTTACCTGAGAATAGTTCAGCAAGTATCCTAACATCAGATGATTTATTTTAAAAATAAGACAGCAAGTAAATATGTGTATGCTCCATTTGTGATATGTTTTTTTCTGAAATGCCATAAGACAGGTGCTAGATGCTCTTACAATGAATTCATTGCATAGTCCTCTGTATTTTTACTGTGATTGAAAAGTGCACAGATAATACCACTACAACCTCTGTCCACCAGAGGGAGCAACTAGACCGTGATAATTCCTCTTGACTACATGTGAGGAATAAAATATGTTTGTTTTGATTTATGCGGTCTTAAAGATCCTCTATACCTAAATAAAAAGTTTAATTAACTCCATTTTCTTATTATTTTGCTTTTTAGGAACATTAGTCTTTTAGACTTTTGTTCACCTCAACACCTTACTACATATATTTACTAACCATTTCTTTTCCCTTTGATTTATGAAAGTCTGCTACATGTTTGTTTTTTTTGTTTTTTGCTTGTTTGTTTGTTTATTTTTGTGATAGCCTATATTACATATAGCTTTCAACATTTGTTATATATTACATTATATTAATTATATTATATTATATTATACAGGGGTGGAATTGAATTGAGTATTTTTTCTTTCCTTGCATTTTATTGTATTCTATATATACTATATTCTTCTGCTTTTTCCACTTCCACTGATTTCATAAAAACACACATTGAGAGAAAGAATCCACCTAATATTCCACAACAGCTGTTTTGAACAGCAAAAACATTGAAATGCCAGTGTTAACCATGTCAGAGTTTAATTCAACTCCTGAAGTGTAATTTTAACTCCTTTCTGAGTGAAATGGTCTTCAGTGTTGGAGTTATTTGACAGTGTTGAACCACCAGTGTCGGTTAAACTCTGTGAAGTCGACTGATCCAAGCTTTGCCCACTGCGATTTCAACTCTGGGATGATGTGAGGGCAGAGTTTCCCATCATGCTCTTGGGAAGAGTGTTTAGATGTGTTGTATGTGTGTCTAGTTGTGTTTGGATGTTGCCTGTGGTACAGTGATCCTTGCCAGGGTTCTTTTAGACATGTTTCTGGTGGATTTCTGCACTTATTGTTGTTAGACATATTTGCACCACATATGAAGTTATCCACTGAGTTAACATTCCCACCTGTGATTTTAGGCTTTCCTAAAAGGCCAGTGCATATTTTTCGTCCGTTAACATTGCCTCTCTACTCTGTTCTTGCAAGAGGAGAGCCACCTTGTCCCAGATATTCAACAGCTGCTGCTCTGTCGAATTGTAGAAATTCAACACTTCTAAGAGTATAGTTCAACTATATTTAGTGTGGACCAGTGTAGACACCTTTAAAGTGTTAAATTTAACTAATTATTTTAAGTAAACTGACAATTTTGCTGTGTATTTTACTTTATTATAGAGGTGTGACTTTACCTGAATAACCTGGTTGGAGCACTATGGTCTACCTTTGGTCAGTAGGTAGATTCGGTCATCTGCGATGAAAAGGTCATGGGCCTGATCCCCAGCTCCTACAGTCACATGTTGATGTGCCCTTGGACTAGACACTTAAAGCACTTAAATGGGTATGGGTGCATTTGTATGGGGCTAGCCTATACTGATGGCCAATTCTCCATGGCAACCCTCACCATCACATCATGTGTGAATGTGGAGTTAATGTGTGATCTGCAGTGTAAAAGATCATATTTCACTGTGTATCTCCTAGTAGCTACTCAGTACTACTCAGCAGTAATAACACGTGGCTCTTGAGCCACATTTGGCTCGTTTGTGATTATTTGTGGCTCTGTTATGTCTTAATTTGAAATATTTTTCCCCAAAACACCTTATAAATGGAAACTTTGACCTCAGAAATTATCCATTGCAAGTCACAGTAAACAGTTTGTTTCCCACACTTCTGTAGTAGGTTTTAATAGTCAAACTTAATTGTCAACCTTTATTTTTTCTCTGTATGTTTCCATTGCCCTTATTTGCATTTTCCCCTCTTTTTATATTTTACTTATTTATTTGAAAAGGGACAGTGCACATTAATCAACATTCAAACAAATGTAAATGTACCGAAGTTAGCCACGAGGCAAATTTTCATCAGTAGTCCTTTTGCAAGGTGTTAAAAGGCATCATAGAAAAAAATAAAATTTGACATTTTTGCCACTTTTAATTCATTTCTGCTTTTAGCAACTTCTTGCCACTTCTTTTAGCCACTTTTTCGCCCGTTTTTGCCACTTTTATCCCATTTTTGCCCTTTAACGTCAGTTTTAGCCACTTTTATCCAGCTTTTTTTTTTGCAATTTTCACACATTTGAGCTTCCTTTTACCCTTAAATGCTACTTTCCCCCATTTTCCCACCCTTTTACAGCTTTTTGCCCATTTTAGTCACTTTTCACTCATTTTTTGCTGTATTTTTTCAGTGTTTGGACCACTTGTAACTCAATTTTCTATCGCTTTTCTCCCTTTTTTCCTCTTTACCCAGTTTTGTCCATTGTGTACATATTATGCCCCCTTTTCACTTATTTCTTGCCATTTTTTCCCTATTTTTTACCCTTTTTCGTCAGTTTTAGCCATTTTTATCCAGCTTGTTTTGCAATTTTTTGCCCATTTAAGCTTCCATTTGCCATTAAATGCTACTTTCCCAAACTTCTTACAGCTTGTTGCCCATTTAGTCTTTTTTTTAATTCATTTTTGACACATTTTTGCCACTTTGGACCATCTGTAACTCAATGTTTTGTGATGTTGCACCCATTTTTCCTCTTTTCCCCAGTTTTGTCCATTGTATGCATATTTTGCCCCCTTTTCACCCATTTTTCTGCCACTTTTTTGCTGCTTTTTGACCATTTATGCTACCTTTCACTTATTTTTATTGCAAATTCAATCCATTTTGCCATTTTTTACCATTTAGGTTGTGGCTCTTGCAAAGGCATTTTTCAACAGTTTGGCTTTTTGGTTGAGCAGGGTTGAATAACCCTGACTTAAAGTAAACTTTAAATGAAATACTTTTTACTTTTACTTGAGTGGGTTCATAACCAGTAATTTTATTTAAAATTTAACCAGAAAACCTGCAACAGTACAATCTTATTATATTATATTATATTACATTATATTATATCATATTATATTACATTATGTTATATTATATTATATTATATTATAATGGAGGTCCAATAACTCAAGCATGCCCATGATTTATATAAGATTTAGATAAGTAATTCATATTTTAAAAAATACTTTTTAAATAGGATAATGCTTGTTTTTTGCCTACTGACTTGTTTCCATCTCAGATATATTTTGAGCTAATTAAATGGTTTTTTTTTTTCTTGTTTATTTTGAAGAAGTGATCTTGAAGTGAGTCTTTCGCACATATTTCAGTATTTAATAACAGTGAATTTTTAATGTCCTAACATGTTTTTTTGCCTCCCGCTCCAACATGACAGGAGAAAGTTCATGGAGTTCTATTGGAGTTGGTGTACAGTAAGCTACGCCCTCATGTACGTGGCCCCGCCCCCTCCACCAGGCTCCGATGTTATTGATGGGCGTTGATTTCCGGTATTTAGAGTCTGGATTTTCAGGTTTCGCCGTGTGTGTGTAGCGTGTATGCGTGTTGTTTGTGAGTGCGTGAGTGAGGGAGTTTGAAGTGTGTTTTTAACCGTTCCCAGCCTGGATACTGTCACAGCCTTGCACCGCAGCAAAGCTCCGTGTTCCTACATGCAAGTTACCGTCGGGACTCCACAGTCTTTGGCCAGCAATGACCGAAAGCCCCGCAGCCAAACTAACCAATGGGGATGTAAGTCAGCGCGTGAAAAACGGTCTGAAACCGGAGCGAAACGGGCTGTTGAAGAGCCTGCAGCGCTGCCATGAGCGGCAAACTAAGCACCAGTGCCATCCCGAAAAGGAGGTGAGGCCCGGGATGGGACGGGAAAGACAGGCTGGTGAAGCATCTACTGTATAGACCCGGAAATAACCGGATGAGGCTGTCATTTACTAACGAATCATTAATTCACTGGTGGTCGTTAATACGACGTCCTATTGCTGACAGTGTCCTGCTGCTGATAGTCTAACAGTTTGTTGTTACTAATCTCGAACGCTCAATGACACCAAACTCCATGAAAATATTCTTGTAAATGGTTTACTCTCTTTCTTTAGATTATTCCACACCGAGCTGTCCGTCTAAACTTTTATTTTGCTGAACCATGACAAGCCTCTGATTAGTTCGGCTCTATCGTCGAGCCTTCAAGCAGCTTAGGAGCTGTCTAAAACTTCAGCTTTTGAATGAATGTGTAATCCGTCTATTAATTTGGTTGTGGCTACTTAAATAAGGCAGGTGAGGCAACTTTTAAAGTTGAAACTGTACTGAATTATTTATGTATTTATTGTACCTTTATAGGAAGATGAACACAAGACAGCATTACAAGTGTTATCTCCTTTCTTAACAGAATAATGTGAACAGCTGCATAGAAAGATAAAAGCAAGGAATTTATCATATTCTAGTTGAACATAAACCTTAAAGTAAACGGCACTAAAGAAGGGCAAAATAAAAGTTGAACCAGATACATTTACTTGTAATATATATACATATAATATATAGCAATATAATAATTAAAGGGGGATTATTAGTCTAGGGCAGGGATAGTCAACATGTGGCTTTTTTGTGATGATTTGTGGCTCTTTTATGGCTTGATTTGAAATATTATTTCCCCAAACTTTGACCTCAGAAATTATCCATTTCAAGTCACATTAATCAGTTTGTTGCCCACACTTGGATTTGATTGTCAACCTTTATTTTTTTGTCTGTATATTTCCATTGCCCTTATTTGCAATTTTTTGCCACCTTGAATCCATTTTTACTGCTTTGAGGCTACTTTTGTCACTTCTTTTGGCCACTTTTGCCACTATTATCCAGTTTTTGCCCCAGTTTTTGACTCTTTTATCCTGCTTTTTGATATTTTGGCCACTTTTCACTGAGGTTGGGAGAAGAAGTCGATACAGGATAGTATCACGATATTTGGTCTGGTGATATATCATATCATCTCATCCAGCAAGTATTGATTTTTTCAAATTAATTGCTAATATGAGCTGAAGTCTATGATTACAGAAAAATAAAATCAATTATTTGGACAATTGTTTGTTCAGTGAGGTCGGCAGAGGTGATGGTCATAGAGCAGGAGAAGGTTAGTACAACAAGTACAACAAACATGGCAGCACCAGGGGAAGGACATTAGGCATGCAAGCAGGGCACAAATGAGGTGGATATGACACTTGAGGTTTGCAAGGAGTGCTATATGAAAATAAAATTTTGCAGAAACACAACAAACATGAGGGCAAGACTAATGCTAAATCAGCCAAACAGTTGAAAAAGTATTGCAATATATCGCAATATATGGTATTGCAATACTCACTGTACTACAAAATATTTAAAATTGCAATAATATCGAATCGGGACCAAAGTATCATGATATTATTGCATTGTGGGGCCACTAGTGATTCCCATTCCCATTCCTTCTGCTGCCTTTTGCCCATTTAAGTCACATTTTACTCATTTTTTGGCCATGTTTTTGCCACTTTTTGACCATTTTTGCCACCTGCAACCCATTTTTGTGTAATTCTCACCCAAATTTTCCCACTTTCTGCCCTTTTTTTGCCACCTTTTCTCCTCATTTCTGTCACTTTTCACCCATTTATCTCTACCTTACACCTTTTCACCCTTTTTAGCTACCTTTTGACCATTTTTCCCCATTTAGCTTATTTTTATTGTCACTTTAACCCATTCTTGCCACTTTTCACCACTTAGATTGTGGCTCTTGCAAAGGTATTTTTTGACAGTTTGGCTCTTTGGTTGTCCAGGGTTCAGTAACGATGGTCTAAGGAGAAGGTTTGTTGGTTTAGGATGATTGTTAGAACAGCCTTCCTACCATTTAAGAACAAAGGACATAACATCCTTAACCTAATTTCTAAATCTTAGAGCAAACCATCTCATGTGTGCAGACTTCCAACAGATCCAGTTGAACAACTCTTGGCGTTCACATTTCTCTGCCTTGATGACAGTAACAGGTTTCCATGTGGTGTCCTCATCTTTTCAGCTATTTGTGTTTTCAACACTGAGGGTTGGTCAGCGTGTTTTAGTAGGGTTTGCTTCTTAATTAATGTAGCCTTGAGAGCAATTTTAGGGTCACTGGTCATCGTTAGGATCTATTTATGAATGCATTTGTTTTTTAGCTTCAACTCTGTGTGCAAAATGCTGCACTCTATCAGCAGAACATTTTTGTCAGTCAGGTTCCCACTACCCCAAAAGTGATCTTTCTCTCCAAATCTGTACAAACGCTGTAAGTGGGATGGGTGTGTGATGGGTAAGAATTGAACCAGTGGACCTGTTCAGGTAAAGCTGTCCTTTGGGACTGCATGCCAGCTTGAAACATCTTTTTAGGTTATTCAAATTATCATCCATGCTTCCATCCAACTTACGCTAATCGGCTCATTTAACTGCTCAACGCTTTTGTGGAGTTTTAAGTAGGGCTGAGAAATTAATTGAAAATTAGATTAAATCGCAATATGGCCTGCTGCAATTTTCAAGCCATGAAAGGTGCAATATTTGTTTTTTCAGTTTACACCTTTTTTTTTGCTGCAGAGATGTTATGCATGACATATAATGCAATCATTCAGGTGCCACTTTTTAAGAATAGTCTACAAAAAAATCCTACTTTCTTCATTTTTGTACTTTTATCTTATTAAATATAAGAATCACAAAAACGCTTCAATGCAATAATTCTTATCCAATTTGAAATATGAGTCAAAATCATCAGAATTAGACACTTTTAAAGAATTGTTCACCCCTTGTTTAGGAATAAAAGAAAGTTAAGGACTAATCTCTATTGCAATATCGGAGAAAAAACTGCAATTAGATTATTTTCCAAATTGTTCAGCCCTAGTTTTAAGTTGAACAAGTAGACCTACTTCTACTTAAGTTGTTTTTTTCATTTGTATTCCTTATATGCTAAAGAGGGTTAAAGAGACTGAAATTTAATGTCTGAACTAGAAAAAGTGGGGGTTTTTGCACTTCAGAACAATGTTCTTTTTGTGTTCTTGTTCAGTTGTCTCAGGAAACAACCCTGCAAACCTTTTTTGCAATTAGGGTAGATAATTTTAATGTGAAAGTATATCCACAAAAAGAGGCACATTTATTTTGATGCGCCACAGAGCTCATGTCTTCAACACTCTGTAGAGACATTCATGGTTTACAGATTACTGTTGAAAATTCATTTTGCATACGGTGTGCATGTACTCTAAAGAAATGATGGTCAGTTTTTGTTGCAGATTTAAGTGATAAATAAAGCTTGGGGAGAAGCATTTTCAAATAGTTTAGTTATCAATCTGCATGTCATTATCAAAAAAGACTATTGGACATTGCAGTTTTTCCAAAATAGTTAGTAGTTTCCAGCTAGGGCTGAACAATTTGGGGAAAAACCTAATTGCAGTTTTTTTTTTTTTTTTACCCAATATTGCATTTGTGATTTGAAATGCAATTATTCCTTAAGTTACAACCAACCCAATTAAGACTAAACAAGGGCAGAAAAATTATGAAAAAATATCTATTTGTGATGACTTTGACTCATATTGCAAACTGGATATGAATTGTTGTATCATCATTCTCATATTTACTAAGAAAAAAGTATAAAAAAAGAAGGAATTCGGATTTTCTTGTAGACTACTCTAAAAAAAGGCAGTTGAATGACTGTATTTTTATGTAATGCATGACATCTCTGCAACAAAAAAAGGTTTTAAACTGGTATTTTGACATAAATTTAAGGTTAAAGAAATATTGCATCTTTTACGATTTGAAAATTGCAGCAGGCCATATTGCGATTGAATATAATTTTGGATTTATTTCCCAGCCTTAGTGAGATAAAAAATCAATTTACTGTTAGAAATAACTTAATTATTTATTTAGAACTAATTCCCATATTTCTTTCATTTCAAAGTGCATATTGCAGAAGGACAATATGCTGAAGTGCCTCCTTTTTCCAATGTCCTTGAGCCCTTACTGTCGAGGATTTCTGACTTTTTCAAATAGAATTTTTACACTTCACTAACTGTGAATAAAAAAGTATATTTTTTCTGAAGTTGTATTGTAATAATTGGCATTTTGATGCCAGCTTGTTCTACAAATGATTGATTTTTTCCATTTTGAGGTTCCAAAAGAAAGTAACAGCAGAAGCAGACTGTTGACAGGCTGCTGTCATCACCAGACATTGCGGTGCCACAGGAACAGTTCCTTCTGCTGGAGTTCAGTCATCTGGGTACGGCTGGCTGAAAAACTGAGCGCCTGGTGACTGAACCTCAGCTGATTACAGTTCATGCAAATGTCAGCTTTGCTGCTCTGTAAGGTATTTGAGAGAGGCATGACTGGTCACATGTAGAGCCTAATAGCCATGAGCACAGAGATGAGCATAATGGGAGGGTGAATTGCTCAGCTTCTGTGAGTTTTTGTCCATCCACTTTTCAGAACAGAGAAAAAAAGGGCAAGAGATTTTTCAATGGAGGATGTACGAAGGAGGATAGTCCAAGTGTATAACTGCACTGCATATCTCTGATCGTTAAGTGTGTAGATCTACATCAACACAACCTGTTCATCCCTTATTTGGCAGTCAAATCCTTCCTCTCTGGCCTCCCTAACACAGTTGGTGTACAGCTCAACCAGAGCTTGATGCAGTTTCCATTTTCTTACTGTTTTCCTTATTGCAATTTGGCTTCCATTAAGTAATGCTAAAAGTAGGTGTAGAGTTTCAGAAAGCCAATAATAACAAAAGATAAACTGTGTCTCCAGGACAATAGAAAGGAAGTAAAGGGAAGTCTGGCTGAAGATATACTGGATGTTTTGAGGTTTCAAACGAGACTATTTATAACTAAGGTGGATTTTTTTATAGAAGAGTTCAGAAGGCTTGATCTGACAGTATGGATATGCTGCTGTATGCAGTGGTTCATATACTTACATTAACTCACACGTCAGGCTTACCTTGCAAAGCAGATGGATTCGCCCGTTTCTGAGTTTCTCACTGGTGAATTGATCTTGCAAAGCTCCCGTCTGAACTGTTTGGGCTAGGTTAGAAAGTGACAGGACCAATCAGCGTCGAGGGGCAGTACTTTCGGTCGTGGCGGAGTCGTGATGTAAGCAGCAGCAGCAACAAGAGGCTGGTGCCGTTATGGCAGAAGAGATTAGCATGGATGCTGCTAAAGCGCCAGTTTTATCAGAACTTGCCGACATTTCTTGGTTAAAAGAAGAACAAAGAACAGCAGTGAGTTGCTTTCTTTGCATAAACGACAAAAGTCATGTACTTACATGTCTACAGCCGCCATGGTTTGCGTTAAGCAGTTCTATATGGAGTTTACTCCTCGGTAGCGGCGACGATGTCACGTTTTGTTCATCCAATCACCCTCCGAGTTTTTTTTTTTCAAAGGCCCTGCCCTTTCCCAAACGCTGTATATCAAAGGTTTTCCAGGTGGATGTGTGAATCAAATCCATCTGTGGTGTCAGGTTAGTGTCAGGCATGATTAGTTAACATTTTTGTTTCCTACTATCCAGCATAACATGCATCTCTTTTTACATTATCTAAAATTAGCATTATACCGTGTTAACTTTAATGATGCTGCAGTAGTTCAAATATGAAAATAATTAGTACTAGGAATTGAAAGGCATTCTTATCTGCTAAAAACTTAATCAGAAAATTTATGGATTAGGACGTTAAAATAAGTGGTTCCTTATTATAGGGTTGGGACCCAAAAGTGGGTTGCAAAGCTTTTTCAGGTTTTGAAAAAAGAAATGTATTCAGGAAAAAAGATTGTGGCCAAAAGTCTATGATGAATGGATGCCCTTTAAAGTGTTTAAACATGCCTATATTTCATTTTTACAAATATAAACATGTTTAAAAAAATGTGTCTTTACAGAAGCCTTGGCAGGACATGAATGCATACAGCAGGGGTCATCAACTACATTTGTACAAGTGCCAGCTTTTTCCTTAACAGGCACTTTGGGGTTCAAAGTTTTAAATAAACCAAAGGTTTTTTAATTTAAATGGTCTTATTAGTTTTTTGTAACCATCCACATGTTTTTATTTTCTTTTGAATGTACGCAATTTTGAAGCTCTAACAGTGAGATCAGTTGCTATATTGCAACCTGCAACAAGGGGGCGACTGAGATATTTAAGCTGAATATTTCATTGGCTGTCATGTTGTTAGTCACTTGGTTAAATGCTAATATGCTGTCTAGTGATCAATGAAAAACCCAAGCAGGAAAATTGCATTCCAAAAACACCTGAAGCTGAAATATTCCATTGACAGCAGCAGTTTTTTCCAATCAAAAATGGACTGATAGATTGCGTTATATTTGCCAATAATGGCTGGCTGGTGGGTTTCTGAAAAATGGATGAAACATTAAGCATTCCTGATTGAAATGTTTTAGTGTCAATTATTTTGGGAGTCATTTTAATAACTGTAGGAAGTTTAGAAAAAAACAATACCAGAATTACTACTACATGTATTTCCTCGGCACCCCACCAGTTGATGATCACAGGCATACAGTTTAGTTTGCTCCAATTTGCTGAGATGGCTTTTAGATTCTTGTTTTTTCCTCTAGATCTCAAATTCTTTATGTTGTTGCCCTGAGATGACAAAAATGGTTTTCTCATGGTAATGCCTTGCTTTGTCAAGATTTCAAGAAAGCAATCAAATTTGAGGCGCTATCACAGGAGATGGAGCCAAATAAGATGTATGCACCCATGCCCTTCCTTCCTGTGATGATGTGCTTTTAAAATGTATGTTTTTACTTGCTTCTTTGTTCAGTCATATGCTGTAAGGAGATGGTGATGGGTCCCGAGGCTAGACCAACTGATACCACTGGCATTAGTTTTTCTGAGTAAAGCCTCAAATGGGCAGTAAAACTGTCAGAAACATATTTTTTTTTAATTGATAAGACTGGTAATTTGGTTGCTTTAAAGTGATGTTGTGTTAAGGTTTCAGTAAGATTTGTTGATTTCCTGTTGCCTAGGTCCATGCAGCATCACACCATGACAGCCTGTACAGACGGCCTTTCATTGAGTCTTTTGAGGAGACGCCCATGCTCGTGGCTGTGCTCACCTACATGGGCTATGGTATCCTGACCATCTTTGGCTATCTGCGGGACTTTCTTCGTCACTGGAAGATTGAGCGTTGCCACATTGCCAGGGAAAAGGAGGAGCAAAAGGTGAGAAAAGCAACACCATTGTCTTCAAAGAAAAAAAGAAATATATGTAAACACTTTGGGAATGGACTGTTCTATAATCAATGAATGAATCCTATCTTCCTTAAAGCACATTAAAGGAGCAGTTCACATAAAATTGTTAATTTCACACGGGTGACTATTTTTCTGCAGAATTCAGAGTGACGATTAAAGACTGCTTTTTAGTAAAAAAGAGAGGCTAATGGTGGAGGTATCAGCACAAATGGAAATGTCCTTGACTGCTGAGATTTTTTTCAACCTGTTATATAACATTTGATAGTGAGGTCCATTGTTTCAAATATTTGGTTTTGTTAAAGAAAGGAAGTTTGTTGGCAAACATGAGGAAGTCATTAACTCAACATGAGGATATGACACTGTATTTTCTGAAAGAGCCAAATAAGCCTTCTGAGTCATATGCTTGAATGAAAATCTTAATTCTCAACATCATTTTAGCTTAGCTTCCTTAAAGTATGAATGGCATGTAGTTCTTTGAGGGAACAGTAATACTATATTTGAAGGGATTTCTTTCCTCTCTGCCTCTTTACCATTATACCCCTCTTTGTAATTCTTTCTTTCTTCTTCCATGTGTAGGAGTTTGTGCCCCTCTACCAGGACTTTGAGAACTTTTACACCAGAAACCTCTATATGAGAATAAGAGACAATTGGAACAGGCCAATATGCAGCGTCCCAGGAGCCAAAATGGACCTGATGGAAAGAGCTTCCCTGGATTACAACTGGACATTTGAGTGAGAGAGAGTTGGCTTTTATTCAAGACAGAAAACACAAGAATCCATGAGGGGCTTTAGCGCAAGATGTAATCCAGCAGAATCTGTGTTTCCCTCCTACATAAAGTACAGCATCAGTAGCTGGGTTTCCATTACAGTTTTTCACAAAATGAAAGCGATATTTCTGAAATTTTGATTAAGTACAATTGCACTTTGAATGCGTTTCCATTGAAGGGAGTTTTGGGCATAGGCCTTGCAATTCTCGTGAAATCTCATCTTGTGTGAATTTGCTGAAGAAAGGCTTGACGCACAAAACCTGTTGCATGTTGGTGCGGTTTTGGTTACATCTACGGCGGTTGCCTTGATAATTTTGAGCAAAAGACAAAGGCAATGGATGATAGTTCAGAGGTAAAGTCCGTATGTATGGCAAAAGCCACATATAAGGGTAGAAGTATGATAATAAGAAAAGTCTCGTCTCCTCTTCTGTCCACACGTACCGCGCCATGTTGTCTCGGAGTGCCTGGTCATGTGACACCATACGTCACGTCTCGTGACGTGTAAATGCGGAAAAAGTGTTTCCATTACACTTTTGCTGTGTATTTCTATATCGAAATGCCTGAAAAACCTCCTCATGAAAGCGTAAAAACTTTTTAGTGATATTTTAGGGTTTTTTCGAAATTCAAATATTTCCATTACCAGTTTTTTTATTGCGCTATTTAGATTTTGCGCATTTCCAAGTGTAATGGAATCCCAGCTAGTCATAGTATTGCAGAATCTGATTCAATGCCACTATCACACCTTTCCATTAACTGAAAAGGTCACTTTAGACTACAAGTTTGTTTATATTTACAAAAATCAAGGAACCTGATAGAGGCATATAGATTAATAACATCTTTGACATCCATATAAGAATCTGGGCTACAGTCATGGACACAGTATTGACACCCCTGGAATTTTTTCAGAAAATACACCATTTCTCCCAGAAATTGCTGCAATTACAAATGTTTTGGTATACTCATGTTTATTTTAATTTATGTGCAATGGAACAACACAAAAAAGCAGAAGAAAAAAGCCAAAATTGACATATTTTTACACAAAACTCAAAATGGGTCGGACAAAATTGTTGGCACTCTTTTAAAACTGTGGGTAAATCATTTTACTTCAAGCATGTGATGCTCATTTAAACTCACCTGTGGCAGTAACGGGTGCTGGCAATCTAGAAATCACACCTGAAGCCAGTTAGAATGTATAAAAGTTGACTCAGCCTTTATGTTGTGTGCCTGTGTTTGTCACACCAAGCATGGAGAAAAGAAAGAAGAGCCCAGAATTGTCTGAGGACTTCAGAAGCAAAATTGTGGAAAAATATGAAGAATATCAAGGCTACAAGACCATCTCCAGAGATCTTGAAATTCCTTTGTCTACTGTGCATTTACAACCCATTGAACTGTGGCTAATCTCCCTGGATGGAGGGGAAAAACTGACAAAAGAATGCAACGCGGGATAGTTGGAATGGTGGATAAACATCCTCAGCCAACTTCCACACAAATTCAGGCTGTCCTGCAGACTCAGGGTGCAAAAGTGTCAGCTCGGACCATACGTCGTAATCTGAATGAGATGAAGTGCTATGGCAGGAGACCGAGGAGAACCCCACTGCTGACAAAGAGACATAAAAACGCCAGACTAGAGTTTGCAAAAATGTACCCGACTAATCCTTCTGGGAGAACATTTTGTGGACAGGTGAGACTAAGGTAGAGCTTTTTGGAAAAGCACGTCATCCTACTGTTTACAGAAAATGGAATGAGGCCTACAAAGAAAAGAACACAGTACCTACAGTCAAACATGGTGGAGGTCCAAAGATGTTTTGGGGTTGTTTTGCTGCCTCTGGCACTGGGTGCCTTGACTATGTGTAAGGAATCATGAAATCTGGAGACTATTAAGAGATTTTGGGCCACAATGTAGGGCCTAGTGTCAGAAAGCTGGGTCTGCGTCAGAGGTCATGGCTGTACCAGCAGGACAATGACCCCAAACATACCTCAAAAAGCACCAAGAAATGGTTGGAGACAAAGCGCTGGAGAGTTCTGAAGTGGCCAGCAATGAGTCCGGATCTAAATCCTATTGAACACCTATGCAGAGATCTCAAAATTGCTGTTGCAAGAAGGCACCTTTCAAATCTGAGAGACCTAGAGCAGTTTGCAAAAGAAGAGTGGTCCAGAATTCCAGTTGAGAGGGTAAGAAGCTTGTTGATGGTTGTAGGAAGTGATTGGTTTCAGTTATTTTTCCCAAGGGTGTGCAACCAAATATTAAGTTGAAGGTGCCAACAATTCTGTCCAGCCCATTTTTTGAGTTTTTGTGTAAAATTTCATCAATTTGGGCTTTTTTCTTCTGTTTTTTTTTTGTATTGTTCTTATGCACATTAATGAAATAAACATGTCTAGACCAAAAACATTTGTAATTGCAACAGTTTCTTGGAGAAATGACGCATTTCCTGGAAAAACTCCAGCGGTGTCAATACTCTCATCCATGACTGTAAATACTTTTTCAGGTGATGAAGTTTGTCATACTGTATTTAATCAGGGATCTTTTTATGATGCTCCTATTACATGTATTCTTAATAGTGACAAAACACCAGCCTGTCAGTGTAGCGCTGACATCACTCCAGCACAGT
Source organism: Cheilinus undulatus (assembly GCF_018320785.1). Classification (NCBI taxonomy): domain Eukaryota; kingdom Metazoa; phylum Chordata; class Actinopteri; order Labriformes; family Labridae; genus Cheilinus; species Cheilinus undulatus. The sequence continues at coordinate 36,569,282 of NC_054882.1, forward strand.
ATTTGTTCTCACTCACTTTGGAGGTGCTTGTTGGAGAGATAATGGGTCATATGAGGCCAGACATTACACACTGCCAGCCATCAAATTATTTGTCAGATCCTGCTTGATATTAAAAGGTTCAAAAGGATGAATTTTATGACTGAATCTAATATTTAGGTGTCTTTACCACTCTTAACTTTACTAATAAGCTAGTAAGAACATTGGATTCCTCTTATTGTTGTTTGTTTCTCATGTCTGATCATCTCTGTCTCTCTCTCTTTCAAACAGATACACAGGGCGGGTAGTTCATGATGTGATTAACTTGGGCTCGTATAATTACCTCGGCTTTGCTGAGAACACAGGCCCGTGTGCTGACTCTGCAGCCGAGGTCACCATGAAATATGGTGTTGGAGTTGCAAGCACCAGGCAGGAGATAGGTAAATACACAGACTAAACACACGACTATCTTTGCTTTCCTCAAACTTTAGAGCTTATGTAATCACAATGCATCATAGCCCAGTTGGTTTGGTAGTGCAGTAGATATTAACCTAATATTTACTGTAGTATTCATTATTTATTTAATATATTGTCTTTATTTCTCTTGCACATCAAATATAGTTTTCATTTAATAGGTACATGAACAAGTAAACACTCATTGTGCCTAAGGGATTCATTTCTTTGTAGGCAGATTTTCTCCAGTTGGATAGAGCAAAGCTTGCTGTTCCTCTCTGTGTCCAGTTTTTATGGTGATAAAATATAAACAGTTCCTGGCCTCAGTTACATATTTACTTTAGTGGCATCGCAGTATTATCATTCCTCCCACCTAACGCTAATGTAAGTTAGTTTCTCAGAATGCCAGACTGTCCCTTATCCTTCAATGCAAGGAGCAGTTTCTAATTTAAATTAAATTTAGACTGAACTAATAAAGATATCCAAATCAAATAGGTATTTTTTGTGGAGATGCTGAATCTCAGAAACTAGACACTTGACAATATTTTATCAAATAATCAGTCCAGTTGTAACTGATTTCAGGAAAATGGAAATTTAAAAAAGTTTATTCAATGATCTGTATTTACTTAAGCAGTCTGTTAAACATTTGAGCATTCTGAGTAACACTGATGTGATCCAGATTATGCTTTAGAAAGTAGGGTTCTTCCGATTCTGATACCAGTATCGGAAATACGTCCGATACTGCTTAAAATGCGGGTATTGGCAAGTAGACAAGTTTATGCACTGATCCAGTACCATTTGGTTGAGCTATATGTTCTGCTTTGTTTAACTTTTGAACCATAAATCGTTGCCTCATACTTGTTTTCCCTCTTAAAGCTAGCCGTTGTGCCTTTGCATTGGCACTATTGTTGCCTTTAAATCCTCATGGCAGCATTTTCAGCGAGCCTGGAGCTAGTGTGACTTTTGGGGACTTATTAGATCCACACCAGTAAACACGACATTGAACATCTTTTTTATGCAGTTAATAGAATTACGATCGTTTATTACTGCTAGCTCGAATGCTAACTGCCATATTATGTACTTTCTGTGAGGGTCTGTCAGCCAATAGCAGGCTGTTTGACAATCACGTCATGCTGCCCAGATAGAGCACGATAAAGAGAGAGCCTGGGATGCAGCCCCTGTATTGTTGTTATATTAATATTTAGGAGTAAAACTCAATAATCAGCAGAAAAACAACTTTGAGTCACAGAGATGCTGTACATTATGATTCTATTCGTTGAGCCATGTTCTGAGTCAAATTTAGGTCTAAAATAGTTTGCTACTCTGCACAGTCAGTCCAGAAAGTTCCCACTGGAATTGGATCAGTACTCTGTATCGACCGATACCCAACAGCTTGGTATCGTAATCGTTTCAGGAAGGACAAAATGGTATCTGAACATCCCTCTTGGAAAGTGAGGCTAGATAATATGGTTAGCAGATTTGTATTGAAAAAGTACAGCTTGTGCTGTATATCTGAATGCACAGAGACAAGGACAGTCGTGTATGCGTCTTCAGATGTCAGTTGTGAATATTCTTGTTAATAGTAAAGATAAAGAGGATAGGATTGAATCCTATCCTCTCTGTCCTTAGTTTTTTGGCCACTGGATTGTTGTAAATTAGGGGCTTCTATGTTTTACTTCTACCTCTGTAACTACAAATAATAATAACATTGATAATAATAACAATAGTTTTAATATCACAGATGTTTTTCTATTTGAATAAATGTTAAATGAATAAAACAAAATAAAGTTTTCCCACTTGTGCTGGAATGTTTCTGTGCCAGCTGTACGTATGCCATCAGTAGGAACAACAAAGATTAGATGGTGATGTGACTTACAAGCAAATGTAAATAGTTCTCTACAAATGCACGCCCACGTATCGGCTGGCATCTTCTAGTCATCTTTAGAAGTTTGATTCTGAACCATGGCAGTTGGTTCTGCTGCTCTTCCACTTTGTTAAGGGGGGAAAATGCAGCACGTTTGGACTATTGCACTGCCTTTTTTTTAACACTGTATTTATAAACAAGTTTCATATAACAGAACATGACACTGATAAGTATACATAAATGAAAAATTAAAAATTATGGACAAATTGTCCAATTTTCAGGAAAATTCCTCAAGGATAGAAAACAAAGATACATGGTCTGTGAGTCCTTGGCATACAGATAACATAGAGAAATCTTCACATGGGAGGAAGAAAAAAAGAAGGTTAGAAGAAAAACAAACAAAAAAAAGGTACTCTCTTCTTAATATTCTCAAATATTGATAGGACAGATCACCTGTAGTAATACAAATTCACAGTTTCAGACCAGGTAAATTCCTAATGTAGTTCATGAATGGGTCCCAGGTTTTGAAACTATTGCACTACTTGATCAGTACAAAGTGAAAGCAAATGAAAAGCTATTTGATTCAAGAGACTACCTAGCATCCCCAAAGCTACTGAAAATATGATTAAACTATCAGTGCAGCTATTGAAAGTTAACTCTACATAAAAAAATAAGGGAGGGACCGTATAGAAATGTTTGCTCTCTGAGCGCAGACCTCCTCCATTAGCCCTATCTCCCAATAGTGCAGCATCCTTTAAAAAATTCCCAGATCCAGACGGTGATCCAGATCTCTCCCAAAATCTAATCAGTTCTTCCTTATGCTTTTTCTGACATTTCCTGGAAATTTCATTGTAATCTGTCCATAACTTTTTGAGTTATGTTGCTAACAAACTAACAAACAAACTAACAAACCCTGCCGATCACATAGCCTCCTTGGCGGAGGTAATAAGATTGACTCCACTCTCAAGCCTTTGAGCTTAATACAAAGCTACGGCTAGCTTAGGTTAGCATAAATGTCAAGACTCAGATAAGTAACTATTTTGACCAAAAGCACCTAAAAGCAGTTGCAGCTCCTCTTTTTCATACTTTGTTGTATGCTTTTTTTGAACGGTCAGTCAAGCAAGGCTAGAGCCCCTCTTTTTTCATTATTTCCATCAGCAGTATCTCTATTAATCTAACACATCCTACAGCCTATTTTTAAATGGACAGGTATAAAGACTTCATCCACCCTCTTGCATTATTCCAAAAATGAAAGCCAACATGCGTTTTCCAAAACAATTAAACAGTTATATTAACTTTTACTAACTGATTTCTGTTGGCACAGATATTTGAAGTACAAATTGTTACGTAATTTTGTTGATCTTCTGTGTCTCAGGCAATCTGGACAGACATGAGGAGTTGGAGAAACTTGTGGCTAAATTCCTTGGTGTGGAGTCAGCTATGGCCTTTGGAATGGGCTTTGCAACCAACTCCATGAATATACCAGCTCTGGCAGGCAAGGTAGGACCTCAAGAAAAAAGAAGTGTTCTTGAGAGATCTCTGATGCTTTATTCTTGCTGCATTTCTCATCTATACATTCTTGGATTGCTCTTCTTTTCCTGGTCGAAATAAGCATATTCTGTTCTGACCTTTTCTCTCTGTGTTTGGCTTTTTTCACACTGTTACTCTGACAATGGCGGTCTGATGTAAAGTGTTAGTGCTAATTGTGTAATTTACTTTGTTTGCACAGGCACATTTAACCTTGATAAGCTATTTCATAACAACACACTATCACAGGCCACCAGTAGCGCCCAAAACATAGAGAAATAAAAACACTGTCTCGCCTCATATCAGGAGGAAACAGCAGCTCAAGGCTTGACTGCATGTATAAAATGGAAAAATAACAAGCAGTCTGTTTAACACTCTACTAATGATTTTTGGTTGGTACTTTATCACATAGATGGTTTGCACTAGCGAACGACACCTCAGTGGAAAATGTGTGACTGCTGATCCTGTTTTTCAGTCCTTTTGAATTAATGGTTGATGGATATAAACAGTCTGTTTTCAGTATTATGCTGTTAATGTCATCATACACTGACACTCTTGCAGCAATAAGGCTTTGAATAGAAAAAACATTATTGTTGCTCATGGCCTTCTCTGCTTTTGTAGGTCATATAGTGGCATCTGTATTTTGCTGTATCATCATATGCAGGAGCTTCTACCTACATCAGTGAATTCTGTTCTCTAATGGCGCTACACAGTTCCAGCCCTACTTGACTCGACTCGGCTCTACTCTACTCGACTCGACTCGGTTTGGGTACCTTTCCCACCAGCCCTCGTACCTGTTGTCATTTTTAAAAATCATAGGTTTGATTCCTGTGTCGGGCGTCGTGCTCATGACTCTTCAGTGACAACATTCTCTGACCAATCAGTGGCCAACAGTGGGTTGACGTCACCTTTTACTATCGGCTCAGCTCACTCGGAACCAGAGCAGAGCAGGTACTAAAAAAGTATCTGGTACGAGGTACCAGGCCCGTGGAAACGCAACACAAACCGAGTAGAGTCAAATAGAGTAGGGCTAAGACGGGCCGGTGGAAAAAGACCATAAGTTTATTGCCTGTTTGAGATGCCTTTGTGCTGTGAAACCAACATACCTCTAAAACGCCCAGTTTTCATGAGCCTAGGCAGACAACCCAGCTTTCAGTTTAAGAAAAGATAGCTCTAATTCCCCAAATTAAAAAATTTATGCTTTTTTTCTTGTGCAACAAGATAAGAAGGAGACCAGAGCTGTAACTGTTGACTAATACTAAGACAAATGCGATGGACTTTAAAGCTGCAGAATAAGAAAATACCAATGTGAAAATTACTGATACACTAATACTTCGGTATACGTTCTTAGCAAAAGTCCACTACTTAAAATGTTTGAAAAGATAATGGTTAAAAGGTGCACACTTTAAACATTTGTGTCACTTAATTGCTTCCTTCATAATGCAATCAATCCAGCCGAACTTCTGATTTTTTAAGCACAGATCATCAGGTTTACATTTGGACTAAAGTTGGTCTGGTGTCCTGCAGGGCTGTCTCATTCTAAGTGATGAGCTGAACCATGCCTCTCTGGTCCTGGGAGCCAGACTCTCTGGGTCCACCATCAGGGTCTTCAAACACAACAGTAAGTCAGCAGTAAGAATTATATCTCATACCTGCATTAATAAGGCAGTTTACTCTTTATTTTAACCTTTTATTTTGTTGGTTCCTCTTGTTTAAGTGCTGTATCTCCAGTCATTGCTTTTGTCTCTGAATGTCCCTTTTTCATTTCCATGCTGTTGAGTCATAATGTTTAATGTCTTTTTACATTTCTTTCAATATGCATCAGAATCATTACACAGGCAAAGCTAACAAGCTGTTAATTTTAGTCTTAAAAACACCTATATTGAGCAGGCTATTAAAGATTCCCATGAAAAAGAATTCTGCATATTGTACATGAGATACTTGATTTATATATTGTTTTAGGATTTTTGCATGTAGTTGTTGGTTGTTGTTTGATTGTACTTTTACACTACCCTCATCCTCATTTGAGTTAAACCCACATACAAGCATTGTTTTAGTGAAAATAAATGTGTTAGGAGTGTGGTTATCTTATTTAGATGACTACCCTACTGCATCAGCTTCTATGATATAGTTATCATGTTGGAGAAGTTTATAGCGGAGAAGGTTATAGAATCAGCTACTTGATGCTATTGATGAACCTATAAACAGCAGGTCTAAAGCTAAAGGGATAACAACCAAAGCTCTTTAGCTTAGAATGATTTCATTTTTAGCTTCAACCAAAAACACATCAAATATGATATTAGATTTTACTCTTTTTGTACTAGCTTAGTACATTATTTTTTCATATTTTACTATTAATGGGGTTAAAGTAAGGACTGTCATTTTTATGATGGGAGTCATGCTAAAAACATGGCAAACTTTACTGAAACCTCAGTTCCTTAGCCTTACCCAAGCTTGGTTAAAGGCTATGTTGAAACAATGAAAGTAAGAGTCTCATTGTTTCTGAGGAATTTCCAGCTCACAAAAAGTTAGGATGGTTTTCTGACACTTCTGGTCATACCACTCTCATTTTGAATGTCTTAATTGTCCTGTCAGATATGCAGAGCCTTGAGAAACAGCTGAGAGAAGCCATAGTTCACGGACAGCCAAGGACTCACAGACCATGGAAGAAGATCCTTATTGTGGTGGAGGGCATTTACAGGTAGCTAATCCAGAGGAGTGAAATTTAACCTGCACAAAAAGACATTTTAATTTGTTTAATACTATTATTCTTTCATTAATTGGTCATCAAATGTGATCTGAGTCACAATGTGTTTAACCTTATACCAAACAAACAGTTGTAATATTTAAAGTCTTAATGGAACACAGCTTTTAAACATTCACAGCGCTGCTAGGAAAAGTAAGTGAACCCTCAGGCTTATGACTCCAAAAAGAGGTCACTGGTAATAAACATACATCCTGTTGTCCAGTCATTTAAACCAGATGCAGAGATATTGTGACTTATAAAAACACTCAAAAACTCTCAAAAACAACTTTTTGAGTTTGCTCTTCACAAGAAGCATCTGCTGATGTGAAACATACCTCACAAAAAACAGATCTCAAAGGACGTTCAGTCATGAATTGGTGAATTGAATAAGACTGGAAAGGGTTACAAAGTCACTTCAAAGACTTTAGGTCTTCACCAGTCACAGTTTGACAAACTGTCCACAGAGACGATATAGTACCCTGGCTACTCTCCCTAGAAGTGGGCACCAAGCCAGGTTGACTCTAAGGGCACAAGCACAATGCTCAGAGGTAAAAAAAAAAAAAAACCCTGGAGTTAAGGCTAAAGGCTTGAAAGAATCATTGGATGAAGTCAGTATCTTTGTTCATGAGTCTACCATACGCTAAAGATTGAACAGGCCTGGGGTCCATGCCAGGATGACACAGAGGAAGCCGCTGCTTTCCCCTAAAAACATCACTGCACGCCTGAAGTTTGCCAAGGAGCACCTTGACACTCCACTGAGAAGGTGTTTTGTGGAGTGATGAGACCAAGGTTGGATTGTTTGGGAAGAACATGCTGCACTACGTATGGTGTACAAAGAGTACTGCATACCAACATGAAAAAAATCATCCCCACAGTGAAGTGCGGCAGAGGGTGCATCATGATTTAGGGCTGCTTTACTGCCTCAGGGCCTGGTTCGCTTGCCATTGTAGAGGTGAAAATTGATTCCCAAGTTTATCAAGGACAGCCTGGGTGGCTGTCGGCCAGCTGAAGCTCAGAAGAATTTGGGTGGTGCAGCAGGACAGTGACGCTAAGTCAATCTACTACAGCATGGCTTCAAAAAAAGAAAATCCATCTTGTGGAGTGGCCCAGTCACAGCCCAGACCTGAATCCAACAAAGATGGTGCAAAATGACCTCAAGAGAGCCGTTTACACCAGACAGCCTAAGAATATGGATGAGCTGAAGAAGAATGGTCCAGAATTCTTCCTGAATGTTGTGCAGGTCTGATCAGCAGCTACCAGAAAAATTTGGTTGAGGTTACTGCTGCCAAAGGAGGTTCAACCAGGTATTAAATCTAGGGTTCACTAATAGGTCATTTCCACCAAGCTATGCGGCTCATTTTGGTGCGGAACGGCACACATTTTTTTGGCGTTTCAATAGAGCAAAAGTTGGAAGGGGTCCCACAAAACCGACCCGTACGGTCCCACTTTTTAGCATCCTTCCGTAGGGGTACCAGTCTTACCTATCCGTACCAAAAAGGTGGAGCTACACACACAACAATAGGGGGTTGTACTGACGTCACGTCAGCGTGTGACACAGCTACTCACCTGCTTTTGCTGCTGCAAAACACAGAACACAGAAGAGGAGCGGGTGAAAACGGGAGAAAAATTTACTAATATCTGCTTAAATCGGGGATATTTGGACTCAGCAGAGATCCAAACTGTGTCCTAATCTGTGGATGTTGACATCTGGCCACAAATCAAGTTTCTCTCGACCTGATTTTAAGAACACAAAGCAGAGCCCGAGGCTAACATCAGCCTGGTCTATCCGCGATGGATGTGAAACTAAATTAATGCTGAAGTTTTGTGAATACCAAGGCGTAGAACAGTTGATTGTATGTGCTGTAACTAGTTATTAATCTAATTCTTACTTTAGGTAACCTGTGAAAACATCGCTCTGTGGTCGTTGGATGTGTTTGTAAAACTTCGGGCTGCGGCCTATTTTAAAACGAGATCAGCACACCCAGGATTTCTGATTTAATCTAGTTTGATTTTAACACCAGCTAAACTTTTGCCTTATTTTTAATGTGGCGAATCCTCACAGTACAGCCCTAGATTTTTATCTTTCATCGTATAAACTGTTATAGACTAGACATATTCACGTATTAACACACAGTTACAACGCAAAATGTCTCTGTACACGTATTCCATCAGCTGAGGAACTTTACTGACAGCTGTTAACATAATTAAGATGCATTTCTTTTTTTTAAGAGCACTTTCAGCTAAAGTAAAGCTGTTTAATTCTTATTCCCTAGCGATTTCTGTCACTCATCCTTTCTATAACTCTGCCAGTTGACCAGTTGACCCACGCTGCATGGGACTTCACATTCATAGCCTTTACAGCCCGCCCACCAAGTGAGGGCACAGGTGTCAGAGGAAACGCAAACTATTTTGGGGTTTAGCGTACCAAACCATTATGAATCAAACCAGACCCCCTGATGGAAACACGGCTTTGGTTGAGGTTAATGCTGAATCTAGGGTTCACTTACTTTTTCCACCAGCACTATACTATTAACGGCTGTTTTCAATGAAGAATATTATAATTATTTGTGTGGTATTAGTTGAAGCACATTGTGTTTGTCTATATTTGTGACTCAAATGCAGATCAGATCATATTTGATGACCAATTAATGCAGAAAACTAGATAGTTTTTCTTTCCCCCCAGTGTTGGTTTGGTGTCATCAGTGCAGAAAGAGTATTAGAACACTTTTCCCTTCTTGTTTCAGTATGACCACTTTCTAATGTTATTGCAGAAACAGTTTTTGCATGTAAACACTATATTTACACTACTATATGCAGGTTTATGCTCTGAGTTTACAAATCTAGCACTCAGTGTTAGTTTTGTTAGCAGTAAAGCATATGTTAATAGATGTCTCAGACAAACACAGAAACAGACTTCCAGGGGTAGCGCTTACTCTTTCATTGATGTGTTTACATTCAGTGGTGCCGCCGCTCCTGGAGCGGGGTTGCTGGTTGACAGAGATGTGCACTGTGAGCAAGTTTAATGGTGTACTTGATACAACCTGACTCACTGCTACAGGATGTTTGATAAAGTTGCATCTTCTAGATGCATCACTTTTGAACTTTTCTGTTATTTTCTGTGACATTTTCCATTGTTATTGCTATCTTTGGGCGCACTCACACTACACTTGTCCCCCTCCCTGGTACCCTGCTGGCCTGCACTCCCATTGCTCCAGGCCCAGCCAGGACTGAGCAGGGATACATTATCACATTGTGCAGTTTACAAGATGCATGCTCCCACAGAATTGGCACAATGGAGAAATACACAGACACAGGATTGTGACTTGCTCACTTTGTTGCTTATTTACAGTCATTTTGATCAGATACGGCCATTGTTTGAAAAGATTGTCAAGAGCAACTGATGTATCGCTTAAACAGCACGTCCACACTCACATTCGTGCTCGTGCACATGAATTGCATTGTGTTGAAGCCCACCTTTTCAATTTGTGCCAGGGCCAACATTGTTCACGGTGCCTGGGCACAGTAGGAACACTTACACTAGTCAGACAACCTTGGGGGACCAAGTGTGCTTGGCATGGAGTGAGTACACCCTTAGATACCACAACATGAGATTCTGATATCCATTTAATTTTAACAAAGAATTTCCTTTGTTGTCATCTTCTACTCTCCATTCCCGTAATTCAGCATGGAAGGCAGTATTGTGCGCCTTCCAGAAGTGATTGCCCTAAAGAAGCGCTACCAGGCCTACCTTTACCTTGACGAGGCACACAGCATAGGGGCCCTGGGGCCAAGAGGGAGAGGTGTGGTCGATTACTTTGGTCTAGACCCCTGTGATGTAGATGTCATGATGGGCACATTTACCAAGAGCTTTGGCGCTGCAGGGGGATACATCGCAGGGAAAAAGGTGGGGATGCTAAATTCTATATTTTTTGTCTGAAATTTTGTTTATTTTAAAGGAGTTAGAGATGGATGAAATAGTTATCAAAGACTCAAATGAAAGAACACAGGTGGGTAGGATGAGATAACTACACATTTTTGCCACAGTTCAGTAGTGTTTCTACTTGATTACTAAACAATAATAAGCAACAACCTAATCAGGACTACTTGAAAGCAATTTTCAAGATCAGGGCTTACATTAGAAAGTGACTCAGACTTAAACTTGACAAAAGCTCACCTGTCATCTCAGCTATGTAGACGTACAGCCTCGCAGATGGTGTGGGCTGCATTCCTGGCATATTAGCCCAGTTTCATGATACACCATTGTTATGAAAGCAGCTTATAAAAGCTAAAGGCAAGCCTCAAAGAAATCTTGTGTTTAATTAAGCCATGTAAGTCATGGATTCCACAGAGTTCCAGATACTTTGGATGCATGGTGGCAGAGACTGCAGTGTGATTTGAGCTTTTCATGCATACTGACTTCTCCTGTGTATCTGCTAGGAGCTTATTGAGTACCTGCACTCCCATTCCCACAGTGCAGTTTATGCGGCCTCCATGTCTCCTCCTGTGGTGGAGCAAATCATCACTTCTATGAAGTGCATTATGGGAGAGGACGGCACAACAATAGGTGAGTGGTGCAACAATATGCACATTGCACAAATGAACGAAAGAATGACAAAATGAATGAGTGCCTCGGTAAACCACAATTGGATTCATGTTTTTAATTTTCAATGCACATCCTTGAATGTGCACAGAGTTAATATTTCTCATCTTCCCTACAAGTAACTTTACTCCAGTATAGCTGATCTAAAGCTGGTAGATTTCTGAATTCCTGCTATGAAATAAATGTACACCGCGTTCCAAATTATTATGCAAATTGGATTTAAGTATTCTTTTCAATTAAACTCATGGATGGTATTGTGTCTCAGGGCTCTTTGGATCACTGAAATCAATCTCAGACACCTGTGATAATGAGGTTGCCAGGTGAGCCCAATTAAAGAAAAACTACTTAAGATGGACGTTCCACATTATTAAGCAGGCCACAGTTTTCAGCAATATGGGAAAGAAAAAGGATCTCTGCTGCTGTAAAGCTTCAAATAGTGCAATGCCTTAGACAAGGTATGAAAACATTAGATATTTCATGAAAACTTAAGAGTGATCATCATACTGTGAAGAAATTTTTTGGCTCATTCAGAGCACAGACGGGTTCGTGCAGATGAAGACCTAATGAGGAAGGTTTCTGCCAGACAAATTCACGTCATTAAGAAAGCAGCTGCTAAAATGCCATTACAAAGCAGCAAACAGGTATTTGAAGCTGCTGGTGCTGCTGGAGTCCCACCAACCTTAAGGTGTAGGATCCTCCAGAGGCTTGCAGTCATGCATAAACCTACTATTCAGCCACCCCTAACCAGTGCTCACAAGCAGAAACATTTTCTTCATGCATGACAATGTACCATCTCATGCTGCAAAGAATCCCTCTGTGTCATTGGCTGCTATGCACATAAAAGGAGGAAGGAGAGAAACTCATGGTGTTACCCCCATCCTCCCCTGACCTCAACCCTATTGAGAACCTTTGGAGCATCCTCAAGCTAAAGATCTATGAGGGTGGGAGGCAGTTCACATCAAAACAGCAGCTCAGGGAGGATATTCTGACATCCTGCAAAGAAATTCAAGCAGAAACTCTCCAAAAACTCACAAGTTCAATGATGCAAGAATTGTGAAGGTGATATCAAAGAAGGGGTCCTATGTTAACATGGAACTTGGCCTATTAAGATGTTTTTGATTGAAATAGCTTTTGATTTCAGTAAATATGACCTCCTAATGCTTCAAATTCAACAAATGACCATTTTCAGTTCTTTACAACCTATAAAATGTTTTGAAACTCTTTTGTGCATAATAATGTGGAACAGTGTATTTTGAATTTTTCTATGTAAAAAAAAAAAAATCATTGGGAGGTTTGTTCAATAAAATTTAAATCATGCTCTAACAGTTGATGACTTGAGAATCATACTGACTGTCATTTGCATCCACTAGGAAAATCAGAGAAAAATATAATTTGCATAATAATCTGGAACGCGGCATAGTTGTGAATGAAGCAAGTTTCACATTGTTCCAAAATTAGACCCTGGAACTTTTTGTTAAAAGATTAATACATTCAGCTAACTTGACAATGCAGATGCACCCAATGTATTAATAATTATTGTGCATGGATAATAAAAGTAGTAACCTTTGTTTACAAGGTAACTCCTCAGGCCCCTTTAGGCTTGGAAATAGTACTCAGATATAATGAAATCCCCCTTAAATGTTTGAGTGTGTGACAATTTCCTATCTTTTTTAAAATACTTGGTTTTAATGCCCAGTATTGTTTCTAAACAATATAAAACTGGTTCTCAATTGTACTCTTTCCTCATGGGTAAAAAAGAAATGTGTCCTTCCACTTCTGAAGGAGAGTCTTAATGGTAGACTCCTTGTCTGTTCTTCACAAATATTAAAGATACTTTACAAGGACAAAGATACTGAATGGACATCTGTTTGTATGTTTTTGCTGGAGAAAAAACACAACCCTTGTTCTTTTGTCCTAAACACCACTAGGAGCCCTTGAATGTACCCTTTAAAAAAACTACAGAGAAAAATAAGTCAGCTACTGAAGTTCCCCACATCTAAGTGGCCTTCCAGTTCAAACAGTGCTCTGAAAACCTTGCTGAGTTTATTCGACATGTCTTTGATAGAAAAGCTGCTAATGACAAGGTCAAATATGTAAGCCCTTAGATTATTAAGCAATTGACAAATACAAAGTCTCTCGATAAAAAATGAACATGAATAATTTGATAAAAAAAAAAACTAAGAAAGAATTGGACTGAAAAATATGCAACTTACTTACCTAAGGTTTGTTTGAATTTAACAGTTTCCTTGGTCACCACTAGGTGTCAGTACATAATCACATTTTTGGGAAAGTCATTATCACAGAAGTCATTCAAGAGTGATTCCTCAACCAGGATCCATTAAAGGATTTTTATATCTGTTGGCTCAAACTGTATTATTTCATATTTAAATATTTTATTACAATGAACCTTTATGGTTCAGACAAACAATTATATCTTGAATGGTACTGACCCCAAATGGTTTCATATTTGACCTCGAAGATCCTCATTCGATTGCCAGTCTCACTGGCAATCATCTGTAATTGCAATATTGTGATAAAGTCACCATAATGCAGGCTTGATGAGTTAAAAAAGGATAGACGAAGTTAACTTCAAGTCTAGAAAACCAACAGTTTATTATGTTTTTTATGACTTTTGTTGCAATATCTGATCAGTCAGTTTGACTAAGAAAGTCCTTAGTCTGGAACATCTTTAATCCAAAAGACTGCTATTGAGAGTCATAAATATTAACTTATCCCCTTATACATATCAACACATTTTAACCCACCACTGACAGAGCAGCCAGAGCCATCAGAGGGTAAATGTTTTACCCAAAGACTCATCATCATGTGTCTGCAGGAGCTTGAGATCTTTTATTGTTTTGTAGCTGGAAAAAAATGTCTCAAAAGGAGTTAAGTCTTTGTGTTATTCACTGTTATTTGAGTCTATATTTTTCCTGAACTTTATTTTGGATTGTACTTAATATGACCAAAGTTTTAATTTTAGTTTACTGTACTGTATAGAATTACTACTTAATCTTGTAATTCATCAATTTAAACACTTTATAATCTTTGTAATATTTGACTGAGAAAATTTCATGATTTATTGCATTTCCTGGTAAATCTTATCTTTAAAAATATTTTCTTGTCTCCAGGCAGTAAGCGTGTACAACAGCTGGCAGAGAACACAGTCTACTTTCGCAAGAGGCTTCGAGAAATGGGATTTATAATCTATGGGAATGAGGACTCACCTGTAGTACCCATGATGCTTTACATGCCTGCGAAGATAGGGTGAGCCTTCACTGTATAGTGTTTACTGTCCAGCAGATCAGATTACCATACTAGATTACATTTTCTGTTTAAAGCAAATTATACTAGGCCGGATGAACTATCAGGGCAACTTGGCATTGCCCCAGGTTTCTTTGTTTAATCTTGATTAAAACGATGATTAAAAATAAAATAATAATATTTTTTAAATCTTGATTCCTTTAATCACCCAGGACTTGAGAAAAGCAAGGTAATGGTTCAAACTCATCTTCAGCAGGTTAATATGTTAGTTCTGAGTGGGAGAGGCAGCAGTTTGGGATAAAATTTACATCATTTTTCTGTCAAAAAATCCCAGTTACAATGCTTTTAACAACCTGCTGGTCACTGTGACTGATTAGTTGGACAGATTCACCCCACACTGAACAAATGCAGCAATTCACTGGCTGCTAATTTTCATTGAAGGTATAGACATGGGCAGATGACAGACTTTTAAGATAATCTGCTCAGCGCCTTTAAACTTTGTAGCTTTAGGGGGTGGAATAATCCCCTAAGACCATGTCACACATTTAACCCTGCCCAAACAAACCCTGGCCTCTGAAATGTTCAAAAACTTCGTAATAAAATTCAGTCACTCATATTTCTCGGCCCGTTTACATGTTTATGGCAATTTTATTTGAAAATATGTAGTGTGTTCAGACACAAATTTCTGATTTTTCCTTCACAGGGATAATTGGAGTGTTTATTGTTTATTTTAAATCTTTCCAGAGGGTGAGCTTAATCAGTGACTAATAATGGTAATAATTTGTAATCAGTAATTTTGCAGACAATAACTCTTTTTTAAAGAAAGAAAATTTGTATCATTCAAAATCTGTATCAGCAGGTCAGACCAGAAAAAAAAGCAGAAAGGACAGTTAGCCAGGTGGTCTTGAAAGTTCAGGTAATTTTTTATATGAAAATTTTGATCAATGTATTAGAAAGTGTTTACCGTAATTAAAAAAGTAGACTGAACATTCTAGGTAACTTCTTGACTTGATTTTTATTATTATTATTATTATTTTAAAGCACTGACAGGATTTTTTGCCACAGTTCTTTATAGTTGATTTTTCTGGTGATGTGAGCAAAAATGTCTTCCTTTGAAAAATAATGAGTCTATATTACAATAAAGTGGCAGCCTGCAACCTCCTTCACTTACCCAATCAGAAAAAGGCTAAAAGCCTGCTCCTGAGACAATGTTAGTTTGCATTTTCTTGGTTAATTACAACTGAGCAGCACAGGTTAGAGAGCAGGGAACTCCTTTTATTTTACTGTCACAATTTTTACATTTTTTCCACGTTTTAAGCTAACTCTTGCAGTGCTCTGAATGGGTGGAGTTATGGGAATTGTTGGTGTTGTACTAAAGTTTTTAACATTTTCAGCCATAAATGAGTTTGCCAATGGAACTGATTAATCTCCCAGCTCTATGTCCTTATAATATGATAAATATTTTATTTCATGTTGTCTGCTTCTCTAAAATTATACAATTATACAATATTCATCACTGAAGTTCCACAGAGACCTTAAATCAATTGAAAACTTTAAAATCTAGTCTTCTCCTTTTCAGTAGCTGCCACCCCCACCTCAAATTAGCCTTCCTCATTATACAGATCTATACCTCCATACAGAGAAAGGTCTATACATTAATAATGCCGTTAGACAGAAGTAATTGTCCTGATGTAATTCCTGTCTCCTTGTGCCGGTCCTTTCAGAGCTTTTGGCAGGGAGATGCTGAAGAGGAACATTGGGGTGGTAGTAGTCGGTTTCCCTGCCACTCCCATCATTGAATCTCGTGCCCGTTTCTGCATCTCAGCCGCACACACAAAAGACATGCTTGACAGGGTAAGTAACTGCTTTAGCACTCAGGAGCATACTTTTCAATCGCAGAGAAAATCCTTTTTGGTCTTTTGGCAAAGTGAGAAGACAAACATAGTTAATGGCCTAAAAACAGACACACAACCTTTCAAACTTTCTGGTTATATACAACTCCTGAAAAGTTGGTGCACTGTAAATGTAAATAAATGGCTTATAAATCTAAGAACCCATATTATATTCAAAATAGAACATAAACAACATTTCAGATGTTGAAACTGAGACATTTTAATATTTCATAAAATATGTTGGCTAATTTTGAATTTGATTGCAGTGGCCTATCTCAAAAACAGCAAGAGCAGGGCAACAAGAGGGTGGATAAGTACACCGCACCGAGGAAAAACAGCTGGAGAGAGGCAGAGTTTCTTAGAAGTAAAGATGGCAGATGTTCACCAATCTGTGAAAAACAACGTTTTAAATATCTGGTACTTCACAAAAATATTCCTCGATGTAAATTTGCAAAGACTTTGAATTCCCCCCATCTACAGTACATACTATCATCAAAATTTATTTAGGATTTAGGAGTGTGTGCAAGGGATGAAGCCAAAGGCAAATATTGGATGCTTGTAATCTTTAGGCCCTCAGGAAGCATTGCATTAAAAACTGCATTATGTTTCTGTACAGGAGATTGCTGCAGGAACACTTCCAGAAATCATTGTCTGTCAAAACAGTTGGCCAGACCATCCACAAATGCAGCTTACAGCTGTATCATGCAATGCCTTAGTCTTCTCTGGGCCAAGCTCATATAAAATTGACTGAGGCTAAATGGAAAACTCGTCTGTGGTCAGATGAATCAAAATTTGAAATTCACTTTGGAAACCATGGAAATCATGTCCTGTGGACTAAGGAGAAGAGTGGCAGTCCAGTGTGTTACCAGTTAACTTTTAACATTTCAGAAGTCTGCATCTCTAATGGTATAGGGTTGCGTCAGTGCCGATGTCATTGGCTACTTAAAAATCTAAAAAAGGCACTGCCAGTGCTAGAGAGTTTAGAGCAACACATGCTTTCATCCAGACAACGTCTCTTTCAGGAAAGGCTTTTCATATGTCTGCAAGACAATGCTAAGCCACATACCACATCCATCACAGCGACATGGCTTCACAGTAGATGAGTCTGGATGCTAAACTGGCCTGCCTGCCATCAAGACCTTTCACCAATAAAAAGCATTTGGCACATCAAAACACAGAAAATCTGGCAAAGATGACACAGAACTGTTGAGCACCTAGACTCCTACATCAGACAAGAATGGGACAATATTCCTCTTCCAGGAAATTAAGCAACTGGTGTCCTCTATTCCCAGCCATTTGTATACTGCTAAAGAAGAGGGGATGCTACACAATAGTAAATATGGTCCTGTACCTGCATTTTTTTAGATGTGTTGCTGCCATCAAATTCAAACTGGGCTAATACTTTTCATGAAATGGTAAAATTTCTCAGTTTCAACACAGATATGTTGCTTATGTTCTATTATGATTATATTTTTGGGTTTATGGGATTTGCAAATCACTGTTTGTTTTTATTTACCTTTTACACAACACCCCAACTTCTTTGTAATTAGTTTGATCTGTTTATGTCATAACCCTACCTGTTTTAAACCCCCTTTTTTTATTTCCCAACTGGGCAATTTTCACTTTCAAGTTCAACATCAAATGTTTGATATTTTGGTCATACAGCCACACACACTCACACTGTAGAGTAGAGCCAGAGGCTGATTACACAACTTGAGGACTTTGTTTCCTGATTGCCTCTGTGCAAACTGTTGGTCAGCATCTGTGAGCTCAAATGGCGGTAGTTGCAGTTACTTTCTGTTTTAAAATCGTTCTTTGTGAAATGAGTTGAAGTGAAAGTTTTCTACACTTGAATTTGTCCCCTCTAAGGTGAAAAAGGCTAGGATTATATTGTTATTTAACAATTAGAAGTAATTTTGGTCTCCAGCCTTGATGTAGAAGTTAATCACAAAATTAAGACAAGTTTTAACAGTTTCTGAAAACTTTATCTGCAAAACTGTTATTTTGAACGATGGTATCAGCATGATTTTAACAATCGGTGCATCACTATTTAACACGGTATTTCTTAAAATAACTAATAAAAAGTGAACACTTGGATTGTGCCCCACCGTTGAATCATAAAGTGTTGGCACATCAATAGTAAGCATTGGTTTTTCTCACACTGTGAGCTTACATCCACTCATGAGCGTTTGTAGAATTCGCTTGAACTTTAATGTATGCCAAGCCTAAAAAAACAAGGATGTAAATGCTGGTATTCCCTGAAGGCCATGCATACTAAAGTAATGACTTACACTACAGGATTTAGGTTATGAAATAATTAAAACACTATGGATCCAAGTTTGTTTGATGACTTTCTGTTACATGCAAGCCTGAAAGTCTGAAACAATTGATGCCACTAACAGACAGGTCTGTTGCTCTGATCCAAGCAGAATTTAAAGATAAGTAAAATTTAAGTAACTCAATACAAAAAATTAGGCTGGATCACTCTGCTGAGTACAAACAAAATGTTCACATAATTTCAATTGTATAGAGTTCAGCCCGCGCTCTACAATCCTCTGTCTTCATTGTATTGCTCTGTATAACTGCAGACTGTTCAGTTTGTTCAGTTTTTAGTGTTTTTGGCAACAAATTAGAAAGTCGCCCACTCACCTCAAACAAGGGTCTCTACTTCTACGATACTGAACTCACTGCAGGCCTGTCTGGTCTTCAACTTATATAATCAAACTCTATAGCCTTACCCCGTTTAACCTGAACAGATGTCAGATTTCTTAAAGATGTTGAACTTTCTCCCCTCTAAAAGGAATGTCCTCATCTGGCTGAAATGAACACTGTTTCTCTAGGCTTTATCAGGGCCTTCATGCACTCCTGCTGTAGTTGAGCTCTTCAAAAACACTAAAGTCAAATCTAGTAAAGACAGGGAGTGGGAGTATTGAAATGCTGTAGTGCTTTTATCTGTGTTCATTTTAAAATCTGTTTTTGTTAGCCATCCTCTCTGTATCATTCTATCTCACTTTGATGTGTCATGTCGAGTTTGTGTTTCTTTTATCTACTGTTTTGCACTTCTGCCTTCTAATTCAACACACCCACACAAAATTCTTGTCCTTCTAAGGACCTTTTATTTCATCAACCAGATTAATATCCAAACCATGAATCCTAAGGCAAATCACAGTTCTCAGAAAAACTGAAAATGCATTTAGACCGCTCTGGTTGAGGTACTTTAGAGCTAAAATGTACAGATGATATCATTTACGGTCAATGCAACAGAAGTCTACAATTGGATTGGGGCTATCACATGTACTCATCTCTGCTTTTGTTTTATCTGCATTAAGTGCCTCAAAACAAAGACACAGCATGATCTGGTAAAAGCTGATATACACACCATTTCGATAAGTAGTTTAGGAGTCAAAACATGAACTGAATAGGACAAAGTCTGAGTCACTTTAAGCCAATCTGGGGTGATCGCTACCATATTGAAAATGCTCTATCAAACTAGCTTTTGGTCAATCTAGTAACAGACAGAGGTGGAGCTGAGGTGGGCCTTAAGCTTCCTTAAAAATGGCTTCAGCACTTTGACTTGCAGCCTTTCCCCTGGCTATGCAGTACACTCCCCTCCAAAAGTATTGGAACCGTGGGCCCAATTCCTTTTTTTTTTGCTGCAGACTAAAAACCTTTTTGGTTTGGGCTCAAAAGATGAATATGAGACAAGAGATTCACATTTCAGCTTTTATTTCCAGGCGTTTACATCTTGATCTGATACAAAACTTTGAGATATCTTTATTTGTTTGAACCCACCCATTTTTCATGTGAGCAAAAGTATTGGAACATGTGGCTGACAGGTGTGTTTTGTTGCCTAGGTGTGTCCTGTTACATTGATTATTAAAACGATAAATAGTGTTGAATGTCTACACTCAGTTTCAGATTTGGGTTTGAGGCTACACTAGATGATGCTAACCACTCATTAGCAAGAAGAACAGGAAGGGCAGGCTGGAATTTGCCAAAAAGTCCAGAGACCGACCTCAAACATTCTGGGACAAAGTTTTATGGACTGATCAGACAAATATTAACCTTTACTAAAGTGATGGAAAGACTAGTGTTTGGAAGGATCTGTTCCTGATCCCAAACACTCAAGCTCATCTGTGAAGCACAGTAGAGGTAATGTCATGGCTTGGGCTTGCATGGCTTCTTCTGGGATGGGCTCATTAATCTTCATTGATGATGGAACACATGATGGTAGCAGCAACACAAACTCAGAAGTCTACAGAAACATTTTGTCTGCCAATTTAAAGAAGGTTTTACCAAACTGATTGGGAGATCCTTCATCATGCAGCAAGATAATGACCCAAAACACACTGCCAAAACAACAAAGGGGTTCATCAGGGGCAAGAAGTGGAAGGTTTTAGACTGGCCAAGTCAGTCTCCAGACTTGAGCCCACTAGAGCATGCATTTTAGCTGCTAAAGAGGAGACTGAAGGAAGGAACACCGAAAAAAAAAAAAAAAAAAACGAAAAATATCTGACAGAGGTTTCAGTGAGAGCCTGGAAAAACATCACAAAAGAAGTCTGGTGATTTCAGTGGGTCCTGGACTTGATGCAGTTACTGCAAGGAAAGGATTTCCAAATAAATATTAAGTCTTTTTCACTTAAAGCTATTTTAAGTCTCTTTGTTCCAATACTACGCTCAACTAAAAAACTGGTGTTCAGTTACAAATAAAGCTATCTCCTAAGTTGTATATCATATCCAGACATAAATACTTGGAAATGAAATCTGAAATGTTTATCTATTGTCTCAAATTCATCTTTTTGTGTCAAACCCAAGTGTTCTCAGTCTACAACTAAAATAAAGGAATTGCTCCCATGGTTCCAATACTTTAAGAGGGAACTGTCGGTGTGACCTGCGTTGTAAAAGTGCCTAGAGTAGTCAGAGGATTAGAAAAGTTCTATACAAGCTCAAGTCCATTTACTATAAAGACATGAACTGCTCTTACCACAATCTTTTTGTGTTTTTGAAAAAGCAACCTTGATCTAGCTGTTGCAAAACCAAACAACCTTGTCATATGTGTAGATTCATAAAGATTCTGCCATGTGACTTAAATGCCTCTCTATCAGGCACCAACACATTGTCAACGTCGCTTTGTCAACTTTATTTAGTCACCCTAAAGTTGTTGAAAGGTTGATATTTTTTAAAAATCATACTCTCTTGAGATATTTATTCTAAAGTTTAAACCAGAATGTGTACTGGCTTCTGTTTAGATAACATATCTGTATAAATGCATTGCCTCCAGGCAGACTGATGACACATAAATAAAAGAATTTAAAAACTGAAAAGTCTGGGTCCATCTGGGGCATCAGAGTTGGTGGTGTTTCCGTTTTGGCCCATGTTTGAGATTTAATCTTTTAAGACAGGTGTGCTCAGTGCGGCTTTAACATTTGCTCATGTCACATATTGACATTCATGCTGACAGCTTTTTTCATGGTATAAATGTCTCCACAGGCGCTGAGTGTCATCAGTGAGGTAGGAGACCTTCTTCAGCTCAAGTATTCCCGTCACAGAATACAACCGTCTTTGGTGCGGCCCTTTGATGATAATGTGTATGACGACATTGACGACTGAGGAAACACTCCCGAAGTGGCACGAAGCAGAACAACCTAAGAAAAGACAGAATGCTTCGTGGGTCACAAGTCTTCCACAAGGACAAAGATATTCACAGGTGGTCTTGTCACCAGCTTGCCATTATATTACCCCCCCCGACAGAAGAACATGCTAAAAAATGTGTCTAATTTGCCTTACTGAAGTGCGAAACTGAAATGACCATGCTGAAAAACTGCAAATCTGCTTTCTCCTGTGTACACTTTACTTTTATTTTTACTTTTTTAAGTTTAAAAGAAAAAAAGTTGTACTCTGTACTCTGCAGTGCTTGGTGATTTTTCCTGTTACATTTGTGGATATGTTACTGAACAAATGGATGAATGTCGACTTTCCAAGTGTCTCTCAAATTGCAAGCTGCTGTTTTTTTTTTTTTTTATTATTCTTAAAGTGACAAATTAAAAAAACTTTTAACATGACTGAAGTTCAACTTCAGTTTCCAGTTAGCATACAGATAAGTAATCATAGCTCAAGGCCCCAATATGAATGTCACCTGATAGCCTATCATTAAATATCAAACAAATTGATAAGGACTTGAACCCCTATCTGCCCTTGGTCCATTTTATTCTTTTTTTATGGTTCTTAAAAAAAAGATAAGCAAGTTTACAAAGTTCTGCTGCAGACAAGTAAAGGTTTAAATATTCATTAATCCTGTCTTTACATTTTCGAAAATAACCAGAATTTTCATCACACCACCTTTTTGTCATTCCGTTTTTTTCTGCTGTTGTTCTCATCGTTAAAAATGACTGTGAGGAGTAAGATGGCCTCCTTCATGCAGTTGTTTTCATTAGTCTGTAAATGAGGTGAATGGCATAGTGCACTTAAAGTGTTACCTTCACAAAGGTTCGTTACAAAGGCAACACATTCACTTTTTATCACTGCACTGTTTTATGTTGTATTATCATTCTTTCATTTTGTTCTTTGTCTGTCATGGCTTCTAGGTTAAGCTGGCTGAATTATCTGCTCTATTAAACTAGAAGAGCGATATCAACAGCCAATAATAGTGGTATCAATTTTTATTTTTTTACATTTAAAAAAATTTGCAGATAGCATATTCACAAAAATGTCTTAACTGGTTGGCTTCATTGTTTTATAAAAAGCCAAGTCAGAAAAAAAAACATGAAATTACTTTTTATTACTTGAGAAATGCATCTGCCTTAGTTATCACCAAGACACTCTGCCAAATAAATGATAGTATATGAGCATGTCAAAAAGCCCTGCACTATGATTAGTTTTACAGATTGTACTGCCATGTTTTAAACTTGTGACTTGTAAAAGCAGCTTTTGATTCAGAATTATAATGCTGTTAAAAAGAAAAATTATGTGTTCTAAATCTTGCAATACAAATTCAAACCATAACTTTTTGTAACATTTTGAACTGTGTTTGCCACTGCTGTCATGTTTCTTGTTGCCATCATTTTCTTGACAAACTTACTGTGCAGTTTTAACATTTTACAGGAACTACACTGCGTTCCAAGTTATTATGCAAATTGGATTTTAGGGTCATAAACATTCAAGTTTTTGTTATTCAATGAAACTCATGGATGGTATTGTGTCTCAGGGCTCTTTGGATCACTGAAATCAATCTAAGACACCTGTTATCATTAGTTTGCCAGGTGAGCCCAATTAAAAAAAAACTACTTAAGAAGGATGTTCCACATTATTAAGCAGGCCACAGGTTTCAGCAATATGGGAATGAAAAAGGATCGCTGCTGCTGAAAAGTATCAAATAGTGTAATGCCTTGGACAAACATTAGATATTTTAGGAAAGCTGAAACTGATTATCGTACTGTGAAGAAATTTGTGGCTGATTCAGAGCACAGACGGGTTTGTGCAGATTAAGGCATAATGAGGAAGGTTTCTGACAGACAAATTCATCGGATTAAGAGAGCAGCTGCTAAAATGCCATTACAAAGCAGCAGACAGGTATTTGAAGCTGCTGGTGCCTCTTGAGTCCCACAAACCTCAAGGTGTAGGATCCTCCAGAGGCTTGCAGTCATGCATAAACCTACTATTCATACACCCCTAACCAGTGCTCACAAGAAGAAACAGTTGCTGTGGGCCCAGAAATACATGAAGAGTCATTTTCAAACAGTCTTGTTCACTGATGAGTGTCATGCAACCCTGGATAGTCCAGATGGATGGAGCAGTGGATGGTTGGTGGATGGCCACCATTTCCCAACAAGGCTGTGACGTCAGCAAGGAGAGGGTGGAGTCATGTTTTTGGACAGAATCATGAGGAGAGAGTTGGTAGACCCCTTTATGGTCCCTGAAGGTGTGAAAATCACCTTGGCCAAGAATGTAGAGGGTCCAACCGACCACTTTCTTCCATGGTATAAAAGGAAGAACTGTGCCTTCCAGAGCAAAATTTTCTTTATGCATGACAATACACTTACTCATGCTGCAAAGAATCCCTCTGTGTCATTGGCTGATATGGGCATAAAAGGAGACAAACTCATGGTGTGGCCCCCATCCTCCCCTGACCTCAACCCTATTGAGAACCTCTGTAGCATCCTCAAGCTAAAGATCTATGAGGGTGGGAGGCAGTTCACATCAAAGCAGCAGCTCTGGGAGGATATTCTGACATCTTGCAAAGAAATTCAAACAGAAACTCTCCAAAAACTCACAAGTTCAATGGATGCAAAAATAGTGAAGGTGGTATCAAACAAGGGGTCCTATTTTAACTTGTAACTTGGCCTGTTAAGATGTTTTTGATTGAAATAGCTTTTGATTTCAGTAAATATGACCTCATAATGCTGCAAATTCAACAAATGACCATTTTCAGTTCTTTACAACCTATTAAATGTTTTCAAAATGTTGTGCTTAATAATTTGGAACAGTGCATTTTGAGTTTTTTTGTTTTTTGAAAAAAGTTATCATTGGTTCCATAAAATTTGAATTATGCTCTAACAGTTGATGATTTGAAAATATACTGACTGTCATTTGCATCGACTAATTAGGAAAATCTGAGAAAAAATATCATTTGCATAATAATTTGGAACGTGGCGTAAAAGACCAATTTGTACATCAGAGTTCATAAATCTAGAGGCCTGACTGTCAAGATAGTTTTCTTTTAAGATCGATTTCCACCCACTTTAAAAACAGAGTATTGCTTTCACAGAACTGAATACAGTAGTGTCAAAAGAACTTGTTCTAAAAGTGTAAAGCTTTTTGTATCTCTGTGTTCTGTTGCAGAACATCTAGACTAAAAGTAAACTGGTTTGGATATCTTCTTTTTCCAATCCTCCTCTCTCTGCTGTGACTAAAAAGGCTGTAATAACACAGTCAGACTGCCAGAGGAAGGGATTGTGTGCTTGCTAGCATGGATTTGTGTTTTCAATGTGCGTTACTGTCCTTTTGCCTTGCTCTTTTTCCATAGGCACATCTGTCTTGTATAATTTTGGGTCTATCTGTCCAAAATGTGCGACTGGGCTTTGACACAACACTCCCTAATCCAAGGTCACTGCAAAAGCAAAAGAGAGAGAGAGAGAAAGAAAATCTGTTATGTGCACATTCAATCTTGCTTTTAGGTAATTGCTGTTTATCCTAATGATGCACATAGAGAAAGAATTGAAGGGCTGGAAGCTTCTTTACACCACAGTAGTGCTCACAATACCACTTTAATGCTATGTGACCTTTATGAAGATGGTCCAAAACAAAAACACTCCATATAGAGAAAGTGTGTTGGCCCAGGTGTCATCTTTAATTTATAACTTACAGTTAGGTACAAAGTCTTCAGTTTGATAAACTTTAATCAGTCAATCAATAAATCAATAAATCAATCATTGTTTTTATAGTTCCAATTCCTAACCAAAGTTATCTCTAGACACTTTACAACTCAGTACTCCATGGCCAAAAAGCTCAATCGAAAGAAATAGACCAGGCTTTAAAACTTTCATATATAGTGCTGTGATAAACTATTTGCCCCCTTTCTGATTCCTGATGTTTTTGTCACCATCAAATCAGATCATCAGACCAATTTTGATATCTCACAGAAACAACCCAAGTAAATACAAAATGCAATTCCTAAATGAGGACAAATCACTTCAATAGAAGCTGTCAGACAAAATAAAGTAGGCTACAAGATCTCAGAAAGAAACGCATCATGCCACGATCCAAAGAAATTCAAGAACAAATGAGAAACAAAGTGATTGAAATCTATGAGTCTGAAAAAGGTTACAAAGCCATTTCCAAGGCTTTGGGACTCCAGCGAACCACAGTCAGAGCCATTATCCACAAATGGAGAAAACTGTGAACAGTGATGAACCATACCAGGAGTTGTCAGCCAATCAAAATGACTCCAAGAGTGCAACGACGACTCATCCAGGAGGTCCCAAAAGAACCCAGAACCACATCCAAAGAACTGTAGGCCTCACTGGCCTCAGTTAAGGTCAGAGTTCATGACTCAACCATAAGAAAGACACTGGGCAAAAATGGCATCATGGGAGAGTTCCAAGGCCAAAACCACTGCTGCCAAAAAGAACACAAAGGCTCATCTCACATTTGCCAACAAACATCTTGATTATCCCCAAGACTTTTGGACACATACTCCGTGGACTGACGAGACAAAAGTAGAACTTTTTGGAAGGTGTGTGGCCGATACATCTGGAGTAAAAATAACACAGCATTTGATAAAAAGAGCATCATGCCAACAGTCAAACACTCCATATACCACACTACCACTCAAAAGTTTGGGATCACTTGGAATTTTTCCTGTTTTCCATGGAAACACTCATGAAATTAGTCTGAATAGGAAATACAGCAGATGAACTGGACATGTTAACATTGTCAGAGTGAGAAATAATGATTTTAATGAAAAATGTTCTTTTAACTTTGCCTTCATAGAAAAAAAACACCTTCTGCAGCAATTACGTGCAGACCTCAGGCATTCTAGCTGTCATTTTTTCAAGGTAATCTGATGAGATTTCCCCTCATGCTTCCTGGAACATCTCCCACAAGATGGGTTGGCTTGATGGAGCCTTCCTTTGTACCACACGGTTAAGCTGCTCCCACAACAGCTCAGTAGGGTTCAGATCTGAAGACTGTGCTGCCACTCCATTACAGTCAGAATTCTGGCTGACTGATTATTCTTTAAATATTTTGTAGACATTTTGGAGGTGTGTTTTGGGTCATCCTGTTGTGGGATGAAATTGGCCCCAAGGAAGTGCTGTCCACAGTATGGCACAGCATTGCCAAATTTTGTAATAGCTTTCCTTCCCCAAGGTCCCTTACACTCTTTACAAATCTCCTATTCTACCACCTCCTAAATCCTCCAAGACCATCACGCTGCCTCCACCTCTCTGACTGATGGTTTTAAGTGCTGTTTTTGCATCTTTTCATTTATTCTCCATCTCACAAATGCTCTTCTGTTTGATCCAAAGATGTCAAACTTGGACTCATACATGCACAACACCTTCTTCCGGTCTTCCAATGTCCTGTCTTTTTGCTCCCTTATTAGTAAAATGGTTTTTAGCTATGCAACAGGATTAACTTGGATTAGCAGCCATACTAATTGCTAATAACTGTTTGTGAACTGCATGAAAATGTTTTCCTTTGGAAAACAAAGAAATTTGCCAGTGCTCCCAAACTTGTGAGCAGTAGTGTGTGTAGGTGTGTGTGTGTGTGTGTGTGTTTACAGCCTCTGCCATGAGTGTGTATATGTGTATGAATGAGTAAAACTGAGATGCAGCTTAAAGGACTTTTAAGTCATCAAAGGCCAAAAATGCTGTGAAAAAGTTTGTTGATCTTTTTTGTATTTTCTCATGTCTTTTAATGACTTGAAACCATTTCAGAATCACCAACCAACACTATCATATTGCTTTAATTGTGTCTTTGAAGATTACTTCATCTAGTATACTAGAAGCTATTTTTCTACTGCTGTCTGAACATTAATGTCTTCATTTTCCACATGAAACCTGACAAAACTTGTAATTGATACTAGGAGTCAAGTAAGCTGGAGGGTTGCGGACTCTGCTCTAAAGTTGATGAAAGTCTAAGTCTAAAGGTCACCTTTATGGTAAGTGTTTGTTGGCTGAATAGCAAATTCAATGTTAAGCGGTAGCTTGTAGTTATTAAAGGATAACTATTAGCAGTGGATTTTCCTGGACGTTATCTTTGATATACGACTTACAGCTGAGTACAAAGTCTGTAGTGGGATGATCTTTAAAACATGTAATCATTTTTTAGATAGAAAACTCCACAACACAGTAACAGTTGGGTATACAGTAGATTAAAAGCAATAGACCAGGCTATAAATCTGTCAGGGTGTTTTAAGATGGAATGACAATTTTTAAATAAAACAAATTACAAACATTGCTTTTAATGGCCCTGTTACTATAAACCAAGATCCTCCTAATTTGTCTGTAATTCTTGAAAAATATAATGAAGCATTAGAGAGCAAGGTTTCATCTATGCCACATGCATTACCCAACTTTTCTTAAGTTCCTGTAGATGTTTGGGTCATCGGTGTGGTTTAGGCTCTACATGGCTTTCGGATGCTTCGTGGGCCGCATGATTTTAGTTTGTTTAGGCAATGTGCTCTGTTTATGTTACATGTCATGGAAACTAAACTGTTTTGCTGTCCTGCAGTTCAAGTCAGACTATTATCTTGAAATGGGGAAGTGTTAAGCTCTGTTGCGCTGTGTCTCTCTTTGTGGAACAAAATAAGCCAAGGTTTAAAAGATCTGATCAGAAACAGGATTTCTAAGTGCTACATGTTAAGCAATGCCTAGATTATGAATGAGTAGCATATAATATTATTACACTAAAAAAGGAATATGTCACTCATAATAATTGCAGTTGTCTCACATGGCCTGTATCTATTGCAGAATCTTTTCTTCATGTTAATTTTTAATGCTCATTATTCCTTATGGTCATTGTAATCATGATACAAGCTGCATATGATCAGAGAGCTCAGCAATCAATCCACCAGAATCCTGATCAACATGTTGGAAATGTTCCCTAAAGTTACTGTGGTTTTGGGTCAGCATAAAATAAATAAATAGATAAATAAGAATACTCTTATTGACTCAGGGTTTGCCTGTCACAGCATCAGCTTAGTTTTTAAAATACTACAGGGAGGAAAGAGGGAAAGTCAGAGAATAGTAGGCTTTAAAGCTGTTGTATTGTCAGGGACTTTGTCTTTAAATTGTGAGAAACACAAAATTTACCTTTAATTATTTTAATGAAGTATTTCAATACCCTTTTAAACAGCTGCACTTTGTTGTAAAGAACAAACCCTGTATCCCTGAAGAAAGAACATTTCAAATGAATTATTATCATTACCAGTGTTTATTTATTTATTCAGGATACTGTCATTATATTAACCGAGTACACTCCAGTTCATAATGCACATTATTGTTATACAATGTTTATCATAAGCAAGGCTTAGTTACATTACATGCTATCATGATCGTGTCAGGCCTTTGTGTAAGGAAATGTTCTCTAAACAGACCTGATTAGATTTTAACTGAAGACCATAAACCATGCATTTTAAAGGTACAGTACTGTGAAAAGGATGTCGATGACTTCATTCTCATCTGTTCTTGAATTTCTTTAGATTGCGGCATGATGTGTTTGAGATCTTTTAGTCTACTTCTCTTTGTTAGACAGGTCATGTTTAAGTGATTACAGGTCTGACAGTATTCAGGTCAAGGTGTGTCTGGTAATATTAAACTCAGCTTCCTCAAAAATCTGGTTAATCACAATAAATTCACAATTTAATAAGAGGGGTCAATTACTTGCACTGAGAAAAATGATTCTGAGCAAAAGTCAATTTAACTTCATTTAATCTGTGATATCAACAATAAAAATCCAAGTTTCTAGCTTCACATAAATACACTTGACTTTGTAGTCAGTTTCTTTTGTTAAAAATTCAAAACATTGTGAATTTTTTCCTAAACAAGAATATTTTAGGTAATGTAAGTCAATCTTCCAAATTTTATCCACATAACTAAGCCTGACTTTGTTACCTTTACTAAGTTTCATTCTGAGTTTCAAAACTACAAAAAACTACATTATCCATGAATAAATGCCCCCTATGATGCATTGTGGGTATTTCAAATTAGTGATAAATGGCTTTTCTTACAATCGGAAATAGATGAACTGCTAACTGAAGACATGGCAGTGATGATAGATCAGATTGGTGGGATTTAAATCTGGGGATATGGAGGCAGAAGTTTCCCATGATGCCCTGGGGCAGAGTGTTTATATGTTTTTATATATGTTTAAATGTGATCAGGTGAGATTAGATGTTGAAAGTTGTACAGAGATCACTGCTGGGATTCCTTTGTTCATCTTTCTGACGGATTATTGTTGATTTTGATGGTACATTTTTTTTTGTTTTTTTGCCAATTTTGAGCCATTTTTTTTTGCTATCCCTAACTCATTTCTGTCACTACTCACCCATTTTTGCCACTTTTAACTTATTTCTCCTGCCTGCACCCAAAAGACCCTGAGAATTCATGCCTGCACAATAATAGAGATGCATTGATTTTTCAAGCAGAGTTTTGAAAGTGAAGCAGGGCATTGTGCAATATGCTTTGGATTACTTGTGAAGGAATGTCTGAACTTTTTAAACAATAGATAAATAATCACTTATTATTTCACAGAGGATCAGTTTCATGATCATTGTGCCACATTCCATTTGGTCCACCAACAATAAATATTGTTTGGTTTTGTTAATCTATCACTGAAGGGAAAGCCATGAATACAATTAAAACACAAACATTTTCAACATTTTAACAAATTTGGTCTTTTTAATTGATCCTCTAAGTTGTTTTATGGTATAACATCATACATGAGTGATAAACTTGATGTAAAAATGGAAAAAAAGGTCAAAGTCTCTTGCTCAATTCCCTCTTGCCCTGCCCATCTGAACTTTTATGTAACTGCTTTTCTTTCAGCACTATTTAATCACCCGCTCCAAATTCTCTCCCTCTCTTTCTTCAGTCCTGCAGCTCTATCTTTTTTAGCTCAGCACTCATTTTAACACCCATCTCTGCAGAAACAATGGCAACAGTCGGTAAGGTAGGTGCATTCGTCAATGTGGGAGAACTCATCTGTTTAATCTGGGTATGCTTTCGTGAATTTCAGGGTTTTGCATAGTCAGCCATGGTGGACAGTGACACAACTAATGTGTCAAAATATTTCAGTGGTTAAAGTGTAGATGGATGTTCTGTCACTGTACAAAGATTATAACTGGACTAAATCACCATTTCAGTCCCCCATGTGCTGTAGTCAAGAACATTTTTCCAGTGGATGAAAGTTTTAAATTTTCCACAGGATGAATAAAGTATCTATCTACCTATCTAATATATTTTCCTCTAACTTTGATTTATTTTTAATTATTTTATTTTAACAAAAATGCTTGAAAAAAAAGTTCTCTCCCTCTCTCTCCCTCCATGTCTAAACTACCAATTTTTGTGCAACTGTGGATATTGGCAAAGATGTAGGGCTGCACGGCCAAAAAAGATAACAGGAATGAAAGGAATTTAGTTTCCTAGTAAAATAATCTTGTGCAAGGCAAATAAAAATCCCTACTCAAACTAAGCATATACATTATACACTTGTGAGGCATAATATGATTGTATATTGAGGTATTGGTAATATTGAGTGATGTGAGGTTGAAGTAGTTCACTGCCTTTTAGGTCATCAAGTGCAAGGCGGCAGTGGCCTGGGAACCCAACAAGCCTCTGGTGATTGAGGAGATCGAGGTTGCACCACCACAGGCTGGTGAGATCCGCATCAAGGTAAATGATCTCTACTTTAGAGACATGACTGTTCTCTTAACTTTAAATAAAGGTTTATGAATGCATGTTGAAGTTGCAAGTAGAAAGCAGTGTAGTTAACAGCCTAGAATAGTCCTCTGAATATGAGGTGGAGGGGGTCTGATGGTTTGTTCTGTACTGGAGTCCAAGTGTGATACCACCATCCATCCATCCACCCATCCATTTCCTAAATCGCTTATCCTGTTGGGGGTTGCGGGGGTGCTGGAGCCCATCCCAGCTGTCACTGGGCGAGGGCCGGGGTACACCCTGGACCGGTTGCCAAGTCAATCGTAGACAATCAGGCACGCTCACATTCACACCTACGGCCAATTTAGAGTCACCAGTTAACCTAATGAGCGTGTTTTTGGTGGTGGGAGGCGTGCACGGAAAGGCCCTGACCGGGACCTGCGCCACCATGCAGCCAGTGTGATACCTATGATGTGATAACCATAAAAGCAAAAATAAATAAATGCAGTTAAATGAGTTGCGAATAGCATATGTATAGATAGCTCTGGTCATTCTAGGGGGTTTGTGGACAGAACAGGACTTAACAGTCACCATTTTCACACAACAGTGCAGGTATAAAGCAAAATCAGTGCTTGGAAATAACGCTTGGTTTGTACTTGAGGTTAGCTATTAGAGATGTTATTGTTTGTATTTTATGTTACATGATTCTACATGCACAAATTTGTTAAACACAACACAAGGGCTTTTTATTGTTGACAAGAGACCTGCTAATCTCTAATGCATCTTTATTGGTTAATACTAGAAATTAAAAACCTTTATATTTTCATCATGTGGCTAATTTCTGGATTTAGATTGTGGCAACTGGAGTGTGCCACACGGACTTGTATCATCTGTTTGAGGGTATGCATAAGGATGGCTTTCCTGCAGTCCTTGGCCATGAGGGAGCTGGCATTGTAGAGAGTGTTGGCGCTGGAGTCACCGAATTCCAAATAGGTTGGTTAAAGCTCATGGCTATGGCTAATTTTTTCATCACATTTTGGCTCTTGCTAGGATTAATAGAGATTTTCTTTTTGAAATCTAGGGGACAAAGTTATTCCCCTGTTCATCCCCCAGTGCAGAGAATGTCGTTTTTGCAAGAACCCCAAGTCCAACCACTGCGAGAAAGGATGGTAAGCTCCTTTTCTTTTTTCCTTATGTTCAGAAAGTTTCAATAAAATCTTAACCTTCAGGCATCAATTAGGGCATTTTTGTCCATTTGGGCAAATTTTTCCTCTTTCTCTGCACACCATATGGTCCAATTTTGTAACAAAGTGTCTTTCTTGGCAAATTTTGGAATTCAAATTCCAGTAGCTCTAATAGGTCAGGGGAACACTGAGAAACAAATTTATTACCCTTTTGAGTCATTAAGGACAAAAATGTTCACTTCCAAAAAACTGCTATAAAACCTTAACAGATTCATGTTTTTTTCTGCTTTTTTAAAAAATAAATCTCTTAAACAACTTCAGTTGTGCTCAAAACTACCAGTCAATCATTTTGAGGATTTTAACTCTTTAAATGCCAGTTTGATTACTTGAAGTCAATGTTCTTTTTAATGAAAAAAAAGGAAGCAAATAAATGTGTTATCTTCCTTCAACTAAATGTTGATTGGCTGGGGTATTATTTCTAAATCTAGCTTGAATATGTCAATGATTAGCCAAAATATTGACATTGATAGATTTTTTATTTTTTTTCTAGTGTCCGATTTGAAATTTACTACCCTTTCGAGTCATTAAGTACAAAAATGTGCACTTCCAAAAACTTCAATAAAAATAGTTTACATTAATATTTTTTTCTGCATTTTTGAGTCAGATATTTTAATCACCTGATGAAAACAATCAAATACTGTATAATTTTTAGGATTTTAACCCTTTAAATGCCAGTTTGATTACAGGATGGTATTATTTCTTCTAAAAAAACACACAAAACATAAATAATTTTCCAGATAAGAAACGTTGGTGGGATGGGTTGTGTTTTTTTAATCATTCCGGGGTATGTCAAAGATTACCCAAAATATTGACTTCGATGCATTATTAGTTTTTGTGCAGCATCGGATTTAAAATGTACCATCCTCTCAAGTCACTTTTGAACAAAAACATCCCATGCATTCTGTAATGCATGATTTTATTATGCAATGGCAATGGTATCCAAGCTAGATTAAGAAATAATGCCCCAGCCATCCAACATTTGATTTAAGGAAGATAACACTTTTTTTTATTTGCTTTCTTTTTCTCATAAAAAATGACATTGACCTAAAGTAATCAAACTGGCATTTAAAGGGTTAAAATACTCAAAATGATTGACTGTTTGATAGTTTTGAGTACAACTGAAGTTGCTCAAGAGATTTATGCAAAAAAAAAGCTGAAAAAAATATTAATCTATTAAGTTTTTATAGCAGTTGTTTTTGGAAGTGGACACTTTTGTCCTTCATGACTTTAAAGGGTAGTAAATTAAAGTGATGCCTGAGGGTAAAAGCTATTTGATAGTAACATTTTATTCTCCCAGTCTCTGTATATTAAAGTGCTTGCTATTTCAGAATATCAGCTTGTAAAGTTGTGGTTGTGAACTGTATTTTGATGTTGATTAACATTCTCTTTAGGACTGATGACCGTTATGATGTGATGGCATCAACGGAGTCCAGGTTTACCTGTAAGGGCAAGAAGGTGCTGCAGTTTATGGGAACCAGCACTTTCTCTGAATACACAGTGATTAACCAGATGACTGCGGCCAAGATTGATCCAGCTGCCCCTCTTGATAAAGTCTGCCTCCTAGGATGTGGGATCTGCACAGGCTTTGGAGCAGCAGTTAATACTGCAAAGGTTGGTATAATTGGCTGCAATTGAAAGATCAACAAGGATAATACCTGCTCCAAAGAATTCATTCACTCTGCTAAAGGTCAGGCAGATTTACAGCGTAAGAACGTGGTAATAAGAGAGATCTATATTATTACTTTATTCATTGGAGTACTGAACCCTTTAAAGTCTGTCTTTGAGTACCACGTTGAAAAGATCTGTTTGTTGTTTTGTAGGTCGAGCCGGGCTCCACATGTGCTGTGTTTGGCCTGGGAGCTGTTGGTTTGGCTGCAGTCATGGGCTGCCACTTTGCAGGAGCCAATAAAATTATTGCTGTTGACATCAATCCAGAAAAGTTTGAGAAGGCCAAGGTATTTGGAGCTACAGACTTTGTGAACCCAAAGGATCACAATAAGCCCATCAGCCAAGTGCTGTCAGAGATGACCAATGGAGGAGTGGATTTCTCTCTGGAATGTGTTGGAAATGTGGGAGTCATGGTAGGAATAGAAAGAGATTGGCCCAATGATTGAATTCTGAAAAAGAATGATTAAAGCAGATGTTTCACAAGTGCTCCAAGAATTTGAAGCAAGAAGTTGTAAACCCACTGACTTTGTGATGCTTCTTCATCCAGCGCAGTGCCTTGGAGTCTTGTGTGAAAGGCTGGGGTGTTAGCGTGGTTGTTGGCTGGACAGACTTGCACAACTTTGAAGCACGACCCATTCAGCTGATAGCTGGCCGCACATGGAAGGGCTCCCTGTTTGGAGGTTAGTTTCTGTCAGTGGAACATCCTGAATAGGTTACAGCACTTCTGTTACTTTCATAGTCACATTATCCATTTTCATTTTGAGCTGTTGCTAAATTTAAGACTGAAATTATTTTCTTCTTAATGTTTTTTACTGACTATAAAACAAGCTGAAGTTGTATTTACAATAGAAGAACATCAGGAATATGAATATTTTTTTCTGATACAGTTATTTTAATGCTACTGCTGCAAAATAGTTGCAATATTCTAGTTTATAAAAGAAATCCCTAAATGTAATAAACCTAAAGGAAATGGACACAGATGGCTAGCCTAATACTACAGAAGTTTCAGGCTGACTAAAACTGGAATCAAATGGGCCCCATTCACCAGTCTACCTAAGATTATTTAAAATTTTCCCTCTAGTACATTTCTAAGAAACTTATGTAAGATACATGACAGGTTCTATAACTGCTGGATTGTTCACACCTGTGTTCCTAAGTTGATGAATGCCAGATGCTTGAAATCTCCTAATTAGTATAGAGAAACTTGCTTTGTCCATATATGGACATGCTGTATAAGGGCTGTGTGCAAAGACAGAAGTGAGAGCAAAATATCAGTAAATAAATTATAGAAACAACTGTAAAATTTTCATAGTTCTTGCTGTGGTGGTGATATTTGAGGATGATGGACCGAGGGAACTTTGGATCTGAGTGAATCTGGGGTATATCCGTGTGTCATCAGCATAGAAATGGAGCATAGATTATGATTCTGAATTATAAATTACAAATGTTTGCTGTCGACATCAAGTCCTCCTTATGTTTTCAGAGGCTTTAGTCTCCTGCTTTGTTATTTTTTGTGGACTGAACTAAGTTTTACTATAGATTTTCTTGGATTTTTTAAAATTAGTTTAGCTTGTTTAATCTGCACTTGGGTTCTCTTTTGAGTTTTTGCCACACCTTGGCAGAATGAACAGACCAAAATGGACCCAGCAGATATTTTTGAAACCTGGAATACAGTTGGCCGTTCTGTCAATAACACATCAAAATCTGATTGGCTGATCAAACTGTCACTCAACATTGTAACCCAATAGGAAAGCCCAGCTTCAGGTCAGGGCTTGCAATGCAACTACTGCTGGCCCCAGCAGAGAAGAGAAGCTATGATGCGTTTAGGATGTAGGAAATTTCTGTTAGGCACCACAAAATATAAATATTCATTTTCTGGATGGAGTTTCATTCAACCGAGTAACTGTAATATATTTCTCCGCATGTGGAATCATACATTTCATTTCTTGTGGCCAGTGTTAATTTCATTGACGGCCATTTTTCCATGACAAAAACTAGACTAAGACTAACAAAAACAGATCTGCAATGACTAAAACTGACTACAACTAAGTTTAGCTTTCATCAAGATGACTAAAACTGGACTAAAATGTGATTTAGTTTTCGCAGGACATTCAAAATCTGTGATACTTCACCACTGTTGGTAAATCTGTCAAAACACAATGCATCTGTAGCTATTCTGTCTCTCAGCTGTAGAAAGCAGGGACCCCAGGTTTGGCAGAGTGCAGAGAACATGCTACCATGATTTGGAACCAGATCTAGGCAAGAAAAATAAATGCTTGGACTAAAATGTGAGGGCTGTTTATGGACTAAAACTAGACTAAAATGTTTTGAGTTTTCCTCAACTAAAACTAGACTAAAACTTAAAAGGGCAGAAATGAATAAAGTGTGACTAAAACTAAAATGCATTCCATTTAAAGACAAAAACTACAACTAAAATTAAAAAAAGCTGCCAAAATTAACACGGCTTGTGGCTCTCCTGATCCTCCTTTCACCTGCCAGCTGAGAGGAGGATCAGGAGAGGGGCGTGGTCAGGGGCGGAGTCAGACAGCTCAGTAACATTTAAAGCCACAGAAACAGCTCGTTCTGAGCAGGGCTGAAACAGAGGGGTTTTTAGACATGCAAAAATCAATTAATGGAGTGTTTTTTCAGCAACAGACTTCACAGGCATGTTTTGGGGGTCAATGAGACCGATAGAAAGTTGACTTAAAAGGGTAAAATATGTGACCTTAAAGAGAACTTTGGTGATATTTACAAACGGCGTGGGATAAAATTCTTAAGAACGAGTTGTGAATGAGGTCCGTTTTAGCCTCTGAAAACTTTTTGGAAAACATGCTATCAAAATGGCTCTCAGTAGTATTCCAGTAATATGGAGAATTGTGTTGTTTACATTTTCGTTTCCATGTATTGTTCCTTTTAGCAGATTATTTTGGAGGAAAAGGCATTCCTCTCTGTTAGTAGCTGTATAAAGATGTTTGTTAAATGTTAATGGAATCCACTCACCAGCTTTGACATTTAGCATAAAGCTATTTATATGTAATCATTATGATTTAACTGTATTTTGCATTGTGCCTTTCCGTGTGTGTTCTCTCTCTGTGACATAGGATTTAAGTCTAAGGATGGTGTACCCCAGATGGTTAAAGCCTACTTGGACAAGAAGGTGAAGCTGGATGAATTTATCACTCACAACATGACTTTGGCTCAGGTCAATGATGCGATTGAACTGATGAAGCATGGCAAATGGTATGTAAACACCCCTATATTTCCCATCATTCCATAGTTCAAAACTAGTGAGATATTTGAAGAAATAAAAATTCATGTCTGTGTTGTTTCTGCCTCCACAGCATTCGGACAGTCCTCAGTGTTTCTCCACAATAAGAATATTTTTTCTTTGTTAATGAGGTTTAAAACTTTTTAATTAAACTGCAACTATGCTTACCCACAATTCACCTGGCTTAGTAATATTCATCTTTGATCAACTTGGCATAGAATGTGGAAAGGATTTTTTAGAAATCACATGAATATTTCCCCTTTTTTGTCATTCAAACCTGTCTATAGACCAGACATTTTTATTTTCTTCTCCTAGTCTTAAATAATCCTTTCTTTCAGTATTCTTCACAAAACATGTGATGATTGAGCCAGACAACAGCTTCAGCTTCTGTATTCAACTGTCACCTATTATCAACAATAAACTTGTTCTGTGTTTTCTTTTTAATCATTTTACAGCCTCGTATTTTCATGTACTTTGAATCAGTATTTCTGGAGAAAATAATTCCACTTGTACCTGAAGAAGGTTTACCTTTAAACATGAATAAAAGGCTTACATGAGTAACAGTGCCTGATCGGTACCTTCTTTCTTGGACACACATTTATAAATTATGTACTCATAATGATTTTTTAGAAGATTTTACTCATTAGTTAACAAGACTGCCGGAAACAGCATTTTGGGAGACAGTAAACGCCACTTTTTGAAACCAGGTCCCAGAGTCAACAAGTCTGTATATGCCTACTATTTTGTCTCTGTGTGAACAGTCAGCTGCATCTTTCTTGAAACGATTATGTCATGCATAGCATAGCCCACTTAAGCCACATGCGTGGGTCAAACCAAAACACCAATGGCAAATTACAGGGTCGTGTTTGTGCTGCAGAAGCTTTTGAGCCTATTATGGCTTTTACTGCAAAATCTGACGCTCCTTTACTACCACCGAGAACAGCACACACCAGATGATTCTTATACCCACTTCTACTTGTGTCTGTGTATGGGGTGAAAGCTCTCTATTTTTGGTGCATTTCGCTGGTAGTGTTACAGCGCCACTTACAGGGTTGGCATATAAACTGCGTATGTGTTTTTAAATCAGTGTGGCTCTGGGGTAGAATAAGGTTGAGTACCACTAATCAAATATACCTTTCCTGGTGGGAAGTGCACTGATCCGTAAAGAGATTTGCTTTATACTTTGTGTCCATTAGTTGGTGCTTATTTTATAATGCAATTTTGATACATTTTTGGCCCTCATGGCGTGCTGTAAGATGTCATTTTGTTTTTCCAGAACTCCCTGGTAAGATCATTAGCTTAACTTTACCCTTTAAGCAGCTACGTACTCTTTTTTAACACAGACTGTTAAGAAGCATTATCTGTAACAGTGTTATTCATACAGGTTATCTCGATGTCTGTGTGTGTTGTGTTTTGACAAACATTTTGCCCACTCTCTGGTTGATTTATGCAAGAAATATTTTTCACCCACTTACTGTGTGTCAGTTATTATTATATAAATATGTTATGTGTTAATGATACACTTTGTATTATATGTATATTATCATTTTCAGCCTTTTTAAATTTCAGTTTCACTCCAGTTTTAATGCCTTATTCTGCTTAATTCTTTTAACAGACCAGAGTGTTTTCTTTTTTACCTGACAGTTTCGACTGCTCACTTGCAGTCTTCCTCAGAGTGGCCACGTGATGTTGCTGTGACGTGTCTCGTCAGCTGATTTATACAGGTTTTGGCGCTGTCTTCCTACCAGTAGGGGCAGGATAAGTCAGCTGTATAGATCAGCTGACGAGACACATCACAGCAACATCACGTGACCACTCTGAGGAAGACTGCAAGTGAGCAGTCGAAACTGTCAGGTAAAAAAGAAAACACACTGGTCTGTTAAAAGAATTAAGCAGAATAAGTTACTAGTGGACCAAATGAACCTCATTGGACTATTACAGTTTTAATGCCGTCAATGAAGAACAGTTGCACTGAATAATGAATCATCACTCTTTACAACACTGTGTCAAAGGGGAGTCTGCAAAGTAGTTGAAGAGGGAGGACTTTTTGACAAGGCCTGTATGTAAATATGATAAATACTTCCATTTTTAAAAGTCACCATCCTTGGCCTTACTACGTTATCTTACACATGTAAACCTTAGGTTTGCAGAGGTTTTGCACCATTGAGCTTCCCCGGTTAATTACAAGACTGCATTTTACCCTGAAATGTTTAGATATGTAGGGGAGCTTGGTTGGAGAATTCAGGGGAAATCTAGAGATGCAAACAGACAGGAGGAAGTCAAAATAAACACCATCTATGTGCACTTTTACAAGTTTTCTTTCTTTTAGAGTGAAAGAAGACCAGTGTTGGGTAGCGTTACTTTTGAAACTAACTTGTTAGATTACTGCTTTACATCTGCTTTACATAATGAGAAAAGTAATTTGTTACGTTACTGCATTACCTACTTCTAAAAGTAACATATTAGAGTACTTTTGTGTTACTAAATATTAAAACCCTTTAGCCACTCGTTCCACTCGGTGGTTGTAAAAACGACTGATAACGACCACATGTCTGCATTTAAATATGCAGACTGTTATGTCAATGTACAGCTTAATTTACGGCCCATAATCTGTATCTGTGCAGCCTGAGAACACCACAAACAGACAGGAAAACCTTTACAGCTCTTTAACATGCTCACAATCAGACAACAAGCTGAGCAGAGGCAGACAGAATCACTCAAACGCTGTGCGTAATAACAGCGCGTAACTGGAACAGCTGAACAGCTGTTTCAATGAAAGCAAATGGAGCTTCAAATTTACGTTTCACCAGGATGCTGTTCCTGTCCCTTTTATCCAAAAATCCATCATAATGGGGATAATTCTACAGTGGCCTGCTTTCCTCTCTGTAATCTTGCCGGCTCAACAAGCTAACAATGCATGTGTAATGGCACAGAAAGTTTACCTTCCGCTGGCACGTGCCAAGGTGACTACAGGAAGAGAGAAGGACAAACAGAGCAGATGGTTCAAGGAGCTTCTTTTCTTTATTTCTCTCTTTTTGAAGCCATGGAAGAGAGAGGAAATTTGGGATTTTTCTTTCAGTAACGGATTACTTTTATGAAAATGTAACTAATAACAGGATTACTTGAATTGTAAAGCTAACGCATTACGTTACTTGTTACTCCAAAAAAGTAATCTGAGTACTCTAACGGATTAATTTGTAAT
Source organism: Cheilinus undulatus (assembly GCF_018320785.1). Lineage (NCBI taxonomy): Eukaryota > Metazoa > Chordata > Actinopteri > Labriformes > Labridae > Cheilinus > Cheilinus undulatus. Next base: position 36,610,363 of record NC_054882.1, read on the forward strand.
GCCTTTCCCCCAACACTGAAGAAGACATGGATGCAAATTAAACCAAAATCTCTAAATTGACCAGAACATGAAAACACAACGTTTTAACCTGTAGAGTCCTGTCTGAAACAGCTACTGCATTATTTTGACTTTAGGCTCTTCATCTAAAAACTATTCATTCTACTCTATGTTTAATACCTGACAGACAGCCAGACCTTCAAATGTGAAAGGTACACTAAAACTAAGATCGTGTCACCATCAGTTGGTATGTGCTTGTTTGGAGAGGGCATAATATAATAATAATAATAATAATAATAATAATAATAATAATAATAATAATAATAATAATAATTGATCATTTATATAAGAAAATTCTGTATTCTGTTGCTTGGCTTTAGAAGCTCAAATCATTTACATTTTAATCATGTCTGCAGCACAATGCCATTTCCATTTTGTCAATATTTTTTGCAGTGATTTTCAGTATTTCTGCTGTTTTCTCCAGTAAAATTAACACAGTTAGAAGGAGAGGTGTGCAGGTGTACAGAGCCCCAGACATGACATGTTCAAAAAAAAAAATAAATTGTGGCCACTTTATAGCTATAACATGCACACAAAATACTAAATCGTGGCCATGAAATACTAATTTGTGGCCATGAAGTGGGTATAATGTGCCTATGAAATACTAATTAATAAAATTAATATCATTCCTGGACAGCTGGGTAAGCAAATCGAGTGCACCTTCCTATCCCGGTGTCCAAGTCGAACCTCCGCCAGTAAAACAACCTGACTCTCAATATTCTGTTGAAATGCCTCTCGGTAATAATGGTTCCCTGCAATGCCAGGCTTTCCAGAATGTCTTTGTCGCTCATTCCCAGCCTAAAATAAAATTCAATCATACTATCCCTGTCCATCGTGAAGCTTCAGCCCCTCTACTGCCTCTACCTTAGACCTTAGAGAAGGTGCACTTGATCTGCTTACCCAGCTGTCCAGGAATGATATTAATATTATTAATGAGTATTTCATGTGCACGTTATACTTATTTTGTAGCCACAAATTGGTATTTTGTGGCCATGAGTTAGTATTTGGTGCGCACATTATAGCTATATTGTGGCCACAATTTAATTATTCTTTATCATGTACAGAGGTGTCAAGTAACTAAGTACAAATACTTCTTTACCTTACTTAAGTAGTAATTTTGGGTATCTATACTTTACTGGAGTAATTATTTTCAACCGACTTTTTACTTCTACTCCTTACATTTTCACACAATTATCTGTACTTTCTACTCCTTACATTTCAAAAATAGCCTCATTACTGCTGTTTCAGTTCAGCTTGTTTTTATTCCTGCTTGTCATCATTCCAAAAAAACACAAATAAAAACCCCCAAAAACTATCCAGATAAATTGCACCATCCGGATAGAGTGAATTTAATTGTGGTTGGATGAGAAGTATAAACATAATACCATTCTGACACCCTATTGGTTTGTACGCGATCCATTGCACCATCAGACACGACACAAATCACGTCACTCTCCAGAAAGGAAATAGCAGACATATGTAGCCTAGTACGAAAATATCCATGACAGAGACTCAAGAGAACTGGAGCGAAATGTCCCAACCAAGCCCCACTGAGGAAGTTGGTAGTACACAAATATGGTTCTTGAATGTATTTGCATTGTACTAAAGTGCGTTCATTTTCAATGGGCATAAATACGGCTGAAACAGGTGCATCCCAAATTTTTCAACATTAACATTCCATATAACATTATAGTTATTATGACCTTTAGAAACATGTATTTTTGGGGAGGTGGGGTAGTGCAATATGGTAGAATGGAATGGAATGTATAATCGAATGGAATGTATAATGGAATGGAATGGTAGAATTGAATGGAATGGTAGAATGCAATGGAGTGTATAATTGAATGGGATGTATAAATGAATGGAATGTATCATGGAATGGATTGGTAGAATTGAATGGAATGTATAATTGAATGGAAGGTATAATGAAATGGAATGGTAGAATGGAATAGCAGAATTGAATGGAATGGTAGAATGGAATGAAATGTTTAATGAAATGGAATGTATCATGGAATGGAATGGTAGAATGGAATGGAATGTATAATGTAATGGAATCGTAGAATGGAATGGAATGGTAGAATTGACTGGAATGGAATGGGAATGGAAGACTTGAATGGAATGGTAGGATGGAATGGTATCATGGAATGGAATGGTAGAATTGACTGGAATGTTAGAATGGAATGGTAGAATGAAATGGAATGGTGGAATGGAATGGCAGAATGGAACGGAATGGTAGAACTGAATTAGCCCCAGTAGCACAGCCTAAGCTTTTGTCCTTAATGGAATTATTTTCCCTTTACATTTCCTTTACTTTTATGCTTTAAGTAGTTTTGAAACCAGAACTTTTATACTTTTACTTGAGTAAAAGCTTGAGTTGATACTTCAACTTCTACAGAAGTCTTTTTAAATCCTAGTATCTATACTTCTACCTGAGTAATGAATGTGAATACTTTTGACACCACTGATCATGTAATGTCTGGGGCTGTGTACAGATGCACTAAGCCTTCTTGTTGCAACTAATCATTGGTCTGGAATTGGCAGTTTGGAGGATTGCTTGGTTTGCTTATTTATGTAAAGAACAGTCTTTTTAAGTTTAGTGTGAAGATAATGTTTCATTTGAAGTACTTTTTATTTCAATTACACCAAAATAATTCAAAGAATTTATTATCTTGTGCAAAAATAAACAAATTATTAGTGCATTTTTTTCTTTTCTTGAAAACTCTTAGTTCATCATGCCCCTCTCCCTGGTAGCTACAGTCAGTTATTCAAAATATTTACTAGAGACTAGATGCATAGAAAACACACACGGTGTCATAGCTTATTTTGTTCTTGCTTACTGTTGTGATAAACCCAGTGAAAACTAAAGAGGACATTGTCTTTGTGTGATCAGATTTATTTTGTAGAAATCTACTGAGTATTCATCAACTGGATGTGAAGGTATTCAAATAAATTGGTGATTGGTTTAGTCAGAGGTGGGCTAATATATTTCACTTTGAATATTTTTTATGAAAAGAAGTGCCCTTTTTCTCACTTGAGCCCCTGCCCCCCAAAATGTCTGTGCACTTCCTTGATATGTCTGTCAGCTAAATGTCTGTCAGCTGTTTGCACTATATAAAGTCCATGTTACCCTCCCTTCTCTACCCCACAGCTGCACATAATACTTAACCTCTCTTTCCTGTGTTTACTCTGCAGCATCACACCTAACTGACAGTGCAGCGATCATGGCCACGGCTGGTAAGGTAAGAAGAATCCAGCAAGTTCGGAGCAATATGCTTTTCTGATATTTTGTCAGTTGTGTTTAGTGTGATGTATTGGCTTTGTTACAGGAAATTCTTTATCTGTTTTACCTTGACCTCATAGACAAGCGGCCAGATATGGGGGTTATACATGATAATGCAGCAAAATCTGCTCTGTTGTGCAACATGTTGGTCTATATATAGTTACACATATGCAGAAGTTTAAGTAACACACAAAACCAAAAGAAATTTTGACATTTGTGTCTTTCAGCCTCTTACATTTGTCTATCTCTGTCCAAGATATATTTCTGTCTGGCATGACTTGTGTTTGCTAAATAAATCACATGATGCTAATGTTTGCTTTTTAGGTACAGCTTTTATAGCTTTCATTGTGAAGTCTCTCAATTTGAACTTGAAAAAGGCTTCTGGATGAATTTAATTTATTTTTTCTTGTGTACCTCCTTGTTTTTGTTGATGGAGCAAGTTGCTTTTTATTATTTGTAAGTTGTTGCTGTGCAAAAGTATTTATCACCTTTCTGATTCCTGATGTTTTTGCATATTTATCACTCTAAATGTTTCAGATCATCAATACAATTTTTATATTTCACAAAGACAACCCCAGTAAATAGAAAATGCATTTTCTAAATGATGATTTTGGCTCACTTTAATGAGACATTAAAAGTGGTTTGATGATCAGAAACATTTAAGTGTGATAAATATGCAAAAAAATCAGGAATCAGAGAGGGGGCAAATACTTTTTCATGGCACCGTACAGTTCTCTACTCTGGTCTGTGAAGGGGAACGAGTCCAAAAATGTTCAGAGTTCAGCAAGTTATTCCTGTTAAGGTTGCACAGTGCCATTCCCAGTGCTAAATGTCATGTCTCAGTTATGTCACATGGTGTTCTTTTCATTCTAGGTAATCAAATGCAAGGCAGCGGTGGCCTGGGAGCCCAAAAAGCCTTTGGTGATTGAGGAGATAGAGGTAGCCCCACCTGGGCCCAACCAAGTCCGCATAAAGGTGAGGGTACTTTTTTACACAGCTCACATTCTAACATGCAGTGAGTTTGAAGTGTCTCAAAGTTGATTCTTTCCTAGTCAAACATAGGACAATCCATTTTTAAAAATCAACAGCAAAGGCTGTACCTACAGCAAACATTACCAAAGTGGATAGTCAAACAGAAACAGTCATAATGAAGTGTTCTTATTTGTTGTTTTAAAATGGGTCAGTGTCAGGGCCGTTTCTTGCTATATGCGGACTATGCAAAGGCATAAGGCCCCACAAGCCACTAGGGGGCCCCAAAGCTGAATGTTATACTTTATCTAATAAATGCTAGTTAGCTATTATTGTATGCTCATAACCCCATCTTTACTTTCGCCAAGGAGGTCATGTGATTGGCAGGTTTGTTAGTTTGTTAGCAACATAACTCAAAACGTTCTGGACGGATTTTGATGAAATTTTCAGGAAATGTCAGAAATGGCATAAGGAAGGACTGATGAGATTTTTGGGGTGATCCAGATCACCATCTGGATCCAGGAATTTTTTAAATGATTCTTTACTATTGGGAGATAGGGCTAATGGCGGAGGTCTGCACTCTCCGAGTGCTTTTCATGAAAGTTGGCTAAAATAAAATAAACATGTCACATGTGAAAACTTGAGTTGTGTTCTTGCAGAAGTAAGTATCTTTTAAAAACACTCAATATCTAGTTTATTTATTGACTTAAAGAGGATTGTTGTTTTCCTTGTATTATCATTTTTTTTATCAGTTATTTTGATTGAGTGTCTTTAATTATGATATGAGAGGTTATCAGGACTGTAGCCTGTTTTGCTTGTGTAGTGTAACAGACTGTGGCATGTTCATAGATCATCTTATGGATTAGGAATCTCTCCATCTTGGTTTGACAAATTAGGGCCCCCTATCAGCATCTTGCATAGCGCCTCCACAAACCTAGAAACGGCCCTGTTCATTCTGTCTGCTAAACTGTCTCCCTGTTTTCATTGTTGGGCTTCTGTCTTTGGTGCAGATTGTGGCAACTTCAGTCTGCCATACCGACTTACACCGCCTTTTTGAAATGCCAAGTACAGATGGGTATCCAACAGTTCTCGGCCATGAAGCTGCAGGGATTGTAGAGAGTGTCGGACCAGGAGTCACTGAGCTAAAGCCAGGTCAGCATTTTTGAAACAAACAAACAAATTTGCTTTTCATCCAATGGTGTGGAGTAGTTTACAGTATGTGCTTTGTCCATGCATTCCAAGTGATGTTTAGCTGAAGTAATCATTGGGTAGAGGTTAAAAAAGGTTTTGTTCTGCTCCATCCATACTTCAGAGAATTGGTCTCCATAACTTTAAGTTCTTTTTTAAAGGCTAAGATTACATTAAAGGAAGAAAAAAATATAACTGTATTGGGAATTGAAGTTTATTGATTTAATAGACACTAGTAAGTCTGCCTCTTGGTCCTTCAAATGGCTGCTACAGTGCCCAAGGGGTCATGTAAGAAAATAAAGTAATTTATACCTCCCCTTAACGGACAGTTAAAGCAGTTTGCAAGACTTTTTTTTGTCCCTGGTCAAAATGACCGGCAGTCCTCAAGAATTCCAGCCATTTGTAACAACTACAGGACATTCGCTTTAACAGTATTTTGCTGCATTAACAGCAGCAAAATGCATAAATGTGAAATTTTGTGATATATTGATACATATAAGTATGCGCTAAACGAGACAGAGACACATTTTTATTTCCAAACCTGACCCAAAACTAAGACAGTAGAAACCAAGCCGACAGTAAACCTAAGTAATGATTTAGCTGTTTTTAAAAACCAGACATGATTAGACCCTGGACAGCACATAGAGTTTCTCTTATTTTTCTTAGTGTAATTGGTTTAGACAGTTAGCTTCACATTATCACTGTTAGCCTGTTAGCACATTGGCTGCTACCATTACTTAGCAGCTTACAACAGCCAAATACCATCCTCCAGCGACAACAACGAAGCATCCAAACACATAACAAAAGTGCTCTCTTAACTGGACAATATGTTAGAACTCTACATTTCAAATGAAAAATGAGTCTTACCTTCAGCTGTCTAATATCAGTCCTCATGATGATATAACTGTAACCTCTGCTAAAGCAGGAAATCCAACCATCCTGGTTTATTTGGACTAGTCCTGAAAAGACAAAAGCTCCACAGCAGACAGTTCAGTCCAGTCCTCCTCTCATTAATGGCTTAGCCAAGATTGCTTCTGCTAACTAGCCAGGTCACCCTGAGCAATGACAACCAGCTATGGGGAAGAAAGATACAAGCCCTTGCTATCAGCTCCAAGCGGTTCATGTCATTCTGCACGATGTGATTCTGTGTAGACTAAGTCCACTACAACTCTGCTCGGCGTAGGCCTCTCTCTCTCTGCTGCTGCAATGGTGTTTAAGCCACTCAGCTATACAGTTCCCTTTGTTTCAGCCTCTTCATTACTTTCAGAGATGGCTAACTCAAAATCCTTCTATACCGCTGATGATGTTAAGCCTTTTGTTAACCAGGAAAAGCTCACTGAGATTAAAATTCTGCTTTACAAGAAAGTTCTGGTCAAACTTTTCCAGCATAGCACCGCTGAGCTCACTCAGAGATAGGCGTGATTTGACGTTGTTTGCGTCATCTTGCATACATACTTAACAACTTAATTAGCCATGTGCTCACTGTCTGAGGAGACAAACAACCCCAGCACCACAGGACAGTAGGTGTAGTAAGATTAGGCTACTTTGAGTTTATATCAAAGTCCCTCGCAACATTTTCTAGGTTACACAAAATATAACATGCAAGTATTCAGTATTTCCTTATCTGGTTATTGGCATGTTTTCTGCTGGACATTTAGCCTGGTTATATTTCTATCTGCCTGACATTCGCTCTTGAAACTGGCCAATGACCAGCAAATGCCGGCTAACGGAAACTCTGAGTTAAAGGTCACATATTGCGCAAAAAAAGACACTCTTTCAGGCTTTTCTAACATAAATATGTGCCCCTGGCCTGTCCTCAATCCCCCCCCCCACCCCCCTTTCAGAAAATGTATGCTGACACAAGCCATTCTCAGATTTTCCCCTCATGATGTCATGTGGGGAGTTAGCACCGCCCCCAGCTTTGGTTGGCCCTCCCCACTTGGGAGAAAGTTCCACCCACCTCTACTGATCAGGAAAGACACATCCATTAAGCCACAATCATTTCCTGAGAGGGGTGAAGTCAGGGGGCGGAGTCTGATGGAAAATACTGACAGAAATTTCATTAATATGTAAAGCCACAGATGCAGAAGCAGCTCGTTCTGAGCAGGGCTGAAACAGAGGGGCTTTTAGACATGCTAAAATCCAATACTGGAGTGTTTTTTCAGCAACAAAATTTGCAGGCAGTTTTTAGGGATCTCTAAGACAAATATAAACTTGTCTTAAAAGGGTAAAATATGTCCCCTTTAAGATAAAAGATTAATTAAGATTAAGAGGCAGTCCAAAACCTCTCTAATTCACCTTCAACATAAAGAAAAATTTAGAAATAAGATTTAAGTTTTAGAAAAAGCTAAGGGGTGAAAGAAACTGACATCTACATTTGCAACAGTCAGCCTGTGTCTCTCTTTCAGGTGACCATGTTATCCCTCTCTTCAGTGGCCAGTGTAGAGATTGCCGCTTCTGTAAAAGCCCAAAGACCAACCAGTGTGTGAAAGCATGGTAACAACATTGTAATTTCATCATACCATCCATTGCACCTGATATGTGCACCTAAGTTATTGGCCTGTTTGACAGAAATGTTTAATTTCTACTCAGTCTGGAGTTAAAGGACAGAGGATTAAGACTTTGGTTTGTTAGTGGGACAAAAAGTGATATTGTTGCTTATTTTTTCTGCCCTTTCTTCTTCAGGGCTGGTGGTACTAGCGACAGCTCAATGGCACCTGCAATTACTGCATTCACCTGTAAGGGGAAAAGAGTGACTCAATTTGGAGGAACCAGTACCTTCTCTGAGTACACTGTTGTCAGGGAGCTAGCTGTGGCCAAAATCGATCCAGCCGCCCCCCTGGACAAAGTCTGTCTCATAGGCTGTGGGATCTGCACAGGATATGGAGCAGCAGTCAATACTGCTAAAGTGAGAATGTTGCAGCTAACAATCATTATCAGATTGAAACACAGAACCCAGACATTTTGTGCTATGCACCTGTATTTTTGGCCATTTCTACCTAGTAATCTATAAGTATAGTGGGATACATAACATTGCTGTTGATTATTAGGCTGCTCTTCAGATCATTAGGATGCCCAACATAAAGCTCCATGTTTTTCTCTCTAGGTGGAACCAGGCTCCACATGTGCTGTGTTTGGTCTGGGAGCTGTGGGTCTGGCTGCAGTAATGGGCTGCCAAGCTGCAGGAGCCAAAAGGATTATCGCTGTTGACGTCAATCCAGATAAATTTGAAAAGGCAAAGATTTTGGGTGCGACAGACTTTTTGAATCCAAAGGATCACAGCAAACCCATCAGCCAGGTGATAGCTGAGATGACCGACGGCGGAGTTGACTTCTCTTTGGAATGTGTTGGGAATGTGGGAGTCATGGTAGGGAGACTTTATTTACAGTTCTTGGTAGAGATGCAAATCTTACACAACGAATGCATGCAACATTGAAGTTAAAATTTAACCTTCATGTGTCCCTGTGTGCCATTTTGGCACAACTTCCTGTTCGTCTCAACACCATTATAAGAGTTTTCAATCCTCAGGCATGAGAGTTGGTAGTTTTGTGTAATTAAACTGCATTTAGAAAAATGTCCTTAACGCATTGTGTACAATAATCTGGACGTTTTTGTCCCAAGTGTCCATTTTGTTCACATTCACTTTCATTAAAATGTGATTTTTTTGATCCAGGAGCCATTACAACATAAATACATACATGCAATACATGGTAGGAATCTTTTTTAGTATATTAGTGAAATGTGTATTTTGTACAATTTTCCACAAGATGGTGCCATTTCCCAGTTGTGGTGTTTGGGGAAAAACATTTAATTTTTAGAATAATGTCTTATCTTGTTAAAACCCCCCAAAAAGCACATTTTCTATTTTTTATTGTTTTATGAAAATTAAATGTTTATGAGTTGAGGAAGATTATAATTTAATGTATAGTAATTCTGTTGCCTAATGTTGAGCCATCTTGGTTCATAGGGAAACTAGTGATAAGTAACTGAAAAAAGTAGCTGAATAACTGAATGTATTATAATTATTTTATAGGCTAATATATATAATGAGACATTTGGGTCAAAAGGGACACAATCATTGTGCTTTTAATACATTTTGAATTGCATAAAAAATAACAAGCAGTTAACAAAAAGTTTGAAAAAATATTAACATATAATAATTTTATATTCTAATGTATGAAATGTGCCAATTTGGTCAAAAGGGACAAGGGTGTAAAATTTTGGGGACGCATGAAGGTTCAAAAGATTTCACTTTTCTCAGATTAGTTGAAGCTCAGCTCTGCATCTGTACCAGCACCCTTCTGGTCACAAACCTACTGATCCTGTGCTTCTCCATTCAGCGCAGTGCCTTGGAGTCTTGTGTTCAGGGTTGGGGTGTCAGCGTGATTGTTGGATGGACAGACCTGCAAGATGTTTCTGCACGACCACTTCAGATGATTTCTGGACGAACATGGAAGGGCTCTCTGATTGGGGGTAAACGAAATACCATCACTGATCAAATAAATCTCTTATGAATGGATGTGGTTGAAGAATCTACATTTTTAAACTAGTGGTGGCCTAAATTAGAACCTATACTATTGATTACTCATTTGCATGATAGACATTCAACTTGTAGTGCTAATTAGTATCATTTTGTAAATTTTGTGGCTCAGGCTTTAAGGGTCGAGATGGTGTTCCTTCATTGGTAAAGGCCTACATGGACAAGAAACTGAAGGTTGATGAGTTCATCACACACAACATGCCTTTGGATCAGATCAATGATGCTTTTGAAATGATGAAGCATGGCGAATGGTGAGTTAACGCATTAGCACCGTACATGCATGGCACGGCAGCATCCCAGATAAAATGATGCAGGTCTGATCATTTCCCTTTCTTTTTTATTCTGCAGCATCCGGACAGTGCTGAATGTTTCTACAGAATAAGATCTGATTATGTTGATGATGACCCCAAAATTTCTTTAGTCACTTTCTGCCAATGCTCTCCAAAACTCATATTTGATGATGATTTTTGCAATGCGCATCATCATCAACGAGCCAAACACACACGGATCACATATTCAAATTGAGGTAAACTTGTTCAAATGTGTTTTATTTCATCTTAAAAGTACTAATAATAAATACTGTCAAAATGGCAGAAACAGGAAAATGAAAGCAACAAACTGGCATGGTAGAATGATTTGTGAGAGGGAGCTGTAGGTGTGAGGCAGGGCTGGTTTTAGCTATTTGGAGGCCCAGGGCAAAGACCAATATGGGGACCCTCCCCCTGTAGATAAAAGCAATAATAATGAGAGGAAAAAAAAATAGAAAGCATCCCTTTAAGTTACCAGAGTCTCAAAACTAAACATTTTCAAAAGTTTAGATATTTTAACTCTCTCGTAGAGATAATTTTTAACACTCACAGTGTTTCTCTTTGACACACAAGAGTTTACTTTCAACACTGCAAAGTGTTATTTCCTTTCACTCTGTTTGTTAATTTCTCACATTTTCAGTGTTATTTTTCTGCACATTTAAGTGTACTTTTAACTCTACAGAGTGTTATTTCCTTTCATTTTTGGTGTTAATTTCTTACATTTTCAGTGTTATTTTTTGACACATTAAAGTGTGTTTTTTTTTAAACTAAATTGAATAAGTTACTCATCACGAAGGGTATTATGTAAAGCAATTAGTCTAAATTATTGACACATTTCAATTGAATTCAAGTACTTGAGTCTGCCACCTTCAATTTAAGTTGTAAAGATTTATGAAAACACTTCTAAAATCTTATAAAAGAGCTCTAAAATTAGAACTTTCACTGTTGAAGTCTTTAGATTTTTGTTTACATCATCTCAATCTATTGACCCCGAAGACATAACACTGAACAAGTGTAATAAATCAATAAAACAAATGATCCATTTCTCTTTTTTTAATGAATTGTTTTCCAAGCACCAATAACACAACTTTACTCTTTGTACACATTTACAAAGAAAATAGAGGTACAATATACAGGTTCTTATCTCCACCATTAGTAGAGGTGGGAGAAAAAAACGATGCTTAGATGCATCGCGATTCTGTTTAAGAATGGATTCATAAATGTCCAATAATCGATAATCTACATTTCAAGTGCCATTTAAAGGTTGGGACAAAGGGCGGAACTGTTATTTGCAGCGCGTTTTCACATGGACACTTTAAAGGGAGCACATAACAATCATCGTAAATCTGGATTTGTAAGGAGGTCTGTTGTTTAGAGAACAATGGATGAGTCTTAAAATAAGAACTATCACAAAAGTCTGTTTACAAATTTTAGAGTTGTGACACATAAATTTTATTGTTTCCAAAATTAGTATATAAAAACAGGGTCTTATACTGGCACTTGATGGTAAGTACCAGTTTTCTTATTTCTCCTTGTGTCATATCGAACTCCTAATATTTTTTCCACTGGCTCCACAACCCCCTATGTCTCACTCAAATATTTCATTCTTTTAGTTTCTGTAATAAAATTAACAAACAGGTTTTCAAAGTGCTCAAGTTGTTCTTGTAATGTAGATCCTACAGGATCATCTGTAGGCACAGAAGATCGTATGTCATGCTTGATTTGGGAACAGTGGTGTGCAGGGGGGTGGGCAGTGGAGGTGGTTTTGGAGCCAAAACACACGCTAAAGTGCCCTCTTGGGAGCAAAACACACAGTAAAGTGCCCTCTTTGGAGCCAAAACACACTAAACTGCCCCCTAGGCTTGTTAAAACATGCTAAAGTGCCCACTTGGGTGGCAAAAAGGTGTGTTTAAGTACCCTCCTCATTGGCCAAACACCCTAAACTGCCCTCTTGGGTGAAGAAAACACACTAAACTCCAGAAGATCATTAGGACCAAGAAATACTATGAAACATTACTGTTGCAATGACTTTTATGTTGGGCCCTTTTTTAATCTATACTGAGCCAGAACTATATCTCACAGAACCAGTTTGAATTATCTGGTGCTAATATGGTGTTAAAATGTACTAGAATACAGGAAATGGTAGTCTGTCTAGTTAGTCTGTGTTAAGGTTACATAATGTGCCGTTTGTATAACATATAAACATGTCCAAAGTGCCCTCGGAAACACACAAAACTTTTTTTTCTTTTTGCCCTTGCCCTTGAAAAAGTCTGTGCATGCCACTGTTTGGGAATGCAGTCCAGTAGAAAGTTCTTCAAGGTCGCTAACTTTGGTTGAAACAAAACTATTTGCCAGACCTTTTCCTTGGAGTTTAGCAGTAATTGAAGCACATATATCTTTTGTATTTTCTTTGTTGCTATGACCTGACCCATTGTCCTCAAAACATCCAGCTTTTTGACTCTGTATGCCACTTGGTCCAGCAACCTCTGTTGTATCTTGGCAACTTTGAACATTAGCTTGAAATGACTCTGGTATTTGTGCATCAACACTTTGACAAGAATCTCTTTCATGCACACTGATTAAATGTTTTTTGAAACCTGAAAATGTTGAAATTTGGCATCTACAGCGATTTTGTGCACAAACCAACTTATCCCTGGTGCTTGAAACTGGGATCAATTCTCAAACTAGTTATCAAAGACTGGCAAGGAGCATATAAAGCTTGACAAATGAAACACTTGTATGTTTTCCAAATCTAATTAGAGTTTTGCTCACAACTCACGAACTCTTGGAGACTCATCTGTTGTGGTAACATCGATGTTGTAGACTGTTGTTTGGACGAAAGTGTAGAGCTGAACCAGGGACTCATCATAGGAGAGAATGAACACGTAGTGGGATTTAAACAGCTCATCAAAAGCACCAAACGAGCTGGTGGCTTGGCAGGCGATGAACTGTTTGTCCAAAGCGATCTAGAAAGGATCGATACTGTTCTTGGTTCAGCCAACGGCAAGAATATATGGTTGTTTACCCTCTCTTTCCTGCAGGTGTTGCTCAATGCTGTGGCACAACTATAAACAGAAAGGTAAAACTATATGAACATCTTAAAGTCAGGGTTGAAATAGTAGTTATTTCAATGTGATTGAATGAGTTAAAAAAAATTGAACAACCCCTTACTGTGAAAGCATACGCTTTACCGAAAGTTAGTTAATCCAAAATGAATGAGATTACTGACCCTAAAGCCCATTCTTTAGAATGAACAAACTTTAAAGGTGAAAACATTTTTAATTGTTTAATGCATACTTGATTCCAAAGGGCACTCTTTGACCTAACATAACATTAAGAACTGTTTTGTGGGATTTCACTGTCCAGAAACACTATTTACCTTGTGAAAATGAACCATTCTGTCCACTGCATCACTGAGACTTACACTATATTGCCAAAAGTATTCGCTTAGCTGCCTTGACTCGTATATGAACTTAAGTGACTTAAGCTCCCACAAAGTTGGGAGCATGGAATTGTCCAAAATCTCTTGGTATGCTGAAGCATTCAGAGTTCCTTTCACTGGAACTAAGGGGCCAAGCCCAGCTTCTGAAAAACAACCCCACACCATAATCCCCCCTCCACCAAACTTTACACTTGGCACAATGCAATCAGACAAGTAGCGTTCTCCTGGCATCCGCCAAACTCAGACTCATCCATCAGATTGCCAGATGGAGAAGTGCGATTCGTGACTCCAGAGAACACATCTCCACTGCTCTAGAGTCCAGTGGCGACGTGCTTTACACCACTGCATCCGACGCTTTGCATTGCACTTGGTGATGTATGACTTGGATGCAGCTGCTCGGCCATGGAAACCCATTCCATGAAGTTCTCTATGCACTGTTCTCAAGCTAATCTGAAGGCCATATAAAGTTTGGAGGTCTGTAGCGATTGACTCTGCAGAAAGTTGGTGACCTCTGCGCACTATGCACCTCAGCATCCACTGACCCCGCTCTGTCATTTTACGTGGCCTACCACTTCATGGCTGAGTTGCTGTCGTTCCCAGTGGCTTCCACTTTGTTCTAATACCACTGACAGTTGACTGTGGAATATTTAGGAGCGAGGAAATTTCCCCACTGGACTTGATGCACAGGTGGCATCCTATCACAGTACCTCGCTGGAATTCACTGAGCTCCTGAGAGCGACCCATTCTTTTACAAATGTTTGTAGAAACAGTCTGCATGCCTAGGTGCTTGCTTTTATACACCTGTGGTCATGGAAGTGATTGGAACACTTGATTTCAAATATTTGGATGGGTGAGTGAATACTTTTGGTAATATACTGAAGTGGCAAGAGATGGAGAAGGAGCAGCAGAGAAGCCATGTCATTGTCCCGGTCTATCAGGAGAAAACATAAGGCAAAATAAGTCATTAGTATCTAATAGGAATGTACAAAATAAACAGCTCTAGCTATTTGTAATACAAACCAAGCATGTCAGCTTACTCTTGTCATCGTCGTCTACGAGTCTCTCAGCAGCTCTTAGAAGTCGGCAAAGTTCAGTCGACTGAGTCAGGTGTTTGGCCTCTTTGATAACCTTGGCCTTGACTGCAATGTTCAACTTCTCAAGCATTTTGGAGGCAATTCAGTACCAAACAACAGCAGGAAGTCTTGATTCAGCTGGTGATCATAAATACAAGAAAATGTATGAAGTCAGTGGTCAGTGCAGTATTTAAGATTTAATGAGTAATTTTCTGACCACAAGTCTGTGGGGTTAAATCACATAAACTCTAAAAGTGTATTTTAAAGGAGGAAATGGTATATATAACTTTGGTTGCAACTGTTATTACAAGAGATCTAACAATAAAAGAAAAACATACAGACAGAAACATCAGAACTGCTTTTTAAGACTTGCATTTATAAAAGAAATGAAGAACTTACCAGTCCTTTGACATCTAAAAGGTGTGGAAATGTTTTGAGGACATCTGTGGTTCTCTGTGGGTCATGTATGAGATCCTGGCTATGTTGCCATGTTATCTTCATCTTCTCAAACACACTAACTTCATCAGGAGAGTGAACAAGAAATGAGACAGCCTCCCTGCAGGCATCCCCTTCAAGTTGCTGAGGAGTTGTGATCTTCTGCGTTTTCGCCGTGTGCTTGAGGCGCTGTGGTCTCCTTGGCCGGCTGTTTAACTGCATTTCTTGACATTGTCTTGAGACACCATGCTAAATATCCAGTGCCTTTTTCCCCATCATAGAAGTGCTCCTGTAAAGTTAGTCCATTTAGTGCTAGAGTAGTTTCTCATTTGATATTGAAACTGCTCTGGGATATGTGCTGTTTTTCAGTCTGTTAGTTTTGGTTCTTATTGTCCTGAACCGTCTTCCTGAATGTAGCAGTTGGAACAGGTGATGTGGTGGGTGGGATGAGTCCTTCAGGAGACCCAGGGCCTTCCTATGGCAGCTGGACCTGAACAGCTCCTCTAAGGAGAGGAGAGCACAGCCTGTGATTTTGTGCTGTGTTGATGACCCTCTGGAGAGCCGTCTTCTCCTGAGCAGTGCAGCTGGAGAACCACACTGGGATTCAGTATGCCAGTACACTTTCAATGGAGCATCTGTAAAAGGACACCAGCAGCTCCTTGGCCAGGGCGTTGCTCTTCAGGACCCTCAGGAAGTGGAGTTGCTGCACATCCCTGAAGGAGTGGCTGGTGTTGGCTGTTGGATGAGATGGAGCTGCTTCTGATGCTGTCTGTTCGAAGAGGGTGAAGAAACAGTTCAGCTCCTCTGCCGGTGCAGCATCACCATCCACAACATTGGGTCTGTGTTTGTAGTTCATGATATTCTGGATCCCTTGCCACACCTGCCTCGAGTTGTTGCCCTGGAGGTGGGCCTCAATTTTGTTTTTGTAGTCCTGTTTGGTTCTGCAGCTGTGAGGAGGCGCCATCAGGCCATGTCTTAACATCTTGAAATCATCATAGGTCTCCAACACAACCTTACAGAAAATGCAATCAAACATTGTGAGACAATAGATCAGTAAATCAAGAAAAACGCTTTCCATTTTTGGATTAATGTGTAATATACTTTTAACCCAATTCACTGCCAGTCAGGCTAAACTTTAAACAAAGTTTTAGTTAAGCATGAAAGAAAGAAAGACACTAAATATTACAGTGTTACTTTTTCTGCCTTTCAGAAATGACAATGATGCATTCAAACACAAAGTTACACCGAAACACTTTTGATAGTTCAACTGGTGGTGTTTTTAAAACCAGGTTGTAAAACTTATGTAGCCATGTGGAGAAAAGGGATCCTTCAGTGAAGGACAGAGTGTAATGACTCTAAGGACAAACTTCTCTTTCTGCTTACAGGAGGGAATCCTACTATAAAGACAAGACAGTCAATTTACTATTATTTTCATCAGTTCAGCTAAAAACAACAGAAGACATATCATAACAAGACCACAGTCATGTTTAATTCAGATTATATACAGAAAAACTGACATCAAACTTTAGAGTTTTTTAGACCCCCTTCAGACATTTTTAGACTATCACATCTTATGTTTTTAACCCATTACATTAACAACATTGTTATGAATGTTTTGTGCAGATAGAAAGACAAAAATATGACAACAAATAAAAAGAAAATGCAACTGTGATTTCCTATTTTCATACATAAACTAGGCTTTCTTGTAGAATTTTGAAATTAGACTATGAAAAAAACTTAAATCATAAGGTAGTAGTAAAGTAGTCTTTTTTTTATTAAGCAGTTTAAAGGCAGTTATACCACAATCTAGAAGTACTTATTCGCTTGTTTTGCACTGCAGTTCAAAATAAAATGTAGAATAGCAAACCTTTGGGTCTGAAGAAAAAAAGTTGGAAATTGCCTGTTTCAGAATAATTATGGAACGCTTCAATTCTTTTTCTTTTTTTTTTTAAGCATTTTAAAGCCTGCAGCCTCTAAAGGTTACTATAGAAATAAAAACAAGTTCAAGACCTTTTAGTCTTGTATTTAGGAGTTTTTAATTCTTTTTAAATTTTTAACATTGACTTAATTTATTTAAATATTTTTTAAGACCCCTCAGACACCACACCACCCGTTTCTGGAAACGGTTGGCTGAGTTGAAAGACGATCAGTTTTTAGTTTCAGAAGGCCAGCCTGTATTGACTCTTCTTTTCCTGTAACAAGACACTCTGAAGCCAACATACTTTTTAAAAAGTTACCTTTACCAAATGCTGGGTATCTTTCTGCCTTTATATTTCTTTGCCATGGTGAATATTAGAAACTGAGCTTCACTGATGACACCTTTCTCCTAAACCTAAAAGTTACTTAGTGGAATTATAAAATTTGAGCAACTGGAACTGATTCTGACAAGCTCCTCTAAAACCAAAACTTCAAGTTTTCTATATAAATCTCAACATATACAGTGCTTAACAAAGTTATTAGACCATCTGTCATATTTGTCTCAGAGACCATCCAGCATCATGAAGTGCTTCAATGTGGACTCTTTCATTTTCAGTGAGCTCTCCATGTTTTACCATTTTGAACAGGAATGAGGGATTTCAAACTAATTTCACCTTTTTATACCCAAATTTGAGCCAGCTCACTGGGCTTCCCTGAGAAGTCAGAAATGAATCAAGTATAACATTCAACCACTAAAACTCATTTTTCTCTTCAGGAATGCAAGTAAATAATTATAATTTGACATATTACTCAAGAAATATTAATGTGCTTTACTGTTTTTTCAGTCTTTTTGTAAATCAGAAAATTTGAAAATTCATAGATAACAATAATAATTATATTTTAGCATTAAAGATATCATTTGGGTTAAAGAGCTTCTACATATTAGTGTATTAACCATTGCAGAAACATAAAAAATGATGTTGGTAATTACCAATGCTGTTAATTTAGGGCAGCTGTGGCATAAACCTTACTTTGGGTGGTGGTCTAATAAATTTGTTAAGCACTGTATTTATAATTAGAGTTTGCTAAATCTGCTTTCTCCATGTCAAAACCATACTCTGAAAATCCCAAGGCTAAATCTAAATACCCCACTAAACACTTACCCATGTCTTTCAGTCATATGACTAGCCAGCATGTTGACAAGCTGTCTCCGGGTGCGGTGCTTCAGGGAGTTTTCTGACTTTTACTCTTCAAGGATATCCTCACCTCCAGGTTTTCCAAGCAAAGCATTTTCTACCATCCACTCACATAACAGGAAAGAAGCTTTCAGTGTTGCTGTCATTAGAAAACTGAATCAATCAAATAATAATAAACCACAAATTGTCTGTTGACATTCAAGAGGACATTTATTCACCCTATGATTTAGCAGTGGAAGGCCAAAACAGTGCTGCAAAAGAAAAAATATATCCGGGAAAAGGGCAAAATAGCAACATTATTCTTTGATGAAGAGTTAGAATTTGGCACCACTGTGGTTAGAATCTCAGTTTATTTTGGCAAATTACGTTGAAATTATTATCAATAACATCTACTGCCCTCTTTTGCAGCTTCTGACTCCTAGCCCTCTGTCGTAGGCCTGTCTTGTTTGCTGGATTTATTTCTGCTTGTGGGAAAGCTCTATTCTCTCATCAGGTCACTATCAGAAAATAAGATGGTATCTGTGAGGGAAGATGGTGTTGAGTGATCTACAGGAGAAAAATCTTTCGGAGAGAATACTTATTTGATCAAGTGTTTATGGCTGCACCATTTTAGCTTTAGGATTTTGAAGGGATTAAAATTATTTAGATTGTAAGTTATTACAGTTGATACATTTGAATAATTTTCATATGATTTACATTCACAAACAGAACACATTTTTACACAGGAATGCCCTTATCCTGTCCACTGCTATATCAGTCTAACTAAAAATGTCAAGGTCAGCTACACTGGTCAAAATTAGTTCTAGTAAAATATGCTGACTGTAATAAACTTAGAACAATATTTACCTTCATCTGAAACAATGTCTCGCACTGTTAGGCGTAAGTCTGGCTTGGTCTGTATCAGGTCAAGAGGGTGTCTTCCTCCACTGCTGTGTCAGTTTCATTAAAAATGTGAAGTCCAAACCTGTTTTTGACTACAAGGAGCAAGCATTAAATGATATAAAGATATCTGGGCAAAGATTTAAAATGTACATAGTGTAAGACTGCTTAAAACAGTTTTTAATCCCTAAAATGAATCTGAAATATAACATGGCTTTTACTTGATAACAGTGATGGTATGATTGTTCATCTTGTTCATAACCAACTTTAGAGTGGACATAAAAAAAAATCTAATAATTTAAATGAAACATGCAAACTGACCACACTGGAAAACTATGTTTTGTTCATTGTGAGGTAAATTTGCCAAATCTATCAGCCACAGTGGTCTATGGGTCATTTAAAATATTATAACAGAGATTTGAGCCAGAAAAAGGACTGCGTCTCTTCTCTGGCACAGAGCCAGGCAGCTGCACTCAGCTCACAAGGCCAACATTCACATTTTTTTCGATTTGAGAGGATTGTATTTCTCCTGAGTGGGCGTGGCTTCAGCTCATTTAACTGACACACCCACACCATCCTGGAGCAGATCTTACTGCCTCATTTTTCATGATTCTGAAGGTTAATTTTAGAAACTCAGAGATGTTTTATCTGACTGAAATTTGATTTAGGGGTTCATAACACAGTGACCTGTCATACAACAAACCTAAATCCAAATTCATTTTCACTTTTCAGGGTCTTTAAACAGAGGTGTCAAGTAACAAACTACAAATACTTCATTACCTTTCTTAAGTAGAAATTTTGGGTATCTATACTTTACTGGAGTAATTATTTTTCAGTCGACTTCTTCCTTCTACTCCTTACATTTTCACGCAATTATCTGTTCTTTCTATTCCTTACATTTTAAAAATAGCCTCGTTACTCCTATTTCATTTCAGCTTGTTTTCATTCCAGCTTGTCATTGTTCAAAAAACACAAATAAAAACCCCAAAAAACTATCCAGATAAATCTGAATAGAGTGAATTTAATTGTGGTTGGATGAGAAGTATAAATATAATACCATTCTGACACCCTGTTGGTTTGTACGTGATCCATTGCACCTTTGGACATGACACAAATCACGTCACACTCCAGCAAGGAAATATCAGACGTATGTAGCCTAATATTAAGATGTCCGTGGCAGAGACTCGAGAGAACTGGAGTCCCAACCAAGCACCAGTGAGGAAGTTGGTAGTACACAAATGTGGTTCTTGAATGTATTTGCATTGTACTAAAATGCATTCATTTTCAATGGGCATAAATACGGCTGAAAAGGTGCATCCCAAATTTGCAGCATTAACATTTTAATATAACATTATAGTCATTATGGCCTTTAGAAAAATGTTTTTGGGGAGGTGGGGTAGTGCAGTATGGTAGAATGGAATAAAATGGTAGAATAGAATGGAATGGTAGAATAGAATGGAATGGTAGAATGGAATGGAATGGTAGAATAGAATGGAATGGTAGAATGGAATGGAATGGTAGAATGGAATGGAATGGTAGAATGGAATGGAATGTAGAATGGTATGGAATGGATAATGGATTGGAATGGTAGATTGGAATGGTAAAACGGAATGGAATGAAATGGTACAATGGGATGGAATGTTTAATGGAATAGAATTGTAGAATGGAATGGTCGAATGGAATGGAATGGAAAGTATAATGAAATGACTTGGAATGGTAGAATGGAATGGAATGGTAGAATAGAATGGAATGGTAGAATGGAATGGTAGAATGGAATGGTAGAATGGAATGGTAGAATGGAATGGAATAGAATGGTAGAATGGAATGGTAAAATGGAATGGAATGGAAAGTATAATGAAATGAATTGGAATGGTAGAATGGAATGGAATGGTAGAATAGAATGGAATGGAATGGAATGGAATGTTATGGCAGAATGGAATGGAATGTACAATGAAATGGAATGGTAGAATGGAATGGAGTGGAATGGTATAATGGAATGGAATTCATAATGGAATGGAATGGTGGAATGGAATGTACAATAAAATGGAATGGTATAATGGAATGACATGGAATGGCAGAATGGAATGGAATGGTAGAAAGGATTGGAATCAGCCCCTGTGGCGCAGCCTAAGCATTTGTCCTCAATGGAATTTTTTTCCCTTTACATTACTTTTACTTTTATACTTTAAGTAGTTTTGAAACCAGTACTTTTACACTTTACTTGAGTAAAAAGCTTGAGTTGATACTTCAACTTCTACAGAAGTCTTTTTAACCCCTAGTATCTATACTTCTACCTGAGTAATGAATGTGAATACTTTTGACACCTCTGTCTTTAAATAGGCAAAGGTTCAAGAATCATGTATGTCTGCTGAGAAGAACCGAACAACTCAACACACATCCTTTTAATATTTTAATAACAAATGGATTGTGCCTTTCAAAGGGGTCAAATTCACCTTTGTATGATTTAAGGAAAACACTCAAGAGAAAATAAAGCACCAATAAATAATGTTAAAAATAGGCTCGTTACTAAAAGAAGCACCAATAAATGGTCAGGATATGAAGCCATAACAAGATGAAAGTAGGCACAGCAGGTGATAGGAGAGAGGTTATTGCAGGGCCAGAGTCAAAGTGCATTTACTTCTAAGGTCACTTGACAAGCAAGGTTCATACAAGTTGAGGAGTAAGAGTCGGTCAAACAAGGTCTAGTGTAAAATGTTTTTTTTTAATCTAACTCCTTCAAGCACACAATGATTAACTGCAGCTTAACACTGAAGGTGTGTGTGGCCATTCAAGACCAAGCCTAGCTGGTTAACCTCTGTCTACAGCAGGGGTGTCAGACTTATATCGAGTCCAGGCCCAGATTTGTCTCGATGAGAAGTCCTGAGAGTCGGACTATTTAGGCCAGGATTGTGAAAATCAATAGCTGATTCTGAATTTAGGCCTTACCTAAGAGCCTAACAAGGTCATTTAAACAGAAACCGTCAACCTCATTTTCACCATTAGTAAAATATGAAATTATATATATAACACTGATAATAAATCATTCTGAGACTAAGAAAAGGAAAAATGAGAAGTTTAAAGGCTCAAAATCGAGACAAAAAGTCAAACGTATTAGTTCAAAAGGTCAAAACCTGAAACTGAAAGGCAAAATAATGTTTTTAAAAGGCAAATAAATGAGATAGAAAGGCAAAATCACAAGTTTAAAGGGTAAAAATATGACTTAGAATTTTGAATTATGAATCTTGAGGGAAAAAAAGTCAAAATCATACCTTTAATCAGAACTGTGAGATGCAAAATTGAAAATATAACTTCTTACTCTTTACTTTTCACATTTTTATAATTCAACAAGGATATATTAAATCATCAAGGTTAAGTTAACATGTTAATACTGAAAGAAATCTGCAGACCTCATACTGGTGGGCCAGTTGTAATAGAAAGATTGTACGATCATGTGGGCCAGATACAACTGTACCTAGGGCTGGATTTGGCCGCCGGGGCTTGAGTTTGATACCTGTGGTGTAGTCCCCCCCTTTTTTTTTTTTTTTTTTTTTTTTACCATAAAAAGACAAATATTAACCTTCTCATTTACACTTAGGAGGAAAGAATAAGAGCATATTTCACACTGTTCCTTTTAAGTAAGCACTCTGTATCCTCTTTCAAAGTTCAGATGTCCTCAAAGTCAGACAAAAAGGTCTTGTGAGGATTTGACAATGATTGTTCACTCATAAACTCATTTGGTTGAACATCCACAGCCAGGTGCAGTGACCACTGTGTTTTTATTCTGCAGACACTTCCCCGATAACCTAGATTTTAGAACTCTGGCTGTTCAAGTAAACGATAACAAGTCCCGCCCACCTTAATGTCTGTCAGCTGTTTGCACTATATAAAGTCCATGTTCCCCTCCCTTCTCTACCCCACAGCTGCACACGATACTTAACTTCTCTTTCCTGTGTTTACTAGGCAGCATCACACTTGGCTGACAGTGCAGCGATCATGGCCACGGCTGGTAAGGTAAGAAGAATCCAGCATGCTTGGAGCAATATGCTTTTCTGATGTTTTGTCAGTTGTGTTTAGTGTGATGTATTGGCTTTGTTACAGGAAATTCTTTATCTGTTTTACCTTGACCTCATAGACAAGCAGCCAGATATGGGGGTTATATATGATAATGTAGCAAAATCTGCTCTGTTGTGCAACATGTTGGTCTACATCTAGTTACTCATATGCAGAAGTTTAAGTAACACACAAAACCAAAAGAAATTTTGACATTTGTGTCTTTCAGCCTCTTACATTTGTCCGTCTGTGTCCAAGATATATTTCTGTCTGTGATAGTTTTGCCTGTCGATACTGACAAATATAGACTAATTGAGCACATTTACTAAAGTCCATTTGAACTGATCTGGCATGACTTGTGTTTGCTAAATAAACCACATGATTCTAATGTTTGCTTCTTGGGTGCAGCTTTTATAGCTCTTATTGTGAAGTCCCTCAATTTGAACTTGAAAAAGGCTTCTGGATGAATTTATTTTAACTTTTGTTGTGTACCTCCTTGTTCTTGTTGATGTAGCAAGTTGCTTTTAATCATTTATAAGCTCACAAGTTGTTGCTGTGAAAAGGTATTTGCCCCCTTTCTGGTTATCGTTTTTTTTAGAATACTTACCACACTTAAATGTTTCGGCTCATCAAACTAATTTTTACATATCACAAAGACAACCCAGGTAAATACAAAATGCAGTTTCTATGATGACTATTTATTAAAGGGGAAAAAAATCCAAACCCATCCGGCCCTATGTGAAAAAGTAATTGCCCTCCTTGTTAAATCATGAGTTACATAACTGTGATCAACCACAGTTTTTGAAAAGCTGAATTCAATTTCACTGGCCACACCCAGGCCTGGTGACCTCCAGATTTGTGACATCAAGAAATCACTTCAATAGAAGCTGTCAGACAAAGTGAAGTAGGCGCCAAGATCTCAGAAAGAAACGCATCATGCTACAACCCAAAGAAATTCAAGAACAACTGAGAAACAAAGTGATTGAAATCTATCAGTCTGGAAAAAGTTACAAAGCCATTTCCAAGGCTTTTGGGACTCCAGCGACCCACAGTCAGAGCCATTATCCATAAATGGAGAAAACTGGGAACAGTGGTGAACCTCCCCAGGAGTGGTCGGCCAACCAAAATGACTCCAAGAGTGCAACAACGACTCATCCAGGAGGTCACAAAGAACCCAGAATGACATCCAAAGTCCTGCAGGCCTCACTGGCCTCAGTTAAGGTCAGAGTTCATGACTCAACCACAAGAAAGACACTGGGCAAAAATGGCATCATGGGAGAGTTCCAAGGCCAAAACCACTGCTGCCAAAAAAGAACACAAAGGCTCGTCTCACATTTGCCAAGAAACATTCTGATGAACCACAAGACTTTTGGAGAAATATTCTGTGGACTGACAGGACAAAAGTTGAACTTTTTACATCTGGAGTAAAAATAACACATAAAAAAACCATCATGCCAACAGTCAAACATGGTGGTGTCAGTGTGATGGTCTGAGGCTGCTTTGCTGCCTTAGGACCTGGACCACTTGGTGTGATTGTTGGAACAATGAATTCTGTTGTCTACCAGAAAATCCTGAAGGCCAACGCCCGGCCATCAGTTCATGACCTCAAGCTCTTCTGGGTTATGCAGCAGAACAACGAACCAAAACATACCAGCAAGTCCACTTCTGAATGGCCTAAAACAAACGGAATTAAGGTTTTGGAGTGGCCAAGTCAAAGTCCAGACTTAAATCCATTTGAGATGCTGTGGTGTGACCTTAAACTGGCAGTTCATGCTGGAAAACCCTCCAATATGGCTGAGTTAAACGATTGTGTGAAGAAGAGTGGGCCAAATTCTTCCACAGCGATGAGAAAGACTCATCACCAGGTTCAGGGGGCAATTACTTTTTCACACAGGGTCAGATAGGTTTGGATTTTTTACCTTAATAAATAAAATCATCATTCAAACTGCATTTTCTATGTACTTGGGTTGTCTTTGTGAGACAGTAAAAGTGGTTTGATGATCAGAAACATTTAAGTGTGATAAACATGCAAAAAAATAAAAATAAAAAAATCAAGAATCAGAGAGGGGGCAAATACTTTTTTACAGCACCGTACAATTCTCTACTCAGGTCTGTGAAGGGGAGCGAGTCCAAAAAAGTTCAGAGTTCAGCAAGTTATTCCATTAAGGTTAAACAGTGCCATTCCCAGTGCTAAATGCCATGCCTCTGTTGTGTCACATGGTGTCCTTTTCATTCTAGGTAATCAAATGCAAGGCAGCGGTGGCCTGGGAGCCCAAAAAGCCTCTGGTGATTGAGGAGATAGAGGTAGCCCCACCTGGGCCCAACCAAGTCCGCATAAAGGTGAGGGATGTACATTTTTACACTGCAAACATTCTCACATGCACATATATTTGTAGTGTGTTACAACATCTGTTTTCACGAGTCATATCACAGCAGCCTTAGTGGGGCAAAAGGTAGTAATCTCAAGGTTGATTTTTACCTAGTTAAAGATAAGACAGTGTATTTTGTCCAATCAAATTGGCTTCACTGCTCACAAAAAAATGGTGTCAGATGTTTACAACCAGCTGGAAAATGGGCTTAGAAAATCATTACCATAGTGAATAGTCAACCAGGAAAGAGTCAAATAGACGTGTTCGTATTTGTTGTTTTAAAATGGTTCAGTGTGTCTCCTAAACCGTCTCCCTGTTTTCATTATTGGGCTTCTGTCTTTGGTGCAGATTGTGGCAACTGCGGTGTGCCATACCGACTTATACCGCCTTCTTGAAAGTCCAAGTACCGATGGGTATCCAACAGTTCTCGGCCATGAAGCTGCAGGGATTGTAGAGAGTGTCGGACCAGGAGTCACTGAGATAAAACCAGGTCAGCATTTTTGGAAACAAATGCTTATTTGCTTTTCATCCAAAGTTGTGAGGTAGTTTACAGTATTTGACATGTCCATGCATGCCAAGTGATGTTTAGCTGAAGTAATCATTGGGTAGAGATTAAAAAAGGTTTTGTTCTGCTCCATCCATACTTCAGACAGTTGGTCTCCATAACTTTAAGTTCTTTTTTAAAGGCTAAGATTACATTAAAGAAAGAAAAAAAAATATAACTGTTTTGGGATTTGAAGTCAGTTAATTTATCAGAGGACCTATTATGCAAAAATCCCTTTTTTCAGGTTTTCTAACAAAAATATGTCCCCCTGGTCTGTCCACAATCCCCTCAAGAACCAGCTCGTTCTAAGCAGGGCTAAAACAGAGGTGTTTTTAGACATGCAAAAATCAAATACTGGAGTGTTTTTTCAGCAACAGACCTCACAGGCATGTTTTGGGGACTTCTGAGAACAATGTAAACTTGTCTTAAAGGAGTAAATATGTGACCTTTAAGACTGGTACACACTTTATACACTGAGGACAGAAGAATAATCAACCAAGATCAGGCAAAATAATCTCATTTGTGCAAGTAAAATAATGCATTTTTAAGATAAAAGATTATTCTTAAGTTAAGCTACAAGGTGAAGACCGACATTTATAACAGTCAGC
Organism: Cheilinus undulatus; assembly: GCF_018320785.1. NCBI lineage: Eukaryota > Metazoa > Chordata > Actinopteri > Labriformes > Labridae > Cheilinus > Cheilinus undulatus. The sequence goes on from NC_054882.1 coordinate 36,637,218, forward strand.
CTGTGTCTCTCTTTCAGGTGACCATGTTATCCCTCTCTTCATCAGCCAGTGTAGAGATTGTCGCTTCTGTAAAAGCCCAAAGACCAACCAGTGTGTGAAAGCATGGTAACAACAATATAATTTCATCATACCATCCATTGCACCTGATATGTGCACCTAAGTTACTGGCCTGTTTGACAGAAATGTTTAATTTCTACTCTGTCTTTATTAAAGGACAGAGAATTAGGACTTCAGTTTGTTTGCATCCTGCAAGTGTTTGGTAAATCTGTAATACAAAAGGTAATATTGTTGCTTATTTTTTCTGCCCTTTTTTCTTCAGGGGTGGTGGTACTGGCAACAGTGCAATGGCACCTGCAAATACCGCATTCACCTGTAAGGGGAAGAGTGTGACTCAGTTTGCAGGAACCAGCACCTTCTCTGAGTACACTGTTGTCAACGAGCTAGCTGTGGCTAAGATCGATCCAGCCGCCCCCCTGGACAAAGTCTGTCTCATAGGCTGTGGGATCTGCACAGGATATGGAGCAGCAGTCAATACTGCTAAAGTGAGAATGTTGCAGCTAACAATCATTATCAGATTGAAACACAGAACCCAGACATTTTGTGCTATGCACCTGTATTTTTGGCCATTTCTACCTAGTAATCTACAAGTATAGTGGGATACATAACATTGCTGTTGATTATTAGGCTGCTCTTCAGATCATTAGGATGCCCAACATAAAGCTCCATGTTTTTCTCTCTAGGTGGAACCAGGCTCCACATGTGCTGTGTTTGGTCTGGGAGCTGTGGGTCTGGCTGCAGTAATGGGCTGCCAAGCTGCAGGAGCCAAAAGGATTATCGCTGTTGACATCAATCCAGATAAATTTGAAAAGGCAAAGATTTTGGGTGCGACAGACTTTTTGAATCCAAAGGATCACAGCAAACCCATCAGCCAGGTGATAGCTGAGATGACCGAAGGCGGAGTTGACTTCTCTTTGGAATGTGTTGGGAATGTGGGAGTCATGGTAGGGAGACTTTATTTACAGTTCTTGGTAGAGATGCAAATCTTAAACAACGAATGCATGCAACATTGAAGTTAAAATTTAACATTCATGTGTCCCTGTGTGCCATTTAAGAGTTTTCAATCCTCAGGCATGAGCTTTAGTAGTTTTGTGTAATTATATGCTATTTTGAAAAATTTCATTAATGCATTGTGTGCAAAAATCTGGATGTTTTTACCCCAAGAGCCCATTTTGGTCACATTCACTTCCATTAAAATGTGATTTCTTGATCCTGGAGCCATTACAACGTAAATATATGCATGCAATACATGCCAGGAATATTTTTTGTATACTAGTGAAAGTTGTATTTTGTACAATTATCCACAAGATGGCGCCATTTGCCAGTTGTGGTCTATGTGGAAAAACATTTAATTTTTAGAATAATGTCTTATCTTGCTTAACCCCCCCCCCAGCATATTTTCTAGTTTTTATTTTTCTAGGAAAATGTAATATTTATAAGTTGAGGAAGATTGGTTTACAAAAATAAATGAAAAAAAAAAATGACGATAATTTAATGTATAGTAATTCTTTAGGCCCCTCCCTGAGCTGCCACCTTAACTTGGTGGAGGGGTTTGCGTGTCTCAATGACCCTAGGAGCTATGTTGTTGGGGGCTTCGTGCCCCTGGTAGGGTCTCCCAAGGCAAACAGGTCCTAGGTGAGGGACCAGACAAAGTGCAGCTCACAGACCTCATGTGGTGGAGCGGCAGGACAGGAATCGATCTCCCTCGCCCGGACGTGGGTCACCGGGGCACCCTCCTGGAGCCAGGCCTGGGAGTGAGGCTTGATGGCGAGTTCCTAGTGACTGGGCCTACACCCATGGGGCTCGGCCGGGCACAGCCCGAAGAAGTAACATGGGCCCCCCCTCCAATGGACTCACCACCCGTAGGAGGGGCCATAGAGGTCGGGTGCGTTGTGTGCGGCGGCGGCGGCTGCAGAAGCTGGCTCTGGGGATGTGGAACGTCACCTCTCTGGTGGGGAAGGAGCCTGAGCTTCTGCGTGAGGTTGAGCGGTACCAGCTAGATATAGTTGGTCTCACCTCGACGCACAGCTTGGGCTCCGAAACCAGTCCTCTTGAGAGGGGTTGGACTCTTTTCCACTCTGGAGTTGCCCTTGGTGAGAGGCATCGAGCAGGTGTGGGCATATTGATTGCCCCCGGGCTTGCAGCCTGTACATTGGGGTTTACCCCGGTGGACGAGAGGGTAGCCTCCCTCCGCCTTCGGGTGGGGGGACGGGTCCTGACTGTTGTTTTTGCGTATGAACCAAACAGCAGTTCAGAGTACCCACCCTGGAGAGCGCTCCCTGTGGGGACTTCAATGCTCACGTGGGCAATGACAGTGAGACTTGGAAGGGGGTGATTGGGAGGAATGGCACCCCTGATCTGAACCCGAGTGGTGTTCTGTTGCTGGACTTTTGTGCTCGTCATGGAATGTCTATAACGAACACCATGTTCAGGCATAAGGGTGTCCACATGTGCACTTGGCACCAGGACACCCTAGGTCGCAGTTTGATGATCGATTTTGTAGTCGTATCATCGGACCTGCGGCCACATGTCCTGGACACTTGGGTAAAGAGAGGGGCGGAGCTGTCAACTGATCACCACCTGGTGGTGAGTTGGCTCCGCTGGTGGGGGAGGATGCCGGTCAGACCGGAGATGGCGCGCTGTTGACCTCAACTTGGGACATGGTGGGTCGGTGGAAGGAATACTTCGAAGACCTCCTCAATCCCATCGACACGCCTTCCGATGGGAAAGCAGAGCCTAGGGACTCGGGTGTGGGCTCTTCTATCTCTGGGGCTGAGGTCACCGAGATGGTCAAAAAGCTCCTTGGTGGCAGGGCCCCGGGGGTGGATGAGATCCGCCCTGAGTTCCTCAAGGCTCTGGATGTTGTAGGGCTGTCTTGGTTGACACGTCTTTGCAACATCGCGTGGACATCAGGGACAGTGCCCCTGGATTGGCAGACTGGGGTGGTGGTCCCCCTCTTTAAGAAGGGGGACCGGAGAGTGTGTTCCAATTATAAGGGGATCACACTTCTCAGCCTCCCCGGTAAGGTCTATTCAGGGGTCCTAGAGAGGAGGGTCCGTCGGATAGTCGATCCTCAAATCCAGGAGGAGCAATGTGGTTTTCGTCCTGGTCGTGGAACAGTGGACCAGCTCTAAACTCTCGGCAGGGTCCTAGAGGGTGCGTGGGAGTTTGCCCGACCAGTCTACATGTGTTTTGTAGACCTGGAGAAGGCATTCGACCGTGTCCCTCGGGGAATCCTGTGGGGGGTGCTCCGGGAATATGGGGTACCGGACCCCCTGATAAGGGCGGTTCGGTCCCTGTACGACCAGTGTCAGAGCTTGGTCTGCATTACTGGAAGTAAGTCGGACTCGTTTCCGGTGCACGTTGGACTCCGCCAGGGCTGCCCTTTATCACCGGTTCTGTTCATAACTTTCATGGACAGAATTTCTAGGCGCAGCCAGGGCGTTGAGGGTGTCTGGTTTGGTGGCCTAAGGATTGGGTCTCTTCTTTTTGCGGATGATGTGGTTCTGTTGGCTTCATCAGGCCGTGACCTTCAGCTCTCACTCGAACAGTTCGCAACTGAGTGTGAAGCGGCTGGGATGAGAATCAGCACCTCCAAATCTGAGGTCATGGTCCTCAGTCGGAAAAGGGTGGAATGCCCTCTCCGGGTTGGGAATGAGACCCTGTCCCATGTGGAGGAGTTCAAGTATCTTGGGGTCTTGTTCACGAGCGAGGGAAGAATGGAGTGAGAGATTGACAGGCGGATCGGTGCGGCGTCTGCAGTGATGCGGTCTCTGCACCGGTCCGTCGTGGTGAAGAAAGAGCTGAGTCGAAAGGCGAAGCTCTCGATTTACCGGTCAATCTACGTTCCCACCCTCACCTATGGTCATGAGCTGTGGGTAGTGACCGAAAGAACAAGATCACGGATACAGGCAACTGAAATGAGTTTCCTTCGCAGGGTGTCTGGGCTCTCCCTTAGAGATAGGGTGAGAAGCTCGGCCATTCGGGAGAGACTTGGAGTAGAGCCGCTGCTCCTCCGCGTTGAGAAGAGCCAGATGAGGTGGCTCGGTCATCTAGTCCAGATGCCTCCTGGACGCCTCCTGGGTGAGGTGTTCCGGGCAAGTCCCATTGGGAGGAGACCCCGGGGAATACCTAGGACACGCTGGAGAGACTATGTCGCTTGGCTGGCCTGGGAACGCCTTGGGATCCCCCAGGAAGAGCTGGACGAAGTGGCTGGGGAGAGGGAATTCTGGGTCTCCCTGCTTAGGCTGCTGCCCCCGCGACCCAATCTCGGATAAGCGGAAGAAGATGGATGGATGGATGGATAATTCTTTAGGCTGATATTTGAAATTAGCCATTTTGGTCAAAATGGACTTGCGCTTTTTATACATTTTGAGTTGCATAAAAATAATAGGAATATAACTCAGTGTTGCTGAAAACTATTGGCCTATACCAGACTCTGATAACCAGAAGAAAAAAAAACTTGTAAAAAAAACTTTGCAGACAGTATATTGAAAATAACTCATATTTTCTTTTTTTTCCCCATCTAGAACACCAGGAATTTCCATGACACAACCTAACCTATAATGGGTTAATTTTTTTCAAACTTATGATTTTTTGATATTTATTATTAAGGGAGGAGTTGGTTGAAAAACTAATATGAACAAATATAAAATAAATATGAAAAAAATATGAACGTATAATATTTCTATAGTCCAATATATGAAATGAGCCACTTTGGTCAAAAGGGACAATAACGGGGGACGCGTGAAGGTTAAAAAGATGTTACTCATCTAAAATGACAATTTATATGAGGTTGTGAACTGAACATTAAACACTCTTCTGTTGTGCACATGAGCTAGAGGTAAAACAAAGAAAATTCTATTGTAACAACCATCTCTCTATTTCAATCCAAATAAAATTAAATTGATCATTTCATTTTTCTAGTTATAGTTGAAGCTCAGCTCTGCATCTGTACCAGCACCCTTCTGGTCACAAACCTATTGATCCTGTGCTTCTCCATTCAGCGCAGTGCCTTGGAGTCTTGTGTTCAGGGTTGGGGTGTCAGCGTGATTGTTGGATGGACAGACCTGGAAGATGTTTCTGCACGACCACTTCAGATGATTTCTGGACGAACATGGAAGGGCTCTGTGTTTGGAGGTAAAAGAAAGACTATCACCGATCAAATAAATCTCATATGAAAAATCTACTTTTTAAACTAGTGGTGGCCTAAATTAGAGCCTATACTATTTATTACTCATTTGCATGATACACATTCAACTTGTAGTGCCAATTAATATTATTTTGTACATTTGTGGCTCAGGCTTTAAGGGTCGAGATGGTGTTCCTTCAATGGTAAAGGCCTACATGGACAAGAAACTGAAGGTTGATGAGTTCATCACACACAACATGCCTTTGGATCAGATCAATGATGCTTTTGAAATGATGAAGCATGGCAAATGGTGAGTTAACGCATTAGCACCATACATGCATGGCACAGCAGCACCCCAGATAAAACGATGCAGGTCTGATCGTTTCCTTTTCTTTTTCACTCCACAGCATCCGGACAGTGCTGAATGTTTCTTCGGAATAAGATCTGATTTTGCTGATGATGACTCCAAAGTAAAATGTTTTTTAGCACATATATGTTGCAAAATCTTCAGTTAATATTCTTAGAAAAAAACAATACGCATAACACAAAACAATCTATGATATTCCGCACATTGTAAGTCCCTGATCTAAAAGAGAGTGAGAGAAAAGGCTGTCTTCAGGCTGTCTTGTTATAAAGAATGTTCAAGAGCATGTTAAAGTGTTAATAGAACATAATAAATGCTTTCAACGGACTGATTCTGTCACCTTCTTTTTTTTCTTCTGCTTTTATTTAGTTGTATGCAGACACATGCATTGGTGTGTCTGCATAATTGTCTGTCATCTTTCTAAATGTTTTCATAAATGACTTTTTACTGTTGAGCAAAATGTTTGAGCTTAAATGTACTCAATCAAAACTAATCATATCAGTGTTTGCTTAGCTTGGCAGACTTTCCACTACAATGTGTTCCAGGGTTAGTCTTGGAGTGTTACAGTTCTGTCTTCTTTTAGAGGACTGCAATAAAGGACAGGAAATTGCAGTTACACAATGAGAACATGAAGCCAGCAATATGAAGCCAATAAACATGTGATAAGAGCTGATACTGGCTACTGTGAGATTTTAGGTTTGAATTATAGCTCAAGATAATTCATTTACCATGAAAGCTGGTTTAAATTCACTATAAGAGATTGAACAACACTAAATATAAGTGCACACAACTTTTTGTGATTTTTAACCTAGGAGAGCATCAAACAGAGCACAAGCAACCTGTAGCAAGTGGATCACAATGTTTCCATGCAAAACTGTGCTTCATTACATATGGTAAACCTTGCCATGAAAGGCTATAATGTGGACTTGCAAAAGGAGAGACACCATGTTTCTTATGCATGATGATATTTTTACCCCAAAGTCTCCATGCTCTTGGATTTCTCCCTTATTTGGATCTTTTCCCCAGGTATACACTGTCAGTGTGTCTTTGTGGATAAAGCACACTGCATTTTAGGACCCTAATGGACCCTAAGCAAAGATGGAGGATGGACTTGAGCTTGTGTATCGATTCTCTAGTTGTCTGACTCCTCAGAGCACTTGTTAGACAGCATGTCACTGTTACTCATTTATACCCATTCACACATGGCCATCGGTATTAACTATTTCTATTCATACATATTAAAATGCCACTTACACAGCAGTGGGAGTAATTCGGGGTACAGTGTCTTTCCCAACAGTGGGTTGCCCCCTCTGGATGGGGAGTGGGTCTTTGCCCCAAGTGAAGGAGTTCAATTATCGCAGGGTCTTGTTCATGAGTGAGTGTAGAATGGATGTGATCTTTGTCCAAACCCTCACCTATGGTCATAAACTCGGGGTAAGGACCGAAAGAATGAGATCACGGATACAAGCGATCGAAATGAGAGGGACTCAGCCCTAGAGACAGGGTGAGGAGCTCGGACACCCGGAAGGATCTCAAAGTAGAGCTGCTGCTCCTTCGTGTCAAAAGGAGCCAGTTGGTTCGGGCATCTCTTAGGATGCCTCCTGGGCACCTTTCTGTGGAGGTCTTCCAGGCTTCCCACTGGGAGGAGACCCCGAGGCAGAGCCAGAAGTCACTGGAGGGACTAAATATCCCATCTGGCCCGGGAGCGTCTTGGAATCCCTCAGGAGGAGGTGGAAAGTGTTGCAGGGGAGAGAGATGTCTGGGTTGACCTACTGCCACCGCAGAAGAAGATGGATGGATGGATGGATGGATGGATGGTGTCTTTCCCAAGATCACATTAATATGTGACTGCATTTCACATGCATGGAATTAACATTTAACTTATTATCTCAGGGTAATTAAAAATAAACACAGTTCCCCAGTTTGTCAGGCTGGGGGACTGTGTTTCTGGGACATTAATGAGCAGTACAGGGGCTTCACAAGGAACAGTCCTGGCTCCATTCCTGTTCACACTGTATACATCAGACATCAAATACAGCACTGAGTCCTCCAGAAATACTCGGATGACACTGCTATAGTGGCATGTATCAGAAATGGACAAGAAGCCGAATACAGGGATCTGATAAGTGCCTTCAGTGACTGGAGTCACAAAAACTGCCTCCTACTCAACAACTCAAAGACAAAGGAAATGATCATAGATTTCCGCAGATCCAAACGCCCTCTTCAGCCAGTGAACACCTGTGGCGTGGACATTGAGGTGGTAAAATCGCATAAATATTTAGGTGTACATCTGGATAATAAGTTGGACTGGTCTAAAAACGTAGACTTCATCTACAAAAAGGGGCAGAGCCGCCTCTTTGGCCTGAGAAGACTCCGATCAATAGACATCTGCAGTAAGATGCTGCAGATGTTTTATCAGTCTGTGGTGGCAAGTGTTCTGTTTTATGCTGCAGTCTGCTGAGGAGGCAGTGTAAAACACAAGGATGCAAGGCGTCTGAACAAACTGGTGAAAAAAGCTGGCTCTGTGGTCGGAATCAAGCTGGACTCATTGGAGGATGAGGTGGAGAGATGCACAATGAAGAAGGTGGAGGCCATTCTGGGGAACATGGATCATCCACTTCATATCTCCCTAAATGACCAAAGAAACAACAGTGGTGGACGGCTCCTCTCTCTTCGCTGCAGGACAGAAAGATTTAGAAGAACTTTCATACCGTCAGCAACAAGACTATATAATTCTACCATAAACAGATGAGATTCCAGACAAATGAATTTCCCTTCAGGGATAAATAAAGTTATTGTGTTGTATTGTACTGTATTGTAATTAGCATTCAGCATATGTGTGTGTAGCATGTTCAACAATAGAGTGTAAACTGTAAATTTCCCCTCAGAGATGAATAAAGTATGACTTACTTAACTTAAGATATACAGATAACTCAGTTACTAAAACATCAGCAGCTACAGCCTCCAAACCAAAAGTCTTATTCAGTTGTTTTTTTTTTTTTTTCATTTTATTTTTCTAAAATAAAATTAACAGTAGGAGTCACGCCCTTAAACAACAATGAACTCTGTGGGAAAAGTGGGCATGCTCAGATATTGTCCTACTTTATTTTATATTTGTGAGAGTAGTTAGGCTAGTTTTTTTCATAACTATGAGGTAATAATGCATTAATAATAAATAGATAAATAAATAAACTGGATAAGCCCTACACCTACACGGAAATCTTACTGTACTCAAAATGATATTACTATAGGACTTTAAATTATTATGGAAGACAAACAACATTTCCTCACCCTTGATATAAATTGACAACACCCTTAGATGTACTGAATAGAAACTATTCAAATGTCTCATAGGACGTCCTACACCATACCATTTGTGTGTTACATCATACTTAGAAGCAGCAAGGCTTGTACAAAGTGGAAAAATCCAATGTTTGGATAGGCTCACTGCCAGCAGGGGCAGGGCCATCAATTGTGATTGGTCTAAACTTCTATAAGCATCCTGCTCTATTACCTAACCAAGAGAGAGAGGGTCCAGCAGGGAGGCAACATGGAAACTGCAGGGAGAGTGAGTATGTCTTATGTATAAGTTTAATGCTCCTGTGAATATTTAAACTGATTCGGTCTGTTTAATACACCCACACACACACCCACACACACACAAACAAAAGCTTTGCTCATATTACCAGGCCGTCTCCTCTGTTCAGTGTTTATGGAGCTGATGTTAAGTTTATAGTAAAGAAGGAAGGAGGGTTTAAATCTTGCAGCTACTGGAATACAACTGATTTTTAAATTTGAGAAAGAAAAAGAAACATTCTCTCTGTTGCTTCTTATTTCACAATAAAAGGTTTAAAAATCCTAGGAGAGCTTTGTGGGTCTGTGAGGGATTTAACTATTTGTTCTAGCTGAGGCTTCATGATGTTGCAACATGTCTGTAAAAGGGTCAAAGTTTGATTTGGAGACGGTTTTATGGGTGTGTTGTAATGGACCTATTGGGCAATGAAGTGGGAACCCCGATGGTGACCTTGATGGTGAGTTAAACAGAATTTTCTCGTGACTGAAGAATCACGGCTGCTTCCACTAAAGCACTGAATGGGTTAAACGTCCAGAGAGTTGTTATCATGAGAGATACCAGGCCCGCTCAAGTTCTTGGCTGTCTCGTTGAAGGTTATCCGGTGCAAAGCAGCAGTAGCATGGAAGGCTGGGGAACCTCTTGTGATGGAGGAAGTGGAAGTAGCGCCCCCTAAAGGTGGAGAAGTTCGTCTCAAGGTAAGAGATCATGGCTGATTTGTTGCTCTTGTACATCCAGGGGCGTAGCTAGGGATTTAGGGCCCCCAGAAAGAATATTACACAGAGCCCCCCTTAACAAGCTAGCCAAGCAACAAATGTTGCATAATTTTTACAAGTATCTATGCATTTTAATGTTTTTTTAATCACAATTTCCACATTTATGAGCAGTCATTTAACTATGGTTAAATTAACCCTCAGGCCGTCTTTTACAAAAATCCCACTCTCTGAATGAAAAACCTTTTTTTAATTTTTGGGCCTCAACTCCAGTCCTCATCATTTATAGCAGATGTGAATTATTTTTCATAATTTTAACCCTATAAGTGCCAGTTTATTTACATAATACCACATTTTCTGACATAAGAAATGAATTATTTTCTATTTGAAAAATGCAAAGCAGATTTTTTTGTGTGTGTGCAGGGATTATCAGTCTTAGATATGTCAATGATTAGCAGCAACACTGATTCTGACATACTATTAAGTTTTGTGTAATAACAAAAAATTGTAAAAAAAAAAAAAAAAAAAAATCACACTCTGCCTCTTAAAGCCCTTTAAGGACATTGGATATATTTAGAAATATTAAACATGAAAGAAAAAAATATATATATATTTTTTACTTTTGGTCTTTGACTCCAGTCCTCAACATATATAGCAAATGTGAATTCATTTTCATACTTTTAATTTTTCACCACACTTCATAGAAAACACCCAAAGTAGTTTTAGTTGAAATAAATCCCCTCATAAGATAATATCTACTTAATTTACTCAGAATAAAGTGTGGAATTTGGAACCCCAAATCCAAAAAAGTCTGGGTGCTGTGTAAAATATAGATAAAGGTCTGTAAAAATGTCATGATTATGAGATAAAAAGTCATAATTATGAGTTAAAAAGTCAGAATTAGAGGGAAAAAGTAATAATAATGAGATACAAAGTCAAGATCATGAATTAAAAAGTCAAAAATATGACATTAAAAAGTTATAATTCACTAAATGACTTTTTGTCTTATAATTTTGACTTTGTATCTTTTAATTGTGATTTTTATCTTATAATTTTACATTTAATCTTATAATTATGAATTTGGATTTCTTCTTTTTTATTTGCTTGATTCCACATTTTCTTTTGTAAGTAGCAGAAATGGGCTTCCATCTTCCTATGATAAAAAGTGTTTTTTAATTTAATTTTTCTTAGTAATTAGTGTCATTATTGTATCAAAACTGACTAAATGAATAGGTCAACAGACTGAAATTTGTATCAAATAGAGTAAAATACAATCGGGGGGGGGCTCTCTCTTAAAAATGTCCAAATAGTGTGGTCCAGCACTACAAACTAATGTAAGTAAATTTAATTTAGCCACAGTAAAAAAAAAAATGCTCATAAATTGGGAAATTATGGCTAAAAATACACCCAAATGCATATATATTTGTAAAAATGATGCAACATTTGTTGCTTCGCTAGCCGGCTAAGGGGAGCCCTGTGTTATATTCTTTCTAGGGGTCCTGAATCCCTAGCTACACCCCTGGTGCAAAGAACAAGGCTGAAGGTCAGGATGCTGGGGATCCTTGGTCCCTTATGTAACACTGCATTAAAAACAGGCTTAAAACATGCAAAAATTTAATTTTCTGTCAACACAGGTCACCATACATCCATAAATGCAAGTTAAAGCTGTTTTATGCAAAGAAAAAGCCATATGCCAAGGGTCATCAAGTACATTTGCATAAGGGCCTGATTAAGACTTGACAAACAAAAATTAAATGAATATTTTGGTCTGATTAATATATTATTGTATTATTATCTTCAAAATGCAGGCAATTCTTAGGCATTGCCAGTGAGATCTATCCTTATTATCTATAATGCAGCAGGCCACAAGGAGACAGGCCTGACCACAGAATCAGCTGGGCCCCGGAGAATCTCAGAGAATGGGCCCTAGTTGTGATTTAGCACCAGAATGAACTCATTTTTGACACTTAATAACCTCTTTTTACTACTTCATTCAGGCATTTCTGCTACATTTTTAGCCACTCTTAACCCATTTTTGCAGCTTTTAGACCAATCTTTGCCACTTTTTGCCCATTTGGCCACTGTTTAACCCACAGGTGTCAAACTGAATCACAGCAGGGAGCAGATTCTGAATTTGTGTCTAACCTGAGGGCCTAACACGGTCAATATTTAACCATAGACTGTCAACCTAAATGATTTTCTGATTAAAAGGTCAACATGATAAGTTAAAAACTCAAAATTTAATTAATCAATCATCATTAATATTTCTTCTTAAGTTTTTCTATTCTAATAGGATTACTTCTTTTTGATGCCGCCTAACTTTGTTAACACCACCTGTCACCCATATCCTCACTACTGGGAATGATGGGTACCTGTCAATCATTCCCATCCTACCTGTCAGCAGACTACACTCCCTCTATGATGGTGGAGTTCAACAATTTTGACTTAACTGTTCCTCAAAAACACTAGCCACAGCTTATCACTGTGGCTTATTTTATTCTTATATCCTGCATTTGTTTTTAAGCACATAAGGTCATTTTAACTCCCCTCAGATGAGGCTGAACATTCAGCTTTGGAGCCCCCTAGTGGCCTGTGGGGCCCTGTGCATTTGCATACGGGGATGTGGGCTATTGCTGCCAGATTTAAAATGAGCTATTTTACATGAAATGGTAAAATCTCTTAGTTTTATCATCTGATATGCTGTTTATCCTGTATTGTGAATAAAATATAAGTTTAGAAGGTTTATAGATTATTACATTCTGTTGTAATTTACATCTTCAAACAAAGCTCCAACTTCTTTTTGGAATTGTGGTTGTATTTAGGCCCTATGTAATAATTTATGTGATTTGAATCATGCTTTTATTAACTTCTACATAGTTCTACAGCAAAAATATATTCTTTTATTTGTCATATTCTCTTATGTCAGATTGTGGCGACAGGGATCTGTCACACAGACTCCTACACACTAAGCGGCTCTGATCCTGAGGGGGTGTTTCCTGTCGTACTGGGCCATGAGGGAGCCGGCATAGTGGAGAGTGTTGGAGAAGGAGTCACCAAGTTTCAACCAGGTTTACTTCCCTTCTCTTTATTTGGCAGAATATACTGCTGTGAGGAAATGATATCAAACATGGCATACTTTTTTGTGTTGTAGGAGACACTGTTATACCCTTGTATGTACCACAGTGTGGGGAGTGTAAGTTCTGTAAAAACCCCAAAACCAACCTCTGTCAAAAGATCAGGTAATTGGCCAAAGGCAGCACTCTAAAAACTATGCAGGCCACAAAGTGCTGCCCTGTACAGTTTTTAACACGGTGTCTTGTTCGTCAGGCTCACTCAGGGCAGAGGTTTGATGCCAGATGGGACAAGTCGTTTCTCCTGCAAAGGCAAGAGCCTCTTCCACTTCATGGGCTGCAGCACATTCTCTGAGTACACCGTGGTGGCTGAGATCTCCTTGGCCAAAGTGGACAATAGAGCGCCTTTAGACAAGGTGTGTCTTCTGGGCTGTGGCATCACCACTGGATATGGAGCTGCATTAAACACAGCCAAGGTGAGACCGCCTCTTCCCCTGATGTCACTATTAGCAACCAAAGCCAGTCGCTTATTCCCAGTATGGGCCAGTCTCAAGGAGCGGAAACTTTGGATTGAAAAGCAAACCAAAGTTTATTCTTAGCTGCTGGGCGACTCTGGTTTTGTAGGTAGAGTTGGTCGTCTTGTAACTGGAAGGTTGTGGGTTTGATCCCCAGCTCCTCCATGGGCCAATGGCATTTAAATAAATAAGCATCAGTTTGAACGGGATTAGCAAATACTGATGGCCAATGCTCCATAGCAACCTCAACCAACAGTGAGTGAATCGGTGTGACCTGCAGTGTAAAAAACACTTTGAGTAGTCAGATGACTAGAAAAGCACTACATGCTCAAGTCCATTAAGAAACTTAGTGTCTTCACTGTCTTTCCCCTCATCATGATTGGCACTGTCCATGATCCCCTCCATCTTCTGTGGGCCTGCACATGAAGAAAATAGAGGGCCATAGATGAATCTACTAACTTTGCAAAGCAGATGGATTCGCCTGTTTCTATGTTTCTTACTGGTGAATCCAACTTGTAAAGCTCCCGTCGGAACAGTTTGGGCCCGGTTAGAAAGTCACAGGGCCAAACAGTGTTGAGGGGGCAGTACTTTTGGGCGCGGCGGAGTCATGACCCAGGCAAGCAGCAACAAGAGGCCGGTGCAAGTATGACGAAAGACATTAGTGTGGGTGCTGCCACAACATTAGTTTTATCAGAACTTGACGACATTTCTTTGTTAAAAGAGGAAGAAAGAACAGCAGTGAGTTTTTTTCTTTCAAAAACAACAAGAGTCATGTACTGACATGTCTACAGTCGCCATGGTTTGTGTTATGCAGCTTTCTATGGAGTTTACTCCTCAGTAGAGGCTACATCATGTGTTTTGTTGCTGTGATTGGCCTGTAAAGATGTGACAGACAGAACACTCATCCAATCACCCTCTGAGTGTTTTTTAAAAGGCTCTGCCTTTTCCCAAACACTTTCTATGGGAGGTTTTCGAGACAGATGCGTGAAACAAATACATCTGGCGTGTCAGATTATGAATCTACAAGTCCAAATCAGGTGTTTCAGTGTTGCTGGATTTGACAGCCTTAGGGCGATGCCATCTCTACCCCTTAGCCCTTATCTTAGCCCTACCCCTTGGTTTTGCGTGTTCACGTCAGGTGAATTGAGGGCTAGGGGTAAGGGCCCAGGGCTTTATAGCCCTTGAAATGACTATTTTCCAGGACCACACTTGAAACCAAGGGGTATGATGAATTTCTCTCCATGGACTGCGTTCACTTATGAAATGGCACAATGGACTACGAAGGAAGCGTGTAAATATAAAAATATTTTTGGCATAATGATTATAGAAAACATGACAGTTGTGTTCTCTCATATATTCAATCTTTGACTACTGGGAATGGGTGTTCGTTGTATTGCAGTATGTAAATGTGTAGACCAGGGTTATTAACTGTATAAATGTACAGAGAAGATCAACACAGAGATCCATAGTATGAATGAGATGGTCGAAGCTTTATCGTCACCTCTGATGACGCAGCTGTTTATCGACAATTCGTGATGATGAGCAGCAATCAAGTGGCGTCTCGTTTCTTCAAGGAAGGTTTTCACCCCTACCCCCTACCACTCTGTTTCAAGGGGCAAGAGGAAGGGAGGGGAAGGGCTAAGGTTTAAGGGGAAGAAATGGGATTGGCCCTCAGTTTGTCTGCCTATTTCATATTGCTTTGGATTATATTGTCGGCCAACCTGGCAGCTCATATCTAAGAGGCAGTATCAGTAAGTCAGTCACTATCATCTGGTTTTTAATGTAAGCTTGGACATATTCACATGATAGGATTTAGCACAACACATTGCTGTGCCTTCAACCTTACACAGCTGAAGTTATTATTTGCATAGATTTAAAGTATTTCAACATAGATTTACAGTAACTTTCCACCGTGAGCCACCCTGTGCCTACATTGTTAACTAAAAGGCAGTTAAAAAAAATCTGGCCGTCGAAGCAAGCACATGCAAGATGTGTATTCAGAGGCATTAAAGTTATAATCCTTTTTATTCAACATCAACACCCTTTTCAGCAGTGCACCGTATGATTAATAGCGGCAATAATGTGCTGACCTGTACCTGCCTCCTCGTTCCCTCACTCTGCAGGTGGAGGCAGGATCAACCTGTGCTGTGTTTGGCCTGGGGGCACTGGGTCTCGCTGCAATCATGGGCTGCAAAACAGCCGGGGCGGCCAGGATTATTGGAATCGATCTCAACCCTGACAAGTTTAAAACTGCCCGAGAGTTTGGTGCCACAGACGTGGTGAACCCAAAGGATCACAGCAAGCCAATCCAAGAGGTCCTGGTGGAGATGACTGATGGAGGCGTGGACTACTCCTTTGAATGTGTGGGCAATGTTGCAATCATGGTGAGTTTGCATCAGGCTTTAATAAGACTACAGCTTAACACAACTGAACAATTACAAGTTTATTAAGGGGAGGCTTTGGTAGCTGATGGTTGATGTGATTTTTCACTGATGGTGTTTCTTGATGGCAGAGGGCAGCCCTGGAAGCCTGCCATAAAGGTTGGGGCACCAGCGTCATTATTGGGGTGGCAGCGGCAGGACAAGAGATCTCCACCCGACCCTTTCAGCTGGTGACTGGCCGCACCTGGAAGGGCACTGCTTTTGGAGGTAAAAAGTGACATATCTTTAAATGTTAATTTGTTAAATGTTAAAATAAATGGCAGTCAACTAAGAATATTCACAAAGAAAAAGCCTAAAATGTATACTAAACACTCAGAGGCAGTAAATTTGCATCTGCAACACTAATATTCATTTTAACTTTGTATAATCACTTACAGGTGCCACTTGACATATTTTCACATCTCATTGAAAAATAATTTATGATACAGTTGCATTGGGAGATACTTAACTGCAAAGCACTTCATATTAGATGTCAAGTTCGGTTAATTTCCTGCTCAGAATTCAGACACCTAGGAAAAGTCTGGAGCTTAGATTAACTTCTCTTTTGCATACTATAAATGACAGCAGGACGGCCCATGATTGCAGCTTTGATATCAAGAGCTAAAAAGATGACTATGACAATCAATCTGCCACTTTGATCCAGACTAAATACTCAAAATTAGATATCATAACGTATAAATTAGCATTTTATGTTCTAATAAAGATATATTCTAAGCTCAGAACGCAAGATTACATCATACATATCTAAGAAAACCCACCATAAAAGCCCAGAATAACCCAGGCAACACATAAACCAAACTATTTTTAAAAAAATCACTTGTATTTATGCACTATGTGTAGAGTGTGACATTTCTGCAGCAAAAAACTGCATCAAAACAGTATTTTGACATATTTCAGGTTAAAAAATGTATTGCACTGTCTGCGATTTGAAAATTGCAGCAGGCCAAATTGCAATTTAATCTAATTTGCAGTTAATTGCCCTTCTCCATAACTAAGGCCTTTTAATTATTGGATTTTATGTTAGTCTTTAAATAACAGAACTTCATCCAACAGTAAACTAAAAAAAAAAACATAAACAAGCTCTCACATACCATAAGCCACTGATCGTCAACCGGCGGCCTGGGGGCCATATCAGGCCCTCAAAGCTTCATGTCTGGCCCGTGAAAGAATATTAAATTAAGAAAAGGAGGAAAAGAGGATGTTGTGGTTTAAGAGTAACCTTTGGCTTTAAATGACTGCACTGGTTATATCCATCCCACAAACAATTAATATTGAAATAGTTTTACAATGACTTAACATTTGTTGTTTTTACAGAAACTCACCATTATAATCAGTAGATATTTAATGAAGGGTTAAGGGTGGCAGAAAGAGAGGTGAAAAGGGGTTAGAGAGTAGCAAAAATGGGTGATAAGTCGCAAAATGGGTTGCGAAGTGGCACAAAGGCACAAAAATTGGCAGAAAATGTGGAAAGGGGTTTAAAATGTGGTAAAAGAGGAAAAAAAGGGGGAAAAGTATCAAAAACTGGTTATAAAATGACAAAAAATAGTGCAAAAAGTGATGAAAAGGATTAATAAATGGCAAAAATAGAAGAAAAGTGGCAAAAATGGATAAAAGAGTGGCACACAAGGGATAAAACATGCACAAAAAGTAATTTAAATGGGTTAAAGAATGGCAAAAATTTGGTTATAGAGGTAACAAGTATCAAAAATAGGTTTCAAAGTTGCAAAAAATTGTTGAACAAAATGTAATGAAAAGGGGTTAAAGAGAGGCAAAACAAAAAACAAGAAAAGTGTCAAAAATGAGTTAGTACTGGTACTAAATCACAACTGGAAAGGACCCATTCTCTTGGATTTTCAGGGGTCCAGCCAACTCTGTTGTCAGGCCTGTCTCCTTGTGGTCTGCTGCATTACAGATAATAGGGACGGATCTCACTGATAATGCCTTAATGTGTCCTGTGTTTTGAAAGAGGAATCCTAATACTACTACAATGATATTTCAATCAGACCAAGATACTTATTTAACTTTTGTGTATTTGAAAGTCCGGCCCCCAGAGTTTCTGTCGAGACTAAATCTGGCCCTTGTGCAAATGCAGCTGATGACCCCTACCATACGCTCACATCCCAAAAAGCAAAATAAAAAACCCCTAACAATGTTAAATTCCTCTAATCAATGTCAGTCTACAGTTAAACATTCTCTGTTACTGTTAATCAATAAACAGCTTTGCTCTCATGGTAACACATTATGCTTCTTCATTAAATGAACCAACTGACCTTTTTTTCAGGGTACAAGAGTGTAGAAAGTGTTCCCAGGCTGGTGGAGGAGTACTTAAATAACAAACTCAAAGTTGATGAGTTTGTGACTCACACTCTGCCCTTTGAGAGAATCACAGAGGGTTTTGATCTGATGCATGCTGGGAAATGGTAAGATCTGATTTAAGCTGCTTTCTTGACTGTTTGTTAAGATTAAGTGTGTAGAGCCCCTGGATTATGTGTGTCCTGGGTCTTCTTGCATCAGTGCTGCCCTCTGTTGAGGACAAGTTTAACTGTTTTGAGATGTATGAGGCAAGATAATATAATAATTAATGCCATGAAAGACATTTCTATCACCGACTACTTGTTCCGTCACTTATGTGTAATGTTATAATTTAATTTTATATTCCTTTTTCAGCATCCGAGTCGTCCTTCAGCTCTAGGTGCAGAGAAGCACATGAAAACCATGATCTCACTCCATGTTTACCCTGCTCACTTGAATAAACAGTTTTGAAGTCACTGTTCAGGTCTGTTTTATTTTAACAATGCACAATCAGATGCCTTTGATCAGTGTTTCCCCTGAAGGAATACCCCGACACAGACAGAACATCTTGAGAAAGAAAACAGAGGAACCAAAACAAGATTATTTTGAAACATCTTTGATCTAGGCTGCATGAATAATAAGAACAGCAACCAACAACCAAACTGCATCAGCAAAAGGTTGATACTGAAAGTTTTGGGTGATTCTTTTCTGAAACAAGAACATTAAAATCTGACTAGGTTATTTGAAGTTTGTGGAGTAAAACTAACCGTACCACCAATTTGCAAAACACATCACCAGTATTTGATCATCTGTCTTGGCTTGCATTTTTATTCAGTAAGGTTGGAGGATTTTGCACCAAAAAAAATAATCAAAAGATACCTCGTACTCATATCATTCCTTGTTAGTCGGCAAACAGAATGTTAAAAAGAACGTGTTTACCAACTGCTTGGTGAAGGATCTGTTGTAGAAACTCAAAAGCAACATGGTACTTTTTTCCTCTACAGCCAGGCTTTTCGATCTGAGGCCCTGGGACCAGATCAGGCCCCCAAGGTCATTTCTAGTGGCCCTTTAAAGATCCAATATGTAGAATTTCTGCCGCTAAATATCTATATTAATTTAAAAAGCGACCATTCCTATATTATACTTTTTTTACCCTATGTCTTACAGTATGTCAGTTACTTCCTAAACCTCCATGGCCTCCTTCTCTATGCTGGGTCTACGTAGTTTTGAATTGAGGACTCTGTTTAATCAAAATGTCACAAGGTGGATTTACTAAACAGAAAAACCAACATTTGATTTTCCTTGGTTTCCTCTCTCAGGCCCTTCATATAGATGCTTTTTCAGGAAGTGGCCCTCATTACAAACTCCCTGCTCTACAGCATAGACAGCAAAGGCCTGTGGCTCATTTAGCATCTTGCAACCATAGTTTGTTTATATTTGAAAGCTGCTTTGGCATTATCAAATCACATAATACATTATCACCTTGTATTACAAATGCATCCCTACAATGTGAATAGTTATTTAGAAACCCTAACCTTACAAAGCAGATGGATACACCCATTTCCGTATTTCTTATCGGCAAATCAATCTTGCAAAGCTCCCATCTAAACAGTTTGGGCCCAGTTAGAAAGTGACAGGACCAATCAGCGACGAGGGGCAGCACTTTTGGGCGTAGTGGAGTCGTGATGTACGCAAGCAGCGACAAGAGGCCGGTGCAATTACAGTCGTGTGCTGACACGTCAAGTCACCATGGTTCACGTTATGCAGTTCTCTATGGAGTTTACTCCTGGGTAGTGGCTACAACGTCACGTGTTTTGTTGCTCTGATTGGCCCGTAAAGATGTGACAGACAGAACATTCATCCAATCACCCTCCAAGTGTGTTTTCAAAGCCTCTGCCCTTTTCCAAACACCGTCTATGGAAGGTTAATCAGATGCATGGGCATAGCACAGAGGGGTGGTATTGCTTGCCTGGGCCCACAGTAGGAAGGGGCCCTTGAGAAACCTGCAATGAAAAGTGGGTTTTTACCTCCGCCAAGGAGGTTATGTGATCGGCAGTGTTTGTTTGTTTGTTGGCAATGTAGTTAAAAAAAGTTGTGGACGGGTTTTGACGAAATTGTCAGGACATGTCAGAAAATGGCATAAGGAAGAACTGATTAGATTTTGGGGGTGATCCGGATCACTGTCTGGATCCGGGAATTTTTTTTTGAAGGATTCTTCACTATTGGGAGATAGGGCTGATGGCGGAGGTCTGCGCTCTCCGAGTGCTTTTCTAGTTTATTTATTACTTTTAGTAATAAGTGTCCTTATGCTTAAAAGCAACTAATTGAGTCGCTCAACAGACTGAAATTTGTATCAAATAGAGTAAAATACAATCCTGTGAGGTCCCTGCTCCCCCCTTAAAAATGTTCAAATGGTATAGTCCAGTGCTGCAAAATTATGCAAGCAAATTTGATTCAACCATAGTAAAATATTGCTTATAAATTGGGAAATAATTGTTCAACATACAGTGAAATGCATAGATATTTGTAAAAATTACAAAACATTTGATGCTTTGCTGGCCAGTTAAGGGGGGCCCTGTCTAATGTTCTTTCTGGGGGCCCAAAATCCCTAGCTACGCCCCCAACCAGACATGTCAGGTTAGAAGTCATGTTCATAGACGTCTAAAATGTGTCTAAACCAACTTGTTTACTAGTGTAGTCAAACTAACTGTGCCTAATCAAACCAAAAAAAAAGCTATTCTCTTTATCTGTATAAAATTACTGCAAAATTAACATTTAAGGGACAGAGAATGCTAATCTAGGAGAAACTCACCCACACAGAGCTACAGAAGAGTCATTTATTACTCCATTAGAAGAAATACAAAGATGGCAGAGAAACTGCAATCACATAAATCCTCTGAAAATGTAGAAATGAATGCTGCTTGCACCAGAAATTCCCCACATCAACATAAATGGTGACTGCTGATTTGAAGGCAAACACCACTTCAAGCCTTTATTCACCTGTCGAGGTGTAATTTCTTGATTCTAACATTAAGGCTCAATTTGCTACACCAGGGCTTTCTGAAACAGGAGACACTCAAGTAATCCTAAACATAGGATTAACAAGCTCAGCATTTATGACTTTGTGTTCAATGTATTATTCCACATTTCTACGTAGACTTTCTGTTGTTGGGACAGACAGAAACCATGCCTGACATCAATTGCTGTGTAGCTGAGCACTAATACAAGCCACAACCAGGATGTAATGGTTAGCTAAGGGTGCATCGATGGAAAAGATACAAAAATGATGAATGCACGTGCTGTGTTTGGATATCAATTTGACATTTTTATAATGCCCATAAATTTGCTCTTAAATTCAGAGTTGGATTAAGATAAAACTCTCATGTCTGTGGAGCAGTAAAGGATTAAGAGGCATCTAGTGGTGAAGTTTCAGTTTGTTACTAACTCGTAAGCATTCCCCTCTAGCTTCCCTCTATGGTGGATGAAAAAATACCAAAATGTTGAGACCTACTAAAGCATGCATTTTTGCAAACCCTTTGAACTCTCTGTAGATAGATATTTCTATCTAATAGAAATTCAATGATTCTGCTTCAATGCATACAGATAAAAACATATCTCTGAATATATTTCTGCTGGCAATGTTGCAAATGGATTCAGTGTTCTTCACTGCACAGCTGGGAGATGGTTACCTTAGCTTGGTCTATTTAAGACTGAAAAGAAGACAGTAGTTTGCCTGGCTCTTCCCAAAAGCAACATAAATCAAACTACCACTATCTCTTGAGGATTCTTAAAGGGGCTTTATCTTTTACCATATCGATCTTTGCAATATAAATTATTGAGCAAATAAAAAAAACATTTGACAAATATGAAGTTAACAAAATTTTGGCTCCTTCAATCTAGATTTCTCAAACTTTTGACTGCATCACACTAGCTAAGCAAACCATCTACTGAATAAGGCTACAAAGTGAGAGGAGAAACATGTATGTCAATGAATGAGCCTTTCATCCAAAATGCATTACTAAAATGTCAAAGTATCCCCTTAAATGCTTTTGAAAACTTATTTTACTTTGCAGCTATACAAATTGAGATAACCGTGTATAACTCCACATTGTAAATACATATTTAACGGCAGGTTGTTACTTTCATAGAATGCTCTGTCTCTAGTTCCTTCAGTCCACCCCTGGGATACATAAACGAAGTCTCATTAGCTTAGCAGGGGCAGAAGAAAACAAAGTAAAGCATGGCATACCAGCTGAATTTGCCCTGAGCTCCACACACCACAGACAACTAGCCAGCTGGTAAAAGTTCAGAGTGATATCACCCTTAGATCAAAACAGGCCTGATTTCCATGCCCAACTACTGAGCAAAATCAAAACCTAATAAATACTTTCATATTTAATTCAAAGGATATAAGCAACTCCATGTTTCATTTAAGACACATTCAAGTACTACCATTTCATTTAAGGAACCCATATTTAATTCAAAGAACAACAAGAGCCACTGTCAAACTGAGCTCCAGGAGTTGTGCCTCTGGTCTGGGACAGGTGCAGTGTGTGTGTTTTTGTGTGTATGTGTGTGTATGTGTGAGAGAGATCCAGAGGTGCTGGGTTGTCTGTGTTTCGAAAGTCCAGTCCTGGGGTTCATCTCCAGCCTACATTTGGCTAAGGAAATGGGCACTGCCGTTGTCTTCCAGGCGGCGGGTGAGGATCTCGCAGCCAGTCTCTGTCACCAGCAGAGTGTGTTCAAATTGAGCAGAGCGCTTCCCGTCTCTGGTCACCGCTGTCCAGCCGTCAGGCCACGTCTCGTCCTGCCAGCCACCTGAGACATCAGATAAAATACATAACTTTTAAGTTCCACACCATCAATTCAAGTTTAGAAAAAACAAAACCATTTTATTGTAACGGCTTGTGATGCAGTTCACTAAAAACACACAAAAACCCTATTTTTTCCAACTCTAAAGCCAGAAAAACTATTCACAAACCAAAAGGAAAAGAAGAACAGAGTAAAAGGATGCAATTGACAATAGTTTTCTTAGAGTAACACTCACCTTCACATATCATGGGCTCAATGGTGAACACATGACCAGGTTTCATAACTCCAACCGCTTTATTTTCTGGGAAAATAATCATTGGAGAAATCCTCGTCAGAAACTGTCAAAACACTTCAAAACATGTACAATGGCAGGGATGTCACTACTCACTGGCATAATGTGGAACATTTGGAGCAGTGTGGAAAAGTCTGTGGATGCCATGACCACAGTAGCTCCGCACAACAGAGAAGCCGTTAGCCTGAGCATGTTTTTGAATGATGTTCCCAAGCTCTCTGTAGCGAATGCCAGGCTTGACTGTAAAAATAGCAAAGAAGAATTGGGGCAGGGGGTTTAGAACAAGTATCTGTTATCTATACTAGGGCTGAACGATTTGGGAAAATAATCTAATTGCAATATTTTTCCCTAGTATTGCAATTGCAATTTCATATGCGATTATTTCTTAAGTTACAAAAAACATAATCAGTACATCATTCTATATTATAACCAACACAATATTAGATAAAACGAGAGCTGAAATTTTTCAAAAAATACCTAATTGTGATGATTTTTGACTTGTATTGTAAATTGGATAGAAATTGATGTAATGAAAGGAGTTATAATTTTTATGTCATTCTCTTATTTAGTAAGAAAAACGTACAAAAAAGTAGGACTTTTGTAGACTATTTTAAAAAACTTCCTGTGGATGATTGCATGGTATGTAATGCATAACATCTCTGCTGCAAAAAAAAGATGTAAACTGGTATATGAAACAAATTTCAGGTTAAAGAAATATTGCACCTTCCACAATTTGAATATTGTTGCAGGCCATATTGCATTTTAATCTAATTTTCAAACAATTGCCCAGCCCTAATCTATACTGTGATGGTTACCACAACTTTGATCCCAACATTTATATTTGAGAGTTTTAAAATTTGTTCATGGTGATAACAGTTTTCAGACTTTATTCACTATTCACCTGGCCAAAACGACATTACAAAAAGTTGAAAAGAGAAAAAAACACACAAAAAATTTAGAAAACCTTCCAGCCTAACAGTCATATTCTGGACTAAAGTCTAAAAAGAAAGTTTGGTGAAGAAGAACAAATATCATCACATCATCAGTATAGTCTGAAAAGAACACCAAAGTGGAATTCCTACCAGAGTCAATGGCTTGCATAAGGCATTCATATGTGGTCTGAACCAGTTTCTTCGCTTCTTCATCCACATCTCCAACAAAGAAGGTCTCATTGAGGTCACCATGGAAACCATTGTGGTATACAGTGATGTCCACTTTAAAAGAAATAAAAGAAATCTGTCAAAGCCATTCAATTACTTGAAAGACAAGACTATGTACACAACAGATTTTACATTTGTTTGAAAAAAGGACTGTTGGGTAAAAACCAATGTTAACTTGGTACACATCTAACTAATAAGGCTAAGCAAAGTGCAGAGATTCAAATATTGCTGAGAACATCAGAAGAGTTTGCAAACCGAAACTTTTCAGACTGGAGGAGAAATAAAGAGAGTGGAAGCATCGACTACAAAGTCCCTGCTGTTAAAGGCTAATGAAACAATTTGTCTTGTCAGACCATGCAGTGAGACATGAGTTGTTGGCAAGTACTCTATCAGACGCTCTGAGGGGAGTGGTGCATGGAAGACATTTCTTGAGCCAAAATATTCATAAAGGGGCTAAAATTGGCCAAACACCTGCTGATACCACCATTTGTCATAAAGTAGGAATCTTTTCTTTACCCTGTTCTAAAAACATTTTCTACATCCACACTTTGGAGAACTAGAGCTAAGCCAGACACTGAGGAGAAAACTTTCATGTTTGAAAATTGTAGTTCACGGAAAGATCAAGTCCGTTGCATTGAACCTATTAGAGTAGCTTTAATCTCTGTTTCTGTTCAGTCACATACACAAAACAGTTCAGTCAAGTTTTATGTAAAGCAACAAGCATACCATTGAGGATGTCCCCTTCTTGAAGTGGTCGCCTGTCTGGGATGCCATGGCAGATGACTTCATTGACCGATGTGCAGCAGGATTTGGGGAAGTTGTAGTAATTGAGAGGTGAAGGATAGCATTTCCTCGCTGAACAAGCCTGAAAATAGAGTGCCAAGTGGTCATAAAGATGGCAGTGAGGCTACAAAACACAGCTGTGGGTGATGGAGATGACGGACAACTGTGTTCGCATTTTTTGTCCAGTTTTAAAACCCTGTGTGA
Source organism: Cheilinus undulatus (assembly GCF_018320785.1). Lineage (NCBI taxonomy): Eukaryota > Metazoa > Chordata > Actinopteri > Labriformes > Labridae > Cheilinus > Cheilinus undulatus. The sequence goes on from NC_054882.1 coordinate 36,662,624, forward strand.
GTTGAACGTGTTCAATAATACAGAGATGCCAGTGTATTTTACCTTTAAGTGGTAAATGTTACTGAGGCAGGCTTTAGAAGCAACTTTTTCACACACTGTTTCCACTGTCAAAATAATTCATCAGTTTTGCTGGGTTAAAGAACACTCTTTTCATCATCTCAATCAATTCATGTAAGGTAACGGTTATAAAAATCAACCTGAAATGGTGTACGGCCATCTTTATATCATCTTTTCCATCAGCTGAACTCATTTGTTATAACTCAATTGTTTCAAGTAATTCAAAGCCATTTGAAAGTCTGAAAGCATCTGATGGGTATCAGGCTGAAGTAATGTCCCACGCGATGGGGCTCTGTTTAAATACATCAAGTCAGTATAACAATAATAGCAAGCGCCTGTTCCACAACAACTATTAAACTAATTTAAACAAGACTAGGAGGCAACAGCAAGCCTAGCTTTCCTTGCTTTACTGCTTCTGTCAGTATGCACACATGCTTATTCATGCTGAATGTTCCGGAGGGTATAATGTTTGCTAATGCTCATCATCTGAGGATTGCATGCTAGCATACTAATATGAAGTAATTAGCACTATTTAAAAGGCAATCACATACATTTCACAGTTTTTTTGTAAAGAGAGACTGCTTAAAAGAACTTAAAAATTATTAATAATATTAATAATCCAAACATGGTATCAGGCATGTTTTTATGAGGACTTACTGCATGACTTCAAAACATCCCAATCTTTACAACTTGTTTGTGTTGTGTGAAGTTTTACCAGATGCACAGCGTGGTCAATTTCTTCTGTTGTAACCCCAGGCTTCACCATCACTGCTGCAATGTCCAGGACTTCTCGCGCCAACTGCAAATAAAATAGCGATGCCATTAAGAAGAAAAACTGATGATTCAAATCAAAGCAGAGTTTCCCCCAGGTTTGTTTGTAAGAGGTGGTGGCATGGTATCAAACAGCTAGGGGGGGCAAAGGTAAGTTTTTCCATTTTGTTTTTTAAAACTAAATTTAAATGAAAGAATGTAAAACTCAATCACCAGGGGGCTCTCAGTCCAAACAACTACACATCAGAGTGTCGAGCAGCACTGCCCAGTTCCACCTATCTTGTTTTGATTTAAGAACTCTAAATAAAAACACTACCTAATCAGGCATGTTAAGAAATATGAAATGTATGGATGAAAACAAAGTATGTTCCAGTATGGCACTAATACTAAATATCTGTATCTGCCTCTGCTCGCTTGCAGGCACATTATTTTACTTTGGCCTGCAACATGACAGGGGGCTCTGTTGATGGGAAAGCGGGGGTAAAAACAAAGACTCAATGTAAAAGTCAGACAACTTCTTACAGAGCGTAGATGCAACCATCTTTCCTTCATCAATGAGAAATTTCATCAAGATAATGCTGTGCACCACTCACTCTCTCGTTAAAAGTCAAGCTAAAATACGCATAAATGGTATCCTCCCTCCTCTAGAAAGTGAAACAAAACCATAGCATACTATTTTTGCACAATAAGAGCAGCATCCTTTACTTGTGTGTTGTTGACTGAAATATTAAAAACTCTGCAGGTGACTAAAAGCCTTCTTGGTGTACCTTTAAAACAGGGGTCATCAAGTACATTTGCATGAGGGCCAGATTTGGTCTCGACAGAAATTCTGGGGGCCGCACTTTTACATAAACAAAAATTTAATTAATATTTTGGTCTGCTAACTTATAATTGCAGCCTTTGTAATTTCTTTCAGAGAGGGGCCCTTCCCAACTGTGATTTAGTACCAGTATTAACTAATTTTTGACACTTTTAAACCCTTTTTTGATACTTTTTGCCCCTTTTTCTCTCTTATGAATTTTTGCAAGATTTTACCCCCTCTTAAACCACTTTTCCTGCATGTTTACCCACTTTTTTATCCATTTTGGCCACTTTTAAACCCCCTTTTCATTACATTTTTTTTTCAGCAATTGTTGCAACTTTTAAATCAATGTTCGCCACTTTTAACTCATTTTGCCCCTCTTTAACCCCTTTTTGAAACTTTCCTGCCAATGGTTTCCCCTGTGTGCCACTCTCTTACACCTTTTCACTAGTTTTCAGGCTACTTTTGCCATATTTTTGGCACTTTTAATCAATTTTCGATACTTTTTGCCCCTTTTGCCTTTTTAACCCAATTTTTGCAACATTTCTGCCTATTATTATTCATGTGCCAGTCTCTAACCCCTTTTAACTAATCTGCCAAGCTATTTGTGCTGTTTTTGCCACGTCTTACCCATTTTTGATACTTTTTGCCTCTTTAGCTCATTTTTTTCAAATTCTTTCGCCCATTTTTCCTGCATGTTTTATCCTCTTTGTGCCACTCTTATCCATTTTGGAACTTTTCAACCCCTTTTCATTACTCTCTTGCACTATTTTTGACATTTTTAACCAATTTTGATACCCTTTGCTCCTTTTTTTCCTCTTTCACCATTTTTGCCACATTTATAACCTCTTTTCACCACGTTTTCTGCCAATTTTTGTCCCTTTGTGGCACTCCCCATTAACACACATTATTTTTGTAACACTCTTGCCAATGTTACCCTTTTTCAAATATATAATAAGTACGAATGAAAAGTACATTTCAGTAAAAACAGATTAAATGTGAAGTCATTCTAAAACAATTAAAATGTTAATTGTTTGGGGGATTGATTTAACAGCTGGAGACATTTAAAGCCAAAGGATACTCTTAAAACCACAAAATCTTCTTTTCCTCCTTTTCTGAATCTTTTGGGGGCCATACAGGAAGCTTTGGGGGGCCTGATATGGCCTCCGGGACTCAGTTGATGATCAGTGCTTTAAAAGACATAAATGGCACACGGGGTAAGAAAAGGAAATAAAGACGCAACTTCTTTACTTAAGAGGTTCAGGCAACACTCATGCAGTGGCACTGCCTCAGAGACAAGTACATGTGCCAGTCAGTGTGACTGTGTTGGACAAAATCTCATCCTCCATTGCAGCAGGTGAGCAAAGAGAGGTGTTGATCAGGACAGTGAAACGTGCAACCATCACTCCCACTCTGTTTAAATATAGTATGTATCTTATGTAATACATGAAATGGTACTACATGCCTTCATTAGGAGTGGCGGGGGGGGGGGGCATGTTGGGGTGGGGGCCTGCCATCCCAACATGATTGGTAGGGCAAACACAGTAAAGTTATACTAGTAAAGCTGCACAGTTCAATCGTGTTACCTTGCACACTACTCTCATTCCTTCAATGTCCTCAGGAGAAAGGATTTTGATTTGCGATGTCCCCTTCAGAAACTGCTCAGACTCAGATATCCCTGTGTGAAGGAAACAGACAGAAGACGTCATCAGGTAAAGAGAAAAAAATGTATTAAGTTGAGTCAAAGAGAAAGTGCAAAGCAGCTGTCCTAAGTCTATCACTTCTTAGACAAAACATTAAAAAACCTGATATGATCAGACAAGTTCATTTCTTTGGCAGATATTTCTATCCCTTATATGTATATTGAGCAAAAAACTCACTAGATATCTACGTTTTGAGTAAATTAGAACCTACCTAAATTAGAATATTACATAAGATCAATAAAAAAGGATATTTTAAACAGAAATGTTAAAAGGCTCAGGAAGCCTTTGCAAGTGTTTTCTGTTAATTACAACAATATAATGTAAAAATACTTGACAATACTCTACTGTAATTCAACTGTCTATTCCAAGAATGTATTTAACTTCTGTAAATGGTTTTATTGATTTTATTTATTTATTTATTTATTTATTTTAGGGTGAACCGGAGCTCCTGGAGAAAACCCATGCAGACACAGTGGACCGTGTGACACCCAGACAGAAAGCTACTACTTCCTGTTTATCACGATATCACATGATCCACTGTGCTGCCCAGGCCTGTTACAGCCTGTCTGTGGTGAGCGCTGAGTGAGGCGACTCTCTGCTGCTCCTGCTGCCGCCTTTGCTGTTTATATTGGCTGCGCCATAATGGAGTCAGGGCCTTTTTTATCCTTCTCCAGATAGAGACATTTTCCTCTGCCTTCTGCAGGTTGATGCAGCTCTCTGTCTTCTCCAGGAGCTGATTTTGTTGGCTCTCCTGCTGCTGGTGGTCTAACAAATTTGTCCTGGAGGCCTGCTCACTCACTGTCTGCTGCACCTTCAGGTCCCTGTCCTCTTGCTCTGAAAACTGAAGCCTGACACCCTGTAGTTCATCTTCTAGAGTGTCAGCCCTCAGTGTTTCAGCCTGCAGACAGAGTTTCTGAGATGCAATAACCTCTCTTGCATCCTCTAACTCCTTCTGCAGGGCTTGGATGGTGTCCTTCTTGGCCTGCAGTTTGTTTTCCAGTTCACAGCTGCTGCTGATCTCTTTTTGCAGCTGGTTTATTAATCCATCCCTCTCAAGGGTGGCAGCAATATTTTTTCTGATGGCTTCATGGTAAAGGACCCTAATGTCCTGTCTGAGAGAGTCGATCTCAGTGGTCAGCCTCTGTCTGACCTCCGTTACCTCTCTCTGCAGGGAATCAGGCTTGGTCATTTCAGCCTGCAGACAGTCATTTTGAGAGGCAACAATATCCAAGAGCTCCTGCATCTGCTCTTGATTCATTTCCTGTATGCCTTCTGCTCTCTGGCCTTTTGGTTCAGCTTGAACCTCAGGAGTCTCTTTCTCATACATCTCCAGCTTTTTTCAGAGATCTTCTCCATCTTCTGACTGGCCTCCTCCTGAGCCTCCAATCTGGTGGTCTGCAGCTTCAGTTGTTTCCTTAATGCCACCCTGGTGGTGTTGACGTATTTCAAGGAGTCTCTCTGAAGTTTGTTACTGTCTACCTTCTCTTTCTGCAGCTCACTGATTGTCCTCTCATAGACATCAAATTTTTTTAATGCCTCGGTTCTAAATGCCCTCTCCTCTTGCAGCTGGAGTGACAAATCTCTTACTTGATCACTTTCTGAACAGATATATTAATATAAAGACAGGAAGACGAGTGAGACTGAGAGTCATCTGTGATCAGACTATAAACCTTTAAGTTAACATGAGCAGTCATGTGATAAAAATCTTAGTTTTAGCAGACTAGCTGTTTGAATAAACAGAATAATTCCTCCTTCTGCACTACGAGGTCACGGACGTGAAACTGAGCTGTCCACGCCCTGCAGGTGCTGATTCTCCGTCAGACACGTCAATATTATTCGATATTATCATGCCGGTTTATCAGAAGTGTTTCCTTTGGCTCTACAAAGAAATAATGGCTTCTTTTCTTTTGTTTGTGTTATTTGAATCTTCTGACAATAGTTTATAGCAGTTAGAACAGGAGGCAAGGGAGTTTTTTGTGACACTCACCTCTCAGAGTTAAGGTGAGCCTGGAAACAAGACGTACATTGGATATAGAAGATGAGACCGTCTTAGGTTACAGATCTTAAACCTGGAGTCTGTCATTTTATTCATGTCAGTTAAGTGACCGTCGATGCCGGTCTGCAGGATCCTTAGACTGGCAACGCTGTACTCCCTGCTCAGAAAATATGACTGTCCTGGGTTGCTATAGTTAGGGTAGGAGTATATGGGGTTAGGGTGAATATGGGGGAAAGGGTGTGAATGGTTTGACCTACAGTGTAAAAGCGCTCCGAGTAGTCAGATTACTAGAGAAGTGCTTCAAATACAGTAATATTTAACTTTTAACTAAATATAAATATTCCTCTCTGTGGTCTCTCTTGCTGTTGTTTTTCCATACTTTTCATACATAATATTCCGGTTCACGATAAGCCAACTTAAATTTGTAAGAATGACTTTCTGCTTTTCACTTCTGCATGAAACGGCACTGCGGTTTCTGTACAAGTGAAGTTTAACAGCATTACCAAAACCATCTGAAGTAGCTGCCTAAAGCCGTTATCAGCGTCGCTGTTCAGCTCATGTCTTTAAAATTAAAGCATAAAGTCCTGCTTATGGTATCCTTCCAAGAGGTTAAAATTTCATATACTCTAGATCAGGGGTGTCAGACTCAGCCTTAGCAGGAGCCAGATTATTAATGTTGGTCCAACCCGAGGGCCTAACAGGGTTAACATCTAACCATAAATGTAACCTCATTTTCACCAGCAATAAAATATAGGGGGGAAAATTAGCACTGATGATAAATGATTTTGAGATGTAAACGGTCAAAATTACAAGTTTAAAGACTAGAAATCTGGGATAAAAACTCAAACAAAAAAGCTCAAAAGGTCAAAACACAAAATTAAAAGTCAAAATAAAATTTTTAAAATGCAAATACATGAGCTAAAAAGTTGAAATCATGAGTCTAAAAGGTAAAAATATGGGATTAAAAGTCAAAGTTGGGATCTGAAACAGTCAAAACATGAGATAAAATTCAAAATCATTAGTAAAAACGATGAAAATATGACTTAAAATTTCAAATTGTGAGTTTAAAGGGCAAAATATAAGATAGTCAAAATTATTAGTTAAAAAGGTGAAAATAAGACCTCAAATTTGAATTTGTAGCTTTAAAATGTCAAAATGTACGTATAAAAGTCAAGATCTTCAGTTTAATTTGTAATTGTGAGATGCAAAATTTAAAATATGAAATAAAAACACAAATTAATTTATTTTCCCACATTCCTGACATTTTGTTTAATTATTTTTACTCTTTAATTTTACTCATTTTTATGACTTAACAAGGATATCTGATATCATCAAGGTTAAATCTACATTTTTATACTGGAGTAAATCTGCAGACCTTCTACCGATGAGCCAGTTATAATCTTATCTTAAGGGCTGGGTTAAACTGTACCCAGGGCCGGATTTGGCACCCGGGCCTTGAGTGTGACCCCCCTGCTCTAGTTACATCTCATACAGACTTAAATATTTCAAGACTTCTTTGTTATAATCTGCATATTTATCACATTTAAGTGTGATAAATATGCAAAACAATCAGAAATCAAAAAGGGGGCAAATACTTTGTCACAGCACTGTAAGTATCAGTGTGTGACTCAGCCCTTGTACAGGCTGCCCGTCTGAAAAAGCTGGTCAAGGCAAAGCACTGGCTGGGGATTACAGTGGCAAAAAGCAGCACATTTCCCGTGTGGACCAAAACTTGGTGGCCTCTTGGTGAGTTTATAAGTTCAAAATGACTCAAAATGCAGATATCTAGTAACCTTGCAAAGCAGATAGATTTGCCCATTTCCGTGTTTCTCACTGGTGAATCCACCTTGCAAAGCTCCCATCTGAACCGTTTGGGCCCAGTTAGAAAGTGACAGGACCAATCGTCACCAAGGGGCTGTACTTCCGGGCGCGGCGGAGTCACAACAAGAGGCCGGTGCAATTATAGCGGAAGAGATTAGTGTGGATGCTGCTGAAGTGCCAGTTTTATCAGAACTTGACGACATTTCTTCGTTAAAAGATGAACAAAAAAGAGCGTTGAATTGTTTTCCTTTCAAAAATGACAAAAGTCGTGTACTGACATGTCTACAGTTGCCATAGTTCGCGCCAGTATGCAGTTAGTTTACTCCTTCAGTAGGGGCGCAGGCGCACAGCTCGGTAGCAGCTATGACGTCACGTGTGTTGCTGCTCTGATTGGCCTGTAAAGATGTGACAGACAGAACGTTCATCCAATCACCCTCCGAGGTTCTTTATCAAAGGCTCTGCCCTTTCCCAAACGCTGTCTATGAGTGGTTTTCCAGATGGATGTGTGAAACAAATCCATCTGGCGTGCCTGGTTAGATACCTAGTGAATATTTTTTGTTCAATATACATAAAAGACACAAATATCTATTAATGAGGTGAATTTGTCTGATCATGCAGAGTTCCTTTTAAATAGAAAAATCAACAATTTAAACAATCTTTGTCAATTTAGTTTAATACGGATGTAACAGGTCAACCATATTAAGACAGCAAAAGGCAATTTTTATCTTCTTGCAATTTTGCAGTGACACATAAAACATATAAACTGAGAGATTAATTCATAAAAGCATGGCCATCCACTAGCATTTTCAAGCCAACAACCAAACAACTGTTGTTGCTACAAACCAAATCTCTACGTGCTATGCTATAACGTGTAACTAGCAGCTCCGTCATGGAATAAGCTACTGCAATCTGAGCAGATGCAGACTCTAGTGCCACTCACACTGCTGACTCAGATGAAAAGAGGACTGTTTCTTTATAATAAAGAACAGAGGCACAGGTGTCTCTTCATACAGAAGCACCACAAGAGACTTTAATTCAAAATGACGTAAAATGATTAGAACATTATGATCTAAAAAACAACAAAAACAAACAAAACAAAAACATTAGTTTCACATAGATGCCTGTCAAAGCACCTGAGTCATCAACAATTTACTGATCTATAATTTATCATTCCAAGAAGATGACTGCTGAATGAACATGGACAGTTGCCTAGCAACACAGACTAAGGTAAGGATTGTGTACACGTCAGAGACAGTCCTCTTTTAGACCTGAAGAGCCTTCAGTGTGCATGTTACAATCAATTTAACTTACTCCTGCGTTGATACAGCTGCTCAGAAAAGAAGCAATGTGGGAAAAAAAATCAGTGTGTACACTAAATTTCCTTCAAAATAAGGCCTTTTCCTAGGGGGCTTTTTATTTTACCGTATATTTTGTTTTTTAATAAATGCTCTAGATTTGGCATTGCTATACTTTAAAATATATACAGGCCTGTAACATTTGTTCTCCAGTCCCTGAGAAGGCATCACTGGAGACTAAAAGGAGACTGTAACCATGACTACCTGAGCATGGATCTATGCAGTCAGATGACAAGGATGAAGGGGTTGCCATGGTTGCACATCGTATGACTTACCCAGTGATAAAGACGTAATTAAGCCAGGTCACAATTAAAGGTGTTCCACAATACAGACTAAGAAGCAAGCTGATATTAAAAACAGTGTGAGGCAGCAGGTTTACTTTCCCCTGCATTAAATATACACATAATAGCTGTGAGTGATCAAAGCAGGGGATTACTAGTCTGCTGTGCAAAGCAAAAATCAATTCAGTTTTGTTGACATTATCAGCTTTGATATGTCTTTATGTCTTGGAGACTTATAAAATCATTTTTCTGTGATCTTATACTCAGACATGGGTACAGTATTTCATCACAGGCTTGTTCTAAGGGGAGAATAAGGGTTGTAAATCCTCAACATAAATTTGAATGCATTTTCTCTTTAAAACTGTAATGCTGTGATAAAAAAATAAAAGAGGTTTGCCATTTTATTTTATTCAGGATTCCCCATGTTTTTCTAGAGATAAATAATGCTTGCCAGCAGCAGGGGTAAACATTCATTCAAGCATTAGACACTAGGGGTGTGACAAGATCTAAGGCATCTCGCAAGATCAAAACATCACGAGATTTCTCATCGAGGCGAGATCAACATTGCACGGACACCAGGAGCACCTCTCCTGACAGAATTCAGTACCAATAAGGAAGTTAAAAAAATCCCAAAGATGCCCTTGACACTTTAAAACTGTTGGTTTGACAGCTAATGAAGTAATAGAGCTGATCCGTGACCTAATCAGATCCCCTCCAACCCCAACCCCCTCCTCCGCATGCGCTACTTGGGGTCACACATGATCCACAAATGCACACTAAGTCCATCATAACAGGTCGAAATGAATAAATGGCAATGCTGGAAACCTGTGCCGTCTCTGCAAGGAGAATACTATCAGTCACACATCCATCAGCCGTTGGCTGTGCATATCATCAGTCAGAGGGTGAATGTGTAGCGCGATGGGTCAGTATATACCGCAGCGGTAAACCTAGCAAAACAAACTCTGTTTGAGCGCGATAAAGTCCACTGTTGGCTTCAAAAACCGAAGTTATAGCTCCAGTTAAACGCACCTTGTTTTTTGCCTGACAGCAGACAGAGCAGAGACACACTCGCTCACCAACGCACACACATTAACACACACGCTCATCTTTGTCCATGTCTAACATTGTCAAGGCTCGTATCAGAAAAATGAACACAAAACGATAAAATAATCTATTTCTCTAAATTACAGCAAACGCGTTATTGACAGAAAGATTTCTTTTGAGTGTTTTAAATATGGATGTCCTTTAAAAGGATGATAGTTTAATCTTACAGATGCAGCTCTTTATATTTCAGTCTGTTGTAAACGGAGTTAAAAGCACTTTCAGAATAATCTAAATGCTTTTATTATTACTAGCTTAAAAGCTAACAACCACTGTCAGTAACTGCCACAGAACACTGCCTGATCAACAGTAGACTATTGAATGCTACTTAATGCAATAGCATGGGGCGACATGTACTGACGCAGCGACCTGGCACTTCATCACTAGCAGCAAAACAAAGCCCTACACCTTCACCAAAACTGACATTCTGTGTATAAGAGACTGCTTCTTCAACTACTACGACAGCGTGCCCACAGAGTTTACATCTTTCCTGATGGAGATTATCTGGAGAACTGGGCGCTTGGAGACTGAAAGGAGGAGGACGCAGAGCAGCACGACACCTACAGCCAGTGGGAGGAAGCAGAGACGGCATTGTGCGAGAAGGCGGAAGCAGGGCAAACAAGCCAGGCTGCAGGCTAGGCTTAGAGCGGCCCCACAAAAACCTGTCATACCAAGCTTCTGTCTCATGAGTGCCCGCTCCCTCGCCAGCAAGATGGACGATGTGAGGCTGCAGATTTCTAACCACCGCTTGGATGAATGTATTTGCTGCTTCAGAGAAGACTGCCAAATGTAACTTTGTTGTGTTTTTACAATGCAATGACAATAAACTTCTATCTATCTATCTATCTATTTATCTATCTATCTATCTATCTATCTATCTATCTATCTATCTATCATTTAAAGATGTGGTAGACTATTAAAACGAAAGGTATGTCTTTTTTTCCAAAATTAAAAAAAATGTGTTAAATCTCATTCTCGTGAGATAAGAGCATTGTCCCACCCCTATTAGACACTGATGTCACATCAGCCAGGGGTAATCAGTGCGTTACATGTGTCAACAGGCATCTTGTACTCACACTCAAGAGTTTCACTTTGGACCGTGACAGAGGGCTCATGCTTGTTGCAGCTTATTGGACACTACTGCGCTACTTCGTCAAAAAAAAAAATGAGCCACTGAGATGGTATTTTATTCAGAAAAAAATGATATGATATTGATATGCGTAACTGTGTGTACATATGGATTATTGATGCTATTCTATTTATTACTTATGTATTGTTTTATGGTGGCTTATTTTGTGCAGCACTTGGAGTCCAAGACAAATTTTCCTAAGGGGACAATAAAGTATATTGCATCCTATCGTACAGTTAAGCTAACCTCAATGCTATATACAATGACACTACTGCCCAACACTGGTTTCAAGAAATGTCTTAGAATTATTGAGAAACTGCAACGCCATTGATCTGATATTGTTACTTTAGATTTTATCAAGGTATTATTTCTTCAGTATCAAAAAAAGACGCAAACACTAACAAAGAGGTGGTAAGTGATGTTCATTTTCCTGAAGTACATAGCATAGTTACCTCTGGGATGATCAGAATAGTCAGGTCTTTGGATGTCACCTGGCACAGGCCTCATTGGAGTCTACAGAAGAAGCAAAGAAGAAATACACACATGCTCACACTCTATGATTATGACAAATGTTAAAAACCTTCCTTTGAATAGACTCATCTATCTGTTTCTCATTTGTCTCTTTTGCACTCAAACACTCTTTCCATCTCACATGCACACACACACACACACAGCACCACAAGCAAACAAACAAGAAAAAATTCCCTGTCGGCTATGATGATGGAAATACCAACTCTTTTTAATGACCCAGATCATCTGGCTCAGCTCAGAAAAAAAACAGCTGATTCTTCCAGCTCCAAAATGGCTCTTTATCTGGTACTATTTCATCTTTTATTAAATCAGCCAATTTAAGCAGTCTTATGTCAAAATACATACGATTGATTTATGTAAGTTTATTCATTCATAAAAGAGTCGCCTCTCAGAACCATCTCGTCCATGAATGTCATATAACCACCAGCTAGAGGCCTGCAGATATTTCCTGCTCATTCATGTCTTCATGGTAGGAGGGGAAGCAGATCACACAGCCAGGCCTGCTGTTGTCATAGCTGCCTGACAGTTTACACAAAAAAGCCCTGAAGTTTAGGAGTCTGCCCGTGGCCCTACCATCACTGTGCATGTGCAGTCCTACGACTGAAACCTATAACATGTCACAACTTCAGTGGGCTGGTTGGGAGCAGCTGATCAGGCTGTGATTGTACATCATGTCCCTCTGTGCACTGCACGGCAAACAACTCATGATCAGGCTATAATTCAGCCTGGCTGCAAGATCAGTTGTGCGACTCAAAAATGACATTTTGGATTTTTGCTTTTATTAAATATGCTGTAACTTGTGCAATTTGCGAATTGCAGCAGGCCATATTGTGATTTAATCTAATTTCCAATTAATTGCCCAGCCCTAGCTAAAATACAGGCTGTAAATTTTCACTGCAATTTTTATATCTGCCGATGCCGAGCTTCACTGTTAAAGCTAATACTCACCAATATCAACATCATGTCCATAATAGTATCCCTAATTACAATCATTTTGAAATTGCAGAATGTACGCCTGGCTTTAGGGAAGCTGCCGGATTTAATTAAGAATGCTATAAAAGCCCATACTTGATCCTGCCTGCTGCAGGTGGCCTTCCTGCTCTGCATCAGCTATATTTATCCTTTGTTTTTACATCATGTAAGTTACACATTGGAGCAGAAAAGAAATATAGCCCTGTAACTTTTTTCTCTCTTTTAAGACAAAGCTCAGGCTGACACATACCAGTCCATTCACTTCCTGCTTCAAAAAAAGTCAGGAGTCACCATGTAGTACTTTTAATGAGGCATACACAAAAATTGTGTTTAATTTCAGTTTTGTTTTAATTTGCAAGAACTTACCAGTGGGTAGTGAGGACGTAGTTTTCCTGTGTAGCGGTAACCTGGCCACGGGTCTGTGTTAATGTCCTTCTCCACACAGTTCTTAGATTCTTTCTGGTTCTTGTCCTCCTCTGTTTTAAAAAATACAACAAAAAATCTCTGAAGCATTCAGCACTATGGTGATGATGAAAAGTCATCATTCTTTCATCCTTTGCAAACAATATGGAAATGCACAGCATCTGCTGTAGTGGTGTTGAAAATAATAATTTTCACAATGCATCGTGATGCAGATGTGGACGTTTCTGCATTGATGCAGATGGAGCACATAATCAATACATATGGGTGTTGCTTGTATATCTTCTCCTGCAGCTGAACATACCAACAATACTCAAATAATAACCTGTTTTCCGTTCAAACAGGTCTTCTATCAAAGCATTTCAATGGTAGTCTAAGAGTGTGGTGTGTGAACACAGAAACGCTCAAGCACCTGCAGAGTGCAGTCTGCTGCCAGAAAAACAGATACAGTGAGCCAGTCAGTGAGAATTAAGACTGCTAAAAAGACTTTTTGATTGAAGAATGGACAGTCTTTTAAGTTCATTAACCCCACTGACACTTTAAAACCAGTGTGTACTGTATGTTCAATTTGCCACGATCATAAATGTGGTAATATCCAACATTACTATTAGACAAAACACATCTGTGAAGCAAACCCACTACACAATGACATAAGAATAAAGAACCAAAAGCCCTTTATGATCAATTTCCCAGAATTCTGAAACAGTTGAACACTTCATACTAGCATGGCAACAACATTCCCTTAAAGCAGGGATATGCAATATCATCAGTATGATATATGTATCTACAGATAATAGATTAAAAAATAGGAATACACAATATTATTGGCATGATGTCAGTATTGGCAGATAACAGCTTAAAAGGTGAAGATCGTATCAGCAAGTTTGTAAATTTCTGCTAATATTTACAGCTGACTGGCCTTACATGTCAGCAGTAAAAATCATATATAAGCTTAAATATTGGCAAAATGTGCAAATGTACCATCAGGCATGGACGGTTGCCTAGGGCGCCAAACACTCAAGTATCTGAGCTAATCACTCAGCTGGCAGCCATTGTGTAGGGGCTTGCAGTACAGCTAAACTTCGCCTGTAGCTACTGCCTTATTCTCCTCAAATGATGCCGAGTGGTCTGGTTCTCAGATTGGGCACAACTGTTTCATATTGGAGCTCTCAAAGGTGGATCTGCCTGATGACAAGCATAGAATCTGGCCAATCCAACAGTTCTGCAAGGACACTAAAAGGCAGGCATGTGCAGTATAATAGAAAATTGACGATGCAACCCATTTTGATGAATTGTAATGCCTTATGAAGTGCAATCGAACTGTAGCCATGGTAATCAGAATCAAGAATTTTAAGGCCAGACTAGATACACAGCTCTATCTGCTGGTTCTTCTTGGTTTCTAAAGCAGTACATTTTCATTTCATACCGCTATCACGAGAACATGTAACTTCATGATATACTTGTCATAATTTACAGAACAGAACTTGAGTGGTGGAAATATACATTATAGAAATGTACAATCAAGCACAGAACTGATAGAACTCAGATATACTTACTTGCTTTTTTGTGCAGCAACTTGTGGGACACCCAGCTCCCTTTGAAACATTCCTGCAAATTAAGGTACGCAGACATTTTAAAAAAGTATGGTACAGAGCCAGGCATCAGATCAAAAAAATCAAATAGCACCAAATTTAAACGTACAACTACTTTGCACCTTAAAGTTTTAAATGATCAATGAATGTGTTGATGCATGACCAATTATAACTTCACATGACTGGCTTAATATCTTATATATCTTGTGTAATTACCCCAACAGTTAATTCATATATCAATAGTCAGCAGGAGAGAAGCAGATGATCCCAATAGGAATGCACAAATGCATCAGTTTAACATAATACTGGCCAATATTGGCCCTTTTGGGAGACATCAGTCAGCAGCAAATGATGTGGAAATGTGTCAGCTGGCAGATGTTAGTTGAGTCTCAATTTAATGCAGCCATTTAGCACAGGGGTTCTCAACCTTTTCAGCCCGCAACCCCCAAAATAAAAGTGCCAGAGACCGGAGACCCCCACTGTACCTGAAGGTGGATGAACAGCCATGCACAATCAAGAAAAGTCATGTCCAGACAAGGCTGCCCATAAGGGGGGATAAATGGGTGAGCTTTCTGGGGCCCAGCCAAATGTGGGGGACCACGGAGGTCAGGAAAGTCATGGTCAATTGTATATCTAAGTGATATCCTTATTTTACATTAACCTGAATAATTACCACTCATAAAAAATATTTTTTTTTATTATGGTTCTTTTGTACCGTAGTAAATAGTCTTCTTAAAAAGGTAAATATCTTTTCTTAAAAACAGAATTAAGATGGGTTTAGAATGGCAAAAATTGGTGGAAAAGGTGTTGAAATGGGATTCTGAAAGTAGCATAAATGGAAAAAAATAGATAAAAGGGGTTCAAAATAAGCAAATAATGCAAAAAAAAGGCATAAAAGTGGTCAAATGGGATTTTAAAGTAGCCAGATGGGTTTAAACTGGCAAAAATGGGTTTACTGAGGTAGAAAGTTAGGCAGAAATTGGTTAAACTGGCAAAAATTGGCATAAAACAATAATAAAATGTGGTTTAAATGGGTAAAACTGGGTGTAAAAAAACAGTGGCAATAATAGGTCAACAGGGAAATGGCAGAAAATGGAAAGAATTGGTTTAGAAGTGACAGAACTTGGCAGAAAAAAAAGGGTGGAAGGGGTTTTAAATTGACAAAAATTAGTTTAAAGTGGCAAAAATGTGCTAAAATTGGCAAAGTTGGTGGGAAAAGTGATGAAACGGGTTAAAATTTGGCAGAATTGGTGTAAAGTGGAAATGTATAATTTAAAAAATATTCTCCAGATCTGAGGGATCTGGAGACCCCCTCTTAGCACCTCACAACCCCAATGAGGTCCTGACCCCAAAGTTAAGAATCACTGATTTGGCACATCTAATGATTCAGAAAAGAGATTTGTTATTGGTCAGAAGACAGGAAATGTTTGACCAACTCAGATCTGCTATCATTAACAAACAGGAGAGAAAATGTTAGATTGCATCAAAGACAAAGAAAACAACAACAAAACCCAGTGATATTGACACTGGCCCAGATTTTTTACAATCAGCGAATCTCTAAACAATAATACCAGGGTCAGGAGAAACAGCTAGGACTGGAATTCAAACAGTGACTTCTGGCCTTTATCAAGTCCCCATGACATGTCTTAACTGCCATTTTTGTTCATATATATTTTTTCATTTGAAGACAGTAAGGTCCCACTCAGAGCTCCTCTGGCAACCGCAGTTACTCTTGATTAATGTTGAGTACCTAAATTTGCAGGCACATTATCCTGTTATGTCTTCTGTAAGCAAAACAAGCCAGACCTGATAACTTAAATTATATCATATTAACTAACTAGTTACTTTTTAACAAGCTTCATAACTATTTAGGTGAGAGGCCAGTGAATTAAACATGCTTTTCAGCACATATAGTTGTCATTATTTTCACATAAACTTTGATCAGACATTTAATTACGTATGTGGTCTTGCTGATTATCTTCAAACTGATTGCTACCTGTAATAAAGCCAGGAAGGAAGAGGCCCAAGGATGAGAAAATAAAAAGTCGTGGCACAAACTAGTCAGGCATGCATCATAAACTCGTTGCAAATTAAAGACTGCATTACTTGCAGCAATTTGCATTACACGATTACCTGCTTCCCCAAATAAAGTCACTATTTTAAGTACGGAATATTACTGCTGTCAGCAAAATAACCTCACACATAGGCATTTCGACTGGCCAGTAGCGATGTACCTCTTGAGCAAACCTACCAAAAGCTTGCTAACGCTAGCTAATCGTTTCCCCCTGTCCTTAAGTTACAGAGATAGCATCGATTACAGTCAACAACTGCATTATTTATCATCGGAAATCTGTATACGTTTACATAGCCAGAGGGCATTTTAGTGAAATGATAACGATATAACGGTTAACCAAGCACCTACACATGTCCACCTAGCATGACAGTTAGCAGCCGCATGATGATACACTGGGCCCTGCTGTGTTGACACAGCCGGGTTTTTTTTGAATGGACAAGGCGAGAAAGCAACGGTACCTGGGAGCAGAAGTAAGAGCCTTGAATACCAAGCTTGATACATGTCGGGCACTGAAGTTTGGCGTCCTTGCTACAGCCTTCTGTCTCGCACTCTCTTCTAGCCTCGGTGCTCGCCATGCCTTCGTCTGCAGGAGGGGTGGAGTCGCAGAGAAGCAACCAGCCAGTGGCGGCTCACAGCGCATGTCCGTGACAGGACCGTCACGTTGGGCAACTCGGTCCAATCAACAGAAACTTTCCTAACACAGATTTGTAAGATGGCGACCGCCGAACCGGTGAGTACTTTCTTTAAATAACATATCAAAACAATTATGCGGATATTTATTGTTATTACAGAGTCATATCACATTGTAAATGCACGTATAACAATCAGTAAGAAACTCGTGAAGGGAAATGATTACTGTTTAAAGCATATGCGCTGTCCTGATGAAGTTTGCCTTATGTGCCACGACCTAGGCGTAAAAGAGGTATGCTTGAAAGTGCTCCAAACTTTAAGGCTGACGTTATGGCTAACCGACGTGCCGTTCACCTATGGGATGAAAACCAAGGAAAGCTCCATGACAGTAATCATTTATTAGACTTACTAACAGTTATTCACGATATATTTGATTTTACGTCCTAACGTGAACATTCGGCGTGCACTAAACCCACCAAATATCCAAACTACCGCTTTGTTGCTATTTTTTAACCGACATTTGTTGACAGTGTTCCCTGCTGACCTCTGCGATAAAGGCTACTCTGGGGACTGATTAGACCTTCGTTTACCACAACTGGATGGTTAGAAAGACATCGAATCAACGCAGAAAGTTATTTTTTCTTATAACCACTGTTTGGTGCATCGTGTAAAGCTTGCCAAATTCTAGAGAGGGTATAATTTTGTCAAATGATACACCTAGTAAATAAATTATTATGCGGCGCAGCTGCATGTTGTGCAGTATGTTGAACAAACATGTGGCCAAAAAAACAAGCGTGCTTGACTCGTCATGCTTTTTGTGCTTCGTTAGCAAGAATTGAACTAGCCTAACCGTGGCTCTACAACACGGGTTTTCAGCATTTTGTGTTACATCTCTGTATTTCTAAACTTTGTCGTGTAAATCAGCAGTCATGGCTGACAGGTTCATTTATGCCAGGGGTGTCCAAACTATGGCCCGGGGACCAAATGTGGCCCGCGGTCCATTTTTGGCTGGCCCTCAGCAAATTATTGATATCAAATGAAACGTGGCCCACATTTGAACATGAAGATTGTGCTTGACTCTATTGATGTTTGTAGTTTCAGCACAATACAGTGCTTCCATGTCAATTTTGTAAACAAACATTTTGACAAAAATGTATTCATATGCTTTTTTTGTGACAAATTTGGGACATCACTGTACAGAGTGAAAAGATTTGCAACCAAAATCACAACAATATCTTGATTTATAACTTGCTGATGGATTACTCCATCTGATAGCACTACCATTGTCTGTTTTTAGGGGTGCACCGATTGCAGTTTTCTTGCCGATCACCGATTTTTAGAAAGCCTGACCTGCCGATTCCACTTTTTTATATCTGACAGCATACACCTTCAATGTTCCAATGAAAAACATTGAACAATACCCGTGAAGTAATACAAACTTGTTGTTTTAACCGCACATGAGGTAGTTCTCTCAAATATAAATGAAAAATTTAGAGCATTGCTGTCCAAACTACTAAACTATCAGTTCCTTTAGTCTTTCGTTTTTCACATTTTAGTAGGTAGAGGTAGATAAGATCGGTTTCATATAAGTATCGGCAGATTGCCGATCCCCCAAAATTAAGGAGATCAGCGCCGATCGATTGGTGCACCCCTAGTCTGTTTACCTTGTCAGCTGTTAACCATTTAGGCATACTCAATAACTTGGCATATCTGAGCATGTTAGATTGGTTTTATTGTTTTTTAAATAACCTTCAAGGTGAGAAATAGAAAAATGGCCCCACCATTCTTATATATTTCTGTATGTGGCCTTCAGTGGAAAAAGTTTGGACAACCCTGATTTTATGCCATCCTCAGGTATGAAGTCATCCCTCCACATTATGTTGCTGTCAGTGTTTTCTAAATTTCACTGCCCCTTGTCAAGTGTTTTTGATTAAAATATCTCAATATGTGTTAATTTTGATTTATTGCTTTCAAACAAGTAACGTGTAGCTTCATTATACACTTAGAATGATTCCAGCAAGGAGACTGAAGTTAGAAATCAGAGAACTGACAATTGTCAGTAATACATACTTGCTTTTTTTGCACACCAACTTATGAGACACCTGTTTCCATTTGACATTCCTGTAGATAAAAGAACACATACACACATAACTATGTAAATGTGGGCTGATGCTGATAGAGAGAGAAACCAGTTCTAAATCAATCTGCCAATCTTTCCATCAATCAGCCAGAGTCATTCAAATATTCCACCAACTTTAAGTTATAAATACATACTGCTTTAAGAATAGAAACAGCTATGTTTTTGGCACTCTTTACCTATACTATCCATTTTTCATGGCTTGTGGGTTAATTTATGCAAAATGCATACTCAAGAAGTTGTTATTATTGAACAGATGGATTTAAAAATAATATCTTAATTTTTCCTTTGACTTACTGCCTTTTTAGGAAAGAAGCCAAAGTCCATCCCAGACGGATGAAGATGGACCTGAGGAGTCTGGACAGGAGATTGTAAGCCCTGAAGCCTACATCAAACATCCTCTCCAGAACAGGTAATAGTTTTATACATATATATATATATACATATATATACATATATATTGGCGCTGTGACTCGATTGAAAAAATGAATCAAATTAATCACATCACTACGTTGTGATTAATTGTTGATTATGATTTCTACGTCACATACTCTATATAAAAGGAAGAATGTTACTGCCTCTAACTGGCTTTGCCATTCAGAGACCACTCCCATCCTTCCCTGCCTGCACCTGCACCAGATCCAGCTTTAGTAATGCCAGTGCTGGTGCAAACAGCCCAAACAGGTAGTGCTCAGGACCACCATGGTCCACCACCACACTACAGCCTGCTTTAGGGTCTCTTTAGGGGAAAATCCTCCACCCCAAAAGATCGCTCTGAGGCATCAGTTCTGCAGGACTCTGTGTCACTTTCTGGCAAGGGGATGTCACTGTCACCTCTACTTCATCTGGAAAACTCTGTCCTCAAAAAAATAAAACGTCCTTTTCCCTTCCCTTCTCTCAGTACCAAACTGCTCACTTTCTGTGCATTTTTTGAAATCTTGAAGTAGGCGGAGTTAGCTTTGAGCTGGGGGTTTACTTACACTTTAATCTAGAGAATATTTTGGATATTATCTGTCATTGTTTTGGGTTTTTGCCCTGAAAAAAACATTTGCATAAAGAAAACATTTTGTCCACTCTTGTGTTGATAAGGGAATCAATCTTGAACTCTTCCTGTGTGGTACATTTAGAACAGATTTAAAAAAAAGTGTGATTAATAAACGATTAATCGCAATTTAAACATTGAATTTGTGAGATTAATCACAGGATAAAAAAATATGTATATATGTATATATATAACATCTTTCAGTTTGTATAATTTTGTGATAGAATCTCTTTGGAATTTATCTCTAAACGAAAATATTTTATTACTTTTTATAAACAAAATGATTAATGAATTTACCAAAGGGGGGAATGAAGCTGGTTGTTCTTATTGTGGTAATAATTTGTCTTTATTAAGAATAGAGTAGAATAGAATAGAATAGAATAGAATGGAATCGCTTTATTGTTATTGTAACATGTACAACGAAATTTAAAAGTGTAATTATTAAATCAAGTTTTTTAAATTTTTATCAACCACCGTCTGACATGTTGTGTGAATGAATATAAAGTGTAGAGTGACTAATTTTTGAGCTTAAATTCAGACAGGAGCTTTAAGCAGAAAGATTTCATGGTGAATTTCAAATTCAGTCATTAATTATGATAACATCTTACATTTTGGGCTTCCTCTAGTTTTTATTTTAAAAATATTAAGACCTGAGTACCAAAAAATCTGTTTTTAAATTACATTTACCATAGATGGTGACTCAGCATTATCAGTGCTTCTTCAGGCCTAAGTCCTATCTTTCTGTTTTTATGTTCTTTTAAAATTAAACCGTATTTTCTTTCACAGCCCAAACAAATGCAGTCTGATGGATTGGAGACTTTATTTCCCCACAGTCAGACTGTGATTGTCTGTGATGGTCTGTTGACTGATCCAGAGGGTTTCAGTGTTTTCTTTCAGTCTGTACTCAGATAAGTTCCAACTCCCTTCTGTGCTGAATACAAATATGCAACAACTGAATATTTAATGTATATTTAAATTCCACAAGGATATTATTAACTGCCATGGTCAAATATATCCAAAGCTAATGGAAAAGTTAGACCCCAAACACCTCAGTGGAGTTTCAGAGCTCAGTTGTGCTGCTGGTGTAAAACACTAACTTGTGCTAATTAGGAAACGTTTGTTATAAATAGTTTTATATTTTATAAATAATTCTTACAAGTTGTATGAACAAATATGGTTACCCAAGCAGGAATTTCACATTTAATGGTCACTAAGTAATGTTAGTTAAGGTATGTAGCCTACAATCATCCTTTTTCATTATCTCAGTATTCTCACACAGGATAAATGTGTGTGTCCGCATGCATGAGCAGGCAAAGACACACTGCTTAAAGATCACTTTAAGACCAGCTCAGACAAAAGACTGACATTTAGAGGAAACATTTTTGAACCCTGCAGGAAAAAGACGAAGCACTGTGAGTCATCAGACCAAGTTCAACTCAAGCTGACTGATGGCGTCAGCTTGCGTAGCCTACACTGGCTACATCACCTGTTTCAGCAGCAAGTCAGCTGGTACAGTCATTTACAGACTGACAGCCGTAACGTCTGGGCCCCTTGTGTGATGGGAATTTACAATGAAATAGTGATATATATAGACAAATTAACCATGCCATATACTTATGAACATTTCACCTTGCTGAAATGCTGCCATGATAAACCGTTGTCCCTGCTTATTGAGTTTTTTTGTTTAGTTTTCGGCTTTTTTTGTAAGTTCCATATAGGGCAGGGCAATTAATTGCAAATTAGATTAAACTGCAATATGGCCTGCTGCAATTTACAAATTGCAGAAGTTGCAATATTACTTTAACTTGAAATTTGTCAAAATACCAGTTTAATACATTTAATTTTTTTTGCAGCAGAGATTTTATGCACATTATGCAATAATTCAAGTTTCAGTTTTTTTAAAATGGTTTACAAGAATCCTCCTTTTTGTGTTTTATGTATGTTTTGTTTTAGTCAAAATGAGTAACATTAAAATGAAAATACCCTTCAATAAAGCAATGGATATCAAATTTGCAAAACAAGCAGAAATAACTAGTTCATTCTATCTAAATTTGATGAAGCTTAGTATTAGTTCATACCCCAGCTGCGCTCAGCTTATAGCCAGCTTCGCCTCCCCCACCCCAGCCGCCTCCTTTATAGCTTAAAGCTTGTTGCACCCCCATATTCAGATTCATAGTACTGTGGATAAATTGCTTCTAAAATAGTTTCTTTGTTTTTCAATGTACATTGTCATTTATGTATCTATTCATATGGGGGTTCCCCGCCATGCACTTCCTGAAAAGTCAAAGCATGCTGCTTGACCAACCCAGGGAGCATCTTTAGAGCAGAGCCTTCTCCACCAAGTGAAAATGTACTATATCTGTTTTACAATAAAATTGTTAAATGTATGATGAGTATATGGAATGATGTATTGCTCAAATTTGTTGGAAAATGCAGAAGTTGAGGAACCTAATAAGAATCGCCTATTAAATTGCAATCGCAATATTGGGGGAAAAATTAGAGCCTGGTTCAAAACACCAAGCATATCTCATTAGCTAGTGTCTTATTGTGCTCCCACTGTTCGGTGGGTGAATTTTTTTGTACCACGATTGTTTGGATTATATTTAAGATGAAAGCTGATTGGCGGGTCTCATTTGATTGACAGATAGCTCGGCAGGCAGATGCTCCATTTCTGTCAACCAGAATGCTAGCTAGCAGGCTGACAGGAAGTTGCACTTAGTAGGTAGGCCGTTAGGTTGATCCAAAGTTCGGTTGAGACCGCAATTTCAGTATGGAAGCCTCTACCGATTGGCTTCAAGAGCCGTTTGAGTCCGCCTATTGTAAGCAGATTACTGACGTCACACGGGGTTTGTCCAATTTTTTCTACCGTCTATGGTTGGAGTGCACACTCCACACTTCCTTTTATCCTTTATCAGAACACTTCAGCTCAAAAAAAACACCCCTATAGGGTGATATTTACAGGAGCACTGGAAGTGATTCATAGGTGAGCATTGTTCTCGTAGAAGTAAACTGCTACCTCAGGACACAGGTGTAAGTGAAATTCTCTCTTTTTCCTCTCCACACAGACACATGCTTTTCCTCTCTCTTCCCTCCCCTCCCAGAGCAAATATGAGGAATAATAACCATCTGTTATCATATAAGATCTGGGAATGTTAAGCAATGTTCAGTTTGCTTTTAACAGAGGAGCACTGCCAGAGCCCTACAAAGTGACGTCCAGCAGGCCACTAGTGGGCATGTTTCTGCTAAAGCTGTCAGAGACAGACTCCACGAGGCTGGTATGACGTCCACAAGTGGGGCCTGCGCTCACAGCCCGGCACCGTGCAACCCGATAGGCTTTGCCAGAGAACACCAGGGGCTCTGTGCTCTTCACAGATGAGAGCAGGTTTACACTGAGCACATGTGACAGACGAGTCTGGAGACGCCGTGGAGAACGCTCTGCTGCCTGCTACATCCTCCAGCATGACTGGGTGGTTTGGTGGTGGGCCAGTGATGATCAGGGGAGGCATATCCTTGGAGGGCCACACTGACCTCCATGCACCAGCCAGAGGTACACTGACTGCCATGGGGTACTGGGATGAGGTCTTCAGACCATATGCTGGTGCAATGGGCCCTGGGTTCCTTCTGATGCATGACATTGCTCTGCCTCATGTGTCAGCAGTTCCTGCATGATGAACACATTGATGCTATGGACTGGCCTGCCCGTTGCCCAGACCTGAATCCAATCAAGCACCTCTGGGACATCATGTTCCGTTCCATCCACTACCTCTACGTCGCACCACAGACTGTCCAGGAGCTGACTGATGCCCTGATCCAGGTCTGGGAGGAGGTCCCTATGGAGACCATAGGTCGTCTCAGCAGGAGCATGCCTAGACAAATCCTCCCTCCCCCACCTGGGCGGTATTGTGTCTCCTACAAGCTTGGGAGCCTGAGGGTTCTGCGCAGGATCTTAGCTGTTTCTAGGATTGCGCACTTCTGGACGGAGATCTCAGATGTTCCTGGTATCTGCTGGACACCACCCAGCTTGTGCCCTAATCACTACTGGCACCACTGTTGCCTTCACACCCCACATCTTCTCTAGCTTGTCCTTCAGCCCTTGGTTTTTCTCGAGCTTCTCGTGTTCCTTCTTTCTGATGTTGTTATTGCTTGGTATTGCTACATCTATCACTTCCGCTGTCTTCTGATGTTTATCGACTAGCACTTTGTCAGGCTGATTAGCCATCACCATCTTATCAGTCTGGTTCTGGAAGTCCCACAGGATCTTTGCTTGCTTGTTCTCCACCACCTTAGGAGGTGTCTTCCATCTTGACCCTGGGACCTCCAATCCATTCTCAGCACAGATGATCCTGTACACTATCTCTGCTACCTTGTTATGCCTGAATTAGACCATCAGAATCATGGCTTGATTTACTGTTGCTTGTTGTTTTTAAAGCAGCCTCCATGAGCTGCTCGTTTAACATTGATTTAGAATTGGTTATTGACATAACCTTTCATTTATGCATACTCTGTCCTTTTTTGCCCAACAGATGGTCCTTGTGGTTCTTCAAGAATGACAAGAGCAAAACATGGCAAGCCAACCTGCGACTCATCTCTAAATTCGACACTGTTGAAGATTTCTGGGCGTAAGAGCAACAAATCCCTACTTTTTCCAGTTTTTCCATCTTGCAACCAAAGTCAAAATGTCATGAAGCAGACACACTGCTAGGTTAGCATGTTTTGATAATGTTTTGCTCTCATTATTTCAGTCTCTATAATCATATCCAGTTGTCAAGCAACCTCATGTCAGGCTGTGATTACTCCTTATTTAAGGTATGTTGAAATTGTCATATATTTTTCATACATATGCAGAGGGTTTCAAAAAAGTGTTATAGTATAGGAGTAAAGTATGGTTAGCAGTTTCTTAATGTACAGTTTCCACACTGCAGTGCCCAAATTTACTAAAAAAATCACTAAAGCTATGTTGAACTTATTTATTTCAGTATTACATCACATTACATCAGATATTTCATAACTTTTCCAAAGACAGCAAAATCCACAATTTTTAAAGTTCTTGTGGCACTTGTCTTAAGCCAGGCATATACTGTGTGATTTCAAGCTGACCCTACGACAATCGTGGCATACTGTTAACTCGTACTGTGTGTCTGAATCACTTATGATGCACGACCATTAAGCAAGATATATGTCCTCACACTATACGGTCCCGACCTGAATGCTCACACTGAAAAAGTGAAGTCAGGATGGATTGTGACAGAAATCCAAGTTTCTTTGTAAAAAGTCTCACACACTGAGGATGAAGTGTTTTCCAGCCATATCCTCACACACAAACAGCGTTAAAGCAGGTATGGAGGGGCATCAGAAAGACATTCCTGCTGTTTTCATGGTAGTTTAGAACGTTGTCTGACAGTTTACATAGGAAAAATACCCGAAAGTTGTGGGATTGTCTGGAATTGTACGACTAAAATATCAAACATGTCAGAAAAACCATCCGGCCAGTGGAGAGCAGCTGGTCGGGTTGTGATCGGGTTGTTGTCGGCCGACGTACAGGGGAATACTACTGTGTACAGCACGACGAACAACGTAGTTGGCGTGACTTCCAAGCAAGTCGTACAACTCAAAATTCATGGCTTAATGAAATTCACACAGTGTACACCCGGCTTTAGCTATGACAGACACAACAAGTTTATTGTTCCTTGTAAACTCTGCATATTACATAGTGGGACTGCTGTGGAATCTGCTGTTCTGTTGCTGTATCTCATTCACATTATGTGTTGCTTACTTATCATGGGCCATTACTGTGCAAATATATAGGTGAATCCAGCGACCTGAGACAGAGTACATTCAGACCCCTTCTCTTTTTTCAGTTGTATTTTTCAGCTTGATGCTTCAGTTGAAAAAAGTAAAAATAGTCTCATTTATCTACTCTCAGTTCAATGGAAGTCCTTTTCCCCCACTTAAAAAAGAACAATGGAAGTTAGGAGATTAAAAAAAACAAAAAACAAATCCTACATCAAAATTATGACATAAAAAGTCAAAATTATGGGATATAAAGTCATAATTATGAGATAAAAAAGCCCAAATTTTGAGATTAAAAAGTCAAAATTAGGAGATAAAAAGTCAAATTATGAAATATAAAGTAATAATTATAAGATAAAGTCATAATTATGAGCTATAAAGTTATACTTTATAGCTCATAATTATGACTTTTTAATCTAATAATTATGACTTTTTATATCATATTTTTTATCTAATAATTTTAACTTTTTTCTCCTAATTTTAACTTTTTTTCTTACAATTTTGACTTTTTTATCTCATAATTATGACTTTTTATCTCATAATTTCGACTTATCTCAAAATTCTGACTATCTCAATATTTTCACTTTTTTTACCTCATAATTTTGACTTTTATGTCATAATGAGGACTTATCTCACAATTTTGACTTTTTTTCTCATAATTTTGACTTTTCATCTAAATTTTTACTTATCTCATAATTTTGATTTATTATCTCAAAATTATGACTTTCTATTTCATAATTATAACTTCTTATCTCATTATTTATACTTTTTATTTCACAATTTTCACTTTCTATCTCATAATTTTGACTATTTGCTCATAATTTTGACTTAGGATGTTCTTTTTTTTTTCAAGAATTATCTCACTTTCACAATTTTTCTTTTTTCTTTGGCATAAATGGGCTTCCATACAGTTCCCCATAATGACAAAGTGAAAACAGATATTTTGAATTTTTTTTAAGCTACAGAAATATCACTTTAACATAATTTTTCAGACCCTTTGCAAAACATTTCAAATGTAGCTCAGGTTCCTCCCCTTTCTCTTGGGCTTTGCTTAGATGTTTGTACACCATGACTGGATTCCCCCTATAGTAAATGAAACTGATTGGACATGATTTGGAAAGGTACATGCCTCTCTATCCCTCACTGCTGACAGTGCATATCAGAGCAAAAACCAAGCCATGAGGTCAGAGGAACTGAGCAGAGCTCAGAGACAGGATTGTTGGAAGGCACAGATCTGAGAAAGCTGGAAAAAAAAATCTGCTCCACTGAAGGTTCCCAAGAAAACAGTGGCCTCCATGATTCTTCAATGGAAAAAGTTTAACACAACCAGGACTATCCCAGATGCTGGTCGCCCAGCCAAATAGAGCAATCAGAGGAGAATTGGGCATTTTGAACCCTATCATAATAGGACAGTGAAAAGAGAGAGGAGATATGGTCAGAGACAGTGGTGGAAGTGAGGGGTACTAGTTAAAGAGTATTTGAACATTTAAAGTTTCATTACAATTACATTTTTTATAAAGTTTTAAAACAGTTCAGTGTTTTTGCAATGTGCCAAAATGCAATCTGAGAGAAAGATATTAACCAAACATTTAACCCTCACTGGGCACTTGTTGAATTTTACTACCTTGTTAGTATTCCAGTTGCAAACACTCACATATGCACCAAGATTAGATTTACAGATTTTTTTCCGTTACCATTGCATACTTGAAAACAACATATATGACTTAAAGGCAATGTTAAATCCTGCTGAAACCTCACTTTCAGAGGGTGTTTTGAAGTTTAGCTGCAGTAGTTTGGGATGTGTATTGATAATTTGAACGTTTGCTTCAGGACGGCATTGAACCCATGTGGGAGGATGAGAGAAACAAGCGTGGCGGCCGCTGGCTGATCACGCTCAACAAGCAGCAGAGGAGATTAGACCTGGACCGCTTCTGGCTTGAAACCGTAGGTTTGACTGCTTTGCTCTGTGTCCTGTTGAATGTTTTCACTGAAATAAGTGATGCTATTAATCATTTTTTCAGCCCTTCTCCAAAGGTGGACATTTATTACCCACTGGCAGCCATAATTAGCGGTACCACTCTGTTATCACACCTGTCACACTGCTGATATGAGTCATTGTTACATGTTTTCTCACCTTTTAGACTTAAAGCCACCAACTGTTTTTTCCTCTATTGTGCAACTTACTCTTCTATGCTGTTTAAAATAATGTACCATTGCCAGTTCACTAAGCTTGGGATGATGGGATAAGAGCATCTAAAAACATAGGCTTGCTTCTCTGAAGTTTGTTTTTTGTTTGTTTTTCTCCACCAGCTCCTGTGCTTAGTTGGAGAGGCTTTTGATGACTACAGTGATGACGTTTGTGGAGCTGTGGTCAACATTCGCACAAAAGGAGACAAAATAGCTGTCTGGACTTCAGACTATGAGAACCGCGAAGCTGTGACACACATAGGGTGAGGCTGCTGTCGCATTTTTTCTTAAATCTTAACATTTTCAGATACATGCATTGACATTCTGAGCATCTCCGACATATTGCTGTTTCAGGCGGGTTTACAAAGAGCGTTTGGGGCTTCCCATGAAGATGACTATTGGCTACCAATCCCACACAGACACGGCTACCAAGAGCGGTTCAACCACCAAGAACAAATTTGTCGTTTGAGAGATACCCTAAGTGCCTCGTTCATTTTCTTGTCTTACATGTTGTTGGTGCATATGTTTACTTTGCTGCAAAGACTCTGCGCAATGCAATCTGGAAGGGATCCCAACCCCAGACTACATGACAGATGTTTCCATAACTAGCCCAGGGCTTAAACTACAGGAAAAGGCCCATGGAAAACAGATGCATTTTCCAAAACACTAGCAATGAGAGTTATTAAAAGCGGATGAGACTGAGAGTGCTGCATACTCTATTGAAGAAATTTGTGTTGATTTTTTTTCTGTTTTAAAATTCAGGTAATCCTGAAATGCGAAAAAATGTACATTTTTGTCCCATGTTCTACAGCATCACTGTTTGCTGTAATCTTTAGTAGCGTGAAATCCTTTTAATTTATTATTAATTTTTCCTGCATATAATTAGATTTACTCTTGTTTTATGCTTTTTTGCCTTGAACTGTTGCACGTAACCAATCTTTTTAAAGTATTTCATTACTTATATTCATTTGAGTGTTAATATAATTAAAACAATGGTTTTGCAATTATAAATGGTTAAACTGTGTTTTATTTTTGCACCCTGTAGTTTGTACTTAAAGAAAACTTAAAGGTTCTGTTTTGTGAGGGTGTAATGTACAAGGTTATAATAGATTTTGAATTTTCATCAGTTTTTATTTTTAATTCAATGTCACTTTTTATGTTCCATTTCAGCTTAGTTTTAATAAGTTTTTACTGCTGCTTTGTTAGTTGAGTTTAGTTTTTATTTTGCAAAATGCTTCGTTTTAGTTTAGTTTTTATTAGTTTTAGTTTTCAGACACATGTCAGGGCTGAGTGAACATCATACATTTTTAAAAACCTATTCAAACAGGCTACTCTTCACTTATTGTTCATTTATTTAAAGATCATGTTTGAATACATCTCCAGACATAAAACTACCACTGTGTGAAGTCTTAACCAATCAGATCAGGCAATTTTACACTCCCTAGGCTTGGGTGTCGGTGCCAGTCAGTATGGTTGTATCAAAGACTAAACAAAGGATATTTTGTCTCTATTTCTATTTTTAGGTTGTTTTGCAAGTGCATAATATAGTTTTAGTTTGTTTTTGTTTTTTTGGTTAAGCTGAGTTTTTATTTAGTTTCAATTAACTACAATGATTTTCACATTTTAGTTTTAGTTATTTAGTTAGTTTTATTTAACTAAAACAACCTTGGTAATGTAGAATACAGACTTTTACTTGTAAAGTTTGCTTTTTGTATATAACTTGCAAATTTTCTTTTCATGACCGACATCCTATTTATTAAGAAAACTAATGGAGTCACATTCACAAGAAACATGAAAGTCTTATCTCCCAGATAGCTGAGGACTCATAATTCCTCCTAGCTGGTGTAAAAACTACCAAGTTCAAACATTCCATCCTCATATCCTAATCATGTCCTTTAAATGTCAGTACAATATCTAAAAAAAAATTCTTTGGGCATCATGGCTTCCCATCTGTGGTCATTTCCACCTTTGGAAATGTCAATTCAACATGACAAATGTCACTGTATTTTTTATGCCAGCAGGCAAAGCATCTACAACTAGATCTATCTTGGTCTGAAGAAGAAGAGAAATGTACTGTTGGAGCTGAAATAGGTCATTATTAAAGTGACATCATGGCTTTTATCGTTTCTTTTAAAGGACAACAGATTTACCAAGTAAGATGCTTTCAAAGCACACACGCACACGTTTAGTCCACCCTTTTAGAACTGGCATCATGATGTACCTTAAAATAAAAGACAAAACGAAAGCAATGTGAAACTGCACACAATATAAACAAAGATTGTTTTAAACAGGTGGCTCAGGGTTTCCACACACCATCTTCATCAAATACTAAAGCATCAAGGTGTTGATTCCATCAGAACTGACTGCCACTGTGTTTAACAAATATGATGAACACTAAGATAAGAAAGCAGATATCCTTTGTTCTAAGTAAAAGGCATCAATGTATGTCAAAAAGTATGCTCAAGCTTAAAATTCCCAAGATTTATAGAATCATAAGCAGGGATATAACACTTTATTTGATTCGATGAATAATACTGTAGGTGGTTCACTTTGTTCATCAAATTTTTACATTTGTTATGTTTAACTGGTTTTGTCATACACCACATTCCAAATTATTATGCAAATTAGATTTTAGTGTCATAAGCGTTCATTTTTTTGTTTTTATATCAAACTCACGGATGGCATATTAAAGAAAAAGGATATCTCTGCTGCTGAAAAGCCTCAAAGAGTGCAATGCCTTGGACAACGTATGAAAAAAATTGGAAATTTCACAAAAACTTAAGCGTTGATCATTGTACTGTGAAGAAATTTGTGGCTGATTCAGGGCACAGACGGGTTCATGCGGATAAAGGCAGAATGAAGAAGGTTTCTGACGGACAAATTTATTGTATTGAGACAGCAGCTGCTAAAATGCTATTACAAAGCAGCAAACAGGTATTTGAAGCTGCTAGTGCCTCTGGAGTCCCACTAACCTCCGGGTGTAGGATCCTCCAGAGGCTTGCAGTTGTGCATAAACCTACTATTCAGCCACCCCTAACCAATGCTCATAAAGCAGGAACTGTTGCAATGGGCCCAGAAATACATAAAGACTCATTTTCAAACAATCCTGTTCACTGATGAGTGCTGTGCAACCCTGGATGGTCCAGATGGATGGAGTAGTGGATGGTTGGTGGATGGCCACCATGTCCAAACAAGGCTGGGATGTCAGCAAGGAGGGGGCGGAGTCATGTTCTGTGCAGGAATCATGTGGAGAGAGCTGATAGGTCCCTTTATGGTGCCTGAAGGTGGGAAAATGACCTCAGCAAAGTATAGAGTTTCTGACTGACCACTTTCTTCCATGGTACATAAAGAAGCCTTCTGTAGCAAAATTATCTTGATGCATGACAATGCACCATCTCCTGCTGCAAAGAATCCCTCTGTGTCATTGGCTGCTATGGGCATAAAAGGAGAGAAACTCATGGTGTGGCCCCCATCCTCCCCCGATCTCAACCCTATTGAGAGCCTTTGGAGCATCCTCAAGCTAAAGATCTATAAGAGTGGGAGGCAGTTCACATCAAAACAGCAGCTCTGGGAGGATATTCTGACATCTTGCAAAGAAATTCAAGCAGAAACTCTCCAAAAACTCACAAGTTCAATGAATGCAAGAATAGTGAAGGTGATATCAAAGAAGGGCTCCTATGTTAACATGGAACTTGGCCTGTTAAGATGTTTTTTTTGATTGAGATAGCTTTTAATTTCAGTAAATATGACCTCTTAATGCTGCAAATTCAATAAATGACTATTTTCAGTTCTTTACAGTCTATAAAATATTTTAAAACTGTTGTGCATTATAATGTGGAACAGTGCATTTTGAGATTTTTATTATTGAAAAAAAAAGTTATCATTGGGAGGTCTGTTCAATAAAAACTGAATTATGTTCTAACAGTTGATTACTTTAAAAATATAATGACTGTCATTTGCATTAATATTTAGGAAAATCAGAAAAAAATGATTTGCATAATAATTTGGAACACAGTGTACAACCATGAGAAATAGTTCAGTCTCTTTTTTGTCTCAGAATGAGAGATGTTCTATTTTAAAGTATTTGTAAGCGATGGTATCTGCTTTGCAGCAGTTATTGAAATATTAATTTATCCATAACTGTTACCAACAGATAACAGTCTACTACACACCACAGATCGATGTGACTATTTAACCCTGTCTGTTTTGAGTAGAATTTCAACCAAATGTCCCAGTCTCTACTGCACTGGTTCTCAAATGGTGTGGCAAGGCACACTGGTGTGCCTTTAGCCAAGTCTTGGTGTGCTGTAGCAATTTGTACAACCATACATAATTACTACAACTATAAAATAACTCAAGGTGAGTCAGGACCACTTCTTCAAGAAACACACATGATTTGTGGTCATAGTTTTCCTTTACTGGCAGTTGTAAATTTGCAGTTCTTGCTTTTACTCATAAGTGGCTGGTCTAGGAAGGAGGAGCTTGGGTGGAGGAAGGTTGTAAAAAGTGGCTTGGAGATGGAGCAGCAAAGCACAGCCAGGTTAGAGCGGTTTAAATATGGCTGCATGAGTGTGATTAGCCAATAGCATGCTTAAAACTTCCGTGACTTCGGAGGTGAGCAGCTGAGTCGCTCGCTGACGTGACATCAGTGCAGCTCCTATTGTTGTGTGTGTAGCTCCACTTTTTTTGGCATGGTTAGGTAAGATTGGCACCCCTACGGAAGGGTGCCGAAAAGTGGGACAGGTACGGGTTGGTTTTTTTGGGACCCTTTCTCTATTGAAATGGCAAAAAAAAGCATGCCGTACCGCACCAAACTGAGCCGGACCGCTCGGCGGAAACAACCTATGAGGGGCCAAGCCCAGCTCCAGAAAAACAACCCCACACCATAATCCTCCCTCTACCAGACTTTACATTTGGCACAATGCAGTCAGACAAGTACCGTTCTCCTGGCAACCACCAAACCCAGACCCATCCATCAGATTACCAGATGGAGAAGCACGATTCGTCACTCCAGAGAACGCGTCTCCTCTGCTCTAGAGTCCAGTGGCGGCATGCTTTACACCACTGCATCCGACGTTTTGCATTGCACTTGGTGATGTATGACTTGGATGCAGCTGCTCGGCCATGGAAACCCATTCCATAAAGCTCTCTACGCACTGTGCTTGAGCTAATCTGAAGGCCACATGAAGTTTGGAGGTCTGTAGTGATTGACTCTGCAGAAAGTTGGCGACCTCTGCGCACTATGCGCCTCAGCATCCACTGACCCCGCTCCATCATTTTACGTGGTCTACCACTTCATGGCTGAGTTGCTGTCGTTCCCAGTGGCTTCCACTTTGTTATAATACCACTGACAGTTGACTGTGGAATATTTAGGAGTGAGGAAATTTCATGAATGGACTTGTTGCACAGGTGGCATCCTATCACAGTACCACACTGGAATTCACTGAGCCCCTGAGAGCGAGCCATTCTTTCCCAAATGTATGTAGAAACAGTCTGCATGCCTAGGTGCTTGATTTTATACACCTGTGGCCATGGTAGTGATTGGAACACCTGATTTCAATTAGTTGGATGGGTGAGTGAATACTTTTGGCAATATAGTGTATGTTCGCTTTATAAACTGGCTACAAACTGACCTTGGCAGCAATGAATGCAATCTATGTGGTAAATTGAATAGAGCACAGGTTTGCAGTCTCCCGTCGACACAAGAGGCCACAAAGCCTCCTTGTTTTCCAATCAGAGGCACTTATCAAAATCCCAAACTCTCTGATGTGAGACTTCAGGTCAAATCAATCAGGCTGAAAGGGTCTAATCCAGCAGGGTAATACAAAATAAAGGCTTAAATCAGAACAGACTTCCCAAAGAGGAATTATTGCTTAAGTGATGTGTTTTATTACTGCATAAAACCAGCAGAGAAGCATAGAGCTTTAAGACAGTGGAATTTTTATCCAGCTGAATGCAATGGTTATTTCTACTGATGGCTTTTCCCAAGGCAGGTTTTAATAGGGAATAATTTTACTTCTGTCCATCACTTTACACTGGAGGGAGCTGTAACCCTATTTAACTTAAAACTGGTGTTTGTAAGGCCTGTAGGCAGTGCAGGGATGGATTTGTTTACAGCCCTAAGTCTGCATCCTGCAGGCTTTCATCTTTAAAGGCAGTGATTTAAGGCCTCTGTGTTGTGTGGATTACACTTAGTCTTGTCTATCTGTCTGGGTTTTTCTTATATCTGGGGCTTATGTGGTGGCAGCTCACAATTCAGAGGGAACAAAATTAGCTTTGGCAGTAACAGGACTTGAAAAATGTATTGTTTGTGTGCTGAGGTGAGCAGGGAATTTCATACAATCAAGGAAAGCATAAAGCATCATATAGGGACCCCTTTTGTGTGTTGCTATGACTGCCAGCTTGGTGAGATAAAACAGCTTGTACTAGGAATGAGATTACACGTTTTACATCAAAGAAGTATATATTGCATATTGAGTGTTTTGCCAGCAGCTATAATTGGGGCATAACACTGTGTGATAACCGCACAGCTGAAGGATCTAAACCACTCCATTTGTGCAGCTCAAAGCTTTATCAGCCTGCCATTCAGAAGATGGCTAATCGAATTCCTCAGGGTCCATTCTGGTTCACATATTCCTTCCCAATAGTATCAGAATCAATGGCGGGATTTGTTAACCTAGATTTAATGTATAAAGAGGGTCATCAGGGAGGCACACTACTTAGTGGTCTTGTGATCAAGAAGTCTTGGACCACATGTAGACTCAGTGAAAAATTGATTTAACCATTTCATTGATCAGCTTTGAGGTCCTTAACTTTAATCCCTTTGTCTGTTATATCTCAGGAGCTAATGGGACTCTTGTCCCTTGAGAGAATTTCTGCCCGTGTCCTGTTTTAATTCAAGCTTTTGAAAGGATATGTGTTCCTAACCTAAATGAAAAATGACATTGAGTGTATTTTTTGTTAATCAGTGCAGTGATTTCTTTCTTTAGTACACTGGTTCTCCTCAGGACACTGGTTATCTATCTCCCCAGGTGGTTGACTGCAGTTTATTACTTTTACCTGGCATTGTGGGTGTCAATTAGTCCCCCATCAACATGGCTTGAAAAGAGAACCAGCAGGCCTGTGTGGAAACCACAGCATGGAAAAGAATGTGAGAAAACAATCTTAAAAGCTTAACCCCTGCTAAAGGAATTGGGTCAGTCAATGAGTCTTAGCACTTTTGAAACAGCTTGAAGATTTTCAATCATTAGAATTAGCTTCTTTTTAATTTGTGCTGCAGTCTTTCAGAGCATTGTGAGGTCACGGCTGTCAGGGCTGACACAAACGGGAGATAATTAGCACAGCTTTTGTGATGTTTCATGTCAGCATGCAAACTTATATTAGCTTATATGTGCTCTCCCTACATCTCTCATCTGTGACAAACAAGCTCAAGACATTCTGTAGTCTTACTAAATTTGTTCCCTCTGTTTGTTCAGTTTCAGTATTAGTGCTGTTATTTTATTACAAAAATTAAACAAGTTAGTCACATCACCATGCTGTGATCACATCTATTGTATATCCCTCAAATATAAACACATATTCACACTGTATTTATTGAAGTTTCTCAACAAAAATGTTCCCATTTTTGTGACATTTGAACGCATTATAACATATAGAATACAGTCGTCTAATTTACTGAGGTTACCTGAACGCATCATATTTCCTGTCTTCAGCTTGTGAAGTTTGCAAAATAACTTCAATTTTACCAGTTTCACCACAGATTTCTATACTGGATTAATACTGTTAACAAACAGGACTGTCTCAAAGTTTCAGAGCACTTTTCAGCATTTATCTGAGCAGCTGAAGAAGAAAACTGTCCTGAAGCAGCTGAAGAGTGGTATGACCACGGCTTGATCCTGTGTTGTTGTTAGCGTCTTTGCATTTTAGTTTTAGTCATATTTAAGTCATTTCAGTTTTAGTCTAGTTTAAGTCAAAGAAAACTAAAAACGTTGCAGTCTACTCCTAGTCCTTTAAAAGTCCTCACATTTTAGTCATTATTTTTAGTCCAAGCATTTATTTTCTTGCCTAAATCTGGTACCAAATCATGGTAGTGTGTTCTCTGCACTCTGTCAAACCTGGGGTCCCTGCTTTCTACAGCTGAGAGGCAGAATAGCAACAGATGCACTGTTTTTTTTTTACAGATATACCTACAGTGGAGAAATGTCACAGATTTGAATGTCTGACAAAAACTAAATTACATTTTAGTCTAGTTTTAGTCATCTTGATGAAAACTAAACTTAGTTTTTGTCAGTTTTAGTCATCACAGATCTATTTTTGTTAGTCTTAGTCTAGTTTTTGTCATGGAAAAAAGGCTGTGGACGAACATTTTTAGTCATAGTTTTAGTCAACAAAATTAACACTGCGGTGTAAAGTTCATCACTGCAGCATGTGCCTACAATTTTGGTTTTATCTTAACTTACATTCTCCAGCTTTTTAACAAGAAAATTACCATTAAGCAGACCTGGACCCCTTCACCCCCAGGCACGTAAACATCCCTGCTGGAGGACCACGGGAGCAAGTTGTGGTCAAACTTAGTCATAAGATTAAATTGCGTTAATATTTTTTTTAACATGTTAAGGTTTCAAGATTAATCACAAGCGTTAATGCTGTAATGTTAACTGGCCTAATTAATATCCCACCACCAGCCAATTGTGTTTTTTTTTTTCTTTTTTTTTTTTTAACAATATCTGGTGAATTTTTCACAACCTAACAGCCACTGGGACAGGCAAATAAAAGTAACATGACAGTAAATTACATAAAATAAGTGCCTTTTTTATTAACTTGTTTGTACCAACATCAT
The DNA here is from genome assembly GCF_018320785.1 of Cheilinus undulatus. Taxonomy (NCBI): domain Eukaryota; kingdom Metazoa; phylum Chordata; class Actinopteri; order Labriformes; family Labridae; genus Cheilinus; species Cheilinus undulatus. The sequence goes on from NC_054882.1 coordinate 36,699,854, forward strand.
GACTAGAACCCAGCAGACCCGATCACTAATTGACTGAAAGACCCAGCTTCCTCCCAGTGTCAGAGCTGCTGTCAGATGTTTACAGTCAGCTGTGAGCTGGAATGTGCTGGTATCATTAAAGTACTGCTGCAGCTGTTCTATCTGCTAAAGGTGTTTTTAAACTGACTCACTTTTAAAAAAATCCAAGTCCGTTAAACAAGGCCTGATTTCTGGTGTAAGATTGCAGGAATTTTGCTCCAAATTCTCTTAAATCTGACACTCGTAATTTAGGAAAATGCTGCATGAATTTCCAGCACCCCTGGATGTCACACAGCAAACATGTGCATGGACAAGTACAGGAAGAACTGGTAAAATAAAATAATATTACACAGAGAGCATTTAATTTTGTTGAAGCTTTGGGAACCCCTCATCAGAGAGGTAATTTGTTTATTTGCTTCCTTGTTTTAATGATTACAACAAGACATGATACTATGATAATGCTATTAAATGAGGTCTAAGAGCCAACTCTTACTGCTGAGCTACGCCAATGATCTGAATCAGTCAACAGAGCCAGGATTCTAATCACTGGTTCTTTCTGAAAGATACTGCATCTTTATAACCATCTGTTTCTATTTCTCTCTCCCTCTTTCCCCCATGTTTCTCTGCTGTCCTCACTTTTCAATCAGGCTTCTTCTCTGTGCTGGACAATCCACCATCCTGGGACCTCCCTTCCCTCATTCCAGATGTTTTTTCTGGATTTTCAATCTCCAGGAGATTCGGCTCATGTCGTTCCCATTTCCTTGTGGGCATATTGCCCTTGTATCACCCTCCCTCTGTGCATTTGTATCTTTGCTTCAGTCTTTATGAGCAATGTGCTTGAGGTTTACAACCGGGTAGAATTATGTCATATTATCACATGATGAGCTATGATCCAAGAGACTTTTTAGTATCTTGCTATTTTGCAGTTTCCCCTCGGGGCATCTTATATATACTTATATCTGAAGTTTACAATTTCCTATCCATTATGGAGCTCTGGACAGAGGACTGAAAACACAAACACACAAAGAATGGTCTTTCTATGTCTGTTCTAGATGCTAAAACTTTTATTAAATGTTATACTACTGACATCTCTTCATTACAACGTGAACCAAACAAAAATCAAAACCCATGACTCAATTCAGCACCAAGCAAGTGAGCTGCTGTGAGACTGGCAGAAAAGATCTCCTCACATTAACAAACAGTTGCTCCTTTGAGGAATAAGCAGAGCACAATTTTGCCAGAGTATCACAAACACAGCAGAAATCACAAGATATTTTGAGCATAGCACAGTAAAATGAACAGTAGGCATCAACACTTCTTTCCCTTTGCTGCAATAGAAAATATGTGTTAAGGTTTTTCAGGTTTTTTCTCCTTATTTTCTCAGTTATCTGCAGATTATGGCAGTATGCTGAAAATCTTGTTAACATCAGTCCGTCTGCTGCCATGTTCTTGCATTACTGACCTTTTACTGCTGCTTTGTGTCAATCCTAATTCTCTGAGTCTGTGATCTCATTTACAAGATGTTGGTGGTAAAATGATTTTATTACTTGAGTTGAACACCCGGTAGCTTTTTCCAACTACACAATAAAAAGGAAAAGGTGGTGCATGTTACTTGCAGTTGCTGTAGTTCATACTGTTTCCTCTGCTAACCAGACTCTTAATCCTCTACCTTCCAACATACTGCACTTTTCCCAAAAGGCAAGGCTTAACATTTAGCAAGAGAATAACAGAGCTTTACTGTCATTACAAATTTTACCATTAACAAACCATAAGGTACACATTTTAGCATTTATAAGTTAAAGGAGTTTAGCAATCTTGTTTGTCAAACTGTCCTGTTCTGAAAATACGCCATACTCACATAACTAGACCTACTTTGGTTACTGAGTATATACCATATTCAAAGTGGCCCTTATTATTGATGCACAAAGGCTGTTATAATGTTCTGATGTATTCCTGGTTGAAGATCGTAAAGAAAGTAAATAGTGGAGAAAAAAAAGTCCATCAATCCATTTTCAATACCACTTATCCCGTTGGGGGTCACAGGGGGGCTGGAGCCCATCCCAGCTGTCGTTGGGTGAGAGGTGGGGTACACCCTGGATTGGTCACCAGTCAATCTCAGGGCTTACATATAGAGACAGACAACCAGGCACACTCACACTCACACCTACGGCCAGTTTAGGCTACGTTCACACTGCAGTTAAAAGTGACCTGAATCTGATTTTTTTGCTCACATGTGACTCATATCTGATTTTTTCTGACAGTGTGAACAGCGCAAGTCACATTGAATTTGACCGTTTCGAATCAGATTCAGGCCACTTTGGTATGTGGTTCTAAATCGGATATGTATCTGATCTTTTGGAATTTGACTGCGGTGTGAACAGGCAAACAAAAAAATCAGATCTGAGAAAAGATCAGAATTGAGCATTAAGGTCTGCGGTGTGAACGTAGCCTTAGAGTCACCAGTTAACCTGACGAGCATGTCTTTGGCGGTGGGAACCCACACATGCAAGATGCAAACTCCACACAGAAAAACCCTGACTGGGAAGCGAACCAGAAATCTTCTTGCTGCGAGGCAACAGCGCTAACCCCTGTGCCGCTGTGCAGCCCAGGAAATAATGTGGTAAATATTTATCTTCTGTATTACTCTATATTGAGTACATTTGCTGTAGCGCTTTTCTTTATTTTGTTCATCTACAAGCAGAGCAAATTATACTCTCTAGACTGTGAACAAATGTTTTATTTTTCATAGTACAGTTTCATTTGATTTGAGTTAAATTTACTGAGGCAGGTTTACTGTGTAGTATCTCATAGGAGCAATGCCCTTCGGCACTATTTTGTCCTAAAAAATTGGGATAAAGTTGTTTGCAGGTTGATCTAATGTATTACCACTCAACTAAGGCAGTGAATGTGTAACCACAGTTGGCTCAGGCGTGCAGATGTTAACCTGCAAAGAGGATAGAAGACTATCAGTGCTAGCACTGCTAACTTCAGCCTACCCATTTCACACCATTCAACGGCAGATGCTGTGAAATCCATGCTGATGAATTCACACTCAGTTATCTGACTGTTTTCTTGGCCTAAGCCTAATCATTTAAGAGAATTCCAGTTTTCCTCTAATCAGCCATCTGGGAATATCCCTAGTTGATTCATCTTAAAATATGAATAGAATTTTTGATGAATCTTCAGTGTTAATTGCCCTTTAAGTTCCTGAATAATATTGAAGGCATGTTTTTATTGATATTATCCAGAATGTTCAACGAAACCAGAGGAAGGTGATGGCAGGTCCACTTCACACACCCATGAGGGAAAGAAAACACATTTTTATGGGTCTGCAGTGGACCTTCCTTCACCTTCTATACTGGGCTTATATTTAGCAATTTCTAAATGAAATGAAAATTCAGCCGGATCTACCCAGACATCACTATTCTGTGTTTTTACTTTGGAGCATGACCTTTAAGCACACCTTTCTGAGGCTCTACACAAGCGGACCTGACCACTGGATAGCAGCAATAGCAGATCAGCAGGAGGGCAGTCAGGCATCAGCTACAGATATGCCATTACAGGAATAGAGGCTGGATGGACTTGTGTTCACTGCAGGGTTTATGTAACTCTCCCACTTTTACCTTGATGCTTAGTCAGTGATGCCTGTTGACAGTTTTCACAAGAGTAATCCACAAGAGAAGGAATGAAGTCCCCAAAATGTAAGAGCTTGTCCTCTTCTTTGCTTCTTCTTAACGTTTTCATATTTTTATCATCATCATCATCATCATCTTTATTATTATTATTATTATTATTATTATTATTATTATTATTATTATTTTATTATCACTATTATTATCATTATTTTATTATGATTTTTAATATTATCATTTTTATTATCATAATTAATACTATTATTATCATTATCTTTATTATTATTGTGTTATTATTATCATGATTTATGTATTTATTTATTAATTATTATTATTATTATTATTGTTGTTGTTATTATTATATTATTATTACTAGTATTATCATCATCATCTTTATTTTTATTTTTATCATTTTTATTTTTATCATTATTATTTTTATCATTATTATTAAGCTCTGTGATTGACTGGCGACCAGTCCAGGGTGTACCCCGCCTCTCGCCCAATCACTACTGGGATAGGTCTGAGTCCTCCCACCACCCCACCCTGCAACCCCCAACGGGATAAGCTGTTTGAGAGGAGGAATCGACCTACGACCAACGTTCCCATAAAATCTTTACATGAGGTTTTTCTGTCCTTCGCTCGGTGAAAAAAATTTCTTTTTTTATGTGCTTTGTGTCTTGCTCATTACATTCATTTTGTAAAACAGATACTGTAAATGTCTTTAAAAAGATTTGGTTTTTTAACACCCATGGGAGAAAGTCAGTTTTTCATGTTGTTGAGATGTTCTAAACACACACACACACAAATGCAAAAACAGGTGTAAGCGACCATGTATTAATGGAGGACATCAGAGTGAGGGGTGCACATTGAAAGCATGAGAAGTAAAGTGAACTGGATTTGATTCACATGGCAAAGTTAAATATATGTCCCATAAAATCAAATTCACTCTGCAGAGTCCTCAATTGACCTTTCTATTTCTTCAAGAAAAAAAAAGGAAAATTAAAATGTCATGTACTCTGTGTTTAAACCTCTCAGGGGTATAACTACAGTGGAAGTATAAATCCTATTTATCAGCCCAAAATGTCAAATGTAGAGTTGATGATATTTATTATCTTGCCTCTGGCATTATTTTACAGGAAATGCAGGAAGACATTTGGTGACAGAATAACAATTTAAAAGGCAATCATCTACATTTAATGCTTCAAAATATGTAAAGATAAAAATTTTGTGTCTAAAAATGCATCACAAGTGATTTTTGGCGCTCACATAATAAGTAATGGCAGCAATGGAGCAATACAAAAGGGACACATACATTTTAGTTTATGCTTTATTTTTTTCTTTAGCATGGTTTTCATAAATACCAGAACTGGGTCTTTTACTCTTTGGTCTTTACTGCTTCTATTTTTGTCTCCTTCTCATTCCAGAGTGTCAGACGGCACAGGAGGGGGAGTGGCGAACCAGTCTTTCGCCAGGGAGAGAAATGGTTGTCTAGCCAGAACCCCATAGAGACATTAGCCCCACAGGTACATGCTAATGACGACAGTGGAATCAATATTCCTGCCATCCTCCCCACAGCAACACACACACACACATACACACACGCCCCACACGTACACACTGATGCACACAGACACACACACTCTTAAAGGGATTTTTGCACTTGGAAGGATGGCCTTCCATCTACTACATTTAGTCCAAAATCCTGTTAGAGATAAAAGAGACTTACAGGTAAATAAATAATATATTATTTAATAAAATATTTAATAAATGCAAATTAACCTATATACAATTTACAGTAAAAAAATATGCTTCAGCCTGTACAAGAAAAACTGTACAAAAGTTACAGCAAAGTAAGCAGTGTTTTATAGAGACAGAAATTAAATTTTACATATTTACAAGCCATTGCTATAATATGGTTGATTAATTCTGTGTAGTACTTTTTACAAAGCCAAATTAGCTTCTATTTCTCTTCATGGTTGAGTCAGATATTCTCTCCATATTTTCTTGGAGCAGTGTTTCTAGACCCCCAAAATAAAGGTGCCAGAGACCGGGGACCCCCGCTGTACCTGGAGGTGGGAGAACAGCCATGCACAATCAAGAATAGTCATGTCCAGACAAGGCTGCCCATAAGGGGGACAAATGGGCAAGCTTTCTGAGGCCCAGCCAAATGTGGGGGACCATGGAGTTGGTGTGGAAAGTGATGAAAACTGGTTAAAATTTAGCAGAATTAGTGTAAAGTGGCAAATGTCTAATTTAAAAGTGTTCTGAGGTTTTCTTTGAGGGATCTGGAGATCCCCTCTCAGCCTCACCCCAACGTTGAGAATCACTAGCTACTTTCACACTGCCTCTCTTTTCCGTGTCTGCTACGCCTTTGTTCTGCAACGCTGTTTTGTATGAAAGCGACTGTTCTGCAATGGAGGGTCGATCTCGTCCCACCTCTGATCTGGATCGAGAGGAGGTATCAAAGCCATAACAGACTTTTCTGCAATGAGTGTGAAAGGATGTCACGGCATTCTGCAACAGCGAGTGTGTGCTGCTGTCTCCATTGACGGGAGAGTTAGAAAACCAGCGCGGTTTAATCGAGCGGCATTTCATCAGAGGAAACAACAGTGGGATAAAACAAAGAATAAAGTGGATTAACTGGAGAGACTGGGAGGTTAGAGAGCTGATCACACTCTGTACAGGAGAGGAGAGAGCAGACATCTCTGCTCACAGCAGCGTCTGAAAAGTTCCATGATGCGTTCATGTGAGCTTGGTACTCTGAAGTCTCCGACCTCCGGCGTAAATACGTGCGCTGTGACACTGCTTAATGTCGGACCTCCAACTCAGAAACATGGAGGAAAAAAGTCTATTGGATCTAATCGGTCAAAATGAATGTTTGTGTTATTTTCCCCATATTTCATTTAGAAAATACAAAGTTTTGAACCGAGAAATCCAGAGTTTTGAGTTGAAACTCATTGAAAGCAGCAGCTCGGGCAGCGGCTGCCATCTGATTACAGGACGCCAGGTTGTGTGTGTAAGCTCGGGCGTGCACGGCTGTTCCTTTTTGCCTTTATTGCAGAATCTCTGTGTAAAAACTGCTACTGTCTTATATATTTTGGTAAAGTGACCTTATCCTCATACTCAGGCAACAAACTTTCTTACTTTTTGCCAAGGGTCTACCTGACAGACAGACTGTTTCATATGCCCACTTTGTGTGTTATAATAACATTCACCTGGGAAACGTCTGTTTGGGGAAGGTGGGACTTTTTAAAGATTCTCAAAAGATGATTGGACGAATGTTCTGTCACATTCAGTACTGCCCAATCAGAGTGACAAGACAAAATGAGGTAACTTGAGCTTAGCAGAAAGTAAAACTCCTGCTGAAGTGTAAAAACATCTTTCCTTGTTAAGTCAAGTTTTCAGAGTGGCTCTATGCTTTTTTTTTGACAAAGAAATGTGGGCCCATTTCTGATGAAACTGCTGCTATACTGCAGCTGCATCTGAGCTAACTGCTACACCAGCAGCTACTGTATATTCTGGCTTACAGTACAACCAAACCCCGCCCTTAACAATTGCAAACTCAAACAGGTCAGGAGAACAGCAAAATCATCTTTGTCGTCACTGTCCCAGATGTGGTCCTGCTCTGATAAAACTGTCTCCTATAGTCTGGTTGAAGGGTGTCAAACTCAATCACAGCAGGGGCTGGATTCTGAATATAGGGCTACCCTAAGAGCCTAACAGGGTCAACATTTTACCATAAACTGTCAACCTTATTTTCAACAGTCATAAATTAAAGGGAAAGATTATAAATGGTTTTGTGATTTAAAAAAAGTCAAAATGATAGGCTTAAAGGCTCAAAATCTGAGCTAAAAAGTCAAACTTCTTGGTTCAAAAGGTCAAAGAACAAAATTAAAAGAAAAAAAAATGTTTTTAAAGGCAAATATATGACATAGAAAGGTGCAATCATGTTTAAAAGTTCAACGTGATATTACATTTGAAAAAGGTGAGTTTACAGGGTCAAAATATTTGTGAAGATATTAAATTGTGAGACTAAAAGGCCAAATTAAGACTGAATTTTAAATGATGAGTCCGAAAGGTCAAAATACAGGATTAAAAGTCAAAGTAGGGTGTTGAAAAGGTAAAAACATGAGATAAAATTCCAAATAATTAGTTTAAAATGTGAAAATATGGCTTTAGATTTAAAATTATTAACTTAAAATGTCAAAATATGAGATTAAAAAGCCAAAATCATAAATCTTTACTCTTTCATTTTTGATGTCTTAAGGAGGACATTCTAAATCATCAAGGTTGAATTTATATGTTTATACTGGAGAAAATCTGCAGGCCTGATACTGGTGGCCCAGTTATAATAAAAATATGGTATGATCTTGCAGGATGGGTATAATTGTTCCCAGGGCTGGATTTGGCCCCCGGCAGGGGAGTAGCTAGGGATTTTGGGCCCCCAGAAAGAATATTACACAGGGTCCCCTTTAACCGGCTAGCCAAGCAACAAATGCCGAATCATTTTACAAATATCTGTGCATTTAAATGTATTTTTGAAGCATAACTTCTGGATTTATGAGCAATCTTTTTTACAGTGTTTAAATTAATTTATTTGCATTATTTCACAGCACTGGGCTATACAATTTAGACATTTTTGAGGAAGGAGCAGCCCCCCCCCCCAGCATTTTATTTTACTCTAATACAAATTTCTGTCTGTTACTTTTGATTCAGTAATGACACTAAGTAATAATAAGAATAAATAAACAAAAAATAATTAAACATTTTTCATTGCAGGCTTCCAAAGGGCCTTCCTATTGTGGGTAATCAGTACCCTTTTCCCCCTGTGCTATGCCCATGCCCCCGGGCCTTGAGTTTGACACCCCTGCTCTTATTTCCAAACTGGATGCTGGCGACAGTCATTGCTTTCGGCTTCCAGTACAACAGATCCCCACCTGTAGTGACCACCTTGTTCTCCTCAAATACTCTGATTGGTCAGGTCCATCTCAGACCTGACACATATGTTTCAGATTAGAACTTTGCAACATGGATTTGATGGAATCTGGACGATCCATCTGCTTTGCAAGATTCTGGAGATCTGTGAGACTCTTACGTCAGTTTGTTGAACTCCCATCAAGGAGGCACAATGAATGGAATACTGACTGTGTGTTGAGACAGACCATTTTTTGGCTTGTCTCAGCAATAAGAGGCTCCTCCAGCTCCCTAAAGGGTCTTTATGCACTACCACCATATAATGTGCATAATGTCCCTGTGCCTAGCCAAGCCTGACTCTGCTTTAGCTTTAACTTATTCACAAGAGAGAGCACTGTCCATCTTCTACTTTACCTCTCAGCAAAATGATGTATGGCATGAGGAGAATATTGAGGTTTGATACAGGCTTTAACACTGGATGGCTCATTTTAGTCTGGGACACTTCACCACAAAGATGTGTATTTAAACTACAGGGATAGTTAACATAAGAATAGCAATGCATGCACAAATTAATGTGAGGTAAAATGTTCCTTCCTGGCACTTTCTCTCTTTTTTTTTAACTTTTATCATTAAGATCATTAATTACCTTCACAGTTACAACACTTTTACCTCACAAAACTTTGTAAATTTAATGTGAACTTGCATCAAACTTCAGCTTCTCATGTTTTTCCTGCTGTTGAACAGCTTCTGAGCTCATTTTATTTTAACAAATATAATTTATGACCACTTCCACTTAGACTTGCTGCTGTTTTCCATATAACTTCTGCCTAATCTTATATTCTTAATCCTTACTTTAAACTTTACTAGAATATTTCCTCAGTATCTGTATCTGACACCAAAACAAACATGGAAACTGTCCCCATTCAGAGGTTTTATATTTTCAGCGCTGCCTTAATGAGGATTTTTGGTCCTCACAAGGATAGAAATGTCACAGAAAAAAAAAAATCTGAAACACATTTCACATGTGAGTCTGGGGTCCCCTGTGAATTAGTTACAGGGTAGTGTATGTCACACAAGATTTAAATTAGGGGAAGAAACAGGGCAGTGGGTTGACTGGATAAAAGCTGATGTTGTATTGAAGCCACACAGAGCAGAAGGCGGGGGACAGGAGTGAAGAAAGGGGAGTGGAGGACGAAACAAAATAGATTCCACAGGCACTTCTGTCCTTTCTACCTCATGCTGCGCTCTCCTACTCTCTGGTAGCAGACTGATTAATTTGGAAGACTGGATTTCCTCTGCAGCAAGCCAGCAAGAATGCATGTGGCACTTCCAATGAAAACTTCCACAATAAAAACCCAAGTGCTTGAAATGAAAATTATTTGATGTTTAGATTTATGGATGGATGGATGGATAAACTGACATAATATCTGACCACTGATCAGTGCTGTTTGTCCATAAGAAGCTTCTGACTTCATGCTAATGTGACATTTGATTTGATTACAAGACTGATAGTCTTCGTTACTGTCTTGTCTTATTTTTTTTATGGTGTCCATGATAATTTTATTTTTTCGGTGACACATGGTATTTGATATTACGTGTTTAATCAGTAAGTTTTTAGCATGAAAATTGTCTAAATACAGCAAAAATGAAAATGTCTCAGTCATCACACTGTAAAAAGTCTGACTAGTACTTACTCAATAAAATTAAGGCAACATAGTGACACTTGATATAACCATAGGTTGTACACATTTGATTAAAATGTATTAATCAGTTTAATTAAATCTAAACAAAAAAATGAGTAAATTTCAATGGCAAACAGGTATAAGGTTTGTTTTTATGTAATATGTTCCTAAAAAATATTAAGTAAATTGAACTGAATTTTTAAAAAGTATGAACATTAACTGAAAAAGATGATTTATTTTAATTCATTTTCAAGAAAAAAAAATCAATAAACGTTTAATGAAAATCGCTGGAAAGTTGAATTATTTTTACTAATTATGTGGTAAATTAGTAATTTAAATGTATTACTTTTTAGGTCAAAATTGATTTAAAATTACAAAATATTTGGGGAAAATATAAACAAAACTACTCAATTTATTTAGATGTCACTTTTTTTGCCATATTATTTTTAAGTATATTTAACTCAATTTTACCTACTTAGCGGTATACACTTAGCCACTTAGCTTCAGATCACAACAACAGATCATAATTCATTGAAAGAACAGCACAAGCATTTATTTGTACAGCTTTGCGCAGATACAATTTATCAAACATTGCCAAAAAGCAAAATTCCATATATAGTCCAAACATTTTTCACCTTTTCTCTTTTGTTTTTGCATATTTTTTTGTGATGTTTTTGTGATGTGATGATTTGTTTTTATTATGTACAATTTACTCACATTTCTTTAGAAAAATATCAATTAACCTCAGTCTCAGTTTCTACAGTGCAAGTTCTTAAAGGTGATTGATTTGTCCCATCCAGAACTGTCATTGTGCAAGGAATGCTGATTTTATTGAATTACCAAATAAAGAATGATCAGGAAATGGCTGAAAAGGACTTTTTGATAGATGTAAAAGCCTCCTAAGCCACTATTTAGAGAAAAAGAAACCATTAATGTTACTGATCAATAGAGAGAGCTTTAAATATGATCTAGGCGTGGCAGAGTAGTGATGTGAGTAGTGAGGATATGGTGATGATAGTTTGGAGCTCCAAAACAAAGCAGCCATCCTCGATACCATGTAGTTGTGATACGTCTTGAAGTTAGTAAGAATTGGCGTTTGAGTTTGCTGAAAAATCAGCGTTTTATTTGGACATTACTGTCATCCTTTAAAAAACAAAAAGTAAGGAAATTTGTATTTGCTAGATTATTTCTTTGTTGTCACAATGCTTCTTGGCAATAAATCTCATACTGTTGGAAAGCTTATTTCCTTTTTAAATGGTGCCACATTTGTAAGGAGCATGCATTTGTGAGATGAGCAGCAGAGCTGAGTATGTGGTCTGTGCCCATAAAAAATCCGACAAATTGTCTCTGGTTAGGCCAAACAGCTTATTTTGCTGTTGCTACTGACTGTTTGACACCCCCAGAAGACCGTTTCCTCACCCTGTCATCACTGAGGAACTGTAGGCTCTCTTCCACAGATTTGAAGCCATGGGTTGCAGGACGACATGGCTGACGGTTCACTGCCGAGACAATCCAGAGCAGACTGCATGCAACCAATCTCCGGCCCCAGGGCTGCCCGGGGGCCTGTCATAACTGCCCTTCACCATCAGGCACGTTTGCACTGGTGTTAGCAACGCATGCACTGGAAACTGAACATGTGGAGGGACGTTATGTTCAGTGATGAGTCTAAGCTGATTGCTGCACTGATAGAGTAACACCTTTTAGTGACGGCAGTGTGATGGTGTGTGGTGGCATCTCCCTCACTGGAGAAACAAGACTTGTCATAATTGGATGCAATCTCAATGCAGAGAGATATAAAGATGAGATTCTGTAACCAGTGGCAATTCCGTATCTCCACAGTCTGGGACTGAACTCTGGCCTCCAAGATGACAAAGACTACCTCCAGCATTTGGGAGTGGAGAGGATGGAATGGCTAACGAGCAGTCCTGACCTCAACGCCACTGAACACTTGTGGGATCAACTTGGGCAAGCTGTTCGTGCCAGAGTGACCAACACAACCCCGTTGGCTGACTTGTGACAAAACCTGGTTGAAAAATGGGATACCATCCCACAGCAGTGTGTGACCAGGCTGGTGACCAGCAAGAGGAGGAGGTGCCAGGCTGTTGTGGCTGTGTATAGTTCTTCCATACGCTACTGGGGCTAAATTAAGAAATAGTTAAATTTCTGATATGTTTTCCTTCTTAAGACTTGAATCAATCAAACCACCAAAAAAAAAAAAACAAAAAAAACAAAACAAAACAAAAAAAAACAAGAGTCAATGGCAATGTCAGTATTTTGAGAGAAGCAGCAGTTTAGTTGTTTTAGGGAGTTCAGTTGTTGGCTGTGTACAAGGTATTAGAGAAACATGAGTTAAGTCATTATCAGGATCCATATAATCAAGGTCTGCTTTATTTTTTTAATTGAATTTTCCCAGTAATGTTTTAATTACACTTCTTTTTTGGCATAAAACACTTATTACAGGGCTTTTCAGTATTTTAGCGGAGAAAAGTCCTGACAAGGAATGGTTTATTCAGATGCTAGTCCAACTTTTAGAGTCGATTTCTAAATGCTCTTCTCAAACACATCTCCTTCATGCCTCCGCTCCTCCTTTCCCACCTGTTTTCCCATTTCCATCACACTTCCTTTCCTGTTTCGGTTTAAGGCAGGGGTGTCCAAACTATGGCCGCAGCCAGAAAATTATTTAAATTAAATTAAATATGTCCCACAGTGCAGCATGAAGCTTGTGCTACACTGTGGACCCGTCCAAACAGACGAAAACGGTACATTGCCGTTTCGTTTTGAAAAACTTTTCCATAAAGATGAGATCGTTTCAGGAAATATCCGTAGAACCACTGAAAACCCTGTTGTGCATATGCTAAGCCTGTACGTGGCGCTGTATTGCTGCCACAGAAATGCACCAAAAGAGAGAAGAAGATCACAGAAAACTGACACAAACTTTCTTCTAGTTGCCCTTCTGGTTGTTCTCTGCGTTGGATTTAAGAACATATGGTGTGTGCATTTCGCAGTGGTGGTAAAGGAGCATCAGATTTTACTGTAAAAGCCATTACAAGCTCAGTAGCTACTGCAGCACGAACACAACCCTGTAATCTGCCATTGTTTCGCTGGACCCGCGCAGGCATCTTAAGAGCTACACTGTGTGTGACGTAATTGTTTCAAGAAAGATGCAGTTGGCCATCCACACGGAGACGAAAAGGTAGTCATTCACGGATTTGTGCACTCTGGGACCTGGTTTCTAAAAGTATCATTTACAGTCACCCAAAACGCCTTTTCCATATGGATGAAATGCTGATACGACAAAAAAACTTTTGCGTGTACTCCTGAATTCGTCTCCGTGTGGACGGGCCTGTATCATTCTTCGTACTTTCGAAACAAGGCAGTGCAACCATGCTAGTACTATGAACAAACATTTTGAGCAGGATTTATAGCTGTTTTTTCAGAACTAAATTGAGACAACACTATAATAGTTAAAACATTTGCTACCAAATAATACGGCCCGCTGAAATCTGATTAGCCTCCCCAGAATCCTTAAAATGATTTGTCATTTGCCTTGTCAGCTATCAACTAGCCATTTACACATACCCGATCACTGAACATATCTTGACCAACATTAGATTGGTTTTACTAACTTTAATATCAAAATGAGATCTATAAAAGTGGCCCCACCATCCTTGTATAATTCTGTATGTGGTCCCCAATGGAAAAAAAGTTTGGACACCCCTGTTTTAAGGTTTAAATTCACATCTGAAAACAAGATTCTGTGATCAATTTAAGTAATGATATGCATCTCAAAGGTTATCTATCTGTCTCTTTAGGCAGAAACTTTGATTTACCAGTTTGGAGGGTGTGTAGGTTCTTCAGATGTGGCGAACCCTAATAGTGTTAATATGCCCTGAAACAGAGCACCCCTGAGGCAGGGCCATACCTCTTCCCCCGCATAGTGGCTGGGCTAACAGCTAGAGAGGGAAGTGTTCAGTAAGCAAAGCTGAGAATAACAAATCCAGAAGGAATTTGACTGCTCTCAACATATTTACATATTCCCTCATCCTTGATCTAATCAGAAGCTTGTCTGCTGCAATTGCATATTTTGCAGACAGGACAAGGATTAATGGCGGATCCTAGAAAGGAAATTGAAAAATTGCATGCAGGGAGGGTAGGAAATGAAAGCAGGGGTATTTTTTTCTAATTAAGTAAAGACAAGGAAAAGTTAAACCATGTATAGAAATTAAAATATACTGCTGCTATTGTCTGCTTGAAAGAAATATACAGGAAAGGTCAAATGACACATTTTAGTTCAAAGGGGACAGAGCATCAGGTAGATAGAAGTCACTTATCTATCTACCTGAAGCTCTATCCCCTTTGAACTAAAGCAAATAGATCCATATTTGCTTAAAGGTCACATATTTTACCCTTTTAAGACAAGTTTATATTGGTCTCAGAGGTCCCTAGAACATGCCTGTGGAGTTTGTTTGAAAAAACACTCCAGTACAGGATATTTTCATGTCTAAGAACTTCTCTGTTTCAGCTTTGCTTAGAATGAGCTAATTCTGTGTCTGTGGCTTTAAATGTTCTTTTAAATGACTCCACCCTCTCAGGAAATGGATGTGGCTTAATGGAAGATCAGGAGAGGAGGGTGGAACTTTCTTTCAAGCGGGGAGGGCCAACTGAGTCTGGGGGCGGAGCTAATTCCCCACATGACATCATGAGGGGGAAATCTGAGAATGTCTTGCTTCAGCACACATTTTCCAAAAAGTGGAGAAAGAGAGGGGGTGAGGGGATGGATTTCTCTGATTCTTGGGGGGATTGTGGACAGGCCAGGAGCACATATTTTTGTTAGAAAAGCCTGAAGAACTGTATTGTGCGTAATATGTCACCTTTAAGTCACTTTAAATGAACCATGAATATGCTAATGATGCATGCATGCATTATATGCATGATAACCTTTCATATTAAAATTAAACATCTTAAGTTGAGCCACAAGTGTTTTTAAAAATTATTTATTTTAAAAGCAAGAACACAACTGATGTCACTCATTAACCAGCATTCATCCGAGGCTAGCTTCAGACAAACCACAAACAATTTTTGTGACAAAAATGAAAATACCAGAAAATGTCCCGTTTTATTTTCTTCAAACAGGAAATGGATCTGCCAGAAAATACACTGACCCAATCATTCCTATGCTACCTGTTGGTGAACCTGTCATTATTGCAACCGGACTAACAGACTTTACATGACGAACCTAATGTAATATCGTCATCAATGATTTGCGTGTCTTGGTAGTTTACATTGATTGGTCATTTGGCTGGCGGGCATCTGACGTCAATACGTTGAATAACGCGAGTCTTGAATGTTGTAAACAATGAATGAAATCGTCATTCCTACCATCAGATTATTGTTGATTTTCTACTACCAAAATCGAAAACTTGAAGAGCTGTACATAAGGCTGGTCCGAGTTCATCTTATGAGTTTTATCACTGGATGACAACTTTATCGTCGTCGACAGGAAAGGAGAAGAAAGTATGCAATGCTTCGAGCCATTGCAACACCAACTCGGGAGAGAGTGTATGTTTTGTAAAACTCTTGAAAAGATGAGCTGTCAGTAGTGAGGTATAACTTTATCTACAATTTTATGAAATTTTCTGTGCTTGGACAATCCCCATTTAACATAATAACAGACACTTCTTCTCCTCGCGTAATGTAAAGGAGCTACCGTTAGCCCACTCTGTCCAGGCTGCTGGTTAATTTCAGTCCATGAGATTGTTGTGGGCTCTTCCGCGACTCATTTTGTTATGGTGATGGATTTCCTTTGCTGGTAGTCATGTCGTAATTTCCTGTCATTAATACGAAGGTCCAAACCTTTCAAAATAATGCTTTTACACTGGGCATGAACCAGACCGGGGTTCCGTTTGGTCTGGACCGAGACCACCTCTTTTGGTCGGACCAAGGCCCGGCTGTCTGGTCCGGACCACGGCCCAGGGGAGGTTTCGCACCTATCATTTTGGTTCGCACCAAACGACGTAGGTGTGAAAGCCCCCTAAAAACTATGACTAAAAATGTTCGTCACCAGCCTTTCTTTTTCCATGACAAAAAATAGACTAAGACTAACGAACATAGATCTGTGATGACTTAAAGGTGCAGTGTGTAAAACTGAATATCAACATCTAGAAGTGTGTTCTAGATTGCATTTCTCTGCTGGAAACTGTGGCAACCAGTTGAATTTAATGTGTATCTGTAATGTGAATACAATACAATACAATAACTTTATTTATCCTTTTTTCCTCTATGTTACCATGGAAACATTTAAAAATCCAAGATGGCGGCATCCATGGAGGGGACCCTCCCTATGTATGAATTAAAGGTATATTCTGAGTTGTTTTTTTTTTTTTTTTCAAAACAGCTATTTTTGAATTTAGATGACTAAACACTTATTTAGATAGACCGTCTTAGAAATGTTTTGCCTTATTTTACCACGTTTGTTCAGCTAAATCCTACTAGGCTAAATATCACACACTGCAGCTTTAAACTGACAACAAGTGAGTCTAGTTTTCATCAAGATGACTAAAACTAGACTAAAATGTAATGTAGTTGTTGTCAGACATCCAAAATCCGTGATATTTTTTTATTTATTTATTTTGTAAAAGTTGAACTGAACAAAACAGTCATGCCTTTTTGAGTTAAAATACAGCAATGGCTTTATTAACGAGTGCATATGTTTCTTATATTTAAAAATGGCGTGTGTATTCCAAGTAATCTGTGAGTTATGAAGGAAAATGTAAAAAATGTTACAATTGCCCCCGGTCTCCCCTATTTCACCTGCTGCTGTAAATTTCTGATCTTATTTCCTATTGTCCTGTCTCTGTGAAACAGTCTAAGCTACATACCCTCCTATGTAAAATACGCTTAAAAATAAATTTGAGTTCAGTTAAGCGGAGCTTTTAATGACTGTTAGATCATTTTTGTTCTGATGAACTAAATAGACCAAAGTATGAATCTAAATAAAATTCACTTATTGTATTCCAGACTTTTACTCTGAAGGGAAAAAGCACCTCAGCCTCGCGGTAACTGCATCTGCTGGCTTGACGATCCTCTCTCTCCTCTCCCTCTTTCATCCTCTCTCTACCCGCCGTCACCCAGCGAGGCACCGACGTCTCGTTAAACCCGGAGCCGCCGCCGTCAGGAAGAATGAGCAACGGAAGGCTAAGCAGATTTTAAAAGAACATATGTGAAGATTTTTGGAGACAGAGTGTTGGGAGACCAACTCTGTGAGAAGACTGCATTCACAGTGGTGCAAGTGTGCCAGTCAAAGTGAGAGCCTCGGACTCCCCACTCAGTGATGTAAAACGTGAGGGTGAATTTTGGCATGTGGAGGAGCAGGTAAAAGGTAAGAGTCGTGACACTTAAATGAGCATTGAAGTGAATGAACACTGTAGATTGGTGCTTTAGCTGCTTTAGTCTGTTACCAGCATGAAAGAAAACCTGCCATTGCACGACACTATAAACTGACTGTTAACTCGCAGGAAAATGATATTGACACCTGGTTTCATCAGCGGGAGTATAGGCGTTGTCTTTATATAGACAGAGATGTGGGGGTTTGGGAAGGATGCAAGTAAGTGATATTAAACAACTGTGAGATTCCCATGACGTGCATGGTGATGAATAGAGATAAAAGCTCTGCCTCCGTTTGGGATGTGATGTAAGGGGAGAGGGAAAAGAAAATGTGGTGCATTCAATGTGTGAGTTTGGGTGGATGACGACACATTCACTCACCCCATCTAGCACAAAGGAATCAGTTAAGTGAACTTGTGTCAAAATTTAACTGAAGAATTGTGCAAGGTTGATTGGCTCAGCTATGCCTGGTGCATTTTCATTTTTGAAACTGAATAAAGCACATCAAAGAGATTACATTTGTAGCCCACGCTGGATGACATGATGGCACAAACACACTTCACAAGGTAGATTAAAAAAAACCCTCTACGAGATGCTCAGCAGGGATGACACATGCTCTGTATGAAGTTGGCGGCTGGTGCTCTGCTGTGAGTCAAAGTGGCCCTGCAGCAGAGGAACAGTCCTTTTTTTTTGTAAACCCCCCCTCCCCTTCCCAACAGAGACCAGGATCTCTAAAAGCATGTGGGGGTGAGATATAGTGTAGATATATCCTTTCATGCGGGTGAGTGCTTGCAAAAAAGCCTCACTTTACACACTTCTATCCTGAGCTTAAGTATGAGGAATAGGACTGAATTATAAATGAGTTATGCTCCAGCCAAGGGACCCCAGCTACTGTCTCTCATCTGACTTTCGTGGGCATTAATTGAGTAAGGCAGAGCAACAGTAATTGTGTGCAAATTTAATCTAATTCATCTTTTTAATGGAGAGCAGAGAAAGTAGCCACAAATGCATTTGTCATCCACATCTAAAAATAAAATGAGAACTGTGTTGTATGATTTATGAAGATAAGCAAATCCTCCAAATTTCCACTTTCTGCTCATAAATGTAGAATAGAAAAGTATGTCTTCAAAGTTTTCCTGTAAAAACGAATCCAGGCACAGGGATGTCAGTGTTTTGACAACTGCCGCCACTGCTGTCTTCAAGCAAGAGGGATGCTAATGGAGGAGAGAGAGGATACAGGCGTTACCGCTGCAAGATAGAGAGAGAGTGAGCGTGCGTCTGCGAGAGAGAGTGTGAGGCGTTTCCATGGAAACCTGTCAGGGGTGTGTTTGGTCCCCGGAGACGATGAGGAGCGGAGGAAAGGAGAGAGATGAGAGGCGAAGAGAAAACTATCCCTCGTTAAGGGTGAGAGGGGGATGGGAAAAGGAGATAATAGAGGGAAGAGGGGAAGGTGGGATTGCCCCCCCCCACTCTTCTCCTCCACCCCCCCTCTCATTGTTTGTTTTCCCTTTTCCCATGCTGTGTTTTCTGCTCTCAGGCTTCCTCCCCTCTTCTCACGCCACCTTGTCTCTTCATATGGAAGTAACAGGCAGGACTTGTCATGGCTTGGTCCATGTCATATGGGAGCTGTGATGATGATTACAAGTCAGCCATGGGTGTGATATTTTTTAATTCATTTGGGGAAAGATTCTGTGACTTTGTTCACTATTCATTGCTTTATTGCACTTCTTAACTGTGTCTTTTAATAGCCACAGTAAAAAAAGACCACAATCTTCACATCCACGGTCAAGTTCAAACCTCTTATCACTCCTTTTGAGTGCAATCCATCTGGTGACGGCAACAAGTTGACACCGTCTTCTCACTTTTATTCCCCCCAGATTGTGTTTATAATCTGAAAGAAAGAGTGTTGCTACCCTCGCATGGAACTGTGAGAACTTGTATTAGTGGAAATAACCTGGCACATCTGAAACACATTATCAAGGAAATGTTAATGCAAAAGTTAGTTCATTAAAGCAAGAGCCCTTGAATTGATTATGCATAGTATGCCCTTGATATTTACCCATTAGGACAAAAACACCACATGTTGCAGCAACAAGTGTGACCTAAATATTTTAAAGCATGTATCAGAATTATTTCATTTCTTTAAAGCATTATTTTTTTATTTAATTACAATTTTTATAAGCAAGCTCATGCTAAAAAGTATGAGATGTTATGAAGAGACAGAGAGTTTGGAAACTAAAAGACTCCCCTCATTATTCCACATTTATTTTGTTGCAGACACCAGTTTTGAAAGGGGATTAATGACTAAATTTGGCCTTTTAAATTAAACTTCATCCAAATTAAAAAAAAAAGTACTTTCAATAAAAGTTGACTACATTAATTTGAAAAAAAAAAAAACCAAATCTTAGATTTTCTCATTTTTCATGTATTTTATTCATAGGATGGTATTGCTAGAAATGAGAATCAAATGGTATTGAGTTGTGTTTGTTGTCTTCCTCGTGCTATGTTTTGCAAGAATAAAAGCCGGCTCAGACTACACGATTTTTTTTGGTTGTTCACGACAGAACCACATCAGACTATACAACAAAAATCTTGCCCTGTCTTGGCCGACAACCTGGCCACACTACAAGGGTGATACTGACCGCTCGCCGTATACTGACGACACACACTGTCTCCTCAACTGAGGCCCCGTCCACGCGGAGACGAATTCAGGAGTATATGCAAAGTCTTTTGTCGTATCGGCGTTTCATCTACATGGAAATGGCGTTTTGGGTGACTGTAAACCAGTGGTTCTCAACTGGTCCGGCCTTAGGACCCACCAGTCTTTACTTACAACAAATTGCGACCAAAACATTTTAAACAATGCATATTCAGTTTATTGAATATGCTGCAGTTTTGAGCATGATTGGACCCAAATATATGATATGAAAAAGAGAAGGGCAAAACCTGACAAGTTTTATACCCTCTTTTCCCATCATTATGAGTAAATTTTTTTCTAATTTTCCAGAGGGCTTGAGAAATTACTTCATTATAATGGAAAAAATAGCTTTTCCCTTGCAAGAAGAGTAGATAAATTAGTTGAAATATCAACCAAACATTTAAATTTAGCCAATTCCACAGTAAAAAAGGGTGAAATAAAAGGTACTGATGCAGGTCCACTAAGGACTTTAGGACTTTTTGCCACAATTTTTTTTTACAGACATCTAGTCACGACCCACTTTTGGGTCCTGACCATAGACTGTAGAAAGAATTGGACAAACCCGGTGTGACGTCAGTCGTCTGCTTACAATAGGCGGACTCAAACAGCTCTTGAAGCCAATCCGTGGAGGCTTCCATATTGAAATCGCGGTCTCAACCGAACTTTGGATCAACCCAATGGCCCGCCCACTAAACTCAACTTCCTGTCATCCTGCTAGCTAGCATTCTAGTTGACAGGAATGGAGCCTCTGCCTGCCGAGCTATCTGTCAATCAAATGAGATGTACCAATCAGCTTTCATCCTAAATATAATCCAAAGGATCGTGGTACAAAAAAATTAATCCCCCGTACAGTGGGAGCACATTAAGACACTAGCTAATGAGACACATTTGGTGTTTTGAACCAGGCTGCAAACCAGTTTATTTCAAGTGTCAAAACTGGCTGTTAAACATGTGTCCAGACGGGACTTCCAGTGTTCCTGCAGCCCGCCTCAAGTGGACACTTGTGGTATAGCAGTTTTTTGCACTTCCGCATTGGCTTCATTTTTCAGGACCGGAGGTTGCCGCTTGGTCCTGACCCACCATTTGAGAACCGCTGCTCTAAATGATACTTTTTGAAAACGGGTCCCAGACTGCAAAAATCCATAAACAACTACTGTTTCGTCTCCATGTGGACAGCCACCCACATCTTTCTTGAAACTATTATGTCAAACATAGGGTAGCTCTCTTAAGACGCCTGCGCGGGTCCGGCCAAAACAACAATGGCTGATTACAGGGTTGTTTTCATGCTGCAGAAGCTACTGAGCTTGCTATGGCTTTTACAGCAGAATCTAATGCTCCTTCACCACCACCACTGCGAAACACATACACCAGATGTTCTTAAATCCAACGCGGAGAACGACCAGAAGGGCAGCTAGAAGAAAGTTTGTGTCGGTTTTCTGTGATCTTCTTCTCTCTTTTGTTGCATTTCTGTGGCAGCAATACAGTGCCACGTACAGTTGCTTGGCATATATACTACTTTTCAGTCGTTTTCAGTGGTTCCGTGCTTATGCAGATATTTTCTGAAATGATCCCATCTTGACAGAAAACTTTTTCGAAAAGAAACAGCATTATATAGTTTTCGTCTCTGTGTGGACGGGGCCTGAGTGCGAGTTAACAGGTTGGTGGGGGGGCGGGTCAAAGAGTGTCTTTCACTCTACAACAGGAGCACTCTATGTGATTGTAGTAGTCTTTTACTTAGAAAAAAGGGAAATAATCATGGATTGGGTTATGGCTAATAAGTATGGATGTATCAAGAGAAGGACAATATGGACTAGCTCTCTTTCAGTTAGGACTTAATGTATGCATGTGATAACGTAAATAAAATAAAATTTACACATTAGTCTTTGGGAATAAAAGGTGATAAAAAGTAGTCAATCTTGTAAATAATGATGCAAAGTTAAGGAGCAAATGTTTTGTTATTAGATGTTAGGATTCACGTCGTTGACATCAGGTCAGGGTGTCAAACCAGACGACGATGTAAGAAAAATTCTGACATGCTGGTCTTGGTAAATTGTAGTCGTGGGATGTGTCGTTAATTATGTCACACTACAGGACCGTTTGCCGTTCCCGACGCTCTAAATTAGGCCCGAGTTTTGATGATGGGCTGCAACATTGCAGCTGGGCTAAAATCATGCTGAATTCGTGTAGTCTTAGCCAGCTTTAAGGCAACATAATGGAAATGTGGAAGGCTGAAAAATGCAAGATGTGCTTTAGACATATCACTGAAGCCAACAAAGAAAAAGTCTTAAAGTGCTGCTGCTGTAAAATTAAAGGGGACAGATGCAAAATCACTTTTTTCAGGCTTTTCTAACAAAAATACAAGTACATCTCAAAAAATTTGAACATCATGAAAAAGTACAATATTTTTTTTCACTCATTTCAGAGAGTGAAACCCATATATTTTATAGACTCATTACACAGAGAGTAAAATATTTCAAGCCTTTTATTTCTTGAAACGTTGATGATTATGGCTTGCAGATAATGAAAACCCAAAATTCAGAGTCTCAGAAGATTAGAATATTGTGAAAAGTTCAATATCAAAAAGTCATAGTGTCATACCCTAATCAGCTTATTAACTCCAAACACCTGCAAAGGTTTCCTGAGCCTTTAAATGGTCTCTGAGTCTGGGTCAGTAGGCTACACAATCATGGGGAAGACTGCAGACCTGACAGATGTCCAGAAGACAGTCATTGACACCCTCCACAAGGAGGGTAAGCCACAAAAGGTCATTTCTAAAGAAGCTGCTTGTTGACAGAGTGCTGTATCCAAGCATATTCATAGAAAGTTGAGTGGAAGGAAAAAGTGTGGTAGGAAAAGGTGTACCAGCATAAAGGATAACCGCAGCCTTGAGAGGATTGTCAAGCAAAATCCTTTCAAGAATTTGGGGGAGCTTCACAAGGAATCGACTGAGGCTGGACTCAGCGCATCAAGAGCCACTACGCACAGCTGAATCCTCGACATGGGCTACAAATGTGGCATTCCTTGTCTCAAGCCACTCCTGAACCAGAGTCAACGTCAGAAGCATCTTACCTGGGCTGTGGAAAAAAAGAACTGGACTGTTGCTCAGTGGTCCAATGTCTTCATTTCAAATGAAAGTAAATTTTGCATGTCATTTGGAAATCAAGGTCCCAGAGTCTGGAGGAAGAGTGGAAAGGCACAGAAGAATTTGAATTTGAGTGTGCCAGGCACAGTTTGTGGTTAAAAAGGTGACCCTGTAGGCCCTCAGGTTTGTCCTGAATCCAGAATCCGGCCCCTGCTGTGATTGGGTTTGACACCCCCGCCATAGAGAATCTATGGGGTATTGTCAAGAGGAAGATGAGAGACACCAGACCCAACAATGCAGATGACCTGAAGGCCGCTATCAAAGCAACCTGGGCTTCCATTACACCTGAGCAGTGCCACAGGCTGATCGCCTCCATGCCACGCCGCGTTGATGAAGTAATTCATGCAAAAGGAGGCCCAACCAAGTATTGAAGGCATAGAAATGAACATACTTTTCAGAAGCCTGACATTTCTGTTGAAAATATCTTTTTTTTATTGGTCTTATGTAATATTCTAATATTCTAATCTGAGACACAGAGTTTTGGGTTTTCATTATCTGTAAGCCATAATCATCAACATTTCAAGAAATAAAGGCTTGAAATGTTTCACTCTGTGTGTAATGAGTCTATATAATATATGGGTTTCACTTTCTGAGATCAAACAATGTTGAACTTTTTCATGATATTCTAGTGTTTTGAGATGTACCTGTACAATGGGGTAATGCTTATGAAGAACTTTATCTTATTCTAAATAGATCGACCTTCCTCTTTATAAAGAGCTACATTTTCCTCTTAATAGATAATTATGCCTTTCCACGTATAAAGGGCATGACCACAACAGAGGGTTTTTTGCTTATACATATCAGACATAGTGTTCTAATATTACAGCAGCAATTGTGATGAACATATGACAAGGACCCAGGAGCAGAGCACGAGATGAGGTAGTAAGGTTTAAGAAGTTTATTTGACAACAACAGTGCAAATGATGGTGAGCTGGCTGCTGGTTGGCAGAATCACTGGCAGTGAGATGGAGACACTGCAAAAAAAGAAAAAAAACAAAAGAGGACAAAAGGGAGTTAGACAATGCAAAAACTCACCTAAAATCCCTAGATTATCAAAGTTTGAAGAGGAGCCAGGTTACCTGATTAGAAGCTGTAGTACACAGGTGTCTGAGAGTTCATCACCAGGTGAGGAGGTCTTGAGTGCAAAGGATTATTTGCAGCTGGGACACCTAACAAGCTGCAGCCGTGACCGGCCATGAGTGATGCCAGCTGAGCTGGAACTTAAGTGGGTGTGGTTAAAGTTTTACTCCAGCAGAACTGACTCTGTGTTTTTACTCCAACTCTGGCAGCAGCTGGTAATAACTACTCTCAAAAAAGAGTAAATTTTACTACTTTGAGTAAAACAATTTTTACTCTGGAAAAATTACTCCCCAGATTTTCCTGTGTATATAGAATATCATATAATGTAGGCCTGCACTACATGTTACTCATATTATTCTATGAAAATAGATTCTTTAAATCTATGAGCAAGCCTTTTTCACTCAAACGTAGCTCTGTTGCATGCAGGTTCCATAAGTGTGTTTGCTATCAGTGGATAACATATGAATGAATGAATGAATGGTTGACACATTGTACCTACCTAGCTCACACTGTCATCTACTGGAAGATTGACATAAAACTTTTTAATTGTCTTGGGGCGCAGGTGGTTTAAGGCGCTTGCGGTCAGCTTGGGTTCAAATCTTGTCTGTGGCGCTTCCTGCATGTCTCTCCCCAGCTCTCTCATCCTTGTTTCAGATTCTAAAAATAAGCCCAAAAATAATTCTTAAAAAAACAGTTTTTTTTTATTCTCCCAGCCTGCTCAACTCTTTTGAACAAGAGCCATATTTGACCAATGAATGGCACCGAACACCAAGAAATGCTGGTACTGTACTGTTTCAAATAAAACATACAGAAAAATAAAGAAAATTTTGGTATATTTTGCAACACTAAGGCCATCTGAGTCATAGTATGCAATTAACTGCGATTAATTGAGTAATTCCGTTTAAATTATTTGACAGCACTAAAAATAACACCCTAACAGACCATAGAAATCACAAGTATCTATTCAGGATGAAAAGGAGATTCAGTTCAGGCTTAAAGTCTTTTATGTCTCTGGTGTTCTTCTTAATCAGAGGCATAGCTGCATCAAGTGACAATGAAGAAAAAGTTCTCAAAATGCTGAGAAACAAAGAGCCTGAAATCATTTCACTGCTCGAACAACTTTGGTTGATGGAAGTAAGTCCATATCAATACTACCAGTCTTATTACTCCAGCCACAAAATGGATGCAATACTGTTATTTCTGGTTTTATCACATGCTTGCAGTTGAGATGGGAGACAACACTGGTGCCACTGATAGTTGAACATACCAGCCATGGTGCAGGTAAATACAAGTTCACCAGCAGAGTGATATAAGACAGAGAACAACCCAGATTGAGTCCAGTCTTCTGTTTTCAGATCAGTGTCAGTGTTTACATTGAAAGTAAATTACAGCACAGTAATCAGATTACAATTTGTTCTCTCATGTCTGATGTCTACTTCTACATTAAATGAGTGTGCTTGTTTTGCGGAGCAAATTAGTCTGTCTTTTAACAGTAAGCTTTATGCGTGGATTTATTGATGCAGGTTTTTCTTGAGCCTAGCTCAGTGATTTACATTTTTATTAAACTGTCTTTAACAAGGGGCTGCACAGCGGTGCAGTGGTTAGCGCTGTTGCCTCACAGCAAGAAGGTTCCTGGTTCGCTTCCTGGTCAGGACCTTTCTGTGCAGAGTTTGCATGTTCTCCCCGTGCACATGTGGGTTCTCTTTGGGTACTCTGGCTTCCTCACACCACCAAAGACATGCTCATTAGGTTAATTGGTGACTCTAAATTGGCCACAGGTGTGAATTTGAGCATGCCTGGTTGTTTGTCTGTATGTCAGCCCTGCGATTGACTGGCGACCAATCCAGGGTGTACCCCGCCTCTCGCCCAATGACAGCTGGGATAGGCTCCAGCCCCCCTGCAACCCCTAACGTGATAAGTGGTATAGAAGATGGATGTCTTTAACAACTACTGAAGGTGTGCTTCAACATTTTAAGTCCAGAGATGAAATAAAGGGCCAGATGATGACTGACACTACTTACTTATCTCAGTTAGTTTACTAAATACTTAGACTATTTCCTCATAGTACAAGTTTCCAGTTGTTTTGTTTGGATTATGGATTCAAATCCTCCCCCTTATTCAATTTGTCTGCAAGCTACAGTTACTGGGAAATGAACACAAAGACTTAAAAACGGGTGTCTGTGTTAATAAGCACCAAGTTGAATATCATATATCTGTCTTGTTTTGGTGTGGGGAAAGAAGGGTCATAGCACTTGAACATGCCTTTAAGTGTTCAAATTTGCAGTATAGTAAGGGTAGTACTATAATTGAAAGAGCAAAAAACATTGTAGTGTAAATTGTAGGTCATATCTTTACCTCTAAAGTGACATTACATCATTTTAAAGGTACTCTGAAATCTCCAAAAAAGAAGGGAGTGTTCTGTTGAAATAGCAAAGAAAGCTATAAGCAATTATACACCAGACAACTCTCCATTAAAAAAGAAACTCTGAGATGGATTAGAGTACATTTAGTTAATCTCTATTTAAGTTGATTATTTAAATGATACAGCAGATACAGGGAGTCACAGAAATAAAAGAACCTGACACATACATACACATAAACCCAACTAATATCACAGAGCAGAAATCAAAGAAACAGCATACATGCATTATCATGGGTAAATTATACCAAATAGCCAGAATAATGACTCATAATACATGGTCCCTTATCTAAATCCAGATTTTGTTGAGGTAAGAAGGCAGTCTGCCCAGATGTAGCAGAAGCGGTACAGTAAGGGCTCAGTTGTTTTTGAAGACAAATTTTTATTTTGACAGGAAAGACGAGGCTAGTCTGTCGGGCCCTTTGCTGGAGTGTGATTAGCAATGCAGATGCAGGTTTCTGTAGGCGTCAGTTTCAACAAACTCAAGGTTCCCCCTGTCTCCAGTGCATGATTAAAATGTAACAGTCATGCGTGGGAATTTCACAAAAGCAGAATTATGCTCCGGCGCTCAGTCAGCCTATTTTTTGCTCAGGTTTGTTGCACCTCCTTGTGCACACACTCTTACTCTTTTTCTTCAGCAAAAATACACACAACAGCAGAGCACACGGGGGTTTGAGACAGCAGAGCTAAAAATGGTCCAACAGTGCCAAAAGCTATTATCTGCAGATGTTC
The DNA here is from genome assembly GCF_018320785.1 of Cheilinus undulatus. Classification (NCBI taxonomy): domain Eukaryota; kingdom Metazoa; phylum Chordata; class Actinopteri; order Labriformes; family Labridae; genus Cheilinus; species Cheilinus undulatus. The sequence goes on from NC_054882.1 coordinate 36,727,554, forward strand.
CATATCAAAAAATGTGGAAGTAAATAGGTAGACATTGGTCAAATAGAGTTCTGAGAAAAATACATACTTTGGGAAATTAAGCTTATTATTCTAATTAAACAAAACCATAAAAATGAAAAAATACCCCCTTTCTCATTCCTGAGTTTTTTGCACATTTATCACACTTACATGTTTCGGATTCTGAAACCAATTTTAATATCTCACAAAAACAACCCAAGTAAATAGAAAATGCAGTTTCTAAATGATGATTTTATTTAAGGGAGGGAAAATTCCAAATCTATCTGACCCTGTGTGGAAATGTAATTGGACCACTTGCTGTGATTGATGGAACAATGAATTCTGCTGTCTACCAGAAAATCCTGAAGGCCAACGTCCAGCCATCACTTCATGACCTCAAGCTCAAGCACTCTTGGGTTATGCAGCAGGACAACAACCAGAAACATACCAGTAAGTCCACCTCTGAATGGCTCAAGAAAAACAAAATGAAGGTTTTGGAGTGGCCAAGTTAAAGTCTGGACTTAAATCTAATTCTGCGAAGAAGAGTGGGCCAAAATTCCTCCACAGCGATGTAACAGACTCATCACCGCAAATGTTTTATTTCAGTTATTGCTGCCAAGGGTGGCACAACCAGTTATTAAGTTCAGGGGGCAATTACTTTTTCACACAGGGTCAGATAGGTGTGGAATTTTTCCTCCTTAATAAATAAAATCATCATTTAGAAAATGCATTTTCTATTTACTTGGGTTGTCTTTGTGAGATAACAAACTTGGGGATATAAAAATTGGTCTGGTGATCCGAAACATTAAAGTGTGATAAATGTGCAAAAACATCAGGAATCTGAAAGGGGGCAGATACCTTTTCACAGCACTGTATTACTATTGACATTATTATGACCATCAAAAATAATAATCATGATGTTATTCAGCTGAAGTGTAACACTGAATCCAGTTTCTACTAATTTCTACGAAACACACGGATATGTGATGATATCTAATCACTTAATTCCATAACTGTACATGATGTAGGAACCAATAGTAGCACAGGCTTCTCATCTGGAAATCAAAATGTTTTCTTCTATGTAACCTTCTGTTCGTGGTCACTTACACATGCACAACACTTCTGAACATGAATCCAGATCAGATTTGGAGAAGGTTGATGAACAGATGGGATGCTGTTTTACCAAGTGAGCAAGAGGTACATCACTTCTTTTTATAGATGCCCTACTATGCATGTATCATTTAAAAATCAGTGTGACTAAAATTAAATAATCAATGTTTTCTGGGATTTAGAGATGTGATGATTTCATATTTATTAACCTTTTTTCTATTTTTACTCTTGTACTCAGTAAATATAAAATGTGGTGCCTTATGGAGCACTGTGCCAGTATTACTGTGTGTGTTGACCCACTGCAGTTATAGCATCAATGATTAATAAGGTTTTTTGTTTCCCTGATTTAAGTGGCTGTGGGTGTCTCTATTTTCTCTTGTAGCACAGCTTATGAGAGGAAACAGCTCCTGGTTGCTCTGACAACTGACTGAAAACATCTTTGAGGTACTTAAAGTCAAAATATTTATAAGTGCCTGTCACTCTTGCAGCTATTTATAACAGATCTCAGCTCTCAGCAATGTCAAGAGCACATAATAGCACACGTCCTTTCCATTGAGGAATGAGAAAATGAAGCAACAGGCGGGTCTCTGAGGACACACTCCTGTAAAAGACTCCAGTGGAGAAGGAAAATGTCTTTGAGCACAATGGCGTCCACAGGTTTGCGTGTGCCAGCAGTATTTTGTCATCAACGCCATGGGGAAATATAACACCAGTTGTTCCTCAGAAGCCTGCTTTCACGATTGATGTGTATAAGGAAACTTGTTCCCTGTTATAAGCCGTACGTTCACTAGCATAGCGGTGTATTTCTCTAAATCAGTTTTTATTATTAGGATTATCGATACACCTCCTGTGCATAACTATTACGAAACTTGGAAGTTTGTAGAGTCATTAAAGCTACCAGTGGAAGCTCCACTGTCCTCTCATGCTTATTATATTCCAGCAAAAGTGGTATGCTATAAACATTCTCAGTAAATAATTCAATCCAAATACATACTAAAAACATTTTTATATACAGCTGCATCCGGAAAGTGATGCCCATTTATGCACTCAGTAATTGCTTGAAGCTCCTTCTGCTCAAATTACTGCATGTATGTGACGTGGCATGGAGCCAATCAGTCTGTGGCACTGCTGGGGTGTTATGAAGCCCAGGTTGCTTTGATAGCAGCCTTCAGTTCGTCTGTATTGTTGAGTCTGGTGTCTCTCATTTTCCTCTTGACATTTTCCCAGAGATTCCTATGGGTTCAGGTCAGACCAGTTGGCTGGCTAATCAAACACACTAACATCATGGTCAGTAGCCGGTGTCTGGTTGTTTTGGCTTCAGTGTGAGCAGGTGCCAAGTACTGCTGGAAAAGGAAATCAGTATCTCCATAAAGCCTCAAGCAGATGGAAGAATGAAGTGCTCTAAAATCTCCTGTTAGATGACTGACAGCATTGACCCTGGATGTGATAAAGCTCCGTGGACCAACAGCAACAGATGACATGACACCTCAAACCATCACTGACTGAAAACTGAAAACACTAGACTTCAAGCACCTTGAATTCTGAGCCCCTGACTCCAGCCTCAGTCCCCTCCAAATGAAGCTCCCCTTCTTCTTGTTTTGTTTGATGGTCCTCTAGAGGCTGAGGTCTTCCCTGCTGCTTGTGCTCCTTTTCTCACCATACTTTTCCCCTCGAGGTTAACTTTTCTTGAATATGCTGTGATACTAACCTGACACGCCAGTTGAATTTTTTTCACACGTCCATCTGGAAAATCTCCCATAGACGGCATTTGGGAAAGGGCAGAGGCTTTGAAAGAAAAACTCAGAGGGTGACTGGATGGACGTTCTGTCCGTCACATCTTTACGGGCCAATCAGAGCAACAAAACACGTGACATAGCCACTACTGAGCAGTTAACTCCATAGAGAACAGCATAAGGTGAACCATGGCGACTGTAGACTTATCAGTACACGACTTTTGTCGTTTTTGAAAAGAAAACAACTCACTACTGTTCTTTGTTCTTCTTTTAACACAGAAATGTCATCAAGTTCTGATAAAACTTACGCTTTTAGCAGCATCCACGCTAATTTCTTCCACCATAATTGCACCGGCCTCTTGTCGCTGCTTACTTTCATCACAACTCAGCCGCACCCAAAAGTACTGCCTCTTGCTCCTGATTGGTCCAATTGGATTTAAGTCCAGACTTTGACTTGGCCACTCCAAAACCTTCATTTTGTTTTTCTTTTAGCCATTCAGAGGTGGACTTGCTGGTATGTTTCTGGTCATTGTCCTGCTGCATGATCCAAGAGCGCTTGAGCTTGAGGGCATGAATGGTGGGACATTGGCCTTCAGGATTTTCTGGTAGACAGCAGAATTCATTGTTCCATCAGTCACAGCAAGTGGTCCAGGTCCTGAAGCAGCAAAGCAGCCCCAGACCATCACACTGCCACCACCATGTTTGACTGTTGGCATGATGCTCTTTTTATCAAATGCTGTTATTTTTACGCCAGATTTAACGAGCCACACACCTTCCAAAAAGTTCAACTTTTGTCTCGTTAGTCCACAGAATATTTCTCCAAAAGTCTTGGGGATCCTCAAGATGTTTCTTGGCAAATGTGAGACGAGCCTTTTTGTTCTTTTTTTTGTCAGCAGTGGTTTTGGCCTTGGAACTCTCCCATGATGCCATTTTTGCCCAGCGTCCTTAGTATGGTTGAGTCATGAACTCTGACCTTAACTGAGGCCAGTGAGGCCTGCAGTTCTTTGGATGTGGTTCTGGGTTCTTTTGTGACCTCCTGGATGAGTCGTCGTTGCGCTCTTGGAGTCATTTTGGTTGGCCGACCACTCCTGGGAAGGTTCAGCACTGTTCCCAGTTTTCTCCATTTGTGCATAATGGCTCTGACTGTGGTTCGCTGGAGTCCCAAAGCCTTGGAAATGTCTTTGTAACCTTTTTCAGACTGATAGATTTCAATCACTTTGTTTCTCATTTGTTGTTGAATTTCTTTGGATCGTGCTATGATACGTTTCTTTTTAGATCTTGTAGCCTACTTCACTTTGTCTGACAGCTTCTATTTAAGTGATTTCTTCATTCAACAAATCTGGTGGTAATCAGGTCTGAGTGTGGCCAGTGAAAAAATCAGGAATCAGAAAGGGGGCAAATATTTTCTCACAGCATTATATATGTGTGCATATATATATGTATTATCATAGAAATAGACAGGGGTGGAATAGAACATCTTAAAACCATATCAGAACATCAAACCCCCTCCTCCCATCCCCCTTGTTTGTTTCCGTTTTGGTACTTATTTTCACAGCAAGAACCTGCATCTCTAAGAGTTCTGCCTGCATCTGGCCCAATTTCTATCATTAGCTCCCTCAACCTCTCCCCCGCTGCCTCCCACCATCTCTCTACCACAAATGTACTTTGGTTACATGCAGAACAGAAGATAGAAGCACGTCAGTGGGAAACAGGTTACACATTTTGCAGGTTAAGGTTGAAATGAAAACCCAGAGAGGATTTATGAGACCTCAGGATTCATGAGATATTACTGAGGAGGATAACAAAGAAAAAAAGACGTCAAAGATCAAAAGGAAGACATTTTGGACTGTCAGCATTTAATGAAATAAATCTGATGCAAAATGATAAAGTGAAACCAAAATGTGTTGGAGTGGAATATAAATAGGATGTTGGATTTTAAAGTAATTGTAAGAGACACCTCATTTCTCCTCCTTTCCTGCAATTGAATCTAAACAGGTCAAGTGCAATGTGAAATAAATTGTAAGGAACAATAACCAGTTCAGCGCTCTCTTTTTATTTATTTATTTTTTTGCCTTGATGTTTTCCTATATCTTGTTTTCTCGAAACATCACTAGCTACACCTAAAAAACTCATTTCTATGAGGAGAAATGATCATAAAACTTCTATAACATGGCTGTTATAATGCAATATCAGAGTTTAAATAGGGCAATAAAACACTCCATTTTGAATTGACACCACAGTGCAATAAATGACAGCAGGTGATGGACAAGCACAAATCACACTGATATCCTGACATCATATGCACAGTAATAAAAACAACCTCTGATTGCCTGCCGTGTATGATTGAGGGAACCAGATGCCCCGCTGTTGCACATTCCTGAACAAATATTGTTTCAATCTAAGATGGTCAATATGGCTTTATTCACCTCTGTGACAGGATGCAGGATGGCTTTGCTAGAGTGCTCAGTAATAACACAAATAAAAACTGAGCGCAGATACAAACAGGTTGTTTGTCCAGACAGGGTACAAAGCATTGCTCCGAGGGAACACCTGCTATACTGTTGTAACCACCCTGTCAGAATAACTGGCCAAGCGAGCTGTATCCTAATGCACTCACTCCGCAGTCATCATTACAAAGCACTTCAAAGAACAGAAACACCATTAAAGCATCAGTGGAGGGTCAGGCCTGCATGTTTCCAGTTGTGAAGCCCCTGGCCGCTCAGCTGTGCTGTTGTGTGGACGCCAGTGCTCGCCTCATCCTCAGTCTGAGAGCACACTCCTTGCCGCAGGGCCATGAGTCTGGTTGAGGGCCAAAGCCACAGCTTCAGTGGCTTTTTAGGATGACAGCATTGGGTCCAAGCAACATCCTTCTTTACAGCTGCCACACTCAGCGTCTGAGATGATGGTTGTGTGCACAGTTGCCTGTCTGCTGGGTAGTTGGAATCATGAACCGCAGCTTTTGATTTGTTTTTGAATACATTAGTTCTTCAAGTCACATTCTGCCTGTGAACATTTTAAATGTATATACCATTCTTTTATAAGTTTTATAATTAGGATATATATTGGTAGAGAGAGAGGCCCTTTTTCATAACACAAGGACGACGGAAGCAAAGCAAAGGTTTATGTTACACCACTGTTTATTAATACTTTAGACCAGTGGTTCTCAAATGTATATCGGCCTTTAGTGATGGGTCATTTGTAAACAAGCCTGTTTAAAGAGCCGGCTCTTTCAAGTAAACAATAAGAGCCGTATTCTGTTTGAGAGCCGTTTTATCCATCCATCCATCCATTTTCTATACTGCTTATCCCGTTGGGGGTTGCGGAGGGGCTGGAGCCTATCCCAGCTGTCATCGGGCAAGAGGCGGGTCATACCCTGGGCTGGTCGTCAGTCAATCGCAGGGCTGAAATGTAGAGACAGACAAGCAGGCACAATCACATTCACACCCATGGCCAATTTAGAATCTCCAGTTAACTTGATAAGCATGTCTTTAGTGGTGGGAGGAAGCTGGAGTACCCAGAGAGAACCCATGCATGCATGGGGAGGACGTGCAATCTCCACACAGAAAGGCCCAGACCGGGAAGTGAACCAGGGACCTTCTTGCAGGGAGGCAACAGCGCTGTCCCCTGGGTGCAGCCCTAAGTCCAAATCCTTGAAAAGTAAAACAAACAAAAAAGTAGAAAGATGACATAAGAATATAATATTTCTCAAGTTCTTTAAAAATGGAAGAGAATTGTTAGAGTTATGCTGAAGCTTTTCATTTGCTGATTGACAAAGAGTGATGTAAACCAGTTTGATTCTCTCACCTGAAAATGGTGTCACTGAATAGAAAACTAAATTAAAGACCCTGTAAAGTGAAAATAAATCTGTATTTAGGTCTGTTGTGTGTGTTGTATGAACCCCCGGGTCAAATTTCAGTCAGATAAAACATCTCTGAGTTTATAAAATTGAGCTTCAAAATCATGAAAAATGAGGCAGTAAAATCTGCTCCAGGATGGTGTGGCAATGTCTGTTGAATGAGCTGAAGCCACGCCCACTCAGGAGAAATATGATCTCTCAGATATAAAAATGCTACAATCTGAATCAAGGAAAGCACTGGCGCCATTAGCCTGCCTCTTGACCTTTTGTTGACCTTAGAAGAAGAGACGAAGTCAGTTTTCTGGCTCTTGACTGAAAAATTTGACAAATTTACCTCACAGTAAAAAAAGAAAATTAACTGTTAAGTCTAAGCGCCAAAGTCGTAAAATTGCGACAAGCAACATTGCTGAATTAACCAGGCTTTAGCTGCAAATATGGCGCCTAATGTTGTTACTACTTTACACCAGAAGATGGCGGACATGAGTAACTTTAATCCCAGCAGCATTGGTGGGTTTGTTTCTATTCAAAGTTTTTGGAGAGAGAGGGTTTTGAAAGACACACCCCCAGTCAAGGAGACGAGGAAATGGTGGCTGTAGTCGGAGCGTAACAGAGACAAAGAGAGGCAATTGTAGCGAGAATACTCCAGGATGCCAGGAGGTCTGATCACCGTTGACGAAGTACTTTGTCAAGTACTGGCTGACTCAAATTCCGCAGAGGAATATTCACCCTCTGACGATTATGTTCAGTCATCCGATGAGACTGAAACTGATGGTGCGTCTGTGATCAGCGGCAGCGCATCCCTGCGCCATGACAGTCCACAAGCAGCACATACCGAAGCCGATGCTTTGCCTCACCGTGGCCAGGGTAGGAGTAATCGGCAAATGCCGAGGAAGGGACGTGGTGGGAGTAGCAGGGGTGGTCAAAACACTGCGAATAGTGACGGCGGTAGCGGCAGACATGGTAGAAGCCGAGGGAGAAAACGCACGGCCAATGGCGGTGGAGGCCGCAGGGGTGTTCACGGTTGATGTCAGAATATGCAAATTAGATGAGTGAATTTACTCCCATCACAAACTTTGTGTCAAACTGAAGATTTTTCTCATTTACAGTATGCCTTCATCACTAACCATTTTCAAGCCACAGCCTTTTGAAATCTTGATATCAAAATCGAATATTTTCTTGAAAAAACCATGGCACCAAAAGGGTTAACTTTCAGTAAAGGCAGTGACATCAGCTAACAACAGACAACTGAGATGAACTGCTCTGTGATTTTATATTGTAGTGCTGAAGGGGCGGGGTCATTCCCCACTGTTGGCTCGTGACTTCATGAGCACAAATACTAGCACCGCCCACATAAAACCAAGCCAAGAAAGAGTTAAAAAACTTTCTAAAGGTCTCAATCCAAAAATCAGTTACATGCAGATCTCAGTGTTTTCACATGTTTACAGCAACCATATTCCAACATTTCTAGTGTGTTGAGACAAAAACTTTGATTTCAATTTACAGGGTCTTTAAACCCAAATGCAAACAAACCAATACATAAAATGCAATGTTGTTCTTTTCATGTGACATGTTAATTTTCTATTTAGAAAACTGCAAAGTATCTTTTCTATAAAGGCTGATGCTGTATAAACTGTTTACATGCATTTGTTGGCTGAACTCAGCTTGAACTTGATGATATTGCATAAATGAAAGCTGTGTGAATTTGAGCTATTTTGATGTTTAGACTTGTTTGCCAAAGCAAGAGCATTTGCTGTAATCTGTTGAGATACTTGCAATAATGCACTAAGAGCAACTTTCAAGAGAGATTTATTTTTTTGTGGAACAAACTGAATGCCACACTAAAGCAACAGAACTTCTTTATGAAGAAGGAACATCCTGAATGTGTTGTATTTCCCTAATCTCACAAAATGTGCAACCGATCCATCCCACTGTCAGCTTCTTGGAGATTAATTAGCATAGTAGCATCAGAAACAGATTCAGTGCAGTAGAGGACTGTCCTTTGTTTTGCACACTGCATCAGGTTTTCACAGAGAACGACAGCTCACTGTAAGGAAACTGACACACACAGACCTTGCTCTTAGTGAACTGTGTCTTGCTCAATCTTGTCTTTCTTGCAACATAGTAAACACTTCTGTTATTTTTTGGACAACCTGATTCCCTTAAATCTAAAGGAAAATTGTAGGTAGGAAGGTGGTACTTCAGACTCGTTGTGCTTCGGTGTAAAGACAGTTCTTCACCAAAGTATGTACACACAACTTTTGTTTCATCCAGAGTTCCAGCTTTTTAAATCGACCTTTGCCATGAAGCAGACCTGGGTCTGTCTCCTCAGTCATCACTGCTGGCTGCGTTTGACCCGTCTTTTATCTTTTCACCCCAGGGACATAAACATCCATGCAGGAGGACTACAGGAGGTAGTTGTGGTCAAACTTAGTCACATGATTAAATTGAGTTATTGTTTTTTTTTTTTTACGGGTTAAGCTTTCCAGGTTAATCACGAGCGTTGATGCGTTTATATTAACAGGCCTAGTTTATACATTTTAAATAACCTCCAACCACTGGTGAATCCATCTTGCAAAGCTCCCATCTGCACAGTTTGGGTCCGGTTAGAAAGTGACAGGACCAATCAACAACGAGGGGCAGTAGAGGGCGTGGCAGAGTCATGATGTAAGCAAGCAGCAACAAGAGGCTGGTGCAATTATGGTGGAAGAGATTAGCCTGGATGCTGCAAGTTTTATCAGAACTTGACGACATTTCTTCATTAAAAGAAGAACAAGGAACAGCTTTGAGTTGGTTTCTTTTCAAAAACAACAGAAGTCATGTACTGACATGTCAACAGTCACCACAGTTCATGTTATGTTGTTTTCTATGGAGTTCACTCCTCAGTAGCGGCTATGTCACGTGTTTTGTTGCTCTGATTGGCCCGTAAAGATGTGACAGACAGAATGTTCATCCAGTCACCCTCTGAGTTTTTTTCCAAAGGCTCTGCCCTTTCCCAGACACCATCTATGGGAGGTTTACCATCCATCTGGCATGTCAGGTTGTATTTTAAAGGTATTTTTCACATCATAATGCAAAGACTCTCTGGCATATCTTATTTATATAAATTCCCATTGTTTTTTTTTTAATATTATCTGAGTTAGTGTAATTCAACAGTCAGAAATTTTAAAGATTTAGAATTTAAGAATTAGCATGTGTCTGAAAAACATTATGAATTATTCTCAATGTTTTGCAGTATGAAAAGTGGTTGTATTGAGCTTTTAAATGTATTTCCCCACAATTCTATGCTATAATTTAAAAAGGTCAGACCAGTGAACTTTAAAGAATGTGGAGTAATTTTTGACCTAGAACATGCTTTGCTTTAGCCAGAACTGAAATGCTTTTAGACATTTTAATAAGTGTTTGTTGTGAAGTTTCCAGCAAACATTTATGCTGGGGGTCAGTTTAGAATCACACCAAATTACATGAGCATTCATTTCTGAAGTTTAATGACACATACACTAAATTGTATGAAAAAATATTCGCTCACCTGCCCTGACTCACATATGAACTTAAGTGACATCCCATTCTTAATCCATAGGGTTTAATAGGACATCGGTCCACCCTTTGCAGCTATAACAGCTTCAACTCTTCTGGGAAGGCTTTCCACAAGGTTTAGGAGTGTGTTTATGGGAATTTTTCACCATTCTTCCAGAGGCACATTTGTGAGGTCACACACTGATGTTGGACGAGAAGGCCTGGCTCTCAGTCTCCGCTCTAATTCATCCCAAAGGTGTTCTACTGGGTTGAGGTCAGGACTCTGTGCAGGCCAGTCAAATTCATCCACACCAAACTCTCTCGTCCATGTCTTTATGGACCTTGCTTTGTGCACTGGTGCACAGTCATGTTGGAACAGGAAGGGGCCATCCCCAAACTGTTTCAGCATGGAATTGTCCAAAATCTCTTGGTATGCTGAAGCATTCAGAGTTCCTTTCACTGGAACTAGGGGGCCAAGCCCAGTTCTTGAAAAACGAGCCCACACTGTAATCCCCCCTCCACCAAACTTTACACTTGGCACAATGCAGTCAGACAAGTAGCGTTTTCCTGGTAACCGCCAAACCCAGACTTATCCATCAGATTGCCAGATGAAGAAGTGCGATTCGTCACTCCAGAAAAGGCCTCTCCACTGCTCTAGACTCCAGTGGCGGCGTGCTTTACACCAGTGGTTCTCAACGTTGGGGTTGGGGGGTTAGCGAGACACTGAGGGGGGGTCTCCAGATGCCTTAAAAGAACAAGGAATATTTTATAATTTGCACTGTTGCCACTTTACAGCAATTTTGCCAGATGTCAACCCATTGTCATCACTTTTTTCCCACCAATTTTGCTAACTTTAACACATTTTTACCACTTAAAGCCCATTTTTTGTCAGTTTTAAACCCTTTCTACCATTTTTTTTCTGCCTGTTTTTGCCACTTCCAACCCAAATCTTGCCACTCTCTGCCTTTTGTTGGCTCTGTTGACCCATTATTGGCACTATTAACCCCTTTTTACCACTTTTTATGCAACATTTCACAATATCCTATGCCCATTTTTGCCAGTTTAACCCTTTTCTGCCTATTTCTGCCTCAGCTAACCCTTTTTAGCCAGTTTATATCAATTTTTCCATCCCATTTCACCAAATTTCCACCTGTTTTGGCTACTGTAACACCATTTTAGCCACTTTTTTAATCCCTTTTGACCACTTAATATGCCAATTTTTGCCACTTTTGCTTATTGAAAGTGGAAGTGATTATGGAAATGATTGGAACACCTGATTTCAATTATTTGGATGGGTGAGTGAAGACTTTTGGCAATATAGAGTATGACCATGATCTCTTGTGTGTTCCTTTTGTCACTTTTCCTGAAGTCTGCTCATTGCAGCATACTTTATTGCACACAATGATTTGAATATAATTCGTACAGCGTAATCTATCACTTCCTTTAAAAAGCCCATTTGTGTTGTATTGCATTGTGGTCTCTTGATCAATCTGAGGCTGATCACTTTCCTGATGGAAAATCTGGTTTAACTGCAATAAAACTAGAAGGAAATTAATCAGGCTATTTGTTGCTGATTGTTCTCTGTGAAAAATAATCACACTATTTCTACAAGCAGCTAAGTGGTTGTTGTGTTTCTGAGCATTTATCACTTTGAATCGATTATTAAAAGAGAGGGAAGCTGGGTGCACTCAGGTTTCCACAACATGTGGTGAGTGCTCTCAGCATTTCCACATTTCCTCATCTCTGAGCTTCCATGTGTTTGCAGCAACAATCATCTCTCCAATATAAGAGACTTAGACTTAGACGGACTTTATTTGCCATTCAGATTTACACCAAACAGTGCAGAACGAAAATTTGTTGCTCGGCTTCAGATCGTGCAAAGATAAAAGCAGCAGCAATGCACATAATACAAAAGAAATAAAAATATGACAAAAATCAATACTGTAAAAAGATATGTATAAAGTATATTGAAATATTTATTTACATGTATTGCACGATTGTGGTGTATATTGCACAGTCTTATCTGGGTGCTTAATGGAACAGCAGATTGAGTAGATATGTGCGGGTGAAATTATTTTGAATTTAAGCCTTATAGCTTGTGGGAATAAGCCGTTTCTTAGTGTGGCTGTTCTGCTGGGAAGGCTGCGAAACCTGTTTACAGAGGGCAGCGGTGAGAACAGTCCATGGTGGGGGTGTGAGGGGTTTCTGCTGATGTTATGGGCCCTGGTCAGGCAGCGTTTCTTAGCTGTGTCCCAGATAGGAGGAAGTGCAGTTCCAGTGATATTCTCCGCTGTCCTCACCACCCTCTGCAGGGACTTCCAGGCCCCCGACCAGACAGAGATGCAGCTGGTCACTATGCTCTCTGAACATAACAGGGTCAACATTAAACAATAAACTACCGACATGATTTTCACCAGTAATGAATCATGAAAAAAAGTCCTGATGATACATGAATTTGAGGTGAAAAATTATCAAATTACAAATTAAGTCAAACTTATTAGTCAAAAAATGAAAACACAACATTAATAGTCAAAATAAAGCTTTTAAAAGGCAAATATTTGACATAGAAATTAAAGATCATGAGCTTTAAAGGTCAAAATATGAGATGAATTTTGAAATCATGAGTTAAAAAGGCAAAAATGAGAGATAAAAGCCAAATTATTATGTTTGTAGGATAAAAATATGAGATAAAATCCAAAATCATGAGTTTGAAGGGTCAAAATATGGGATAAAATCCAAAATCATGACTTAAAAATGCAAAAACTTGAAATAAAAGCCAAAATAATACATTTAAAATGTCAAAATGTGAGATAAAATTCCAGTTCATTAGTTTTGAAGGACAAAAAATGATTTAAAAACATCATTGAGAGAGATTAAAATATAAGATAAAAAGTCAAAATCATGAATTGAAAAGTTCTAAGTATGGTTAAAAAAGCTAAAATCACAAGTTTAAGTTGTAATTGTGAGATGCAAAATTGAAAATATAAACTGAAAACACAAATTAATATTATTTTCCCACATTCTAATTTTTAATCAAATAATTTTTATTTTTATTTTTTCACATTTAACAAGGAAATTTAACCAGCAAGAATAAATTTACATTTGTATTCTGGAGGAAATCTAGAGACCTCGTCCCAGTGGGCCAGTTATAATAATAATATTATATGATCTTGCGGGACAGGTATAACTGTGCCACGGGCCTTATTTGGCCCCCAGGCCTTGAGTTTGACACCCCTGCTTTAGAAAAATAATAAACATCACCAACGTAATCCAACATCCAATCACTGGCCATTTAATTGAATCACTTAAACCACCTTTCTTCCTCATTCAAATGCTCTGTTTTAATTGGGTGCCTAGATATTTCCTTTAATGAGCAGTTACAGGTATAAACTAAATAATGAGTGTGGGGAATGTACATTTGTTGTAATACTATAAATGGGAGAGTCTGTGGTAGCTGAAGCAGCTGTCACTATTTACTCTGCCCCTCTGTGTTTCACTGATAGAAAAAAGATGAGGTGCTAATGGATGTGAACCACCAGTAGTTCTCCATCCTGTCTTTGCTGCAGAAGTCCCTTCATCAGCAGCATTTCTGTATTGATTTTATGGCGTATACTTGGTTTTCTAAATTGTACAATTTGCAGGGATCAAAATGTTGGAAATGCTTAGCTACTGCTTAGATACAGTGGCCTGACTAGGCCAAAGAAGGAGTCCAGTCTGAATTATTTTCTTTCATTGCTCTCTCAGCTAGAGGGCCTTTGAACCAGGTTTCACCAGGAGATTGGTCTTAGGATACAAGTTCTGAGTAAGGCCTGTCACACACTAGACGATTTTTACATCTGAAACGATTTTAAAACCGTGAGAGACCACAGACATAGGGACAATATCAAACTATTTTTCATCTTTGATCCTGTGAACGCACACTAGACAACTCAGCCAGACCATCAGATCACTGGAGACCACACCTGCCGACCTGCCAACAGGTGATCACGTTGTTGTCCCTCCAAAACAGGCTGCCCTGGCATGTGTCACAGGTGCAGAAAATATCATAAAACAAGGGAAAGACTCAGGATGAAATCCTGGCAGGAATGAAGCTACAGTTGTGTTTATGGTTGTGAGCGGTGAAAGTATGTACGATCCAGCTGTTGACGCTACCCTGTCTGCTCTCTCTCATTAAAGCAGTAAAATAATCATGCTGACACCACACACACATGCAGATTTAGACAAATAATCGTTTGCGACAAGGCTCCATTCGATATACGCCCTCACGATTGTAGGTGAAATAAATCTTGCCTCAAATCAGGCTTAAAATCATGTAGTGCAGGGGTGTCAAACTCAAGACCCAGGGACCAAATCCGGCCTGTGGAGCAGTTGAATCTGGCCCACAAGATGATCTCATGTTTCTGTTATAACTGGCCCATCAGTATGAGGTCTGCAGATTTCCTCAAGTATAAGAATGTAAACTTATCCTTGATGATTTAAGACATCCTTGTTAAGTCATCAAATCTGAAAAAGTGGGGAGTAAAAATATTTAGATAAGAAGTCAATTGTGGGAAGATAAATTAATTTGTTTTGATGTGTTTTGATTTCACATTTTCAATTTTGCATCTCACAATTATGAATCAAAATCTTAGGATTTTGACTTTTTATTTCATATTGAGCATTTCAACTCATAATTTTGACTCCTCATATAATATTTTGAGCTTAGAGATTCAAACCTCTTATTTTTAATTCATATTTTGACCTTTTGAACAATTATTTTGTGTTTTATCTCATATTTTCAACTCCAAAATTTGACTTTATAATCCTATAGTTTGACCTTTACACTCACAATTTAAAATTTTGAATCATATTTTGACTTTTAATTTCATGATGACAAATTTTATTTCATATTTTGACCTTTCAAACTCATTATTTTGACTTTCTTTCTAATATATTAGCCTTTCAAAAAACATTATTTTTCAATTTCAATTTCATGTTTTGAACTTTTGAACTACTAAATTGACTTTTCTCAGATTGTGAGCCTTTAAACTTATCCTCTTAACTTTTTAAATGTCAAAATCATTTATCATCAGTGCTAAGTTTTTTTTCCATATTTTATTACTGGTGAAATGAGGTTGACAGTTTATGGTTAAAAAGGTGACCCTGTTAGGCCCTCAGGTTAGACCTGAATCCAGAATCCGGTCCCCGCTGTGATTGAGTTTGACACCCCTGCTGTAGCATGTGGCCGACCTAAGGGAAGCTCTTTCAGAACCCCTCCTATTCCCAGCAATTACAAGTAGTCTGTGGTGGAAATGTTCCTTCTCACTTAGTGTTGAGGCTCTCAACTGGATGTCAGACTGTGCATAATGTTTTTGAATATTCATGTGTGCATGGGAAAATGACTTTGTCAGGGATTTTAGCACATTCAAAAAAAAGATTTAACTGATTCAAACTCACTCGATTTCCCAAAAGGGTTCACTCTGCCTGCTTCCAGATGGATGGACTAACTGACTTATGGATCCCAAACTGGGAAGTTTTGGTGTTACAGCAGCTATCAACATGTAACACAGCAGAAGAAAAAATTCACCGTAAAGAAGCATTCAAAGTGCGGTCATAGAGATTAAAAATTAAGTAAAAGGTATACACATATTTACAAGCAGCATTTACAGTTAGTGAGTTATCTGACAATATAAAATACAGTGTTGAATAGGTGAATTTAAAAAATAAGCACAAAATTAACAATGAAACATCTATAAACACTGGACTTATTGCAACAGGTGTTCAACACATATAAGTTGGAGGTAGATGTTTCATAATGAAAACCCAAAATTCAGTATCTCAGAGATTTAGAATATTACTTAAAAAAAACAATTTCATAAAAGAGTTTTAACACATAAATGTGGGACTACAGAAAGTATGAGCATGTATGACATTTGATACTGGGCTCTTTTTGCATGAATTACTGCAGCAATGCGGTGTGGCATCCAGGCGATCAGTCTGTGAATATGAAATCAGCATCTCCATAAAACTTGCCAGCAGAGGGAAGCATGAAGTGCTCTAAAACATCCTGGTTGATGGCTGTGCTGACCTTTGACCTGATAAAACACAGTGGACCAACATCAATAGATGACATGGCTCCCGAAACCACCACTGACTGTGGAAACTTCACACTTGACCTCAAGCAACTTGGATTCTGTGCCTCTCCACTCTTCCTCCACACTCTGGGACTTTGATTTCCAAATGAAATTCAAAATTTACTTTCATATGAAAACATAACTTTGGACCACAGAGCAACAGTCCAGTCCTTTTTGTCCTTAGCCCGGGTGAGACACCTCTGCCGTTGTTGTTGGTTCAAGAGTGGCTAGGAACGAGAGTTGTAGTCCATGTCCTGGATATGTCTGAGTGTTGTGGCTCTTGAAGCTCTGACTCCAGCTGCAGTCCACTCCTTGTGAAGATCCCCAAAATTCTTGAATGGGCTTTGTTTCTCAATCCTCTGAAGGCTGCATGTATCCCTGTTGCTTGTGCACCTTTTTTATGACATTTCTTCCTTCAGTTTAACTTTCTATTAATGTACTTGGATACATCACTCCGTGAACAGCCAGCTTCTTTAGCAATGACCTTTGGTGGCTTGTGCAGAGTGTCTACAATCGTCTTCTGGACGTCTGTCAAGTCAGCAGTCTTCCCCATGATTGCGTAGGCTAGATCCAGACTGAGGGACTTAATTTTTCTGAGATACTGAATTTTTACGAGACACAGACTTTAAAAAGTCTGCATGTAATGAATCTCTAGATTATATGAGTTGAAATAAATCAACTTTTTGATGATATTGTGGTATGTTGAGATGCACCTGTACTTACTGTCATAATGTTTTGAGTACATGCAAATAAATCTTTGTTTAAAATGACCTTGTTAAATTGAATGCAATCTTGTAGCTTCAATCTTTAACATTTTTAAGTGTAGATTTTATAATGTAGATAGATTTACATTTTGGCGAGTTAAAAATACACTAACCATGTTTTTTTTTTTAAAAAGTGGGCTTTTGCAGAGTAACTTCAATAATTCTATGCTTTTTTTTTAACTGTCACAAGTTACAAAGGGAACTCTCATTTTTTCAACTTCTTTTGAAACTGATGTTTTAACTTTAGACACTGATGCTATATAAACCCCAAAAAAGGGTTGAAATCAATTCTGTAGGAGTCAGTTAAACACTGGACATTTTGCTGTGAAGAGCCCCGTGGCTAGCCTTGCAGATGGATACGCCCATTTCGGTGTTTCTCACTGGCGAATCCATCTTGCAAAGCTCCCGTCCCGGAAGAAAGTGACAAGAAAAAAAAGTCCCGTGCCCGGTTAGAAAGTGACAGGATCAATCAGTGATGAGGGGCAGTACTTTAGGGCACGATGGAGTCGTGACGTAAGCAAGCAGCGAGGAGAGGCAGGTTTGAATTATGGCAGGAGACATTAGCATTGATGCTGCTAAAGCATCAGTTTTATCAGGGCTTGATGACAATTCAGTGTTTAAAGAAGAGCAAAGAACAGCACTGAGTAGTTTTTGGATACTGACATGGCTACAGTCGCCATGGTTCACATTATGCAGCTCTCTTGCTCAGCTCAGTTTATTCGTCAGTAGCAGCACACCTCATTTGGGCTACGACATTATGTATTTTGGTGCTCTGATTGGCCAGTAAAGATATGACACACAGAACATTCATCCAACCACCTCTGAGTTGTTTTTCGAAGGCTCTGCACTTTCCCAAACGCTGTCTATGGGAGGTTTACCAGATGGATCTGGCATGTCAGGTTAGATTAAACCATCAGCCCCTCAGATTTATCTCTTCACTCAAAAATATCTGGAATAAAGTTAAAGGCACGATCCTGTACATAAAACTCTGAGGGAAGAAAATGACTGCATCTCTCAAGGTGCATATTCAAACTTAATATCCATTCAACCATATAAGAGCTCTTTTAAATGAGGCACACTGGCCCAAAAGCTTACATATTTAAGGGAACTGATTTCAGCAACTTCAGTTTAAAAGAGGTCTGCATTAAACAAAGAAAATGAGAGGACGCCAAAGGAGTGCATATACTGTAATGTCTTGAGTAAAGTCACATTTTTTAGATTTGTGAACCCTTCTAAAACAAGGAAGTGAAATGTCCAGCGAAGAAGCATGATGTGATTAACGTGTAAGAAGGCCGCTCCTGGTACGAGGTATTGCTGAGTCCTAATTATAAGTAACCTATGATCTGTAAGTGGTTCACTCATTTAGCAGAACATCCATCATGCAAAGTTTGCCGTGGTTGAGCACCATATGCTGCTATAATGGGACGATACCACGCCAATGTCACCTTGGCTCTCGCATTGAGTTGTATTCTTTTGCAGCTGCAGCGAATTCTTGGGAATGACAGTGGAAATTGCTAATCCGTCAGTATGATTTGGTGACAGGCGGAAGTGCTAATCCTTCTATGTTATTCAGTGCCAGTGACGACTGCCTAATCCCTTGCTGAGGGTCTGATGTAAAAGAGATGACAGTAACTAAACGGCTCTCCAAGAAAATCACAGGAGGGTCCGAGTAAGTTCATTCTTTTACTACACACTGAAAATAACACAGCAAATATTTGCCCTGCTAAATTTACCATGAATAATATTTGATTCCAAGAAATAACCTTACATCTAATGACTGACGCTACGGCAAAAATCTGTTTTGTTCCAGAGGTGATAAGAAATGTGGGTTGCCAGGAAAACAGGCTTAATTATGTTGGCTAGTCTTAAATATCAGGGATGCAGTAAATAATGTCCTAAAATGTGGGGCTGCATGCAGGGAAAATATCTGGACCAATGCTGACACAGTTTTTAAGTGGAGCAATCTTTCAGGGGAATGAAAGGACTAGAAGTCCTAAGAGAAAATTCGGTGTGAATGGAACATATTAAGTCTCACATTTTTTGTACTTATAGAAAAATATATGTTTTTATGGCAGTGTTGCAGTTTTCCTTCATTTTTAGTCTCATTTTAAAACCATCTTAACACAGTAGATGTTTTTATTGCAGTTGTCACAACAATTTTATGATACATCAAAACCATTTAAAAAATTACATTTACATTGAAAAGAATGTAGAAATTTAGCCACAAAAAGAAATTGAATGGGCAAAAACCTTGTGTACGTCATTCCTTAAGGCTACATGACCGCTTACCAGAGACAGATCTTCATCAATTGCGGCGAGTAGTTTACTAAAGTTGGTCGCCACTCTAGACTTTTACTAGCTACAATTTTGTAGTCAGGAAATTGCAATGTATATGAAACATTCGCTGACTATTGCATGCTAAAATTCTATTGAACTAGATGTACAGTGCTTTGAAATGTAAATAAATACTGTACCTCCACCATTCAAGCATTAATGCTTAAGATGGTGATGTCCACATTTCCATCTTGGTCAGATAGTCAGATAAAAGCCTTGCATCCATCCATCTACCCATCTACCCATCTACCTATCTATCTATCTATCTATCTATCTATCTATCTATCTATCTATCTATCTATCCATCCATCACCAGTATCCGTAGGACACAACTCTTCTCTCACAACCCAAAGAATGATACAAGCCCTGCTCTCATCCTTAAGCTGATTCCACATGCCTTTATCTTGCTGCAACAGTGGAAAGAACATTAATAGCCTGACCTTCTGCTTAATTCTTGACCAGTGGGACATTAGACTCAAATAACACAAACAATGATATGGGCCCTCCTCTCATCCTTAAGCGTTATGCCACGTAACTTTTAACTTGCTGGAACAGTGGATAAGCATTAATTGACTGACCTCTGCTCACTTCCGGATCTGTTGGACATTAAACTCAAATCACACAAAGGATAAAACAAGCCCTGCTTTCATCCTAAAGCTGGTGCCACATGACTTTTAACTTGCTGGAACAGTGGAAGGAACATTAATCAACTGACCTGTGCTCACTTCTGGATCAGTGGGACATTAAACTCAAGTCCCACAAAGGATAATACGAGCCATGCTCTCATCCTAAAGCTGATTCCTGATGCCGCATGACTTTTAACTTGATGGAACAGTGGAAGAAACATTAAAGGACTGATCTCTGCTCACTTCTGAACTAGTTGGACATTAGACTCAAATCACACACCATGATCACTGTTAAGAAGCTTTGATCTGGGCAGAACTAGCTGTAGAAAGTGTTTCATTTGCATTCATTGGAAGCTACATGTGTTGTCTTTTTGTTTGATTATATATTGCAGATTTACTTGGCCCTGTCCACATACATGTTCAGTACAGTGTCTTCCCCACTTTAACTGCCTTTAACTCAAGGTCTAGCTGCTGAGTGTATGTGTGGGGAATACATCACACTGAGTTAGCCTGAGCTTTTCTCTGTTTGAAGTCCACCATCTTTAAAGTCACATTTGTGAAACTGGGTAATAGTGGCAGTAGCCTCTAGTGGTTTCAGAGAGTTTTGCCCCTTCAGACAGGATGCATTAATGAAAGCTCATGCGCTGTGACTGTCTCACCACCTGTATGCTCTGCTGATGTTTACTCTCATTATTCCTTGCTCAGTCTTCCTCCCTCCAAGCGTTTTTGGTGTTTAAGTTGTCCTGTTACTGGTATGCTAGTAGCCACGGGGGCCAAAGGAAGAACTGGAGTCTGTTTTGGATTTTAGAAATCAACAAAATAGCTTGCTTATAGATTTAGCTTGATTTGATTTAATTTTCTCTCAGTGCTATGGAAGTGAATGTGAAGGCTGTTTCAACTTTCTTGCCTTTTATCTCCCCTATTAATCAGATCCAGATGTTCTTCCTGACTCTTATCAAAGCTTACTTTCTTAAAAACACAAAATCCAGGAAGTTATTTATGCTTCCCTTCGATAAGTAAATAAAACTGGTGCTGTTTATAAGATTCCCTCCTGTTTTAAAATGAGGTACTTTCCATTGTTCTCGTTTCCTCAGAAATCCAGAGACACATCTGCTGAATCTTAAAATCAAGGACAGACTTAAATCAATACATGGGATCAATACAGACACCATATAATTGCAGCAGGCCCTGACTAGGACAGTACAAATGCCTCCCCTGAGTTTTGTGGTATACATATAAACGATGACAACAAGAGACGGACTAGCAGTGGACTCTTTCCCTGTATTTTAGTGAAAGGAATAGATGTAAACTATATTTAACCTTTATAAGTTCCCATGCTGCTTTGCGGTTGAAGTTTGGCATCATCTGTTTTTAAAAGGCAACAGGTGAATCTTTTACCCTTTTGAAAAATGAACCCTGTTGGACGGTTGTCTCAGTACAGCCTTGTATTTGTGGTATTTGGATTTATGAATTTATGAGAGCTAAACAGAAAAATAATCCCACCACTTCCCTAGCTAAAGTACATCTTGAATATAGCTGCTACCAGACGCTAAAATTTTAGATCAAGCCATAATGCAGTTTAAAAAACAAATTACACGGACCTTACATGGATTTTCTGAATGACTCTAGGAAAAACTGGTGTAACATGCACAGACACATCTTAGGGTAAATGGGGAAGGGGCTATGAGTCAGTGTGGGTATACATACACCATGAAAAATGGATGAGTTTTACCTCCTGAGACTAAATTTAGACAGAAACCTTATATGGCGAGTGTCCTTCAAGTAACACTCTGATTTATAGGCAACAACAAGACACAGGTTGTGTTGAAACCTGCCTTTCTTCATTTGCTTGCAGGAAAAAAACAAACTGCTGGATGACACCGTGGAAAATCTGATCAGTCCTTTTTCTGGAAACCTAAGCAACCATTGAAATGAAGCAATGACATCTTTCAAGCAGCCATTTCAAACGATCTGATTACTATGTGACCGTCCTTCAATGACAGTGGTGCCGAGGGAGAATATTAAAAAGTGCAAGCGCCTTATTGTATGAATATAAATACACATTTTTTAAGTACAAGCATGAAGTGTGTTTTGTGGGGAAAAAATTCAGGAATAACTTGGCAAGAAGCTAATAGATAAGCGATCTGATCTTCATTAACTAATAAGGGCCTTCTTAATGGACTGTTATGGCCCTTCAGCTTTTGGAAGTATTTGGGCTTAACCAATTTATTATTAACAGCTCTTGCATCCTTTTATTGTTGTATATTTTAAACAATACCAGCCTGATTTTCCCCTAAGTCTGTTTTTTTTCCAAAAGGCTTTTTCACCAAAGTGCATTTAATAATTACATAAACTAGAAATGATAAAAACAAAAGCTTGTACATACACTATATTGCCTTGACTCACTTATGAACTTAAGTGACATCCCATTCTTAATCCATAGGGTTTAATATGACATCGGTCCACCTTTTGCAGCTATAACAGCTTCAGCTCTTCTGGGAAGGCTTTCCACAAGATTTAGGAGTGTGTTTATGGGAATTTTTCACCATTCTTCCAGAAGCACATTTGTGAGGTCACACACTGATGTTGGGCGAGAAGGCCTGGCTCTCAGTCTCCGCTCTAATTCATCCCAAAGGTGTTCTATCGGGTTGAGGTCAGGACTCTGTGCAGGCCTGTCAAGTTCATCCACACCAAACTCTCTCATCCATGTCTTTATGGACCTTGCTTTGTGCACTGGTGCACAGTCATGTTGGAACAGGAAGGGGCCATCCCCAAACTGTTCCAACAAAGTTGGGAGCATGGAATTGTCCAAAATCTCTTGGGATGCTGAAGCATTCAGAGGTCCTTTCACTGGAACTAAGGGACAAGCCCATCTCCTGAAAAACAAGCCCACACCATAATCCCCCCTCCACCAAACTTTACACTTGGCACAATGCAGTCAGACAAGTTGTGTTCTCCTATCAACCACCAAACCCAGACTCATCCATCAGATTGCCAGATGGAGAACCATGATTCATCACATCCAGAGAAGTCGTCTCCACTGCTCTAAAGTCCAGTGGCGGCATGCTTTGCACCAGTGGTCCTTAACGTTGGGGTCGGGACCCCAACAGGAGTTAGCTAGACACTGAGAGGGGGTCTCCAGATGCCTTAAAAAAAAAGCTAGCAATATTTTATAATTTGCACTGTTGCCACTTTACACCAATTTTGCCAGATTTCAACCAATTGTCATCACTTTTTTCCCACCAGTTTTGCTAACTTTAACACATTTTTACCACTTAAAGCCCATTTTTTGTCAGTTTTAAACCCTTTCTACCATTTTCTTCTCTGCACTACTGCATCCACTGTTTGCATTGCACTACTTGGTGATGTATGGCTTGGATGCAGCTGATTGGCCATGGAAACCCATTCCATGAAGCTCTCTACACACTGTTCTTGAGCTCATCTGAAGGCCACATGAAGTTTGGAGGTCTGTAGCGATTGACTCTGCAGAAAGTTGGCCACCTCTGCACAATATGCGCCTTAAGCATCCGCTGATCCCGCTCTGTTATTTTACGTGGTCTACCACATCATGGCTGAGTTGCTGCCATTCTCAGTGGCTTCCACTTTGTTACAATACCACTGACAGTTGACTGTGGAATATTTTGGAAATTTCAAGACTGGACTTGTGGCACAGGTGGCATCCTATCACAGTACCACACTGGAATTCACTGAGCTCCTGAGAGCGACCCATTCTTTCACAAATGTTTGTAGAAGCAGTCTGCATGCCTAGGTGCTTGATTTTATACACCTGTGGCCATAGAAGTGATTGGAACACCTGATTTCAATTATTTGGTTGGATGAGTGAATACTTTTGGCAATATAGTGTATGTGCTGTGCTCAGATGTTAAAGTAATGAATATTATCATTGTAACTAAGATACTGTGAGAAGGCTCCCTCACCTCATATGCACATAATAACATGTATTAAATGATCTTCAATCATGTAAAACTGCCCACACCCTTACATACTGTATACCTCTAATTATGTGTAGTCAGCAGTTTGGCACCCTTTACACATCTTGCAACTATGCTATCAATATACACAGACCTGTATATATTGAAAAACAGTAACAAAGCAGTTACATGTTTGTTTGGGCCATATTTAAGTCATATACCATGTCTTGTAGACAGTGCTATGTGGCTGTGAGGTTTTGTACAGTTTTTCTTCTTGCACGGGTCAAAACATATTGTTGCTTGAAATTGTATACAGGCTAATTGGTGTTCATCTGTAAAGGTTTGTATTTGTGTTGTTTTTAAATGTAATGGCATTTTTGGGTTTTAGTCTAATTAAGATGTAAGTGTAAGTCATCTTTAGCACAATTCCCATACACTACACACTGTTATCACTATTATTATTATTATTAGTATTGGTGTCATTTTTTTATTATTCATGTAAGGTATTTGCACTTTGTGTATTTCTTTGTTTAATTTTGTCCAATTTAAAAAAAACAGACTTATCTATCAATATTCTTTTTTGGTTTGCTTTTAATTTTATTACTAGTTATTTATTTTTAATATTAATTTTCTGACTTTTAACCAATCAAAGCTGGAGGAGAGGGGAATGACATTGCTCAGTGCTCTGTGTCTAAGCTCTGCTCTGATTGACCGGTCATGACTGTTGCCGACAGAACATTCATTTATAACCTGGCATGCCAGATGGATTTGTGTCACACATCCTTTTGGAAAACCACTCATAGACAGCGTTTGGGAAAGGGCAGAGTCTTTGAAAAAAAACTCGGAGGGTGATTGGATGAATGTTCTGTCTGTCACATCTCTACGGGCCAATTAGAGCAACAAAACACGTGACGTAGCTGCTACTGAGCTGCGCACCTGCGCCCCTACCGAAGGAGTAAGGTCCATAGAGAACTACTTAACGCCGTGAACTATGGCGACTGTAGGAATGTCAGTACGTGACTTTTGTCGTCTTTGAAAAGAAAACAACACACTGCTGTTCTTTGGTCCTATTTTAACGAAGAAATGTCGTCAAGTTCTGATTAAACTGGCGCTTTAGCAGCATCCACGCTAATGTCTTCCACCACAGTTGCACCGGTCTCTTTGTTGCTGCTTGCTTACATCACGACTTCGCCATGCCCGAAAGTACTGCCCCTCAACCCTGATTGGTCCTGTCACTTTCTAACTGGGCCCAAACAGTTCAGATTGGAGCTTTGCAAGATGGATTTGCCAGTGAAAAACATGAAAACAGGCTAATCTATCTGCTTTGCAAGGTTACATCCCTCAAATCATTTTCAGAAGATTTTCTGAGAAGTCCTGCCCTTCTAAAATGTTTTCTATGGGAGCTTTCCCAGATGAATGTCAAATATATTCATGCAATGACATGAGTCAATCTGATATTTCAGGTTTGCCATTTCCTTCCGACTGGGCTTTATGTCTTAAACAGTTTGGATCCTTCAGTTCTCAACTCACTGACACAAGGGACAGTGTCATAGTGTGAACAGCATGGAGTATCAACAGGGCTTCTTAAAATAATGCTGCAGCATAAAACAATATCTCCCATAGTCCTGCAGCAGAGCAGATGTAAGACACTTGGTGGAAGAAGACAGGATACTGCTGATGGCTCAACAAGGCATCATTTCAGAGGCAGCATGGCCAGTGGTGCAGAAAGGACCTGTTTAATTGGCAGAGTTTGAATGCACAATCGCTAATTAGCCACAAAGAACACAGTTGCAACTCTGAATCCCAACAGCATTCTGAAAACCCTGCTGACATTTTGCACTCTGGAGGGTGGTCAGTGGGTGTGCAGGCCGCAATTCCCAAAATAGCAACCACATACTTTGCTTGTGTATTTGTGTCGAGTACACAGACATTAAACTGAAAAAAACACATGTAAGAGAGCAACTGTCAGACTGAAAGTACAAAGTACTGACTCTCTGAGATTTATATCAGATTAAGGCCAGTCAACAGGGATGGCCTTTTTTTGTAAGAACATGTAATTTCTTTCCCTCATGTTTTGCACATTCCTAACATTCCAGCATGGTCTCTTTATGCCAAATTTTCAGTTTAAGCACTTTCATGAGCTCATAAACATAAACCGCATGTTCAACATCAACAGGGATGCAAAAGGATGATGGGGTAATGATGTGTCCTTTCAGGTCAATTATCATTCAGAATATGTTATGCTATATGCTCACACTGCAGCAATAATTGTCTACATGTGAGCCCTCTCATGTGAAATAATTCCATTATTCATGCCACTATTATAACTGGAGATGAGCAAGGCAGAACAGTGAGACAGGCAGTTTAATATTTCATGAAAAAACAACCAGGATTGTACACTTTTTTATGACTCCACTGATGCAAAGTGAAAAATGAAAGCGTTAGATATATAAAACTTAAAAAGGAGTACACAGATGTAAAATGTGTCGTAAGCTTTAAGCAGAGGTTGAAGTGGGAGTAAACTGAATAAGATTTATGTTAATGAAAATAATGGCTTCTTTCCAAAGCGCTGGGTGCAGAATAATTGCAGCCATGTAAATAAATTGTAAGCTTCACGTTCGTAAGACTGTGAGGAGAGAAGCAGCTACTATTGCAGGGTAATCACACATAAGCGAGCCATGTCTGTGCTGCAAACAGAACAGCTGAAAGTTGTAGATGGTTCTCAGCACAAAACAAAGCATTTGGTTAATGGGAACCTAAAGGCAGCAGGAAAGTGTCAGCCACATACTGTGTCAATATAATTCATTACTTATTCATTCATGATTTCATTGCTATCAATACTTTAATTCAGAGTTGTTTAAAAATTTATTGCTTCAGTTCAGTTCAGCCCTTCTCTTTGCTCTGCTCTCACAAAAAGCTGTAGATTTTGACAGTGGTGTGATAATGAACAGGGATTTAATGGTGCTCGTCTTGACGGATAGGCCCACAGATTAAAATCAACATGTGTAGTGAGCATTGCTCCAGTATTACAGAGATCTCCTTGAAGAGCCGTAATCAGTTTCTCAAGCTTTACTTGGTTAAAATCACATTAGAATCACTGTCATCTAAAGCAAACAATGATTTTATTTAATCTTGTGAGTGTGGCTTTCATTATTCCTTCATAGATTTCTGCTTCATCTTAATCTCTGCTCTTCTTTTCCTTCATCTCTCTTTCCCTCTCCTTCTCAATGACTCATGCATCACCCTGCAGCTACTATTTCTACTGTCAGATTTTCTACAGTTTTACTGACTCTAATCCAATTCAGAACCAAATCCCAAAATGGTCAACCTGCAGGCTGCCCTTCTTTGTGACCCCATTCACCATTTCCATTTGCTCGGATTCTGTGGGATCTTGTAGGTTCTCAGTCCTGCTGCTGACACGGCTGGCTCCAAGCATTTCTAAAAATATGACAGGGTTAAAAGGAGGTCAGATGGCCACTGCAATAAAGTGGAACCTTTATCAACAAGGCCAGCCCGTTTCAGGGAATGAAGGAGATAGCTGTACTCAAAAGGCCAGTCAGGGTGAAGAGTTATTGGCTAGCAGTTTTATTGATAGCTTTGAATGTGTTGAATATCGTTTGATATACTATGAATTGTTCCTCAAGATGACCAGAGCCCTCAGAAACATAACGATCTCACAATGGGACAGGCCTAAGCTTGTTATTAATGTGTCTAGAGGTCTATGAGTTTGCAAGTGTGGCATTTTGGATTCACCCTTTAACAGATGCATTGTTCAAACAATTCCTCATTCCAGAAGATCAATAGCCTTGATAAACAAATCCCAGTAGGACAAGAAACTTAGAAACCTATTTTGTCAACAGCTCCTTATCTTAAATACAAGAAGAAACTAAAATGCACAAAAAGAAATTTCAGAGACATGAAGCCTTGTGACAAAAATACTGTCTCCCTGCAGCTTTTACCTCAGTGACTACCAGCCTTGTGTAAGTTGCCGTTCAAATTTACAAACACAAAAAAATGCGTATATTGACCACTTGTAGACACGTGGCGACTACACTTCAGTCACTACAATGGATTGTGAGCGATTACAGAATGCCTTGAAAGCAGCTCACAGCACCTTAGGAAGTACATTTATGATGGACAGAGTCCTAAACTCAAATCAACAAGAAAGCAGAGAGGGGGACATTGCTGAGCAGCACCTCTCTGGTGGAATTAGTGCATTTTAAAGACCCTGTAAAGTGAAAATGAATCTGTATTTAGGTTTGCTGTATGACAGGTCACTGTGTTATGAACTCCTAAATCAAATTTTAGTCAAATAAAACATCTCTAAGTTTATAGAATTAAGCTTCAAAATCATGAAAAGTGAGGCAGTAAAATCTGCTCCAGGATGGTGTGAGTGAGCGTGTCTGTTGAATGAGATGAAGCCATGCCCACTCAGGAAAAATAAAGTTCTCTTAGATGTAAAAAATGTTGCATGTTGTCGATAATGTTGATATATAAGCAGGTTTTTACTGACAAAATATTTAGAATGTATGAAAATGTGGCAGAAATGTTTATATCTGCCAATATTATTGAGATAACATTGTGCACCCTTAAAGGGATACTTCAACATTTTGGCAAATTCGCCCATTGCCATAATTCCTATAGTCTTTGTAATAGGTTTGTTTCATTTTGTTGTGGGTACAAGCTGTTTCTAGATCTGGGGGGGATCGTTAAACCAGCTGCACAGCTAACGCTATGGAAGCAGATGGTATTTTTTGCTTTCCCCCATCAAACTCATCAAATACACAATCCAACAACTCCAAAACGCTCTCGTGGACAAGTTGTGACCTGCACATTCACCACGCTATGAAAATGATCATGGAACATTACGACATGGAGATGTTTCAAAGTTAAATGCAAAGCCGGAACTACACTCCAGACATGGCTGCTGCACTGTGTCACTCCGCCCAGTGGTTTACTCAAGAAATATTTGGAGTATTTGCTTCATGTGTCGTAATGTTGCATTATTATACGTTATTATTTCATAGCGTGGTGAATGTGCAGGTCACAACTTGTCGATGAGAGTGTTTTGGAGTTGTTGGATTGTGTATTTGATGAGCTTGATGAGGGAAGCCAAAAAATACCGTCTGCTTCCATAGCGTTAGCTGTGCAGCTGGTATATCAGTCCCCCCAGATCTAGAAACAGCTTGCACCGACAACTAAAGGAAACTAAGCTATTGCTAAGACCATAGGAATTAAAGCAATTCGCCCAAATGTTGAAGTATCCCTTTAGTGTTGTGTTTAGTTTAGCAGCTCTGTACTAAATTAATTTTCCTTATCTACTTAAAATTAACCTAATTTCTCAGCTACTTAAAATTATTCCCCAATTAGGGGCACAAATCGTGGTTTAAGGAGCCCCCAGTGTATGTAGGTGGTCTGGGTTCGAATCTGGCGGACCTTTCCTACATGTTACTCCACACAATCTTACCCTGTTTCAGACTCTACCCACTGTCCTCCACTATCAAATAAAGGCACAAAAAGCCCAAAAGAAATCTCAGAAAAAAATCCCCAGTTAAAGTGAGTTAAACAGAAATTTTGATACATTTTCTTAACCTCCTGAGCCCTGAGCCTTTGTTTAAAGTGCATTTTTATTTTCTTCCAATTATTAAGGATAAATACGGTCTGATAAACTAACATATCAGTCTTGTTGTTGAACAGGAATTTCTTGGAAATTTTCCTTTCCAAAACCCCCAAAATTCCATAATAAAAAAGAGTATTTGAAAATGTTTAAACATATCTCGTAAAGTATCTGGTGAAAAGCACTCAAATACTTCTTTAGATAGTCCTCAAATTTTTCAGTGAAAATATTTCATAAATCCTGAGAACTCCAATAAAAAATTCCCAAAAAAATCCATAATTACAAAAAAGTCTTTGGAAATTCTTGAATATATTTTTAACGTATTTGGTGAAAAGTACCCAAATATTTCTTTAGATAGTCCTCAGATCTTTCAGTGAAAATTCCTCACAAAGCCCGAAAATTCCAATAAAAATTCCCCAAAAACTCCATGCAAATTCCTCAAATATCAAAGTAAATTCCCCCTTAAATTTTTGGCAAATTTTATACATTTTCACAAACATTCTCCAAAATGATGGAAGCATTCCAAACCCCCTAATGTTTTCTAAGAAAAATCCTGAAAAGTTCAAAGAACCCCAAATTCCCATTCAAATTTCCCCAAAATTTGATAATGATTTCCCCATATTCCCATGAAAATGCATTAAAAAATTAAAATAAACTAGAATGGCCGTCTGAGGCGGCAGACCCACGCCTAAGCAGCGCCACTGAAGAACTTACGCTCCCATTGATTACTATGGTGTTCAAAATTTCAAAGTCCGAGAAAAACCGAATGGGTGCGCGGATCATCTGGAAATTTCTAATCGATTCTTCTCTGTCACTATCCCAACATTCCCTGAAAGTTTGGTGAAGATCTGACTTTCCATTCTCGAGTTATCCTGTACACATACAAAGAAACAAACAAACAAACAAACAAAGATACGGAACCCTTTACACAACCCCCTGCCAATTTCATCGGCGTGGGTAATTACAAGCCATGAAACCCTCCAAAATATACAAACATATCCTCTTAATTTCCATAAAAATACTTTGATTACTTCCAAGCAAATTCCCTTAAAATATCCATAAGCAAATTATCCCAGCATTTTAAGCAAATACCTCAAACTTGAATGGACATTTTGGACAAGTATGACATCAATCCTAATACCAAAAATGATTGCTTTACTGTAGGAAAGCCAAAAAAGTAATGTCCTCATATGTGGATGCAGGGTCTTTGGAGGTTAAACATTGTCTACAGGTAATCAACTTGCTGAAAGCTCTGTGGCTATGCTTGTGTTTAAACTGTAATACAGACTTTCCACATGCATCCTTATCCGAACAGCTGGTGTGCTTTCTTATATGATCAGCAGACGACTGGCCTGGCAAATGTTAACTTTAAAGAAACTCACCAACAGATAACCAGTCCTGTTCTCACTGCAGCAAAACAGACAACTGGACTGTAATTATCAAACAGAAAGAGAGGGAGAAACAGAGGCTGTCAGGCTGAGCAAGGCTGATAAATACACAGAGACAAGAGCGGGCCTGTGGATGGATAATAAGGTAGAAAGACAGATACCAGAGCGCCAGATGGATGGGGAACAAGACCGGTCAACAAATAGCGTGGCAGCCGGAATGACAGACCGGAAACACCTTAAACAGGGCTCGCTGAACCAGTGTAAGTGGATTTTCTAGGAATGTATTCAATTTGCACTTTTTCAGTCCAAAGACTAGATGAATCTGAGAAAAATGTCACCCTCTTTACTCCAGTTCTTCTTTTTTTCCCATTAATTTGATTGGCAGACTACATAGAGCGGATGGGAGTCAGGGTTTGTAGTTGCTGTGGCAACGGCCTGCTCTTTGTTAAGGCTACATTCCTGGCATCTGATGTTTCTGCGCCGCAATCGATAAAAACTCAGCCTGCAGGGACTGTTGAACGGACTGGGGTTTTGCCAGGCCAGCCGGGAACGCCGAAAGAGAAGGAGTTAGGTGAAAGATTTGTGAATGCGAGGACAGGGAGATAAAACAGAGATCGAAAGAAGAAGCAGAGATATGGAGATGCGAGCGGTGCAGCTGCTGAGCTGGGCGGAGGGGTGAGTGCTGTGAGAAAGCAAAAGAGTGCACCGTGTGCGCTCTCTCTCCAGCTCTTTCTGCCTCGTCTCAGCTATTTCTGAATGTCACTCACTTCACCATCAAAGTAAGGTATGTGTCTAAGTGTGTGCTCATCATCTCCTTACCTTGGCAGGGTTTTTGTGTGGCTTTGATTGACAAGAGCTGTGCAAGCAGTCAATAGCTTTTTAAATGCACCCTTCACATTTCTGTCATCTTTCTTTGCCTTAATGATGCATTCAAGTTTACACTACTCACAGGTGTGTGATTGTGTTTTGCACATCTAATTGGCAAAGATAGCCATGAGCAGAATGCATATACTAGTGGTAATGGGGCAATTATGGTCAGCCTCTCCATCTACTTAGCAATCTGTCAATTCAACAACCTGTGGCCCCGGCAAGGTGTTTTTCTGTCGAGGGCTGTCTTTGCAATCTGTGATGAGGTAAAGCTTCCAGATAACATGATTTTGGCAACAGAACTCTGCATCCTTCCCCTTATGTTGTTATTCCTTTACATAAAAACCACGGGGTACACTTGTAGAGACATGATGTCACATCTGAGTAAATTTAAAATGTTGAATGTAAGAAGAAAAAGATGAGTAAAAAAAGGAAAGGGGAAAAAACCCTGCAAACTTGGATGGTATTATCCTTAGAAATAAAGGGATTTAATTTTGACTAACTAAACCCAAAGTACATAGAATATGACAAATAAGATGTGATTTCACGAGTAATAAACAGAAATTAACAAATCAACAAAGTACTGAAGTAGAGAGAGGACACTGTGAGGATTATGTTGATGCATCTGTTATTATCACAGCTCTTGTTCTCATTACTTTCCTCTAAAGCAGTTGTTCTCAACTGGTGGATAAGGACCCAAAGGTGGGTCGCGAGGCAGTTTTCAGTGGATGTCTGAAATAAAAAAAAACTGTGGCAAAAGTCCTGAAGTCCTTATTGGACATGCACTGATACCTTTTATTTCATCCTATTTTACTGTGAAAATGGGTAAATTGAAATGTTTGTTCAATATCTTACTTATTTATCTCCTCTTTTTGCAATACATGGTTGCTTTTCCCAATTGACACATAATAATGGGGGAAGAGGGTAAACAATTAGTCTGTTTTGTCCCTTTTCTTTTTTATATATCAGGTGTTTTGGTCCAGTCATGCTCCAAACTGCAACATTTTCAATTAACAAAACATGCGCTGTTTAAAATGTTTTGGGTTGTGGTCTGTCATAAGGGGCCGGACAAGTTGAGAACCACTGCTTTAAAAGAATAGGAGTTTAACATCTTACATATACAGTTAAACTGGAGCGTTAATAACTCAGTGTGAAGTTTATTTAACTCTCAACGTGTGATTTTTATTCCATTCTGAGTTAAATGGCCTTCAGTGTTGGAGTTATTTGACAGTGGTGATCCATTCAACTCTGTGGAGCAGTGATCATGAAATTGGAGGCCTTGGGGCCACATCAGGCCCCCCGTGGCCTCCCAGCCCTCCCGCCAGTGTTCATTTTGGCAGCTTTTTAAAATTTTATTTTTGGTCTCAGTCTTTAGATTAAATGCAGTTTAGTTTTAGTCACATTTTAGTTGTTTCTACCCTTTTTAGTTTTTGTCTAGTTTTAGATGATGCCTGATGTACAGTAATCATTGCTGGGATTCCTTTGCTCATGTTTCTGGTGGATTGTTGTAGTTTTTTTAAGTTGTGAAACTTTTGCACCATAAGAGATATTGTTTACTGAGTTAGTTACTTCCTGTTGTAGAGTGTAAGCTTTAAACATGCTGGGGCAATTGATGTATGAATGAATGAGCGACATGTAAAAATATACTTATCTGATATACTGTCCTAGCAAATGACATGTGAAACTGTGTAAGTGATATGCTTAAACATTGTTATGTTGATTGGGCTCATGCTTCACTTAAATACCTCCAGAGGTTGATCCTGAAGTCAGAATGTAACACTCAGAATGCTATAAGAGAATATTGATATAAGCTTTTCAAAAGTGTTAACCTGAAATCTTTCGGGGTTAATTTAACACTGAAGATTTTTCTGTGTAGAGATGATTTATTATAACATAAATTATCAACATGACTGGGAGGGATTTTTACAAGTTCAGTGTTCAGAGTGTTACATTTTATTAACTCTCTACAGTGAAAATGTGTTAAAATTTGACTCAATTTGGAGTGAACAGTGTTGAATTTAACTCTGTTACTTCAACACAGCAAGATTTACAGGGGCTATATTTTCAAAAATGATGCTAATGTTCTAAGACAGGGGTGTCCAAACTGGCCCGAGGGCCAAATGTGGCCCGCGGCCAAATTTTGATTGGCCCACAGTAAATTCTAGAAATAAAAAGAAAAATGGCTGACATTTGAATGTAAAGCTTGTGCTTGACTGTTGTAGTTCATAGTTTCAGCACAAGGCTGTGCTACCATGCTAATTCTGTAAACAAACATTTTGGCAAGAAGAAATTATCAATGTGTTTTTTGTGTTACTAAATTCAGACAACACTCCACATAGTTAAACATACTACCAACCAAAATTACAACATTATCTTATTTTTTAAATCCCTGATTAGTTATGGCAGCAAATACAAGTACCAATAATATTTCAGGGGTGGAGCCAGTGGTAGTTAAGGCCAAACAGGGCCCCCGAAATCCAATTGGCCTCCAATTTGCCTTGTTCGTTAAATCAAGCATATAGCAATAGTTCAGGCAGGCCAAGGAGTCGAGCACTGCCATGATCACACAAGCACTCATCTGCTGACGGCCCTCTGATTTGCTGTAAGCATGTTATTGGCTAATTGTTCTCATGCTGCCTTTTTTAAACTTCTCTTGCCTGGGCATGCTCTATTGCTCTCTGTAGAAGTGGCTCTTGCAGCTTTCCTCCACCCCAGCTCCTCCTTTATTCTGCTTCTGACTAGATCAGTGTAGTTCTGTTGTCACTGATGCCTGCTCTGCTCTAAGTTT
Source organism: Cheilinus undulatus (assembly GCF_018320785.1). Taxonomy (NCBI): domain Eukaryota; kingdom Metazoa; phylum Chordata; class Actinopteri; order Labriformes; family Labridae; genus Cheilinus; species Cheilinus undulatus. Next base: position 36,762,192 of record NC_054882.1, read on the forward strand.
TTGCTGCTTCCTGAATGAACTATTAGGCATACTCAGTCACTAAGCATATCTTAACCTATATTATTTTGGCTTTACACATTCCATATACCTCAACTAGTGGATATTAAAGTACCCTGATCATCCTTATATATTTCTGTATTTGGCCCTCAGTGGGAAAAGTTTGGACACTCCTGTTCTAAGATGTGTTAATTTAGTAAAGTCTATGTAAAATAAATTATTGAACCAGTGAAATGACTGCATGTTGATAACCTTTTAAGCAGAAATGTAATTGTTTACACTCATCACACCGAGGTTCAATGCAGACTTGTCTTAAGTCACACATATGCAGCAACAACATATTTGCATGGGTTGTTTGCCTGAAACCTTTTCCGCTACCAAGGTGATGAACATTTACATTTTTTTCTCCAGCGGCTGTTATTTCCTTTGCTGTGCTTTGCCATGCTGTCTTTAATTCCATCTTATACATTTGCCTCGCCAGGTAAAGGACAGGTCATCACAACTGAAAAGACATAGCAGTTTAAGGGAACACAAAATGTCAAAATTAGAAATTTAAAACAAGAGGCAAGAAAGGTGGAAAAAAGTGTGACTAATTGATTATGGAGTGAACTTATATATTTCTTTTTCCTGTTTTTTGTCTTCCAGGGCTTGTTCGTGATGGTGCTTTGTTTGTACAAGAAGCTGTGCCATGACAGAGGGCAACGTGGGTAAAAGAGACATGCAACACCCAGCCCTGCAACACTGCCATCTCTTCCTGGGTGGGGCTCTGCTACTCCTGCTGGCCAGCCTGGCTCAGAGCTGCCCTGCACGATGTGAGTGCTCAGCGCAAAGCAAGTCAGTTAGTTGCCACCGCAAGCGCCTGCCAGCCATCCCTGAAGGAATCCCCATTGAGACACGGGTCCTGGATCTTAGTAAGAACAAGCTGCGCATCATCACGCCAGACAACTTCTCTTCATTCCTTCAGCTGGAGGATCTGGACCTCAGTGACAATCTCATCAGCGTGGTTGAGCCTGGTTCATTTCGTTCTCAGCTCGCTCTCCGCTCACTCAACTTTCGTAGTAACTTGCTTCAGCTGGTTCCTGCTGGTGTGCTGTCAGGCCTGACCAATCTCTCTCACCTTGACCTTAGCCACAATCGACTGGTGGTTCTCTTGGATCATGCCTTTCAGGACCTGCGCAGGTTAACGTCCCTAGAGGTTGGTGACAATGAGTTGGTTTTTGTTTCCCAGCGGGCCTTTACGGGATTACTTGGACTCCAAAGTCTTACCCTTGAACGTTCCAACCTCACGGTAGTCCCCACTGATGCTCTGGGACATCTCCACAGCCTGGTTGAACTACATTTGCGCTATCTTAGCATTGGCTTTCTAAAGCCTTTCTCTTTTAAGAGGTTATCGCGACTCCGCCAACTAGAGATCGATAACTGGCCCTGGTTGGACACACTGCCACCCCTCTCTCTGCATGGTCTCAACCTTACAACACTGTTTATTACTAACACTAACCTGTCTGCCTTCCCTGGCGCAGCACTACACAACCTGCACTACCTCACACATCTCAACTTGTCCTTCTGCCGCATCCAGCACATCCATCAGGGAGAACTGGGGCAACTCCCACACCTAGTAGAGCTTCGGCTCCAAGGGGCTAATCTGATTTCTATTGAGCCTTTTGCATTTGTGGGTCTCAAATCTTTGCAGCTACTGGATGTGTCACAGAACCAACTGGACTCTCTGGAGAGAGGAGTGTTTGCTTCACCAGACAGTCTCCAGAGGCTTTGTCTGGGTGGAAACCCATTAGTGTGTGACTGCAGATTACTTTGGCTGCTTAATAGCCACAAGCCTCCCTCTCTGCAGATTCTGGATGTCCAGCCTGAGTGCAGTGCTCCCCAGCATCTCCTAGGGAAGACTCTACGTGACCTGAAGGAACCTCTGGTCTCCCGTTACATGACCTGCACCAAACCACGGATTGGACCCAACACGACCCAGCTGCTAATGGCTGATGAGGGTCAACCTGCCCGCCTAAGCTGCATGGCAGAAGGAGCGCCTCGACCCTCTGTGGTCTGGATTACACCTCACAGACGTTACATTACAACCAAGAGCAGTGGTAGGGTTGAAGTCCAATCAGATGGCACACTAGAGATCAAGACAGCAGAGCTGCATGACAGTGGGGTGTACTTGTGTATTGCCAGTAACCCTGCAGGCAACGCAAGTCTGTCAGCCTCTTTAGCTGTGAAGAGCCTGGGCATTGGGGACAGATTTCACTATAGCAACAGGAGCTCAAACTATCTTACAGACTCTAACAGCACATGGGGGAATGGGACAGTACTGTACAACATGACAGTCCCAATAGACATTAAGACTATTATTATTTCTACAGCTATGGGCTGCCTTTCTTTCCTGGGTGTGGTTGTCTTTTGTTTCCTCCTTCTGTTTGCCTGGAGTCGAGGGAAAGGGCGCCATAAGAGCAACTTTGATATTGAGTATGTCCCTCGCAAATCCAACGGGGCATCGGCGGAAGTGTCAGAATCAAGTGGACCAAGACGGGTCAATATGAAAATGATCTGAAAACTGAAACATATAAAGTCAAAAACAAAATGTCCACATATCAAATGATTTTTTTTTTCTATGACACAGTGGATTTGTGACAAACGAAAGTGATGTACCAATATAGTGGGTGTCAATATGACAGTGATCTAGTGATAAAGTGGGCATGTGAATATAAAAGTGATATATGAAACCGTGGACGTGTTTATATGAAATAATGTTCTCATTCAGTACATTAAATATAATACTATAACCAACATATCAATATGAGAGTGATATAGTGCTACACTAGGCATGTGTTCCAGTGGTGATGAGTAATGACGTTGTCGACTCACCATAACATCAAGGTGAAAAAGAGAGCTGTTGGGAATGATGGGGACATCTTTGTGTGGCAGTAGAGATATCATCACTGCAATTTGTCAGGACAAAATTGTGTAATACCCACATTAGCTGCAGTATGAATGGTGTGTGTTGTGTTCATGTGTGCACAAGTGTGCGTGTGGGTGAGTGTGCGCATGTTGCATTTGTGTGTTTCTTTGTGCATGTGCACGCATTGCCTTTCTTGTTGAACAGAACATTTAAAATGAATGAAAGGGTCCAAAGCATTCTTCAGACCTCTGTTCCATCGTTGTCACGGCAGTATTGTCACTGTTGCAAAAGCAGAGGAATATCTATGTTCGTATGCAAATTCACAATTATTATATTCAAGAAAAATGCTGCATACATTTTGAAATAGGTCATTATCCCCCTTGGAATAACTCCAGCATCAGATGGGGATTTTTTTTTTTTAACTTAATGAACTTTTGAAATATCCATAGTTACAATGTGAGTTAAAAGCTTTGTCTTTACCAAAGAGCTCACTTTCCAGCAACACTTCATGTGTTTCCTGAAAAAAGCAGTTGTCAGTTTTATTACTCTGCAGATGCTGTTAGCTATAGAAATGGCATGTTGAAACCATTTTATAGCACAATAAATCGTGGGCAGACTTTCCTTCAAGACAAATCCCTTGATATGATGAAAGAGTCCGTGGCCAGAAACAATGGCAGATATTCTGGCCAATGCCTTTAGGAAAAGACAAAGTTGAGCTTCACAGATTTGCAAGTTGTATTTCCCCCCTCTCTCATTTTTCTTTAATTGCACCACTTCAGATCTAGAGTGTCTGTATCCTCCCCTTGGCCACTGGGTATTTAATAGATGGCAATTCGAAAGTTGTAGTTGACTCATGTATCGTTTAGTTTTTTTGTTGAAAATGTTTTAAATGTTTAGAAAAAATGTATATCAATTAAGGGCAATTCTTTGTAATGCAGGGATGTGGGTTGTAACTTGTGTGATCATGTTGTGATAAAACGTTAAAGGTTGTAAATTGTTTTCTAATGACAAATTTATGGGTATATTTTCAAAGGAAATAAATCTTAATCATACCCCTAAATTGAAGCAAGGACTTTAAATTTTGGCAACTGAATTTCCATTGATTTTATCGTGCTGCCTTTCTTTTTTTGTTTGAATTTTAATTTAACTTCTTTGTTGCCCATGATGACAGTCTAACAGAGAAAACCCAAAGTCAGTTGGAAGTGGATTGATCAAATCAAATACTTGACTTGCCATGGTTTGTTGTGAAAGTATGTACAGACTCATATAGTCAAGGATACTCCAATGACTACTAAGTTCAAATTTAAAAAATGTTCAGATTTATATTTAAGTGTCCCAATAACTATTGGACAGATTACCATGAAATATCTCTTTCACAACATTTCAACTACTCTTATGAACCTCATTACATCAAGTTCCAAATTATTATGCAAATTGGATTTTAGTGTTGTAAACATTCAATTTTTTTGGTTTTCGATGAAACTCATGGATGGTATTGTGTCTCAGGGCTCTTTGGATCACTGAAATCAATATCAGACACCTGTGATAGTAAGTTTGCCAGGTAAGCCCAATTAAAGGAAAACTACTTCAGAAGGATGTTCCACATTATTAAGCAGGCCACAGGTTTCAGCGATATGGGAAAGAGAAAGGATCTCTGCTGCTGAAAAGCCTCAAATACTGCAATGTCTTGGATAAGGTATGAAAACACTAGATATATCATGAAAACTTAAGCGTGATTATCGTACTGTGAAGAAATTTGTGGCTGATTCAGAGCACAGACGGGCTTGTGCAGATAAAGGCATAATGAGGAAGGTTTCTGCTAGGTGCCTCTGGAGTCCCACCAACCTCAAGGTGTAGGATCCTCCAGAGGCTTGCAGTCGTGTATTAACCTACTATTCAGCCACCCCTAACCAATGCTCACAAGCAGAAATGGTTGCAGTGGGCCCAGACGTACATGAAGACTCATTTTCAAACAGTCTTGTTCACTGATGAGTGCCATGCAACCCTGGATGGTTCAGATGGAGGAGTAGTGGATGGTTGGTGGATGGTCACCATGTCCCAACTAGACTTTGATGTCAGCAAGGAGGGGGCAGAGCCATGTTTTGGGGAGAGAGCTGGTAGGCCCCTTTAGGGTCCCTGGAGGTGTGAAAATTACCTCGGCAAAGTACATAGAGTTTCTGACTGACCACTTTCTTTCATGGTGCAGAAAGAGGAACTGTGTCTTCCATAGCAAAATTATCTTCTTGCTTGACAATGCACCATCTCATGCTGCAAAGAATCCCTCTGTGTCATTGGCTGCTATGGGCATAAAAGGAGAGAAACTCATGGTGTGGCCTCCATCCTCCCCTGGCCTCAACCCTATTAAGAATCTTTGAAGTATCCTCAAGCTAAAGATCTATGAGGGTGGGAGGCAGTTCACATCAAAACAGCAGCTCTGGGAGGATATTCTGACATCTTGCAAAGAAATTCAAGCAGAAACTCTCTAAAAACTCACAATTTCAATGGATGCAAGAATAGTGAAAGTGATATCAAAGAAGGGCTCCTATGTTAACATGGAATTTGGCCTGTTAAGATGTTTTTGATTGAAATAGCTTTGATTTCAGTAAATATGACCTCCTAATGCTGCAAATTCAACAAATGACCATTTTCAGTCCTTTATAACCTATAAAATTTTTTGAAACTCTGTTGTGCATAATAATGTTGAATATTTTTATTTATTATTCATTTATTTATTTGTAAAGGGACCACATACAATAAAAAACATAAATGTTTCCATTTGCTGCATTGTACCAGAGTTAGCTTAAAGCTAATTTACATCTGCAGTCCCTTGGCAGGTCACAATTAAAACATCAGTTATAAAACATCACAAAGAAACCAAAATAAAACATTAGCTCAAAGCTGCAGAGCTGTAGATCAACCACACAGGCACATACACTCACATACACACAAACACATTCACACAGTCATATTTAAAATGATGCTATAAAATCAGTGGTTACAGGGCTGGTTAAGTTTGTTATTGAAGCTTTCATTAGAATCAGAGTTCTTAATGCTGTCAGGGAGAGCGTTCTACTGAGTCATGGCTGTTACAGAGATTGCTGACGGAAAGGCACAGAACAATCTCTAATTGAAGATATTCTGGTGGATTTTATGGACTGCTCAGGCGAAAATTAACAAATTGACATAGTGCAGGAGGAGCCAAGCCATTTAAAATCTTAAACATAAGACACAACACATTTTCAAAGCTAAGCAGATGATGCTTTGCTAGAATCCTGCAGTGGTGATTTTGCATAGATATTTTATCTAGAGTTTTTAAGGTTTGTTTATACTGAGATTCCAGTGGTTTAATGGCTGTTCCTCCAGCTTTTCCCCAAAATGTAATACAATATGACAAATGAGAAAGGATCATAGCGTGCAGAAAAGTCTTTGTGGCATCCGTTGAAAGACAACCTCTAATATGTCTTAAATGTTTCAGATTGTACCTGAGGTAGGATCAGTTGAGAACCACTGGTCTAGACAAATAGCTTTCTTACCAGGAATTGATTTTGTGATTGGTACAGACACTGTTGAACCTCCCAAGTCTTTGGAAGTCAAGTTTGTGGCCTAACCACTAGATATCAATACATCATTTATAACTTTAATTCCTTTCAAACCTTTCTTTATGTCTTTTTACCTGCAAAAGAAATGAACCCTAGCTGCACTCTCTGTTCAGCTCTAGTTAGCAGTTGTCACCATGATTTAGAGCAATAATGAAAATTGTTTATCATGCAAACGCTAAGCATTAGCTTGTGATCATACATGTTAGACTCCACGATACAAAGATACAGTTTAACTGTGGAAGACTGGAAGTCTTTTCCAATGTAGAATACTTCTCATCTTTATGTTCTCTGAAGTTGACTGACGGTGTATACAGTGTGTTAGTTCATCTTCTCAAAGAAACACAGTCATGACAGTGACAGATTCTACAATATGTATTCATATTCAAGCTGCTTCAGGCTGCACACCCTGATATTTTATTGTGCATCATACCTCAAACTCCAAAACTGTGACTCCATTCAGCTTTTTGCTGTTCACATGTATTAGAAAACATTCAAACTGTGCAGAAAGAGGTGAAGGAAAACATCTGAATTGGGGAACTTGTGGAACAGCATGTTACAAAACATACAACTTTACATGAACTGACCCACCTATGGTAATATCAGTAAAATCTCATCAAGGTCAAATGCATCTCTGTTAAAAGGCTCTCTAGCTGCCCTTGTTATTGCTTCATCTGACAATCAGATACAAGAAGAGCTAATTTGGCATCCTGCTCTATCAGAAAGTGTCTCTCTGGCAGCACTTGATGCTATCATGCTTGTGGGAAGATGAATTTCTCTTCTTTTGAGTGTGAAAAGAGGAAGCAGTTGAGTTGCTGTGGTGGCATTATGGAGACGAGCTCAAAGCCACTCCAAAGGTTTTGTTTCAGGTTGTCTTTTGACATAAAAATAGTGTAAATATTAGAGTGAAATTTCTGAATCTATGACTGTCTTGTTCCCTCACATGATACCACGCATAGGTTAATGATTTATGAAGCAGATACTAAATTATTCTGTTATCAGACTGTGATTTACATAGAATGTAAAGGAGTCATTTGCTCAGTCAGTGATTTGGCAAAGAAACAGTGTTACTTATGTAATTAAACACACGTGTCACTGTTTTAAGTGAATTAGAAGACTTGAGGGTATTAAGTGACACCAGGGTAGAGTGTTCACTCTCAGGGCCATGCACCTATAAATGAATAATTTCATACATCATAAAGGCTTCTCATAAAGAACCTGTCACTGCCTCAGCCTCATCAAAAAGCATGAATCAAAGTGGAAGAGACTTTGTGCCTGGGTTTTGCATCAGTGAGAATAATGCTCAGCAGTGAAGAAGTTGGCCAGTGACTGAAACAACAAGAATTTGTCTCTTAATGTAATTATTAGGGCTGTGATTACCTTAATGCGTTAAAAAATATAATACACAATTTAATCACAACTAAGTTTGACCACAACTTGCTCCCGTAGTCCTCCAGCACGGATGTTTATGTGCCTGGGGGTGAAGAGGTGAGAGGGTCAGACACAGCCAGCAGTGATGAGTGAGGAGACAGACCCAGGTCTGCTTAATGGACATTTTCTCTTTAAAAAGCTGGAGAATGTTAGTTAAGATAAAACCAAAATTGTGGGTATATGCTGCAGTGATGAACTGTCTTTACACCGAAGCACAATGAGTCTAAAGTTCCACCTTCAGGCAAAGCACATCTTTGCTGATGTTAGCAACAACGCTAACAACAACACGGGATCAAGCCATGGTCATACCACTCTGTTCAGCTGCTTCAGGACAGTTTTCTTCTTCAGCTGCTCAGATAAATGCTGAAAAGTGCTCTGAAACTTTGAGACAGTCCTGTTTGTTAATTTTAATCCAGTGTGGAAATCTGCTGTGGAATTGACAAAATTGAAGTTAATTTGCGAGCTTTACGAACTTTATGATGCATTCAGGTAACCTCAGTGAATTAGACAACTGTATTGTATATGTTATGATGTGTTCAAATGTCATATAAAAATGCGAAAAATGTAGTTTTTGATGAGGAACTTCAATAAATACAGTGTGAATATGTGTTTATATTTGAGAGATATACAATAGATGTGACAGACTGAACTACTCAGCTAAGACCACTTGTAGTTTAAATATTTGCTCTTATTTTGTCTTTCCACCAAACTATAGAAAGTATCGATAGTGGTATCGATAAGGACTCAGATCAGCACTTGCATGTGCTGTACATAGAATTAAAAGAATAGAAATAAAACACTTGACAATAACAAACTTATACTAGAAAAGCACTCGGAGAGCGCAGACCTCCGCCATTAGCCCTGTCTCCCAATGGTGAAGAATCCTTTAAAAAATTCCTGGATCCAGACAGTGATCTGGATCACTCCCAAAATCTAATCAGTTCTTCCTTATGCCATTTCTGACATTCATCATAATCCGTCCATAACTTTTTGAGTTACGTTGCAAACAAAATAACAAACAAACGAACAAACAAAGAAACCCACCCGATCACATAACCTCCTTGGTGGAGGTAAAAATCTAAAAACATAAAAATATACTTAAATTATTAAAAATAGTCACAGCGTAGTGATGTGATTAACTTGAATATTTTTTTTTGATCGAGTAACAGCACTAGTAACAATACAACTTCCAGAGTTCTCCCAGAGCTAACTTTATTTCTTCCTTCAAAAATGTAACTCTTTCAGTATTTAGTAGTATTAGTAGAGGGAGCATGATCAGTACAAAAATGGAACAAGACTTTATTTTGGAAGTTATTTAGGGTTTTCAGGTTCTGCAGTGAAAGAAATGCCATTTTTGTTCATAGTTACTCACTGAGAACACTAGTCCTCCAAGAGTGCAACATGTTCTAGTATGTGATAATATCTTGATATTAAATGAGAGAATTCTGTTCATTTTTTGTTTTGTGCTCTTCTGCCCATTTTAAAGTTGTCGGGTGCATTTTTACAACAACAACAGTTGTAAACAGAAACTATATGTTTGGTGGCAACAATATTTTAAAGTGGACATATTGTTCAAAAATCACTTTTCAGGCTTTTCTAACAAAAATATGTGCCCCTGGCCTGTCCATAACCCCTTCAAATACCAGAACCCCCCCCTCACCTTTCAGAAAACGAGTGCTGAAACTTGCCGTTCTCAGATTTTCCCCTCATGATGTCATGTGGGGAGTTAGCTCCGCCCCCAGGTTGGGTTGGCCCTCCCTGTTTGGAAGAAAGTTCTGTCCTGCTATCCTGATCCTCCTCTCAGAGCCACATCTATTAAGCCACATCCATTTAATGAGAGGGTTGGAGTCAGACAGGTCATTAACCTTTAAAGCTACAGACACAAAAGCAGCTCATTCTGAGCAGGGCTGAAACAGAGGGGTTTTTATTGCAAAAATCCAATACTTGAGTGTATTTTCAGCAACCAACCTTACAGGCATGTTTTGGAGACCTCTGAGACCAATATTAACTTGTCTTAAAAGGAGTAAAATATGTCCCCTTTAAGTCATTTCAGTGTATTTCCAGTTCTTATGGTTGTCTGGTTTCTCCAGACATTTGTGCTGTTTTGATTCATGCCTCACAGTAACATGAATCAATAAAGCATATTGGAGTTTGGTGCAGTGGCTCTCGGGGACTCACTTTACTGTACGGCCAATAATGAAAGGTCAGATGCTAACTGAGCCTGCCTGCAGAGATGGCAGGTTCATGCCACAATAGAACCTCAGAAGGTCTTTAGGAGAGATGTAAAGCATAATGTTACAGCCTTTTGGGTTTTAATAGTGCAGCTAGACCAACTAACAACAACTAAGTACAGGATCCTCATATGTAACCTCCAGCACAGAACCACAGATAAGTATTTAGAGTAATCCTGCTCCTCAGCATGCTTGATAGAAGTCATTAGAGACTCCAGTGACTGACTGCATTACATACGACTTCATAATAAACATAAGAGAGGTATTAGACTTCATTGATTGTGAGGCATATTTAAAAATGTTCATTGTCAGACCAAGAGTAACCAGAACAAATGGACCCTGATTTTAGACCCTTATATTGCAGTTTACCATTTTTCACTGTGTTTGAAGTGTCTTCATCTGAGCTATCCTCCTAAATGTGGACAAAACTGTTGGTACCCTTCTGTTAAAGAAAGAAAAAAACACAAATTTTAACAGAAATAACTTGAAACTGACAAAAGTAATAATAAATAAAAATTACTTAAAAATGGCAAATGAAAATCAAACATTGCTTTTGAATTGTGCTTCAACAGAATCATTATTAAAAATAACTAGGGTAACTGGCCTGAACAAAAATGATGGCATCCTTAACTTAATGTTTTGTTGCACAACTTTTTGAAGCGATCACTGCAGTCAAGAGATTTCTGTAACTCCCAGTGAGACTTCTGCACCTGCTGACAGGTTTTTGCCCCACTCCTCCTGAGCAAACTGCTCCAGCTGTCTCAGGTTTGTAGAGTGCTTTCTCCAAGTACACGTTTTAGCTCCTTCCACAGATGTGCAATAGGATTTAGATCAGGGCTCATAGAAGGCCACTTCAGACTGAAGCTTATGCATAAGTTCAAGCAGGAAGACTGTATCATTTCAATTCAATCTTTCATTCAATTTTTATTTATTTTTACTTTTGTCAGTTACAAGTTATTTCAGTGAAAAATGTGGGCTTTTCTTTCTTTAACAGAAGGATACCAACAATTTTGTCCATGTGTGCTGGGGAAAATAATAAATAGCTATCTTTACTGAGAATGTACCCATGCTTTATTTTAATGTTAAAGGAAGAAATTACACATTTCTCTTAAACTGTAAACATTCAATGAAAGACAAATTCAATTTAAAACATGTGGTTAATCATAGCATGAGCAAATCTTATTAAAACATTTCTAATCCCAGTTATAAAGTGGCCCTAAAGGCCAAAGGGAATAATATTTCAAAAGTGCAACATAAATTTCACAAAACACAAAAATATTTCACGAAACAAAAAACTTCACAGAATACAAAAAATACTTCACAAAACATGAATATATTTCACAAAAGACAAAAATATTTCATTAAAAATATTTCACAAAACAAAAATATTTCATTAAAAATTTTCACAAAAAAACAAAACTATTTCACAAAACAATATTTCACAAACAAAAACATATAAAAAATAAAAACATTTCACAAAACACAAAAATATTTCACAAAAAATATTCCACAAAACCTGAATATATTTCACAAAACACAAAAAATATTTCCCCCAAAATACTCCACAAAACATGGATATATTTCACAAAACACAAAAACATTTCATAAAACACAAAAATATGTCACAAAACAAAACAAAAAAAAAAATTCACAATACACAAATATATTTCACAGTGTAAGAAATATAATTTGTATTGTGAAATGTATTTGTGTTTTGTGAAATATTTTTTGTTTTGTGAAATACATTCATGTTTTGTGAAATGTATTTGTGTTTTGTGGAATTTATTTTTTCACTTTTGAAATAATAATCCTGTTGGCCTTCAGGGCCACCGTACAGTTATGCCCCTATGTGTTGATAAATTACAAAACCTATTAACCTATGTGCTGTTGATTCATTTTAACCAGTTATTGAAGAAAGGACAGATTTTGTCAGTGGATAGACTGGATTTGATTATTGAAAATACAAACAACACTGGTTGATCAAACAGTTTCTTGCAATAGGTTTACCACATAAATGTGCAACAGTATGAACACTTCATATTGACCAGCAGTGAATTTTTATGCTCATTGTCAGGGATGGTGATATCCCATTTACAACTGGTTCCCCATTTACCCTGCTGCTCCAAACTGAGCCCCCCTCATCTTATCTCAGAGCAACTACCCATTGCTCAGCTTGTGGCAAGTGTCAGTGAGAGGTGCAGTGTGAAAGATGAGAGCAATAAGAGAAAAGAAGCCACATTGCATCACATCTATGGTCAGTCCCGAGAGTGGGGACTAAATTGATACACACAAACCTCTGGGTGCAGAAAGGGTTCAATGTGACGTCATGTCACGGACTTTTCCCCTGAGTTGAATTAGCCACAGCCAAGAGCTTACAAAGACACCCTCCCTGCAGAGCATTACATGTGTATGAAAAATTACAGCTGGGTTCCTGGAGGCTTTCTGTATGATTTGAGCTGAAGCCATGGAGAATTACAGTGATATTACAGATGTCCTCTGGGCTCAACTTCCAACCCGTATGAAAATCAGCCCTGCAGGCAGCTCAGTGTTGGAGCTGCATGGACAAAAACTCTGTAGTATTGCTCCTAAAATACCCCATTATTTTGAAAGATAAAGAAGAGAAAAACATGCCTCTGCACATCAGTCTATCTTATTTTTGCATAGCTAACCATTTCATTGGTTCTTTCTTTGCTTACTGTTGTTTGGCAGTTATTGGGTAAGTGAGATGAATGACTGTAGATAAATGAATTTTTGAGTTATGACCCCCTGCTGTGATTCCTCCTGCAGATACTAAATCACAGAGGAAGAAAAGCAAAGATGCTGATTAATCCAAACATTTATTCTTTGTAAAACAAGCCTCCTAGGCAGCTTTAAAAAAGACTCATCATTCAACAGAGACATACTCATGGTTCTATTTTCTTCATTGTGTCACCAATCCAGAAATCCATTTGGGAAGATGTTAAGGGCAGAAGTTGTGAACCAGCTATAGAAGTCCAAATGATGAAGCAGAAGTCAGTGACTTTTCAGGGTGAAGAGGTCACAGCCCTGGTTAGAAGTTTAGAATGGTAATAGATTGGCTTATGAAGTTGAGGACAAAATTATTAGCCCCCATATGAAAATTTCATTTTTTCTCAAGTATTTCCCAAGTGCTGTTAAACAGAGTGGAGAGTTTTGAACACAGCTTTTCCAAACATCCTTGTTTTATTTTGGATGTTTACAGTATTCTAGTTTGCACACAAACAAAGTTATTTCACTAAAAACAAAAACTACCAGGGTCAGAATTCTTAGCCCCCTTTAGAACTGACCTTTTAGTCGAGCCATAGCAAAAACCACTGTTAGTCAATGATGTGCATTAACTTTGCAATGCTCAAAGCTTGGAAAATCAAGATGAAATAACGGGTTATTTCCCAGTTTACACTCAGTATAAAAGCCTCAGACAGAGTTTGTGCTGTCACTTGAGAAGGCACCATGCCAAAACCAAAAGAAATCAGTTCAGACTTGAGAAAAAGAATCGTTGACGCTCACAAAGCAGGAGAAGGATCTACAACACACAACGTTTCCAAGTGTCAAGAACTGGAGTGAGCAGTATTATCAAGAAATTCAATGAGAGCCACACAGTCCAGAACAAGCCTGGCAGAGGTGGGAAGAGAAAGATTTCAAAGACCCTGGAAAGAAAACTAGTGAGAGATGTGTCTAAAGACCCCAGAACAACTGCCAAGATACTAGAGAAGGAATTCACCAAGTCAGGAACTGTAGACTCAGAACAGGAAAACTCCCGGTTTGCAGAAGAGACCCCTTCAATCCAGACTGAAGTCCGCTAAGAAAAACCTGGAGAAGTATTACGAGTAATGGAAGCGTGTCCTTTGGTCAGATGAAACTAAACTACAGCTCTTTGGCCATAAACACTAGGGCTGTCAATATTTATCTACAGTCCCATTCAAATTTCATTTATTATTTTTTGCAGATTTTGAATTATATTTGAATGTTTATGCACATTTTTTATTCATATGTACGTAAAGCGTTAGTTGCTTTAATCACCGTTTAGTTCCACATTTGTCCACTAGAGGACCCTCCAATATTACATTACAGATTGCAATGAAGAAATATTGAGCTAAAAGCAAAAGTAGTTCATGTTTATTTTCATGTATTTTAGTGCAAACACAGCCTGCAACATTTAGAGGTTTTAACAGGTGTTTTTGGTACTGATGTTCAACTTTTAAATGAACAAATGGGTTATAAATTAAATGTCTAACAAAAACAGATTAAACTGTGCCGCTTACAGCAGTGATGACATCATGTTTGTAATAAACAAAACATTTTTAAAATATTGGTACTATCTTGTCCCTTCATATTTCTACCTGAAAACACGAGGCGATCCACATTTTCTCAATCAAGAACGGAGTGTTTTTTTCACTGTAGTCCCGACCGTGGAGAAAACCCTCTCTTCCCCGATGGAGGATGCACAGGTAAGGACAGGAGGGGATACCTGGACTGGAACGTTTTCCACCACAACAGCGGGTTACTGTTGGTGGGCATCGCGGTTTTCCTCTCCTGCATCAGCATCTCACCACCAGCGTGTGCACCACCTTGGTGATAAACATCCCCAAACATCCCCAATGGCGGCCATTGCTGCGCCTCTGTGTTTTGGTCTGAAAACTTTATTGTTCATCATGTCACGTGTCATGTTCCTACACCTACATATGGGTGAAGCAGAGGTCAAGGAGAGACGGGAGAGACTCAAGAACGATTATTAACAGCAAAAATATTTTAAAAACACGCTTAAATAGTAACTTCAGCTCTCAAGTAAAAATGAGTTTTTAAATATTCTAATTATAGTCAAACCCTGAATTCATTCCAACAGCCTTCATAGAGGCATTTGTGATGTTTGGAGTAAAAGGGGAAAGGTCACCCAAAGAACACCGTCCCCACAGTGAAACATGGTGGTGGAGGATTATGATGTGGGGATGCTTCAGCGCATCTGGAACTGGAAACCTTGTCCAGGTGGAAGGAACCATGAAGAAAGAAGGATATGAGAAGATTTTGAAAGAAAACCTGAAGCAGTCAGCAACAAAACTGGGTCTGGGTCGTCACGTTTTCTTTGAACATGACAGCAACCCAAAACATACGTCACTCTTAGCAAAGAACTACCTTCAGAAGACCAAAGTGAGCGTTAATGAGAGGCCAGCACAAATCCCTGACTTAAATCCCATTGAAAGTCTGTGGGTGTTTGTCTGGAACCAGGCCCAGCCCTTGTCTCTCCGGTGCACTGGTTGATGAACCGCACTCTTAGCAAATTGTAAGAAAAACAAAATCAAAAGAAAGGGATAAAAGCATATTGGCCCTGCTTAAATGATCTATTTGTCTTAGTTTGATAAAAAAAATAAATAAATAAATAAATTGAAAAAAAAAATGATGGTGCTCATGTCCTGTCCAGGTGCTTTGGGGGTGGGGAGGGGTGCACCCCCCGATAGCTATCAATTTTCATTACCTGGATAATCATTATAGCTGCAACCTTTCTTTTCTTGATCTTCCTTCATCTTTTCAGCCTCATACCTGACCTCCTATAAGCACTTTGACTAACAGAGTGTCCTCTTCATAAAGAAAATTTGCATGCACACACACACACACACCCCTACTGTCCTACACACATACATCATACACACAGAAAACACCCCCCCCATCCTGTTGTCTTTTTTGTGTGTTTTGTTTTGTTTTGTCTATTGTGTTTCCCCCAAAATGGTAAAACCAGCCTGCTCTTGTATGTTATCTATCCTGTCTTGTTGCATGTCTTGGTCCTTGTTTGTATTGTCTGTTTTGCATTAATAAAATAAAAAAAAATAAAAAAATAAAATCTGTGGGGTGAACTGAAGATGAAGGTCCATGCCTGAAGGTGATCAGATCTGGAGGAGCGTGAGAGATTTGCCAAAGAAGAATGGGCTGGGATTCCTCAGGAGACGTGTCAGAGACTTGTTGAAAACTACAACAAACGACTGCAGTAAAAATTAGACACAGTTGACTATCAGAGCCAGGGGGCTAATAATTCTGACCCTGGCAGTTTTTGGTGTTTGTGGAATATTTTCATTTCTTTGCTTTGTTTAAACGCCCTTGAGAAATACATTTAAATCAATGAAATTTTCATAGGGGTTAATAATTTTGTCCTCATGTGTATGATAGGGACCTGGGGGATAAATGCAATTGCATACAGAAAGAGAACCATAAGAGGAGATAAATCCATTAGATCAAGAATCTTCTTTCCTTTTTCCTTTTGTTTTTGCCTTCAGGTTCTTAAACACGTAAGGTTGAAATCAATTGCTCCACATTTGGATTTGCAGTGTTCTTGGGTGGGTTGAGAGCAGAAGTCACACCACACAAACAACTCTTGGCTCATTATTGCACGGCACACACGCTGATGACATTGTCTTAAAGCTAGGTGAAAGACTGAATTTGCCTCCCCCATAGCATGAATGTATGGACAGCTTCAGTGGCTGCATAAGTTTTCCAGGATAAGCTAGAAAGCTGTGGTGAATTTAAGTGAAAAAGATCAGCTGCTCCTAAACACGTATGCATCCCTGTCTCATCAGGAGCTGCCAGATGAGTTGGAATGAGCCTTCCGACAGGAGAATGTCACTTCAAGAGCATGTGGAGAAAGAGGCAGTCAGTATACTCATTACAGCTTGTTCAGCTCTTTCCCAAAAGTGGAAGAAGAAGTAGAGGAAGTTCTGGCACTGCATGACTCGTGTCTGTTTGATTGTTTGTGCAAGGATGAAAGAGGCATGGAAAACCTGGACTGTCATCTCTGCTTGGCTTCCCTCCAAAAAGTGTTTGCATACAACTGGGAGTCCCTTCATGTCTGGGCAGTTTAGGGAGAATGTCTAGAGGAATTTCAATCAGCAAAAGACTGGGGTTGACGCATGTGTCTGTAGGCAGTGTTAATAAGATCAACAGAGCAAAAATGAACAGTGAAAAGGAAATCGCAAAACATTAATGAGCTTGTTAGCTGGTTTGATTTATCATTTAAATGCCAAGAGTTATTTTTTGTAACTCTCTGTTAATCAAAGGAAATGTAACTATAAAATGGGAATTGTGAGATTGAGATGATTATGACCTAAATAAATAAAAAATCCAATGTTGTGCATGCTCAGCAACAGAAAGCTGTATGCGTTATGAATGAGTAAAACGTGTCCGAATAAGTTTGCTGGAAAATTCAGTGAGGATCAGGCCTGGCTTATGACCAAAGTATCCCCACTAAGGGCTTCCAGCATTTAGATGTAGGGAAACGGGAAACAAGTTCAAGGGGATTGTGGAGGCTTTGGTCCTGACCCAAGAAAACCAGAGAATGACAAAACAACGGCAGGTTCCAAGCAAACACTTCATAAATGAAGGATGAGGGGAGTTGTTATAAGATACATTTTTAAGGAGAGTACTGGGAAAAGCAGAGGAACTGTGTAAAGCTGTGAGTACCAGGAAGACAAAGAAAAGTATGCTTTTACAGTGTACACCATACACTGAGCTACAGTAGTTGCTGTTGCAGTGCAGTTGTTTGGGATTCTATTGAGAAAATGTAGCTTCAAACCCTGCTACAAACGGCATGTGCAGAGCTCTTTTAAAATTCTCCATCCCATCCATTGACACAGAATAAACAAATGTTAGCAGGTGAAGCAACGTAGCATACAAATACAGTGCTTAACAAATTTATTAGACCACCCTAACCCTAACCAAAGTAAGGTTTATGCCACAGCTGCCCTAAATTAACAGCATTGGTAATTACCACAATCATTTTTATGTTTCTGCAATGGTTAATACACCAATATGTTGAAGCTCTTTAACCCAAATGATATTTTTAATGCTAAAATATAATTATTATTGTTATCCATGAATTTTCAAATTTACTGATTTACAAAAAACTGAAAACATAGTAAAGCACATTGATATTTCTTGATTAATATGTCAAATTATAGTTATTTACTTGAATTCCTGAAGAGAAAAATGAGTTTTAGTGGTTGAATGTTATGCTTGATTAATTTTTGACTTCTCAGAGAAGCCCAGTGAGCCGGCTCAAATTTGGGTGAATTCAGTTTGAAATTCCTCATTCCTGTTCAAAATGGTAAAACGTGGAGAGCTCACTGAAAATGAAAGAGTCCTCATTAAAGCACTTCATGATGCTGGATGGTCTTTGAGACAAATTTGATGGTCTAGTAAATTTGTTAAGCACTGTACATGTTTGCATAAGAGAATGGGCAAAAGACACTATGTCTGGGGGGTCAAACTTAATCACAGCAAGGGCCAGATTCTGGATTCAGGGCCTAACAGGGTCACCTTTTTAACCATAAACAGACAACCTAATTTCTGTAGTCATAAAATATGGAAAAAAAATCTGAGAAAAGTAAATTTGTTAGTTCAAAAAAGTCAAAAGATGAAATTGAAAAATATATTTTTTAAAGGCAAATATATTAGAAAGAAAGACAAAATTATGAGTTTAAAAGGTCAAAATACAATTCATAATTCAAAATTTTGAGTCTAAAGGGTTGAACTATGGGATTATGAAGTCAAAGTCTGGAGTTGAAAATATAAGATAAAATACAAAATAATTGGTTGAAAAGATGACAATATGACTTAAGAATTAGAATTATGAATCTTTAAGCTCAAAATATTATAAGAGAAGTCAAAATTATGACTTGAAATTCTCAAAGTATGAAATAAAAAGTTTAAATCCTAAGTTTGAGTCCTAAATGTCTAGATGCAAAATTAAAAATATGAGATTGAGACACAAATACATTTCTTTTCCAACATTCCTGACTTTTTATCTTAATATTTTTACTCCTTACTTTTTCAGATCTGATGACTTAACAAGGATATCTTAAATCATCAAGGATAAATTTGCATTTTTATACTTGAGGAAATCTGCAGACCTCATACTGATGGGCGAGTTATAACAGAAATATGAGATCATCTTGCGGGCTGGATTTAATTGTTCCATGGGCCGGATTTGGCCCCCGGGCCTTGAGTTTGACACCTGTGCTCTGTGGGCTTCTATTCCAAAGTCCTTTTTCACACTCATTATAATGATTGGTCTATGGCGGCATGCCACAATGCAGCTCGGCAAGAGAAAATGAAGTTCTTTGAGGTTCCCGTTTTTGAATGGCAATGCAAATTGTTGTTGTGATTTGTTTCAAACTTAGACCATGCTTTAAAATCATACAAAAGATAGGGGGAATTTAAGCCTTGTAGACCGTCCAAACTTCACTCTTTTGAAAGCTGAAGAGTAATTGGAATTGGCTGCATCAGCCTTCACTCAGCATGATCACGAGAGACTGACTTTGTATTTTCATGATTTTACATCTGTTTTATTGCACTCCTTCTCTTTCTATTTGCAGTGTCTAAGCATGTGTGTTATGCCTTCTGATCTTATATGTTACTGTGACCTTCATAGCATGTACTCAGCATGTGGCTTCAGTATTCAGTATGTGGGATATTTTCAGATCTAAAGATAAGCTATAATAACAAAACAAGAGGTTGTTTAACAAAGAGAAAGAAGAGAGATGGCAGAATTTATGGAGGCCTTTGAGGCGGCTCTGAGGGCAGTCTTGCCCCATTTCTTGTGGCAGAAATGGGGCAAGTGGGTTAGTGGGGAAAGGACAAATGTTAAACCGATCCTAATGGATGTTGGCGGTGAGCATCGAGCTTCCGGCCTTGACGGAAACAGGAGCCTGACAATCTGTCGACTGTCAGATGAAAAGAGATGCTGTGCTGTCACTCTGTTCAATCACGTCTCCCTGAGCAAAAACACTGACACTAATGAAGTAAACCAGAAACACAGAGACACAGACTCAGACTCTATAACCCGAGTTTTTAGCACAGATGACAGCTCAGACATCCAATTAAGCTCTTTTTACTTGGAATTCCAAATAAAATTGAGTTAAATCCAAATGAAATTAGCAATTCATGAGCTATTTACTGTGCCAGAAGCATAACAAATCAATTAAAAATGACTTTTTACCATGCCATTATCGTCTTCACTGTATACATGAAAGCAATGAAAGCAACATAGTTATTTTTTAAATCATAGGTGAAATCTATGAAATGAAATTTGATGTAATCAGCGGGCCATTGTATCTAAGTTAAGCCCAGTTCCTCGTGTAAGGCACGATTCAACATGTACCCCAGACAAGACTGAGAGAAAAGTTATATTATTCCAGCGTTAGCAGCAAAACTGGTCCTCATTTAATATCTGCTTCAGATGTTTCTTACATTTTTTCCTGAAAACTAGTGGTGGGAGTATCGATACTAAAGTATCGATATATTGATATTTACAAAGTACTCTTTTGGTATCGATCCCTTTAGCAAAGTATCAATACCAAATGAGTACTATAAAATACGTCTCACAACCGCTTCTCCGCCGAGCGCCTCCCTGCCTCTCTCTCTTCCAGACTGTTTTGGCTTTACTGCCAGTCCGTGTCACGCGAATTTGGAGACCAATCAAACATGTCTTACCTGCTCGTCTGTGTCACATGGCTTTAAGGACCGATCAGACATGACATGTCGATCCTGCCGTATTATTTGACTTTGAGGACCAATCATTAAAGAGTAACAGATTCAAGCAACTCCACTTGCTCACATATGAAGTCATTTTATAGTTTGTGATGTGAACCTGGCTGTCTTTCTCACTCATTGTGGTCCCTTAGTAAATTTTAAAATTGTAAGAAAACATAAAAAAAAAAATACTGACTTGTGTTTCTTACATTTTTGTTTCAAATTAGTTGGTATAGATGGCTAATATAGCCCTTCTATCTGAGTTAAAAAAAAAAGAAAAGAAATTGGTTATGTTGTGGCTATTTTAATTCTGTATACAAGGTTGTGCTATGATATGATTTTATTATTTTTATATTTATATAAAAATATTTTTATTTTTATTTTTATTAATATTTTATTATTATTATTATTTTTATTATTACTATTTATGTTTTTATTTATTTTAACCTGCTAAAACATTTTATTTAATTGAATTTTCCCCCCAAATGAATTTCTGAATGACCTGCATACACTTTTTAACTGCCTGAAATGTGTAACTTTTGAAAGTTTGCAAGTCCAACATTTATTCTTTCTTCAAAAGTATCGGTATCGGTATCAGTATCAATAAAATTACATAAAAAAGTATCAGTATCGTATCGAATTAAAAAACACTGGTATCGCCCATCTCTACTGAAAACGTTTACGAGAAAAACTGACATCAGATGTACGATGTTCTTAAATGCTGAATTGTTGACACCTGTATTCTTACATTAATTAATGCTACATCTTCATAAATTGGAAGTTTGAGCATTTTTTACCTGTCAGCACTAATGAGCACCTTATATACCCATAAAAGGGGCGGTTGATGGACATGAGACAACAGGGCTGTGTGCAAACACAGAAGGCACACAGCATTAAGAAGAGAGTAATGTCCTATATAAACTAACCATAAAAACAATTGCAGACTATACACAATGCACTAGAAATATTTATGTATATAGTTCAAAAGAAGATAGTGCTTTAAAATAAAACAAAACAGACAACTGAATTTCAGCCAGTATTCTCACACTGTTTAAGTATTTATTATGGCAACATAACATGTTTGGCGGCAGGCTCTGACTCAATCACTGCTCACAGATTTTTACATACAGAATTAGAGGAGTGATAAGATAATAGCTTAAACCCCCAGTCAGAGCCAACAGGATGATGCTGGGGTGGAGGGGGGTTGAAAGCGAGAGCACAGTGTTGATCCAGGTGGCAAAAATCTTGCAGCTTAAGGTCCCGTCCACATAGAGATGAATTCAGGAGTATACGCAAAAGTTTTTTGTCGTATTAGCATTTCATCTAACCTTGCAAAGCAGATGAATTCGACTGTTTAGGTGTTTCTTACTGGCAAATCCATCTTGCAAAGCTCCCGTCTGAACCGTTTGGGCCTGGTTAGAAAGTGACAGGACCAATCAGCGATGAGGGGCAGTACTTTCGGGCGCAGCAGAGTCGTGATGCAAGCAGCAAGAAGAGGCCAGTGCAAATATGGCGGAAGACATTAGCATGGATGCTGCTATACCGTCAGTTTTATCAGAACTTGACAACATTTCTTCATTAAAAGAGGAACAAAGAACGGCAGTAAGTCGTGTACTGACATGTCTACAGTCGCCATGGTTTGCGTTATGCATTTCTCTATGGAGTTAAGTCTGACTATGGGAGGTTTTCCAGATGGATGTGGGAAACAATCCATCTGGCATGTCAGGTTACCTTTTATCCACACGGAGACGGTGTTCTTGGAGGCCATAAATGCTACTTTTTGAAACCAGGTCCCAAGTGAACAAATCTATAAACGCTTACCATTTCATCTCAGCCTGGACATCCACCCAGTGTTGCTCTCTTTCCTTGTTTTGATAAAGACGCATTGTCCAGTTCTGACAGAACAAACGCTGTGGCTTAGTCCGAGCTAATCGCTCTATTAACAGACATTGTATACAGTTATTCACGCAAACACAACCCTTTTCCTCGTAGCTATCACATACTCGTGCCAAAGCAGGTCGGAAGAAGAGTGAAAACATCTTTTACAACATTATTCTTTGAAACGTGTTCCAGTTCTTGTAAAATGGATGCAATGCTAAAGCGATATCCTAGATACAGAGTACAACATAACCCCGCCCATAGCACAACTCTGTATGTAGGGCCCTGAAAATATCACTCGCTCACTCTGTCAGTCAGTCACTCAGTCACATACATACTCATTTGTGGGGCTGACCTTGGCAGTCAGCAATCAACCATGAGCTCGGCACAAATCCTGCATGAATGCAACAGGACACAGCCATAGTGCTGAATGTCAAATGTACTGCTTGCTGAAAACAGCTTAGCAGACAGGTCAGGGCATTCGTGAGTGATAGCTGTGATTCACAGCTACATAACAAATAATGTGTGAAAATGTAGAAAAGAAGGTTTCATTTAGTGTAAAGATTTTTGTGCGTGGGCTGCCCATGTTAAGTATAGCTAAGAGGATTTTTCACACATTAGATTGTGAATGGGAAATAGGCTGCACATACAGCTTTGCTTTCCACTCAGTCTAAGAGATGTTGATGTAATAACTCAATTTAGATCAAACAATTTCTGATCCATTCACCAGCTTTCGTCAGACCTGCCAGAAAAAGGCACATCGTGTAACAGTGGCCTAACAGTACTAAGTGCATTTTGGTAGCAAACTTCAGAAGACTTTAGAATCAAGTTCTTAAAATGAGAGCAGAGTATTAATCAAGCAGCTAGCTCCAGTCCTGAAAAATGAAGCCATTGCAAAAGTGCAAAAAATTGTAATAGCGCGAGTGTCCACTTGAGGCTGGCTGCAGGAACACTGGAAGTCACGTATACAACACCTGTTAAAAAGCTGTTTTTTACACTAGAAATAAACTGGTTTACAGTCTGGTTCAAAACACAAATGTCTCATTAGCTATGTCTACACATGCTTTCACTGTACAGGGGGTACATTTTTCACTATAATCGTTTAGATCAGGGGTTTTCAAAGTGTGGGAGAGTGAGCCTCCCCCAAGAAGAAATTATTCATTTGATGGACCCCCACCCACAAAAAGGATTTAAATTGAAAAAAAAACTTAAACAACAGCATTTCAAACGTTTACGTCTAATCTTTAAACATTTTTAACATTAATATATTTTGGATATTTTGGTTTGCAAATGTCCCCAACATCTGCCTTTCCCTCTTATTCGGTTATAATGCCATTAAATACCCCTTTGTCATTTTTTTTTTTTTTTTTTCGGCCATTTTACAACTTCTTTTTGCCAATTTTTCCCCATTTTTTCCACTTTTATCCCATTTTTGCCCTTTTTCACCTCTTTGCCCAGTTAAGCTACCTTTCATCATAAAATATCTCCTTTTTTTCCCAATTTTTTCGTTCATTTTTGCTACATCTTTTTGCAACTTTTCCCATTTTTTGCCACTTTTATCCTATTTTTTGCCCTTTTAGAATTTTTTTTTGTGACTTTTTGTCCATTTAAGCTACTTTTTGCCATTAAATACCACTTGTTTCCTTTTTTTCCAATTCTTGCCTCTTCTTTTGGCCCTTTTTTCCCCATTTTTGCCCTTTTTCACAATTTTGTCTGCCA
Organism: Cheilinus undulatus; assembly: GCF_018320785.1. Lineage (NCBI taxonomy): Eukaryota > Metazoa > Chordata > Actinopteri > Labriformes > Labridae > Cheilinus > Cheilinus undulatus. The sequence goes on from NC_054882.1 coordinate 36,786,479, forward strand.
CTTTTTGCCCATTTAAACCACCCTTTGCCATTACATACCACTTGTTTCCTTTTTTTGCCCATTTTTGCCACTCTTCACTGCTTTTTGCCCCTTTTAGTCACGTTCAATTCATGTTATGTCACTTCTCACCCATTTCTGCTACTTTCTGACCATTTTTGCAGTTTTTCCTCCCCATTTTTGCCACTTTTTACCCATTTTTTTTTGCTGCTTTTTGACCTCTTTTGCCACCTTTAGTCTATTTTTATTGCTACTTCAAGCTGTTTTGGCCACTTTTCACCTCTTAGATTGTGGCTCTTGCAAAGATATTGTTCAACAATTTTGCTCTTTGGTTGAGGGTTGAGTACCACTGCTCTATAGCATAGTCCCTATAGTAACTTTAAGTCTATCCATTTTGCTCCATGCACAGCAGAGGTTAGCAAAGCAAATCACCTTTCTTTAGGTTTATGGTTCCACGCCTCCCCTGAAGCTCTGTGGCACCACCCAGGGTAGGCCCGCCTCACACTTTGAAAACAACTGGTTTAGATTATATTTAGGGAAAAAACTCACTGTGCACTGATTGACTCGTCTCATTTGATTGGCTGATAGCTTGACAGGCAGAAGCTATGTTTCTGTCAACCAGAATGCTAGCTAGCTGTCAGGAAGTCGAGCTTAGTGGGCAGACTTTTTGGTTGATTCAGAGTTCAGTTGAGACTGCCATTTCAATATGGAAACTGGCACGGATTGGCTTCAAATGCTGTTTGAGTTCGCCTCATAAGCAGATGACTGACATCACACAGAGTTGGTCCAGTTCTTTCTACAGTCCATGGTATAAATAGACAATTATTGATTTATGTAGATGTTGTTAAGCTGAAGGCAAAACTATGATGGAGACTGGGTTTAAAATGGAATGAATTAAATAAAGAAGGATAACAGAGATGTAAGAGAAGTTGCTGATGTTATTAGAGAGACTCCTCTAGATTGCGTTAATATATAGAGAGGGGTGACATTGCCCTTGTCCCAAGAAAAAGAATTGATACAACAGAACTATATCATCTTGTTGGCACTCTGCCATCTCTGCTGCTGTGTGGAGGAGTGCCAAACACTGTAGAAGTTTCTCTGCAAATGTCTCTGCAGGATAAAAGTAGCGAGAGAAAAACTCTGCCCCTTTTCTGACAAAATACAAGGACACCAAGGGAAATAAGCCAAAATTCTTGACTTTTCTGCTCTGATCGATACTGGAAAAAATAGACAACTCTGACCCATCATTTTTGCTTACACATCTACTGGACTGAGATTCTAAAATTCCCAAAAAATCCTAAAACTCTCAGTCAGAGAATCATTATGAGAGGACCGACTGAGCGCACTGTTTAGATGCTGAACTCTAATGTCTGTCCTCCACACCAGAAAACATCAGAGAAGCAGTGCAGACTGAAATGAACAGTCTTATTGACCTAAAAGGAGACTCCCTTTTCAGTTTGCTTTCCAAACAAAACTCTCAAAACAATCCTGCCAGTAATACGACAAATCCAATTTATCTTTTCCCTGAATATTATGTCTTATTGTAGTTTGTATTTCAAACCAACGTGAAGGATTGTTTCCAAGTGGATGAATAAATTAAGCTATGGTGCAATTCTTCTCAGTGACTGTATTTTTCCATCACTCTGCCATCATTACCTTTTGTCAAAGCAGATCCAAAAGACTGTTCAAAGATGGATCTGGCTTACTTGGGAGCTAAACATGTTTTCATTTATTCAAAATATTCTTAGTTATGGACTTTCGATAACTTTGAAGTTTTATTGAAATCTTCCTAAATCTGTATTAGATTTTCTTTCATATTTTTGCTAACTTGTTAACACACTCCTCTATTTTATGATCTAGTATACATCTGGGGATTTCTCTCAAACACAAAATTGCTCTAAATTCCAAACCTACTACACACTCAATGTGGCATCACATTAGTATGAAGAGTGTGTGCAGTTTCAGACACTGCCTCTGTCTTCCTGCACCCTGATTTTTCCAGCCTTGTGCCTCATCAACTGTATCTGCATACACACACCTGTATCTCATTATCTCCTCTTATCCCCTGGCTCCTTTTAGTCCTGTATGAGGCTAAAATCAGAGGTCCAAGGCCTCTATCATTTCAGAAAATGTCATCAAACCTGTCCCAACTCATAGACTCAAAGCTTTAACAGAAACCCAGTTTCCAATGTTGTGTATACCATTAGGAACTTTGCAAAGTAGATGGATTGGCTAGATTCCATGCCTGTCTCAAAGAAGATACAACTTGCAAAGCTCCAATCTGAAGCGATTGTGCCAGGTCTGAGAACGGACCAGACCAATCAGCTTCATTCGATTAGAACAAGGGAGCAGCTATGGGCTAGGTTTAGTTATACTGGGAGAGGGCAGCAATGGCTGCCGCCATTGTAGTGTTTAGCTCAGATGTAGCTATAGTACAGCAGCGGTTTTATCAGAACTGGACCACATGTCTTCATTGAAGTTTTCGTTCTTCTCCCAACTAGCCTTGGCATGAGTTTGCAATAGTTACAGACAGTTGAATTGTAAGCTGGTATATATATATATATATATATATATATATATATATATATACATACATATATATATATATATATATATATATATACACATATATAAGGGCTGTTAACACTTGTGATTAATCTTGAAACCTTAATGCGTTAAAAAATGATAGTGCAATTTAATCATATGACTAAGTTTGACCACAGCTTGCTCCGATAGTCCTCCTGCGTGGATGTTTATGTGCCTAGGAGTGGAGAGGTGAGCGGGTAAAACACAGTCAGCAGTGATGAGTGAGGAGACAGACCCAGGTCTGCTTAATGGACATTTTCTTTTCAAAAAGCTGGTGAATGTTAGTGAACATAAAACCAAAATTGTGGGTACATGCTGCAGTGACGAACTGTCTTTACACCGAAGCACAACGAGTCTGAAGTTCCACCTTCGGGCAAAGCACATCTTTGCTAACGTTAGCAAAAATGCTAACAACAACACCAGATCAAGCCAAGGTCATACCACTCTCTTCTACTGAGCCCGGGAGGTGACATGAACGTGTTTAATTTTTAAATACACACATGCGTTTTAGTGTCTCACATGTGCATTTTAGTATCTCGCAAGTGTTCGAGATACTGAGAAATCACACGTACGAGATACCAATAAAATGCAAGTACGAGATTTGAATAAAATGCAAGTACGAGATTTGAATAAAACGCACGTGCGAGATACAAATCAAACGCACGTGCGAGATAATGAAACATTCGTGCAAGCTACTAAATTGCACGTGCGTATTAAAAAAAGAAAAAGAAAACAAATTCATGTCACCATCCGGGCTCCGTACTCTTCAGTTGCTTCAGGGCATTTTTATTTTTCAGCTGCTCAGATAAATGCTGAAAAGTGCTCCAAAACTTTGAGACAGTCCTGTTTGTTAACAATATTAATCCAGTGTAGAAATCCGCGTTAGAATTGGAAAAATTTAAGTTAATTAGCAAACTTTAGGAGAAAATATGATGCATTCAGGTAACCTCAGTAAATTAGACAACTGTATTCTATATGTTATGACGTGTTCAAATGTCACATAAAAATCAGAAAATTTTGTTTTTGATGAGAAACTTCAATAAATACAGTGTGAGTATGTGTTTATATTTGAGGGATATACAGATGTGACAGACTGAATCATAGCTTTTCAACTCAAGCACGACTCAGCTAAGACCACTTGTAGTTTAAATATTTGCCCTTATTTTGTCTTTCCACCAAGCTACAGAAAGTATTGATAGTGGTATGGATAAGGACTCAGATCAATAAGGAGTATCGATAAAGGTATCAATCTCAATAGAAATTAATGATCTCAAAACCTGAAACCTGTTCGAGACATCATCAAAACATACTTAAACTTTAAAAAAACAGTATGATTAACTTGAGTAATTTTTCTAATGGAGTAACAGCACAAATATATGCATAAACCTAATTGACTTCAGGAACATAAACATAAACATATCAGGCTTTTTTTCCAAGCCTTGGATAAACTTGACGGCAAGCCAGAAGACAACCAAGAAGACTTCTGGAGGCTTCTCTGCCTCACTAGGCCTCAAGCCTGTACATGCCTCCTACATTTCGTTTTGTTTTGTCTCTGATTGGCCAGCGATAAATGTGAAAGACAGCATGCTCGTCCAGTCAGCTTACTAAGAATTCTCTGAGAAGTTCTTCCATTTTGTTTGGGAGATTTCCCAGATGAACTTATCCCATGAATATATATGGAACAGTCTTTCTGGCGTGTCAGTTTGTATGATAAGAGGAGGGTTTTCTTGTCGTGAACACAGAAAATAGACACATTTGAAAGAGTCACATTAGCCCTGTGTGTCCTCCCTCATGTTGCCAGTTCTTTGTGTTTTCCTTTGTGCTTCCTCGTCCCAGCATTCTTACTTACTCTCCTAATATTTTGATTACTTAAGTGTTTAACTTTTTCTTTTCTCCTTTGAATTTTATTGCTGTGACTTTTTGGATTGCCTTTGGCCCATCCTTGGACTGTTCTTTACATACTTCTTCTTTATTGCTTCTTGTACTGTGTAAGGCCGGATTTTTTTCAGTCATGGTACATGCCACTCTGATCCAGGCATGATTTTTCCTCATAGATACAATATATTGCCAAAAGTTTTCACTCACCCATCCATATAATTGAAATCAGGTGTTCCAATCACTTCTATGGCCACAGGTGTATAAAATCAAGCACCTAGGCATGCAGACTGTTTCTACAAACATTTGTGAAAGAATATGTCACTCTCAGGAACTCAGTGAATTCCAGCGTGGTACTGTGATAGGATGCCACCTGTGCATCAAGTCCAGTCATAAAATTTCCTTGCTCCTGAATATTCCACAGTCAACTGTCAGTGGTATTATAACAGAGTGGAATCGATTGAGAACGACAGCAACTCAGCCATGAAGTGGTAGGCCACGTAAAATGACGGAGCGAGGTTAGCAGATGCTGAGGCGCATAGTGCGCAGAGGTTGCCAGCTTTCTGCAGAGTCAATGGCTACAGATCTCCAAACTTCATGTGGCCTTCAGATTAGCTCTAGAACAGTGCGTAGAGAGCTTCATGAGAGAGAGAGCTTCATCTGCATCCAAGCCATACATCACCAAGTGCAATGCAAAGCATCGGATGCAGTGGTGTAAAGCGCACTGCCACTGAACTCAAGAGCAGTGGAGACACGTTCTCTGGAGTGACGAATCGCACCTCTCCATCCGGCAATCTGATGGACGAGTTAGGGTTTGGCGCTTGCCAGGAGAACGCTACTTGTCTGACTGCATTGTGCCAAGTGTAAAGTTTGGTGGAGGGGGGATTATGGTCTGGGGTTGTTTTTCAGGAGCTGGGCTTGGCCCTTTAGTTCCAGTCAAAGGAACTCTGAATGGTTCAGCAGACCAAGAGATTTAGGACAATTCCATGCTCCCAACTTTGTGGGAACAGTTTGGGGATGGCCCCTTCCTGTTCCAACATGACTGTGCACCAGTGCACAAAGCAAGGTCCATAAAGACATGGATGAGAGAGTTTGTTGTGGATGAACTTGACTGGCCTGCACAGAGTCCTGAACTCAACCTGACAGAACATCTTTGGGATGAATTAGAGCGGAGACTGAGAGCCAGGCCTTCTCTTCCAACATCAGTGCGTGACCTTACAAATGTGCTTCTGGAAGAATGGTGAAAAATTCCCATAAACACACTCCTAAACCTTGTGGAAAGCCTTCCCAGAAGAGTTGAAGCTGTTATAGTTGCAAAGGGTGGACCGACATCATATTAAACCCTGTGGATTAAGAATGGGTTGTCACTTAAGTTCATATGCGAGTCAAGGCAGGTGAGTGCATACTTTTGTCAATAAATTGTATTTAAGGGGGCTGTTCCCTGTAGGTTTCCCTGAAATGAATCAATTGTGTGTGATATTATGACACCAACTATACTTCAGAGTTAATTTTTGTGATGATTTCCATACACAGAAAAAAACTTTAACTGTTTTTTTTTTGTACTGATTTAGCATCACTGCCAGCAAAAGTTTTCTCTGAACTTAATGATCAAATTTGTTGTTTACATGCTCTGTCTGTGTTTTCTCTGTGTTAAGGGACCTTATCTCCCAAACAGAGGAATGGAGGAATGAACTTTGGTGAATTTGCTGATGATGGAATTAAACGTGAAGATTTTCAAAGATCCTATCCAGCTGAAACACGGCTCTTTTTAAATCCTGGTACGAGCTTTACTTCAATTATTTCTGTAGATCCGGGATTAACCTTTTTGGTGCTTTCTCTTCCCTTCATCTGCTTTAAGGAGCATTTTATATCACAGGCAACTTTTCTAAAGTTTGGTTTCTTTATTTATACATCTTTTGTTGACCTTATTATTAGTTCATCTCAGCATAGACACACAAACAGAGACACAGCAAATGGCATAAAAGACCAAAGAATGAGGAGAAGCAATACTGGTGCAAGGTTTTGTGTTGGCAGAGTTATTGCTGTACCTTTTTTATTGTGCTTATAACATTACATCCAAATGTATGTATTTAAGACTGGACTTAGCACCTTGAGAAACTGGTGAGAAGGGAAAAAAAAATCCAAAAGTGGTTGCCACTGACAAAGATATTGTGGGCGACATGCACAGTTGTGTAAGCCAAGAAAACCTGCAAGGAATGAGGTAACACAATAACAGTGTGCTAACACTGCAGTGAGTTGGTTATTGTCTGTGGAGATAAAAGAGTGACTGAATTTCATGGTGGTCTGCAGGCACTTAGGGCCAGAGCGGTAGACCCAGTAATGCCTGCTAGTTGCTGTCACTCTGTGGTTGGATAATGAGGAATAGCCGATGCATACATACTTACATACAGCTATGTTTGCATATTTTGTGCAATATTACATACATAGATACTCTTATGTATGCTATCCCAGTGCAATAATACATGCATTAAAAACATCTGTACAATCTACAATCTGGCACATTTACATGTAAATGTTCATTAATGTGCATTGTCCCTTGTAATAAATAAATAAATAAATAAATGAATAAATAAATAAGATATAAAAATGGTCTCAAACAGGATGCAAATGCAGGCAAATGTTCTCAAAACACTTTTAGGGCCAACATTATGAATTATGCTACAATGCAGTTTTTGTAAATAACTACCCCATTGTTGCTGAAAATACAAAAAAGCAGAGTGCTGTCTCATCAATAGGAGATAACAAATGGGTGGAGGTGGTAATGGGCACTAACCTTGGAAAATTCAGTAAACTACTAATTTTGAGGCCTTTATGTTTTTTTTTCTTTTTTACAGCCAGAGGAGGCAAGAAGGTGACAAGAGAGTAGGGTTCAAACTTCATGTCATGTCAAGGTCCGCCAAGGCTGGGGTTGTAACAAAACTAATGATATACATTGCTTAGAGCAGTGGTTCTCAACCTTGGGGTTGGGACCCCCCTAGGGGGTTATAAGACATGGAGAGGGGGTCTCCAGTTGCCCTAAAAAAAAGTAAGAATATTTTTTAAAATTACACTGTTAACCCTTTTCCACATTTGTACCCATTTTCATCATTTTTTCCACCAATATGAACACATTTTACCATTTAACACCTATTTTTGTCAGCTTTAAACTCTTTTCACCACTTTTTTTTTGTTTGTTTTTGCCACTTCTACACCAGTTCTTGCCACTTAAGCATAATGTTGCCTCTGTTGACCCATTATTGCTACTATTAACCCCTTTTAACCACTTTTTACACCCATTTCTTCCCATTTTAACCCCATTTCACCATTTGATGTGCCCATTTTTGCTGGTTTAACCAATTCTGCCAGTATCTGCCTATTTTTTTCTTTCTAAGTAACATATTTTTTGCAAATTTAAAGCAATTTCAGCCACATTTTAACTCCTTTTTACTACTATTTATGCCCATTTTTGCCACTTTGACCAATTTTTTGCCTGTATTGCCATTTTTATCTAATTTTTGCTGCGTTAAAACCATTTCTGCTATTTTTAAAATCCAATTTAACTACCTTTTCTACCATTTTTGCCATGATTAACCCATTGTAGCAATTTTTAAACTCATTTTAATTCTTCTTTTAACAAAGGAGATTTAGATTTTTAAGAAGGCTGTTTACTACATAAATGATTGAAAAAAGATTGTTTCTTTGGTAAGAGTGGTTATTTTTTCAGGTTAAATATGAAATATGTATATCACAGCTTAACTTTACGATGGACCGTGGTTTTGCTGACCTCCATGGGCCCCTCCCATTTTTCCCCTTTATGGACGGCCTTGTCTGCACATGACTATTCCAAAATGGGCATGGCTGTGCTCAACCATCTTCAGATACAGTGGGGGTCCCCGGTCTTTGGCACCTTTATTTTGGGGGCTGAGGCCTGAAAAGGTTGAGACCACTGGCTTAGAGTAGGTGTGTTGTTGAAACAGTGATTCAGTATAGTTTTTAATGGGAATGACTTAATGTGTTTTGTTTCACACTTTTGACAGCTGCATAATGTGGATGTGGGAAAAAGCAGAATTATTGACTCTTTGGGCCTAGTTAGCTAATTACTGAAATAGAAAAAAGGGGTATTTTGAGATTGTATTAAGGAAAATAACACCTGTGAGGGCAATCATTAACACATTTAAGGACTGATTGTAAGGAGACAGGGGAACAGTTGGAGGCCATTAATTTGAACAACCGTAATTAAAGGGAATAAAACGTTTTTTCTCATATAAACATTTGTGAGACCAGTCCTAAGGTGCTACATAAAATTTAATACAGGGGTGCAGGGGTGTCAAACTCAAAGCCAGGGGGCCAAATCCAGCCAGCAAGATGATCTCATATTTCTGTTCTAACTGGCCCATCAGTATGAGGTCTGCAGATTTCCTCAAGTATAAAAATGTAAATTTGTCCCTGATGATTTAAGATATCCTTGTTAAGTCATCAAATCTGAAAAAGTAAGGAGTAAAAATATTTAGATAAGAAGCCAGGAATGTGGGAAATGAAATTTCTATGTGTTTTAATTTTTCATTTTCAATTTTGCATCTCACAATTAGGACTCAAACTTAGGGCATTGCTTACTTACTTTGAGCATTTCAACCCATAATTTTGACTTCTCATATAATATTTTGTGCTTTAAGATTCATAATTCTAATTTTTAATTCATATTTCTGTATTTTTGAACAATTATTTTGTGTTTTATCTCATATTTTCAACTCCAGACTTTGACTTCATAATCCCATAGTGTTACCTTTTACACTCAAATTTAAAGTGTTGAAGCATATTTTGACTTTTAATTTCATGATTACAAATTTTATTTCATATTTTGACCTTTTAAAAATCATGGTTTTGACTTTCTTTCAATATATTTGCCTTTTGAAAACATTAATTTCTTACCTTTTTGAACTAATACATTAATTTTCTAAGATAGTGAGTTAAAATCATTGAGCTAGGTTTTTTTTTTTTCGTATTTTATTGCTGATGAAATGGGCTTGACAGTTTATGGTAGAAAAGGTGAGCCTATTAGGCCCTCAGGTTAGACCCGGCCCCCGCCGTAGTTGAGTTTGGCACCCCTGTTTTAAACTCATTGTCTCAAAAACAGAATTAAAACACCGTCCACTGCCATGCTTTGGTCGCTAGAGGGCGCTGCAAAACTCAAACATTGGTTTACGTCAAGCTGACGTACCAGGAAGTGTCTCAGAGACGAAACTGCAGCTGACTAGCACAAATCTACTGGAGTAGTCGTTATTCAAATGTCGAATTTTATGGCCGTAACAAAGGACATACACGATGCTTTTTCATCGATAGCAAAAGTTTTCCCTCTGGAAATGATGTCTGAGGCGATTTAGTCTGTAATAGAGCTATCAAGTAAGTCACGGGGCTGCCATCGCTGTGCTTTCACTGTTGGACCTGATGTTGCTGTAAAGACAGTTGGATGTTGAGACAGGCTTGTTCCAAACACCGAGTAATAATTTTTTCTTTTGTAACTGTTGATTTATTGCATATAGTACGGTTATTACAGTCTTTACTGCTTTCTATTAACAGCAACGACATACATGCCTTGGGCGACGTTACCCAAAACAGGTTTTAGACAAATGTACTAAATTGGTGTTTTACATATAATAGCTATAGATTAAACTCAAGCCCCATCTTTCACGTTACCAATTATTACAGTGAACAAACTGAAAATAGAACTTTTTTTTAATTTCTGAACTAAACGTGGCTATAGTGTGCGTAGAAATTTCAGGGGCTTTTGATATAGGCTAGTACTGATTTGTGTTTGATTAAGTGTAGGTCTGCAGGAATCTTACCTTATTGGAAATAACATTGTTTTATATGTTTTTATGCAATGTCAGAGAAATAGAAATATAAGTTAAGTGGCTGTAGAATAGCAGACACAAACGACGTACTTAACAAATGCATCTCATTTCCACATAAGCCATAAGAAGCAAATCTGATTGGCTAATATGATTTAAAACGTTTGGAATTTGAAAAATTCCCTCATTTTATTATGAAAGATATAAAGCTGCACTCATGTACAATACTGTTATTATTGTTATTATAAACAAAAATTTTTCTTTGTTCATTCTTCTGTAGGTACATCATTTAATCTTACAATTTAGAAGATCTCCACGTTGTCAAGCCGTCCCAATGTCTTCAGGTTGTCCACCCCAGTCACCTGCGGTGGCTAAGTCTGAGGTTGTAGTAGATGGAGAATGCCCTCTCCTCGCTGCCACCTTTGCCTACTGGGATAACATACTGGGCCCACGGGTGCACCACATCTGGACACCAAAGAGCGACCAATTGATGTTCCTCAGCGATGGCGAGGTCACATTTCTGGCCAATCACACGCTCAATGGAGAGATTCTGCGGAGTGCGGAGTGTGGTGCTGTGGATGTGAAGTTTTTTGTCTTAGCAGAAAAGGGCGTCATCATTGTGTCTCTAATCTTCGATGGCGAACTGAAGGGGGACAAGAACACCTGTGCCTTGTCTATCATCCTGCCTCAGACAGAGCTGGTTTTCTACTTGCCTTTACACACAATCTGTGTGGAGAGGCTCAAGCATGTGATCCGCAAGGGTCGCATTTGGATGCAGAAGGTACTGTGCTTTTACTGCTTATATTTATTGACATATCTCTTTTAGACATGGCCTTATTATAAACACAAGAGCACACAAATTATTACCCTTCATACTCATTAAACACACTTAAAATCTGATTCAGCTTTAGCTTGTCATCTTAAAAGAGGTATTAAGTAATCCATCACCTCTGCTGAACTCATTTGGGACTGCAGCAACACTGATGGAATAATAAAGTTGCAGTCTCACAACACAAAGGAGCAAGTTCACTAATTAGGTCTGAGTGCTCCAATAGAGAAAGCTAGCAAGCAGGTAATAACAGAGGCAGACACAAGGAAGGACACACAGAAGAATTGGCTTTAAAATGCATCCCTTTTGCACACATTGCTGCAAAAACGTGCTCTGCTAAATATCCCCCTTTGAGATGACTTTTCATTAATTTTGTGTGTGTTTTGCCGGCCTATACAGCAATACATCTTATTTCGAACCTTAAGACTTTGATTGCCATTGCAGCAAAATGCAGTGCCGTGAAAAAGTATTTGCCTCCTTTTGATTCTTGATTTTTTTTTGCATATTTATCACACTTAAATGTTTTGGATCATCAAACCAATTTTTTTTATCTCACAAAGACAACCCAAGTAAATAGAAAATGCGGTTTCTAAAAAATTATTTTGTTTATTAAGGGGAAAATCCAAACCTATCTGGCCCTGTGTGACAAAGTTATTACCCCCTGAACCTATTAACTGGTTGTGCTACCCTTGGCAGCATTAACTGAAACTAAGAGTTTGCGATAACTGGTGATAAGACTTTTGCATCGCTGTGGAGGAATTTTGGCCCACTCTTCTTTTCAGAATTGTTTTAACTCAGCCATATTAGAGGGATATCCAGGATGAGCTGCTCGTTTAAGGTCACACCACAGCATCTCAGTTGGATTTAAGTCCAGACTTTGACTTGGACACTCCAAAACCTTCATTTTGTTTTTATTTGAGCCATTCAGAGGTGGACTTGCTGGTTTGTTTCGGGTTGCTGCATAACCCAAGAGTGATTGAGCTTGAGGGCACGTACTGATGGCTGGACATTCACCTTCAGGATTTTCTGGTAGACAGCAGAATTCATTATTCCATCAATCACAGCAAGTGGTCCAGGTCCTGAAGCAGCAAAGCAGCCAAAGACCATCACACTGCCACCACCATGTTTGACTGTTGGCATGATGTTTTTATCAAATGCTGTGTTATTTTACTCCAGATGTAACGGGCCGCACACCTTCCACGAAGTTCAACTTTTGTCTCGTCAGTCCACAGAATATTTCTCCAAAAGTCTTGGGGATCATCAAGATGTTTCTTGGCAAACATGAGACGAGCCTTTGTGTTCTTTTTTGGCAGCAGTGGTTTTGGCTTTGGAACTCTCCCATGATGCTGCTGTTGCCCAGTGTCTTTTTAATGGTTGAGTCATGAACTCTGACCTTAACTGAGGCCAGTGAGGCCTGCAGTTCTTTAGATGTGGTTCTGGGTTCTTTTGTGACCTCCTGGATGAGTCGTCGATGCACTCTTGGAGTCATTTTGGTTAACCAACCACTCCTGGGAAGGTTCACCACTGTTCCCAGTTGTCTCCATTTGTGGATAATGGCTCTGAGCGTGGTTCGCTGGAGTCCCAAAGCCTTGGAAATGTCTTTGTAACCTTTTCCAGACTGATGGATTTCAATCACTTTGTTTTTCATCTGCTCTTGAATTTCTTTGGATCGTGTCATGATGTGTTTCTTTCTGAGATCTTGTAGCCTACTTCACTTTGTCTGACAGCTTTAATTTAAGGGATTTCTTGATTCAACAAATCTGGCGGTACAAATCAGGCCTGGGTGTGGCCAGTGAAACTGAACTCGGCATTCCAAGAATTGTAGTTAATCACAGTTAACTCATGATTTAACAAGGGAGGCAGTTACTTTTTCACATAGGGCCAGATAGGTTTGGATTTGTTCCCCTTAATAAATAAAATCATCATTTAGAAACTGCATTTTGTATTTTCTCGGGTTGTCTTTCTGAAATATAACAATTGGTTTGATTTTGATGATCCGAGACATTTAGGTGTTAAAAATGCAAAACTCAGGAATCAGAAAGCAGGCAACTTCTTTTTCACGACACTGTATGTCTGAATGTAGCCACTGTGTTGTTAAATCTGTTGAATACTAAAACATACCCTGTAGATTTTTTAAATATTTGTTTTAATGTGATGTCACACATTCTGATGAAGTGGTATGTTTGTTTTCCTCTTTGTTTGTGTGTTTGTTTTTACTGGCCCTCATCCTCTTTGAACTGAGTGTACATTCAAATGACTTAAGTGTTTCTGTATTTCTCAAGTTAGGTATGCTTTTTTTTACTTGATTTCACATTAGGGCTACAACATTATATCAGTTCTGACCTTGGAGATAGTCCCTATCATGGAGCTGCTGGCCTCTATGAAGACACACAGCGTTCCTGAAGAAATAGATGTGAGTAACACATACTTACTCCAACTTCAAAATATAAATCTGAAAAGAACTATAGACCATGTGTGGGTGGGTGGGGGGTATCTGATTACACATCTATGGGTGAAGTAATAGCTTAACATTGAAATTCAGTGACTGAGAGATGTCAAGGTCCTTTTTTTAATACTATAAGGAATTTCTGATATAATGAAATAATTTTTGTTCATCCATTGCAACAGAAAGGTATAAAATCTTTGGCCTTCTACATCGATTACCACATAGGGTAATTTGAAACATATCTTCCCTTTAATATGCAAATGCAGCAGCACAAAGAAAGTCCCTAGAATCATACAAGGGCTGAAAGATTTGCAAAAATAATCTAACTACGATTTTCCCCCCCTAATATTGCGATTTAATGTGTGATTATTCTTGGGTTAATCTTATGTATTTTTCAACAAATTCAAGCCATAAATATTTCCATAAATAACACCACATGTATTGAAAACAATTAAATTATTTCCAAAGCATTTAATCCATAGTAGAAGGAATTTGAATATGGGGCTGCAACAAGCTTTAAGCTATAAAGGAGGCGGCTGGAGTGGGGGAGGGGAGGCTGGCTACCGGCTGATCGCAGCTAGGGTATGACTTTTGTGAAGCAACAGTAGGCTTCAACAGTTTTAAAATGAGCTGTTTTTGCTTGAATTGCAAATGTGATGTCATTTGCTTTGTTTAAGGGCATTATCATTTTTATGTCACTCATTTTGATGAAAAAACATACATTAAACACAAAAAGGAGGATTTTTGTAAACCATTATAAAAAAATTTACACTTGAATTTTTGCATAATCTGCATTAAATCTCTGCTGCTGCAAATAATAGATTTTTTTTAAACTGGTATTTTGACACATTTCAAGTTAAAGAAATATTGCAACTTCTGCAATTTGAAAATTGCAGCAGGCCATATTGTGATTTAATCTGATTTGAGATTAACTGCCCAGCTCTTAATCATACTGCTTCTTGCTGGTACTTGCTGGTGTTTTGCATCCCTCTGTCTTCAAATGCAGTAGTGAAGGAAAATGAGCCTTTCAGCATCTTTTGTCTTTATTTCAACTATTTGTAAAGTGACACAGTTGTTCTGCTCCCTCTACATAGATAAAAGACACTGTGCTAAATGATGATGACATCGGGGACAGCTGCCACGAGGATTTCCTCCACAAGTAAGTACTTTTGTCCTGGCAAATGGAGACAGATGATGAGCAGTACCCATTTAACACCCATCAACCTTCCAATGATGAGTAATGGCTCTCCACTTAAGCAGAGTTTCATCCTGAGAAGGGTGAAAGCTAAATCGCAGTTAGTGTCAAGAGTCGGGAAAGTCCATTCTGGTCAGGAAGTTCCCAGTTCCTCAGAAGTGAAAAAAAAAAAACTATCTGAGCACCTGACAAAGGGCCTGTAAACAGGAGTGTGTTTATTTACTGATTATTCTTCAACATTGTATCACTAAAAGATTAAATTCAGGCAAATATTTATTTTCTGTGGAATAGAATATTTTATTTACAGTGCAATATTCAGAGAGACATAATATGAACCAAACTCTATAAATAAAAAGCAAATTTAAGAAGTCCAAACTGATGTAATTCTTGAGCAGAGCCAGTTAAACCACTTTTGTTCCCTCTCCATCTAAAGCTTCATAAACACTTTTATCCAGTTTTTCTGCCCTAATCATTATTCCTTCAAACCTGTATAATAATCAGAGCAATGCTAATGAAGTTAATTTGCATGTCTCTTTCTCTTTGCTTTAGGGCCATCAGCTCTCATCTGCAGACCTGTGGCTGTTCAATAGTGGTTGGGAGCAACCCAGAGAAAGTTAATAAGGTGACTTTACTTTTCTAGTGGCAGCACATAGGCACATTTGTAATGAATCTCCACAATCAAGAATTTTTGTATTGTGCTGCATTTTAAGTACTTTTTTCATCTTTGTAGCAGCAATACAGTGACTGATGCAGTCACAATGAAAGAAGTTATAATGTTTTTGAGATATTCAGGAAGGCAAATGTCATATTTAATTTGACTTATTTCACACCAGGAATTCTCAAGAAATTTACAACATTAACCAACCACAAGCATCTGTAAATATAAAAGATATTAACAACCTTGAATCTACATTGGCTTTACCTGGGTACCAGTTATATCAAGACTTGTTGCCTCTTTTTTTTCATCACCAGAATAAAGTCTATGCAGCAATCTGTGTCTTCTTGGGAACATTTTGTGCTTAAATTGAGCTTTTTCCATGGTATTTTTTCATAGATAGTCTGTAGAAACCCATTGCTTATTTATTCAGCTGCTAACCGACAAACATAACACAAGCTGTTTTTTTTCCCCACTCAAAATGTAATTGTCAGACATTATGGTCATATACATTTACATGCATTGAAGTGACATACGTTGTCACAATTAAGTCAATAATGTGTATTTTTAATGTATGCTAAAAAGCTTCCTCAATATTTTTGAGGCTCTCTCACTAAAATGCTCAATTGTTTTGCAGATTGTGCGGACTCTCTGCCTTTTCCTCACCCCAG
Source organism: Cheilinus undulatus (assembly GCF_018320785.1). Taxonomy (NCBI): domain Eukaryota; kingdom Metazoa; phylum Chordata; class Actinopteri; order Labriformes; family Labridae; genus Cheilinus; species Cheilinus undulatus. Next base: position 36,802,582 of record NC_054882.1, read on the forward strand.
CTGAGAGGAAGTGCTCTCGCCTTTGCAAGGCTGACTCATCCTTCAAATATGATACAGGCCTGTTTGTACAGGGCCTGCTTAAGGTAGCCACCAGTTCTTCCTCATTATGCTGTACAATGTTTTCTGTATTAGGGAAGAGTTTTTGTTTTTTGTGGTTCCACTTGTTCGATACTGCGCAGTGTCTTTTGATTTTTTTTCTTTTTTCTGACCTAGGTTTATTGCATTAAGATATTTATATTGCTACACTGTAGAAGATTCAGAGATGATTTAATAATTATTTAAGATTTCACCTGCAATATTTGTATCATGACATGTATCCAAATGCTAACTTTGATTCTAATAGGTTTTTAAAGACTACTTGGGGTCAGAGTGTACTTGGAATTTCTGCCAATATCAAAAGAATAGAATAGAATAGAATGGATGTTGCATTTGCACGGGTACAGGACAGTACAGGTAAAGTGGAATTTTTGTGTGTTGCTTCCTGAATCAGCTCTAAAGACTAAAAAGTATAAGAATATAAAAATATAAAATGTAACAATATAAACAAGAGAGACGTATGATATTTTCATATTACCAGAAACATACAAGGAATGTACACTCTACACAAAAAACACCCCTATAAATATGAAAAATAAAAGGGTAAATAAATACAATAGAATAAAATAAAATGAGATAAAAATAAGGAAAGGTCGATAACTAACACAGCTGTAAAAATTTTCAAGATTTCTTCATCTGTCATTGTACCTGAGATTTCTTGCATTGGTTATCACACATGGAAAAATAATTCACACAAGTTACTGCATCCTTCAATAATTGCAGGTATTGACAGTAGTAATTATTGCACATTTGTCGTTGATGTGTTATGATCAGAGAGGTAGTTAACTGAATCAAATCAAACTTGCAGGGATTCTGGTGAAGTTGTTCTACTATTTATATGTGCATTGTGGTGCAACAAATCCTAAAATATGAAGCTACTTGTTTGCAAAATGACAAATTATTCATTATTGTGCATGTCTTGATTGAGATTTGTTGATATGATTTATATTTTGTGTTATTACATGTTTGTCTAAAACTCTGATAAATATTTTTACATTTTGCAATCAATAAGCTTCCGTTTGTTGTTCTACTTTTTATCTGCATTTTTAACTGGACTCTAACATCGTAAAAACAACCAATTTATTTTGCGCTGAAAATAAAAAATGCCCTCACAGATACTTTAACGTAGCATGGAAATGTCTTTCCCAGGACTCCACAGGCAGCTTCGTTTTGCCCTTCCGCCAGGTTCTCTACTCACCTTACCCAACCACACATATAGACGTTGACATCAACACAGTCAAGCAGATGCCCCCATGCCATGAGCACACGTACAACCAGCGACGCTACATGCGGTCTGAGCTCAGTGCGCTATGGAAGACAGACAGCGAGGATGACATAGCCCCTGACACAGTCATTCACACTGATGAAACCTTCACACCTGACCTGTAAGTTAGAATAATGCCATGTCTGTTTGTCTGTTTGTGTTTTTGATATAAACATTATTTTTAAAATTACATTTTCTTTTTTTATTATACGTTTTCAAATGTTCAGTTATTAATTTTTAACATCATCACTTTACTTTCTTCCTCAGGAATATATTTCAGGATGTCATGCATAACGACACTTTGGTAAAGTCATTCATAGATGAGGTAAGCGAGTAGCTAAACTACTTCTCATGACTTGTTTGTTTTTCATTGTCTCAATAAAATCAAACAAATGGGACAGTCAAGTCAGGAAAGAAGCTGGTGAAGTAAGACAGGAATAGCACCACCAATTTAAAAAGGTAGTGACTTAGATATAAAACCTTTTGTGGCAAACAAGGTTTCAGAGTACCAGACTTTATATCGTTCTGTTAGGTTTTGAAAAGATGTTGTTACAGGCTCAAGTGTTTGATCAATGTAGACCGTAATACTTGAATTAAAGCAGATTTAGAGACTAGAGTCATACATTTAAAAGTTCACAACAGGAATATTAAGTTAGAAATATTGGTCATTAAAATATCCTCTCTTAACCTTGTTCTGACATACAGTGAAAATCAAAGCAGGAGTTGGAGGCCAGTAAATTATCCTCTATTAGGGTTGCTTTGTTATGCCTTCTATGTTAGAGGTCTATCAAAGTTTATGTGATTAAAATAGATTTGAATTATAAGAAACTGAGAAAATGCTACAGATTCCTTTACATCAGGGCTATTCAATTACAAATTCAATTGGGCCAATTTTTAAAATCAAGAAATGTAGCCCGGCCAGACATGTTTGGCACTAAGTAAGCAGCTGATAATGTCAAAATTTGAATTAATACAGATCAGTTTGATGAAAAATATGCACTTTCCATTCAGAGTCTCTCTTTAAATTTGGCAAAATGACAAAAGTACATGAAAAGGTGCATAAAAACACAACAACAGAGCTGCGTTTGAACATAACCTGAGGTAGTACAAATGCTTTTTTCACTTGAATTAAAATAAAATACAAAGAATAAAATGAATAAAATGAAATTCTGTAAATAATGATTTCGGTCACATCTTACCCAGACATATCTTGAAGTGCATAAAAACTAAATTTGCACAGTTGTTGCTACAGTTGAAAAGGACATGTTTTATACTCTGTATCCTTTTGGGGCTACTTCTGTTAGCTACACTTCAAAACAACGCACTGCATTGTAGGTAGACTGTTACTAGGCTACGCTGAGTGTTGCATTTATGGACTAAAATACTATGGTAATTTATGAAAACTTGCCAAACAGGTTGCCCTCTGCATCTCTGGCTTGGGCCACTGTGGGGTTGGCTCTGAGCCACATGTAGCCCCTGGGCTGCTAACTGAGTAGGCCAGCTTTACATAAAGCATAAATTTGTAACTAATTTAAATGTTATACAATCCAGATTTTGTGCAAGATATTAGGAAAAATAGAAGATTAAATAAACACACAAGTTGAAAATGCAGTTTCATATTATGTCTCAAGTGAAATTACACACATACTAATACTTGTCCAAGTGTTTCTGATTCACCATAATAGTTTCTAGAGCCTTAACATGCAGAATTGTAAAATTTATCTTGCAGGGTCACAATCATTCTTTCCTGACATTACTCTGAGAGGAATAGCTACAGGTTTATCTCATGACAACAGCTATATTTTTATTCTCAAGGTTGCACGGAAGAGGAAGAGTAATATTCTTACCTTTTTCAGCACAGTCATAGCCCTGCTGCTAATTGACTTCCTGCGTTGTACCCAGGTGTTCATGCTGAAGCCAGGCCTGTCGTTGCGGAGCACTTACCTGGCCCAGTTCCTGCTGCTGCTCCACAGGAAGGCCCTCACACTTCTCAAATACATCGAGGATGAAACGTAAGGGCTGTCACAAATTTGTAATCCAAGTAACAAAAAGGGTTATTACAGGGCAACATACCACTACATAAACACGCCTCTCCTCCATAGTATAACTTAAATATTTCTTTTTATCGGGGCTTTTAATTTTCTTGTATTCCTTTTGACAATGTGACCAAAATCAAAATGTTGAGACTGTCTGTCATTCCTTGGTGAGTACACAGCCCAGTAGTGTTTTGAATGCTCTTCAGATTGGCAGTAGTAGATCAAATGAATGCTGACTGAGAACACACGCTGAGTTCTTAACCAAAGCAATGTTTGGGGGGTAGTTATATTATACCATTATATATATTATACCACTCTGTGGTCGGAATCAAGCTGAACTCATTGGAGGATGAGGTGGAGGGACGCACAATGAAGAAGGTGGAGGCCATTCTGAGGAACATGGATCATCCACTTCATATCTCCCTAAATGACCAAAGAAACAACGGTGGTGGACGGCTCCTATCCCTGTGCTGCAGGACAGAAAGATTTAAAAAATCTTTAATTTCATCAGCAATTAGACATTATAATTCTACCATAAACAGATGAGAGAGACTCCAGACAATTGAATTTCCCTGCGGGGATAAATAAAGTTATTGTATTGTATCGTATTGTATATCAAGATGAAGAGCAGTGAAGAATCAGACTTCTTTTTGCTCCCTACAGTATTAAAAGTACATTGCAGTGTTTTGCTGGGAAATAATAACGGATCAAGTGTAACAACTTAGAACTTCACATTCTTCTATGCAGAGTGCTAATGTAGACCTCAAATAGTTAATGTTTTTAACCACTGTATTCAGTTAACAAAAATATACTGCAAGAAATAAGGAGAGTTTAAGTCTTGTACTTAGGGCCTGGTGGCTTTCATTCCTCTCAGCAGTCCGTGCATTAAGGCATCACTTGTTTACATAAATACTGGAACATTTGATGAACAATAAGAAAATATAAAACAAGTATTACAACTTAAAACAATATCAAACCCGAACAACCTATCTGTGACTTCAACTCAACATGTGTCAAGCTTTTCTCATCTTTTTTTCTTGCATTGTCCATGTGGTGACCTGGTCATTGCTCCATCTGGGCTTGACTCATCTCCTTCTGTGCTCCCCAGCAGTGAACTGACCTTCCCACTCCTTTCTGCACTGTTGTCACTTTCTGTTTTAGTCTTCTGTGTCATCACCACTTCTCTTTTGTCTTTTTTTTTTTTTTTTTTTTTTACTAAGGAGGCTGTTTTGATATTATTACCCACGCCGATGAAATCAGCAGGGGGTTATGTAAAGGGTTTTGCATCTTTGTTTGTTCGTTTGTTGTTTGTTTGTATGTGTACAAGATAACTCGAGAACGGAAAGTCGGATCTTCACCAAACTTTCAGGGAATATTGGGATAGTGACAGGGAAGAATCGATTAGATTTTGGTGATGATCCGCACACCAGTTCGTTTTTTTTTTTTTTTTTGCACTTCCAATTTTGAACACCATAGTAATCAATGGGAGCGTGAGTTCCTCGGTGGTGCTGCTTAGGTGTGGGTCTGCTGCCTCAGACGGCCATTCTAGTATTATTGTTGAAATTTAGTCTATGACTCTTCAGTCCCCTTAACTACTGTAGACGTAGTGTACAGATGCATTTAAAACAAGTAGAATATCATTTATAATTAAATTTTCTCTCAAAAGTGAAACTTCCATATATTATAGATTCATCAAACACAACCTGAAATATTTTAAGACATTTTTGTTTTCATCTTGATGATTGCAGATTACAGCTCCAAAAATAAAACATCAACATCTCAAAATATTAAAATATAACAAGAACCCAGTTGCACAAAAATGGATTTATTGTTCAGAACTGTTGCTCTTCTATAACATTAGGTTTGTTCATGCACTCAGTACTTGATTAGGGCTGAATAAATTACTGCATCACTGTTGGCATGGAGACAACCAGTCTGAGGCACTGCTAGGGTGTTATGAAGTCCAGGTTGCTTCAATAGCAACCTTCACCTTGCCTGTATTGCTGAGTCTGGTGTCTCTTATCGTCCTCTAACAATACTCCAAAGATTCTTAATGGGGTTTGGGTGCAGGTTAAGTTGGCTGGAAATCAAGCACAGTAATGCTGTGGTCACCAAACCAGTTTGTGACAGTTTTGGCCTCACTGTGGATAGTTGCCAGGTCCTGCTGGAAAAGGAAATAAATAAAGCTTCTGATCAGATGGAAGCATGAAGTGCTCTGAAATCTCCTGGTAGAAAGCTGCATTGACTCTGCATCACCAGTAGATGACTTGGCATCTCACACCTTCTCTGACGGTGAAAACTTCTCACTGGGCTTCAAGATTGGATCTGTTCCTCCAAACTCTGGGACCCTGATTTCCAAATGAAATCAAAGTTTGCCTTCTTCTGTAAACAGGGCTTTGGACCACTGAGCTGTGGTCCAGTTCTTTTTCTCCTTAGCCAAAGTGAGACATTTACAATGTCTTTGGTTCAGGAGTGGCTTGACACTAGGAACACAACACTTCCTGGACACGTCTGTGGTGGCTCTTGATACACTGACTCAAGCCTCTTTCCCCTCCCAATGAAGCTCCTCTAAGTTCTTGAATCTGTTTTGTTTGACAGTCCTCTAGAGGCTAAGCTCATCCCTATGGTTTGTTCACCTTTTCTTACTACACTTTCCCCACAGTTAACTTTCCATGAACACTATATGTTTGATACAGCCCTCTGAGACCAGCTTTTCCTCTCAGTGTTTGGTTTTAGTGTAAATATGAAGCCTGGATTATCACATAGTGCTAATTAGGGCTGGGCAATTGATTGCAAATTAGATTAAATCACAATATGGCCTGCTGCAATTTTCAAATCACAGAAGTAACAATATTTCTTTAACTTGAGATGTGTCAAAATACCAGTTTAATAAATCCATTTTTTGCAGCAGAGATTTTATGCACATTTTGAAAACATTCAGTTGTCGGGGGGGTTTTATAATGGTTTGCAAAAATCCTCCTTTTTGTGTTTTATGTATGTTTTTCTTCATCAAAATGAGTGACATAAAAATGATGATGCCCTTAAACAAAGCAAATGACATCACATTTGCACTAAGAGCAAAAATAGCTCATTCTATCTAAAACTGATGAAGCCTAGCATTACTTGACGAAGGTCAGCATCAACTCCCTCACCCCAGCCTCCTCCTTTATAGCTTAAAGCTTGTTGCACCCCATATTCAGATTCCTGCTACTATTCCTGCTACCAGTTTAATAAATCCATTTTTTGCAGCAGCAGCAAAAAATGAACATTATGCAAACATTCAAGTGTCAATTTTTCATAACGGTTTGCAAAAATCCTCCCTTTTGTGTTTTATGTATGTTTTTCTTCATCAAAATGAGTGATATAAAATGATAATGCCCTTAAACAAAGCAAACAACATCACATTTGCAATATGAGCAAAAATAGTTGGTTCATTCTATCTACTTCTATCTACTTGACGAAAGCCAGCCTGACCTCCCCCACCCCAGCCGCCTCCTTTATAGCTTAAAGCTTGTTGCCCCCTTATATTCAGATTCATGCTACCATGGATTAATTGCCTCGTAAATAATTTAATTGTTTTCAGTGAAATTGGTCTTATTTTTATAATTATTTATTGCTTGAATTTGTCAGAAAATACATAAGACCCAAGAATAATTGCATATTAGATGGCAATTTCAACATTTGGGGAAAAAAAAACATAAATCATTCAGCCCTAGTGCTAATCATTTCTTTTTTTAAATCCAGTGCTATTGACTTTATCATAAACCTGAACTTTGCTTTGTATTTATTGATTGGTAGAGGATTGCATGCCAACAGATGAAGAGTCTGGTAATACCTTGGAAACATTCTTACGTGTTGTTAAAAGCATTTTGTCTTGAAGGCCTATTATTCCATCCCCTGTATCTTGTTAATCACAGGTTTTCAGTTGCTGTTGCAAATATTTACACTGTAAAGTTAACATACTTTGAGAAATGATAAAGATACAACACCCGTTGCCCATTATGGATTATTTTTTAAAACTCTGCTTTGCAAATAGAGGCCAGTCCACAAAGTACTATTGGTGGGATGCATTCCTGGTGCATGTTTGGTGCATGTCTTCCCCCCATTTTCCTCTCCATATTTCCTGTCTCTCTTCAACTGTACTATCAAAATAAAAGCAAGAAGCACAAAAACTAATCTGAAAGAAATACATAAAGAAAGACTTGCTTTGTTTGCACACCCCCATGTAGAAGCAGAAATGAGTTAAAGTATTCCTCCATCAAATAATAAAACCTTAAGTCATTCAGTTGATGTTTTTATTATGTGAAGAATACAGGAAATGCTGGTTTTAGTATGTGTGAGAAAACATGTTTTTGATTGTGTTTTACCTTTTATGCATAAAATGCAGGGTACAGTTTGTTCTCATACATAGATAATGCTTGAAAAAATGTATCTTACGTTAGAGACAGTACTAACTAACACAAGCAAAACTATCATTTGTGTTTTCATGTGGAAGCATAAAAGCAGGCTTGTTTATGGTGTTGCTAACAGCCTGAGGTCTAAGGGCACACTATTTTACAGGTGCCTTGACAGGATTGTTTATGCTCAGTTGCCGTCCTGTAGCAGCATACATAATTCATCATGGCATGGCATTTCTGCTCACAGCTGCAACCCAACTAGATGTTAATGCAAGCCCTTAGACCCCTGAGTATTGTAGGTGAACAATTATACTAAAATGTGTGTCCTTCTCACTTCACAGGCAGAAAGGGAAGAAGCAGTTTCGATCACTGCGCAATTTAAAGACAGACTTGGATCTGACCGTGGAAGGAGATCTGAATATTGTAATGGCCTTCGCTGAGAAGCTGAGGGCAGGACTTCACTCTTTTGTTTTTGGGAAGCCATTCTTCACCAGCATGCAGGAACGAGATGTACTCATGAGTTTTTGACTCCTTCTTTTGCCTGCAGTTTGAACAGTTAATGGATGCAGCCATTTTTTGTTACTGTATTTTTTTCCATTATTATATGCATGCATGCACATGTGTACTCTGAAAGAAGACTGATAAATGATTTTGCTGAAATGAAGAATAACTTGATCATAGTAGGACTGATTGTTTTTGCTATTGAGCCATTAGAATTTTTGTTGTGTTATATTGCCTTGATGAAGTTGATGAGTTTAATTGGCATTTTGGCAAGTCATTTACTTGATATTAACCTGCTTAAAGACAGTGTAGATTGTTCTCTAATATCAGGTTGTTTACAGTGTAATTAAGAATCATGTTATAAAATTCGAAATCATTTATTTGCTGCCACGTTAGACCAACCTGAACATTAAAGAAACATGTACTACTAAAACTGTTTGCAGAATGTTGATCATGCATAAGTTGTAAAGGGATTTACATGAAGAGCAGGGTTTAATCAAATAACAAATGCAGAAAGGATGCAAATGAATTCATATCACAATTCCAACTGACAGAATAAATCTTTTTGTGTCTTTGTGCATGAGCCATCATTACATGCACTTTTCTAGTAATGCATTAATTGGTTTGCTTCATTTTCTCTTATAGCAACAAGCTGTGCACAGTTCAGAGTATCTGTCTTTACTCTAAACACACATTTGACTGTCAAAGTAATTTTATAATACTTTGCTTCAATAAAGATGTTTGTGTAAGCAAATTTTTTATTAGTGTTAATAGAGCAAACAGTATAAGATTTGTAGTATATGTAATGGAACACTGGTAAAACTTTTTTTCAAATCTTATTGACACTTTTTGCGAAAGGAAATGATACATTTGCTTTTTACCACTAAACACAAAGTAAAACAGGCAACAATTACTACAGTGAAAAATCGGACTGTTAAAAACACAAACAAGTAATTAATCTAGATCAGGGGTGAGCAACTCAATCCAATCGGGGTTAGAATCTGGATTTAGGTCTAACCTGAGGACCAAACAGGGTCAACATTTAACAATAAACTGTCAACCTCATTTTCACCAGTGATGAATTATGGGAAGTATAAAATAACTTAGCTCTGATGATAAAGGATTTTCAGATTTTAAAAAGTCAAAATGATATGTTAAAAGGCTCAAAATCTGAAGTCAAAAGGCAAACTTATTCATTAAAAAGTACAAAACACAAAATTAAAAGAAAAATAGAACAGAAAAAAATAATATATAAGGCAGAAATATGAGATGAAAGTCAAAATCATGAATGTAAAAAGGTCACAATATGAGATGAAATTCAACTCTGTAAATTTAAAGGTGAAATATGAGATGAAATTAAAAGTCAGGCGTTTTAAAGCTCAAAATATGAGATAAAATTTAAAAAATATATGAGTTTTGCAGGCTAAAATATGAGATAAAATTCAAAATCACAAGTTTTGAAAGTCAAAATAAAAGTAAATTTATAATCATGAGTTTAAAAGGTCAAAATATGAGATGAAATGAATAACTGAATTTTAAAGGTAAAATTTGAGATGAAATTAAAAATTCTGAGTTTAAGAGGCTACAATATGAGGGAAAAAAATCAACATCATGACTTAAAAGGTCACAATATAAGATAAAAAGGCAAAAATTAATCACTGAAAAAGCCAAAATATGAAATGAAAAATCCAAATCCTAAGTTTAAGTTGTAAGATGCAAAATTGATGATTTGAAATGAAAATACAAATTAATTTCATCTAGTTGTTTTTACTCTTCACTCTAAATTTGATGACTTAGGTTATTTTTAATTATCAGTGTTTTTTAATATTTATTTTTATACTGGAGGAAATCTGCAGACCTCATACTGGTGGGCCAGATATAGTTAAAATGTGATATGATCTTGCTGGCTGATTGTAACTGTACCATGGGCCAGATTTGGCCCCAGGGCCTAGAGTTTGACACTCCTGATCTAGACGTAAACAATAGTGTAATTATTTTATGTTAGAAAACTTATCAAGCATCATTCTGATCACTCCTGAAAAGTCACCTTGTTCCATTACTAAAAATATCTAATTTTTTTCTGACAAATACAATTCAGTTAGGAAACCAAAGTGTGCTTTTAATTGACACACGCAAACAAAACAAACAGCGCTAAAATTGTAATGGGAGCAGCAGGATTCCTTTTAAGACCACAGCATAAATAGGTTAGTCTTGAGGGTAAAGCTTGATTGGCAGGTAAAAGCTCTGAGACATGTTTGGCACTTTTGAAAGAACTCCTTTGTGTTCTTAGGGAGGCTTTGTTGTTGTGACTAGGAAGGCATGGCAACAGCCTTTTCCACTAAACAGTACCATAGAGTTCTGCCACTTTTAAATAACAGAAAAAGCTTGATACTGGAACTACAACTATATCAGGTATTTGACATTGTAATGAATGAACAGGACAGGGGTGTCAAACTTAATCACAGCAGGAGCTGGATTCTGAATTTGGGTCCAACCTAAGAGCCGAACAAGGCCAACATTTAACCATTATTTGTCAACCTGATTTTCACCAGCAATTAATTATGGGGGGAAAAACCCTAGCACTGATGATAAATGATTTTGAGATTTAAAAAAAGTAAAAATGGTAAGTTTAAAGGCTCAAAATCTGAGTTAAAAAATTCTGACTTATTACCTCAAACTGCATTTAAAGTCAAAATCATGTTTTTAAAAGGCAAATATATAAGAACGAAAGTTAACTCATGATTTTGAAGGGTCAAAACATAAGATAAAAATTTGAAATCATGAGTTTTAAAGGTCAAACTATGAGATAAATTTCAAAATCATTGGTTAAAAATGCCAACGCCTAAGGAAAAAAAAATAGATTTACAGGTCAAAATATTACTTTAAATTGAGGATACAAAAGGCCAGATTATGAGATAAAAGTCAAAACGTAAAAAAAAAAATCATGAGTGAAAAGGTCGAAATATTACTTAAAACTGGAATACAAAAGGCTAGATTATGAAGTAAAAGTCAAAGTAAGGAGCTAAAAAGGTCAAAATATGAGAAGAAAGAATGAAAGTGTGAGCTAAAAGATCAAAATATTACTTAAAACTTTAAAATTGAGGATCAAAACAGATAAAAAAAAGATAAAAGTTCAAAATGTGAATTGATAAGGTCAAAATATTAAATAAAAAGTCAAAACCATAACTTTGCCTGATAACTGAGAGATGCAAAATCAAGAATATGAAATGAAAACAGAAATGTATTTCCCCACATTCCTGACTTTTTATCTAATTGTTTTAGCTTTTTTTTTTTTTTATGACAGAAGAAAGATATTTCAACTCATCAGAGTTAGGTTTACATTTTTTAACTGGGGGAAATCTGCAGATCAGTGGGCCAGTTATAATAAAAATATGTTATGATCTGGCCGGCCAGGTACAACTGTAGCCCAAAACAAAACTGAATTTCTCTTCAGATCAAGAGTCTTAACCACTTTGCTATATATATATATATATATATTATTGAAGAAGGGTGTAGGGTAGTATGTAAAAGGAAACTCAAAGGTCAAAGCAAAGCCTACCTTAAAAACAACCCCCCTGTTTGCTAAAGTGTTTGTTCTTTAGTTTTTTGCTGGCTAAATGGCCCTGAATATTGCAATATCAGTCAGTTGATTACTGGTCCAGAGCACAACATTTCAGTGACCTGTGGGCAGATTTACATTTTGTACATTCAGTTTGCAGAAAGCTGCCTACATGTCAAAATGTTAACTAATTATCAAATTGAACTCATTGGAGGATGAGGTGGAGAGACGTGCACTGAGCAAGGTGGAGGCCATTCTGAGAAACATAGATCACCCACTTCATCTCCCTCAATGAGCAAAGAAACAACGATGGACGGCTCCTATCCCTGTGCTGCAGGACAGAAAGATTTAGAAAATCTTTCATACCATCAGCAATTAGACTGTATAATTCTAAAGTAAACAGATGAGACTCCCAGACGATTGAATTTCCCTTCGGGGATAAATAAACTTCTTGTATTGTATTGTATTGTAATACCATGATCCACAATATATAAAACATCGTGGTTCTAATAATTGGATTTAGTTTGTTTTTGTGATGGATGAATGTGAATGAGCTTCAGTATCTGGTTTTAGTGAAAGAGAAAACACTCATGAGTTATTCTAGTCATTTTGACTCAGCTCATTGTTTAAAATCCAATGCTAATGGCTTATCCAACTACCCTGAACTTGAGTTTATGTTCATTGATCAGTAGATATTCACATTCCAACAGCTAAGTCTGATAATACCTTAGAAACAGTATTATGTGTTGTTCTTAAGAGTATTTCGTCACAGTAATGATTGCAGTAACTCACAAGTATTCATAGAAACATATGTTTGTCAGCAATTGTGCTATTATAATGTTTACAACAGAATACAACCTTTGTTTAAAGAAAAAAAGACTTATTTTGTTGATAAAAAATCTAGGAAAAATACAAGATCAACATAATTTATAATGATATAGAACCTACAGAGGTTTATTTCATTCCATTGATTAGAGACAATATCTTTCCTTTTTTCTGAATAAGTGGCATTGCTGTCTCATATTGATAGGTATAGATATTGATATTAACCTCCTAACTCAGAGAGCAGAGACTGTTAAGGCAGCAAAACATTGGAAAAAATAATAATAATATAATAATAATAAAAAAAAACAGAAAAATACGAAAAATGTTCTCGCAGTTCCGAGATAACACAAATAACAACAATCCCTCGGAAAAACACAAACTGCTATTTTCTCATGTGAATGTAGTACTCTACCGTTGAATTGAAATAAAAAAATAAATCCTTCCGAGTCTTCCGTGTGCTCTAAACACGCCCCATGCTGCATTGAAAACATTCATGGTGATTGGTCAGATTGGCTGTCAACTATGTATATCCATAAAGCTCTACTGCAATTGGCCAGTCTTCAACTTACCCTTTTTCCTATTGGTCAGTTTTGTGACCGTTCTAAACAGAGCAGGAAAAGATGTTAGTTGGCCGTGTTCCAGGATGCTAAGCTGTACCAATGTCTGACACGGCAAAACAACCTCGACTCCTGGAAAACCTGATCAAAGATGAAACCACAAGCATCATCGTGGACATCAAGGTACTTTTTGTTCACAAAAGGAACTGTTTTTATGGTTTGACATAAGAGAAATTAAAGGGTGCGGCCTGCTGTCATTACCTTGCTAGCTAACAGCAGTGCTAACGTTACACTATTTAACGGTTAGATTAATAACTGCATTATCTATGATCTTCAACGTTCGTAGCCATCTGGGCAATCTGGCCTCATAATCAGCATCTCAAAACGCTCAGATGGACTACTTTCGACATCAGCTTGTCTTTTAGTGCGGAAGACAGCGCAGAAATAAATAGACATGGGATTAGCTATCGTCGTATGACCATAAAGTAATGTGCGTTTGAGTTTCAGATTTAGTTTGAAGCCAAGGGAGTTAAATTTGCTATCTTTATACCCTTGTCCATGTTAACTGTAATGCTAAACAGCGATACATCAATACAGAAAACCGTGTCGATTTTGGCACCCTCAGGTTAGCATGTAAACAAGACCAAATATTTCACAACAAATACTTCCCTTTGTCGTTTTGTTGAACGTGAAGCTCGTAAAAACATGTGTTTTTAACCTGTAGATGTATTATGTTTTAATTTCTGCTTTTTGAATCCCCTTTGCCGGCTTGTAAAGTTGACAAAAAATGTTTTTTCAGTGAGAAAGATGAGGCTAAGACAAGCCAAAAATATAATTTTGATGACTGTCTAAAGTAAGTTTCGTTTTGACTGAAACTGGACTAAAGTTTATAGTTTTTTGTCTAACGTTCAAAATCCGTGATATTTCTTCACTGTGGGTTAATCTTTCAAAACACAATGCATCTGTAGCTATTCTGCCTCTCAGCTGTAGAAAGCAGGGACCCCAGGTTTGGCGGATTACATAGAGCACACTACCATGATTTGGTACCAGATTTAGGCAAGACAATACATGCTTAGACTTTATGTAAATGCTAAGATGTAAGAAGTTTTTATGGACTAAAAAACTAGACTGAAACATTTTTGAATATTCGTCAAAACTCAGAAGGGTAGAAATGACTAAAATGTGACTAAAACAGACGACATCATGTCACTCCGATTTAAGCATCTTTACTCTGGCTACCCATTAGTTTTAGAATTGATTTTAAGATTTTACTTGTTACTTTTAAAGGATTGAAGGGTCTGGCTCCAGAATATATTATAGAACTTTTAATCCCCTATGTCCCAGCACGCAGCCTCAGATTCTCAGGTGGGAACCTCCTGATCGTTCCAAAGTCGAAACTCAAATCTAAGGATAACAGGGCCTTCTTCATCAGAGCGCCTCGACTTTGGAACGACCTGCCCAAGGAAATAAGGCATGCGGAATCATTGACGTCTTTGAAATCACTTCTTAAAACTCATTTTTATAGACTTGCTTTTATGTGATGTCGTCCTCTTCTTATTTGGTTTTTATCTTCTCACAGATTCTTACCTATTTTAGTTTAATTTCCTCTTCATCTCACCTTTACTTCCTATCAACCTCATTTTATTTCCTTGCCCCCTGGCTGTTTTTAATTGATACTGTCTTCCTCACTTTATTGCTTTTATGTCTTTATTGCTTCCCTTTTGGTTACCTCTGTTATAATATTTATCAATTTTACTGCTTTTACAGTTTTAGAGCTTGTTTTACCTTGCTTTACTCTCTGTATTTACATTTTACTGCCTTTTCTCATTTATCTCCGGTTTTGTTTTTACTCCTCGTTTCTCTTTTAATTTCTCACGTCTTTAATTTTGGTCCTCTCGGTCTCAGCCTGTGTAGCTGGGTTCCTGCATTGCCTGGGCTCCCATCATTTTATGGTACTTGATGTCTGTGTCTTGCCTGCATCCTGATGATGTTCATGATGTCTTAGTTGTGTAGTATGGTTTCATGTCTGCGCTCTGATTGATGTCTGTGATGTCTTAGTTTGCATGGCATCACATGACGTCTAGGTTTTGATGTATATTGATGAATTATTATCTCATCCATAGTTTTGGTTAGTTTCTTTAAGTGTTTGGATTCTGCTGATGTCTGTATGTCACGTTTGGTCTTTTTGTCTCCTGTTTGGGTTTGTTGCTTTGTTTTTCTGCTTGCTTCTGCACATGTCAAAGCACTTTGTAAACCCATGTTTTTAAAAGTGCTATACAAATAAAGTTATTATTATTATTTTTAAAACTAAAAGGTGTTTAATCTAAAGACTAAGACTGAGACTAAAATTAAAAATAGCTGTCAAAATTAGCTCAGCTGTGAGGCAAAATCAGATTTAAATTAACTTCCAGATATTCATTCCAATTTTTATAAGAGAGGCAGGATTCAATTAATCCAGCTGCAGATGTTTTCCCCTTAAAATTCTTCAGATAGTGTTACAATGTGCTTCTAAAGGCTGTTTTCTTGATCCCTGATGAATCAGGTGCTCTGGTTCTAGTAGTAAGTGTACAATATGTGCTAGGGGAAGTGAAGAAGTTCAAGCAACTTCTTGAAAACCTTAAATTGCCATGTAAGAGGTAACTGTGATGAGTCACTGACAGACTCATCGATCTGGAATAGCAGCATAATCTGTGCTACAATTCATAACTCGTGGTATTTTTTCAAAAACTTTTAGCCCCTCAGAGAAATAACTGCAGTCTGTGCAGATAAATTATGCTACTAGTAGGTTATATGTGAAAGGTATACACTAGTATACATAAAGAAAGGTAACTTTTAAGTGATTCATTTTGTTTTAGAAACATTTTTGTTCAGGAAACGTTTGGTTGAGGTTATTGCTGCCAAAGGAGGGTCAGCCAGTTATTAAATCCAAAGGTTCACATTCTTTTTCCAACCTGCACTGTGAATGTTTACATGGTTTGTTCAGTAAAAACATAAAAACATATCATTTTTTGTGCACTATTAGTTCAAGCAGACTGTGTTTGTCTATAGTTGTGACTTAGATGAAGATCAGAACATATTTTATGACCAAGTTATGCAGAAATCCAAGAAATCCCAAAGGGTTCACATACTTTTTCTTGCAACAGTAGATTGTTTGCTGTGAAAGACAGCTCTGGGTTTGCTTTTATCTTAGCTTTTTTTTACAAACAGTATTTTCTCATGGATTAGACAAGGATTTGAGTTTTTGTTTGTCTTTTTTGAGTACAGAATACAAGCTTTTGACCTCATAAGTATGGACTGAGTGTACAGCATACCAGGCCTCTGTCACACACAGACAAAATAGAATAATCCCTTCAGTAGAAACAAAGTTCACATCACCAAACAGCCTATATCCTCTTGACATGCAAAGTAGCTACACACACAGCTGATTATGACCATGGGGAATGTTTCTTTAGAGGTCTCCAGCTTCATTCAGAGAACTACACATATGATTTGATGTCTTAAACAATTCAAAATGAGAGACTAGCAACAATACATCAAATCTCATGATAATATAGAATAAAGAATAACTATGAAGTAATGAAAAAACACATTGATTGGCTCATTTGTTGTTCAAATGTTGATGCTAAAAGCCTTGATTTTTACCATCAGGGCATCCTATTTTTAGATGCAACAGGAACTTCTGAAACCATTATTGCACTTTTTGTTGAAGAAATGATGATCTTGATCATTTATCAGGAGACTGAAGAAAATGATTATATTTTCCTGGTAATCCTGCTTGTATGTCTTTTGTAAAATAGAGGCTGACAGAATGGTGGCAACGTTTTTTTTAAGTAAAATTTATTTTTATGATTTATCAATTAATTATTAAACTATTGTATTTTGTATTTATATTGACACAAATATGGTTGTTTAACCCCTAATGATAATTTTTTTGATAATTTATGAAGCAAAGAAACTGATTTTGATCTACAACAATACATAAACAAGTTAGATTAAATCACAATATGGCCTGCTGCAATTTTCAAATCACAGAAGTTGCAATATTAATCTAACTTGAAATGTGTCTAAATACCAGTTAAATAAATCAACTTTTTGCAACAGCAGAGATTTTCTGCACATTATGCAAACATTCAAGTGTCAATTTTTTTATAATGTTTTACAAAAATCCTTTTTTTTGGTTTTATATATGTTTTACTTCATCAAAATGAGTGACATAAAAATGAGAATGCCCTTAAACAAAGGAAATGACACCACATTTGCGATACAAGCAAAAATAGTTAGCTTATTCAATCTAAAACTGATGAAGCCTAGCGTTACTTAACGAAAGTCATACCCCAGCTGGTAGCCAGTCTCACCTCCCCCACCCCGGCTGCCTCCTTTATAGCTTGTTGCACCCCCATGTTCAGATTCCTGCTACTATGGATTAATTGCTTCAGGAGTAATTTTGGAAATGTTTTCAATACACATGGTCTTATTTTTATAATTATTTATTGCTTGAATTTGTTGAAAAATACATAAGATTAACCCAAGAATAATCGCATATTAAATCGCAATCCCAATATTTGGGAAAAAATCACAATCGTGAATCATTCAGCCCTATAAACACCTAACTTTGTGTAAATCTCTGTAGTTGATGTATTTTTGTTTTTATTTGTGTGCCTTTCAGTTATCTGCCATTTTTTATGGTAGCAGATGTAACTGAAAGGCATTCAGAAGATTTTAGTTCAAAGTAAATTAATATATTTTTTCTGTTTCAGTTATAGAAATCATCCTGAGAGCCTGTAGCCATGGATGGGCATGTCACCAAAACCAATGAAAGCACATTCCCCAGCTTTGTGGATATAGATGATTTTCTCACCAAGCACAACTCAAACTTTATCTGGCTCCTTGTTGGTAAGTGGTCTGTGCCCAAATTAGCTAAAAATATCATGCTCCATTGATATTTTCTGTGAAAATTAAGTTACCTGTGGAATGAAAAGAGCATACCTGTCAATTAGCATAACAGTAACTTTGCGGTTTCCATGGTAAGTTTTTCCCGTGGCTTATTTTATCTGCCTTTTATTATATCAATTTGCATGAACTGGTGACAAAAATCAGTAGGCAGTAAACAGTATGCGCCATATTTCAGCTGAAAAGTGCTGTGTTTTTAATGACTACATCTTGATGATGTTCACTGTAGTAAGCACAGATCCTCAGCTGATTAAATATGTTTATAGAAATGTTTGGAGTCACAATGAAAACCTTCAAATGTTGATGTACTTGTTTTCTCTTATGTACCAACCCTAACTATGGTTTGCCTTTACCTTTCCTAGCCACAATTCTGTCATGTGGATGGATAATCTACTTAACTTATTACAACTCCCGCAACATTGGCCTCATCCTCACCCTCATCATCAACAGACTCTACAAGGATGGCTACATTCATATTGGTATGTGCATAAGAAGCTCTGTTACACAGTGATGAATAGCGTGGAAGCACACTGCCAATGCTGTCAGTTCAAGGCATTCACTCAGTTTGCTGAATATTTCATGATGAGTCCGCTTCTGTCTGTGATTATCACCGTAGAGACTCAACAGCAAACCGCAACCTGCAACAGCTTGAATTTCTTTATGTAAATGACACAATTTTTAAGGCATCGTGAATGACTTTACTTTGGTGTTTGCCTTCTTCCCAACATTTTTTGTTAACTAAAGAGTAGATCTTGTCATGTGCATCTCCTCTGTGATAGAGCAAACACCAACATTGAATTCCAGGTACAGTGAATAGAAGCCCAAGCATGTTGCAGAGATGTTTACTTTGTAATCAGGAATTAACTATTATCATTTTAGTTATAAAGTCACAACAGTTTGTTTAAAAAACCTTTCAGCTCTGTATGATTAAATAGGAAGTGAATTAATGATGTCCAAGGCAGTATAGAGGTTTTATATTGACGGCATGCCGTATTAGCTGTCTCTTTGCCAGCCAACAGCTTTTTACCAAATAGAATGGTTTTCATTAAACTGTATAGACACAGTTTGCAACCTGTTGAGCCAGTTATAACATTTTTGAAGGTATGCCTTTTTTGTTGCTAGAGCAGAGTCAAGTAAATATCTGTGAATGGATTCACAGTGGAAGCATATGTTTCAGAGTGAGCTGATTTGCACATCCTTTCTGAGGCCAGTAAGGAGGAAAAGGTAGATTCTTCAAATATGAGTGTTACTTGAGATTTTTAGTTAAACCACTCAATTTTTTGTCTTTTTCAGCATGCCAGAATTTTAATAGAGAAACCCGGGATATACACAGAGAAGAATTTGTGCAGGAAAATCTTGACCAATCTGTTGAGGGTCTCCTTCTTTGTTGACGAATTCTGACCTAATTGTACAATTATGTCCTTATATTTTTCTTGATAAGAGAGAACCAAGGTTGTTGAATTTACTGGAAAGACCTTTTTTACTTTATACTTAGGACTATTGTTCTTACGCTATTTTGTACTTAACATAAAATATGTCTTGTCTCTCTTCAGGCTCCTTTTCCTTCTCTGTGCTGTCAGGGAAAGTCATGTTCAGAGATGTCTACTACATCAATCAAGACATGTCCATCAGGTAATGTGATCTGGGCTGCAATGGTGGCTTCTCCTCTGTAGGGCTGGGCAATTAATCACAAATTAGATTAAATTGCAATATGGCCTGCTGCAATTTTCAAATTGCAGAAGTTGCAATATTTCTTTAACTTGAAATGTGTCGAGATATCATTTTTTTTGCAGCAGGAGAGATTTAATGCACACTATGCAAATATTCAAGTCTCATTTTTTTAATGGTTTACAAAAATCCTCCTTTTTGTGTTTTATGTATGTTTTTCTTCATCAAAATGAGTGACATAAAAATAATAATGCCCTTAAACAAAGCAAATGACATCACATTTGCAATATGAGCAAAAATAGTTTGCTCATTCTATCTTAAACTGATGAAGCCTTACTTCACTAGAGTCATACCCCAGCTGCCATCAGCTGGTAGCCAGCCTCATCTTCCCCACCCTAGCCACCTCCTTTATAGCTTAAAGCTTGTTGCACCCCAATATTCAGATTCATGCTACGATGGATTAATTGCTACTGAAATAATTTCATTGTTTTCAATACACATGGTCTTATTTATGGAATTATTTATTGCTTGTTGAAAAATGAATAAGATTAACCCAAGAATAATCACATATTAAAAAAAAAAATCACAATTAGATCATTTTTGCATATCGTTCAGCCCTACTCTTCTGTTCCTTTATTATAATTGTTATTATTGTTGTTATTATTATTATTATTATTATTAATCATTACCTTTATTATTATTGTTGATAATAATAATAATGATACAAAATAATAATAAAAATTATTATTATTAATAATAATATTTTATTATTATGAATCATTATCGTTATTATCTTTACTATTTTACCAGTTGTTTTTATTATAATGTCAAAACTTTATTGCTGATTTATTTATTTTTTGTTTCTCAGGATACAAGATGGCTTCCTCATATTTCGTTGGTGGAAAATGTATAACCCAAAACAAAAACAGCATGGTGAGTGGATTCAAAATGTGTGTGGATGAGATTGATTTTAGGAGCTTTGTTGAATTTCAAAATGATTTCAGACACTTTTTTCGATCACGTACAATATCACTCTACCTCTTAGAAAAATAAAAATTTCTTCAGGGGCATTGCTCATCTTTTCCCATAAGTTTTAATTGTGTTATAAATTGTTAAACCCTCTATCATGTTTTTGACTGTCCAGATGCAGCAACAGCTTTTAAAAATGATAGAAATATTGATTTGAGCTCTTAGTTGCCTGTCTTTTTCTTCCTGTCAGATCCCAAGGCAGAGACCAGGCTGTACGTGACGGTAAACGGCTTTGAATTTCATGTCTACAACCGGACGGACCTCTATGCCCGACTTCAGGAAACTTTTGGACTTGAACCAACACTCATAACTCCCAAAAAAGATGAAGAGAAGGGGCGAGAAGATAGAAACAAAACCCTTGAAAAGTAGGCTACTAATCTGGCAACATCTAACATTTTTTCTATTTTAGCTGTATTGTAAAAAACTGCTGTGGATGTTCAGATTTTATTTGAGGTTTTAAGATACATCGCTATGATGTGCTGGGATGCATGTACACTGATGTTCCTGGGGTCATTTGGGGTTTTGGGTCTTACTACATCATACCCCATCGCCCAGGTGACCCAGCTGGGATGATGAAGTACCAGCATGCGTCCCGGTCTTCACTGTTTACTGAAAGCCACCTTATGGCTTTTTTTGCGGCTTCTGTTCATAGTGCGTATGGCTCCCTTCTTTGTAGCTCTGGTCACACCCAGCACTGTCAGGGCTTTGCAGAGGGAATGTCCCAGGAAGCCTCAGCAGCTCACTTCAATGGCAAGGCAGCATGCCAGCCACCTGTGATTTTTTCACTCGTCTACAACCTCATGGTATTTGCTCATTTTCCTCTCATGGGCCCCCGCCATGTGTTCCTTCCATGGCACGGTGTTCCCACATGATGACATTCTTGGTGGAATCTGATAAGATGACCAGGTCGGGATGGAGTGCTGTGTGGGTGATGTGCTCCGGGATTTTCAGCTGGCTGCTGAGGTCTGCTCTTTTCTGCCAGTCATGGGCTGTGGAGAGTAAGGATGTTTTCATCTGTCCTGGTGGTGGGTTCTTGCCAGGTTTGAGGAAGCTGATGGAACTCTTCCTTGGGCGGCATTTACTGTCCTTGATGACTGTGCTGACCATTTCCTCAACTACCAAAAGCACCTGGTCATGGAACCAGCGGTAATGACTATTAGCCAGGGCTTTTGGACAGCTACTGAGAAGGTGTTGCAGGGATCCTCTCCCACCACACTGAGTACAGGAAGTTGACTCAGCTTTGCCCCATGTTTAGAGATTAGACGGGCTTGGCAAGGTGTCATATACACCCTAGACAAGAAACCTGACGTGATGGAAGTCAACCCACCAAACACCTGACCAGGAGATCTTGCGCTTTACCCCATTCTCTGACCTTCTCCAGGCTCCTTTTTGCCCAAGTCCCCATTTTTGGGTCCCTGGAGTCCCTGTAGTGCATGGCCTCTCTGGTGGTCATTGTCTGCAGCCATTGCTCTGCATCACCGCTGGCTATCATCTGCAGAATCCTGCAGGCACCTTCCTCGAACTGATGCCACTGACTTCTGTTATTAGCTGCGGGCTATTTGATCCGCCGTTGGATAGCTCTGCCTGGGTCTGGTCCAGCTGGCGCTTGGAGGGGCTGGGCACTGTGGGGTGAGTCCTGGCTGTGATCCTCCTGCATCTTATCAGGACATGGTCCTTCTCAACACATTTCATCTGGGCTTGATGGATTTTTAGCTCACACAGATTCTTACATACTTTGCCACATATACATCGTGCTTCACTAGTTTTATGATCATTTGCAAGGGTTGTAAACCTTGGGTCCGTCCACTTAGGGATCTCTTTCTCTCCCCCTCTCGGGATCCCCTGGGGGTATATTTCAGAGGGGTCACTTGTAGCTTGTTTTGGGTTCTCCCTTATGGGGGATACAAGCTGGGGTGCTTACCCAACTTGAACCAGGTGCTGTCTACTGACTCTCCGGTAGTCACCAAACTATTTTGGTTGTCTCATGGTCTTTCCCGGACTGGTTGCTTCAGAAGGAACGTTTTAAGTTGTATTGCTTTGATGTACTGGGATGCATCTTCAGTGATGTTTTGAATTAGAAGTTTTTTATTTGAAGTGTATTATAGAGTTAAAAGATACCATTTTATTGACAGAACTTCTTGACAGAAGTACTGCATCTTCAGTGTTTGCTGTTGTTGATTTTAAGCATAGAATCAACAATTTCCAACCAGAGGAAAGGGATGAATTGATGAAAAGAAAAAATATCTTCATTTTTTTTTTTGTCTGTTATGCTTGGACGGACAAACAACCATGCCATTTTCTGCTTACATTCCAAAAAAATGTTTCACCGGTATTTTCTTTTAAGACTTAGTATTTTCTCATCCTTGTTTAGTGTGAGCATCAAATCAGAGAGTCCAGATCCCACATCTTCTTGGCGCTCCCTCATTCCTGTAATCAAAGTTAACATCAGCACTGTAAGTATGATTTAGTTTAAAAAAACTTTTCTTTAAATTGTGAAGAAATACATTTTTTGAATTGAAATGGGCATTTCTAGTATGCTCATGTCTTTTTTAAAATTTCTACTCCTACAGGGTCGTTTGGCTTTTGGGAATCATCATCTGCCCCAGACGTTGTGTTTGAACTTTGAGGACGCTTTCCTGACATATGCTACCAAGCCTCCATCCAGCCACCTGGACCAGTTCATGCACATTGTCAAGGGCTCGCTGGAGAATGTGCGCGTAATGCTGGTTCCTAGTCCACGCTACCTTGGCATGCAGAATGATGAGTAAGTCTACGTCACTTACTGACCAATCTCTGAAACCATTGACTATTGTAAGAAGGCAAATGCTTCTGTGGGCATTGGCCAATTTATTTGTAATTCCAGTGTCACCAGGGGTGAGTTCTAAATGGATTCAGGAAAGATTTTTACTGCATTATTTACAGTCAAATTAACAATATGAGTATTCAGCTCAAAAGTGAAAGGAAAGTCACTTCTCGAGATGTTTCTGCTAATTAGCCGCATAACTATATAGTTTACAGTTTGCCAGGTGAGCCTAATTAAAGGGAAACTACTTAAGGAAGCTGTTTAACATTATTAAGCAAGTCACAGGTTTCATGCAATATGGGGAAAAAGAAAGATCTTTCTGCAGATGAAAAGCGTGACAGTGCAGTATCTTGCAAAAGGTATGAAAACACTGGATATTTGACTAAAACTGAAGAGAAATCATTGTACTGTGAAAGATTAGTGCGTAATTCAGGGCGCAGATGAGTTTGTTCAGATAAAGGTGCATTGAGGAAAGTTACTGTAAGGCAGACTTATCCTATTAAGAGAGCAGCTGTAGAAAAATCCACTGATGAGTAGCAAACAGGTATTTGAAGGTGCTGGTGCCTCGGGAGTCTCAAGAACCTCTCGATGCAGGATCCTCTAGGGGCTTGGTGATGTGCGTAAAACTGTATTTCAGCCACCCTCAACCAATTCCCACAAGGAGAAATGATTGCAGTGGGCTCAGAAATACTGGTATATGAAGACTGAAAGGCAATCGACTCTACCACTGAGCCACAATTGAAAAAAATAAATGTGTGAAATAAATGATTGTTGTTTATTCATAGGAATAGTTTTGCATACAAGTTGAGTAATTGATCAAACACTCCAACACTTTAAGGCAGTTCACCATAAAATACTTTAATAGAGGATTTTTTTGATTGGCTGATTGACACTGTAATGCCATAAAAGATAGAAGACAGCTTGAATAATGCATCCCTTTTGTCTTCTAAAATTTGACAAATGGCAGCTTTATCTTAGCAGCATGATGAGGACAAAGCACTTGCGTTAACTGAATTGTCAAGTCAGTAAACTAATATCTTAAGAGTCACTCTTGACAAAAACTTGGAATCTGTGGCTTAAGATAAAGCCAATAGTGGTTTAAACCGGCAACAGTCCTTGGCCTCTCTGAAAGTTGTTTTGAAGTTTTCATTGAGAGGAAGCCAAAATGTGTAAGAGGGTGGCCAAATGTTGAAATGCAAAGAGTGTTTTTTTTTTTTTTTTTTTGGGCAGGAACTCTTAACCCTAACCCTATACTAACCCTAATGCCAAAGAACCTGCTCAGCTGCAGTCACCTTACCTTAAATCATACAGAATAGGCCACATATACTCTGCATAAACTAAATTTACTGCCTCTAACCTATGAAGTTGTGGCTTCCTCTAGACCTCCCAGACTGATGGGTGAAGGCTTTGTGGTTATGCAGTCCAATGATGTTGATATCTACTACTACCAGGATGAACCAGGTTTGTACACACACACCTACACAGCACACACACAGGTATGCATAGATAGATTGGTAGATTGATTTCCTCGGCAACAACCTGTTGGTCAGTGCATGAAATACTGAAATTTTTAACATTTTATAGCTGGCACCACTAGGTAAGGGGTTTGGAGGTCTTCTGACAAATACTTTAAGCACCAGTTTCTATCTCCCTGCACTCACCAGCTAAAATTATAATTTGGTTGATGAATATTTATTCTAAAATGTGGACTATGAGCAGTGTTCATTCAGATGTAGCTTTACACAAGTAGCCTATTCATATGTATTTTTATATGATAACCACTTTTGATAATGTGTTTGATTTTCTGTCCTTTTTCAATTAATATCAGTAAATGCAGTAGTAGTAAATGGCCATCAAAATCATTCAACATGTAGCAGCAGTGCTGCCTTCCATGTTAGCTACTGCAAATACTTTCTTTTGCCCACACACACACTTTATTTCCTCCTTGTTCCTCTGTTATGTTCCATACAGTTTTTATTTTATTTTTTTCACTCTTAAAGTGTGTGCCTTGCCTGTCAGTGTCTCTATTCCTTGTTAGATGCATAATTAATTTGTATTAAAGTATTTAGATAGATTAACTTCAAACTGAATAGAAAGGGTTGTTTCTCCTGATATATACATCCAGTTTCTGTTAAAATTTCCAGTGCGCTACATTTTATCGCTAGCAGAAATAGTAATCATTTGAAAAGATAATTGCCTTTGGAAAATTGGAGTAAAACAGTTTAACCCTAGGGCTTCCTTTAAATGACTACACACATAAATCCCTAGGGGACATTTTCTGCACCTTCTTTAATGCTAAAATTCATAATTTGTATTATTTTTAAAAACTTTTTTTGTTTTTTCTCTGATCATGATATAGCACATTTTTGGCCATTGTAATAATTTTATGTGTTTATAACCCTTTAAATGCCAGTTTGTTCAATTTTCAATTCAGCATAATGAGATATTTTCCTTTTAAAAAAAAGGCTAAGTGGACTTTTTAAAAAAATTATCAAAGATGGCCATAAGTCATCCATTACCACGAACATCAAGTCTGATGCATTTTCATTTTTTTGTGCAGTGTCCAGAAACTGTTGGAAATTATGCAAAAGATGGACCCCTTTGAAACATGTAGTCCCTTACTTTACATGCTTATATATATATATATCTATATATATATCTATATATCTATATATATATATCTATATATATATCTATATATCTATAGATATATATATAGATATATCTATAGATATATAGATATATAGATATATATATACATATACATACATATATATATATATATGTATGTATATATATGTGTATATATGTATATATATGTATATGTATATATATGTATATGTGTATATATGTATATATATGTATATGTATATATATGTATATGTATATATATGTATATATATATGTATATATATATATATACGTATATATGTATATGTATATATATATGTGTATATATATATACATATATATATATATATACACATATATATGTATATATATATATATATGTGTGTATATATATATATATATTATTCTTTTCATGACAAAGCAATTCTTTGGTTATTTTCAGGATTTTAATAAATAATTAGTAATTTAATCAATTTAATTAATTAATCAAATTTATTTCAAGTGCCCCATTGACAGTGAATCACTGCTTCATTTTCACAAGTAAGTCTGAAGGGACAGCCCTCATGTCTAACATGCAAAACCCAAGTTTATATTATAGTCAATGTAATGATTTGGCTTGAAAATTTTAAAATGAGTAAATATACACATCTTTGTGCAGTTTCATGCCAATCGTATCAATAGAACATAAACTGTTTTCAAGAATTCCGAAACAAAATGCAAAGAATGTGCCTAGGTATACCTAGGGGTTAATGACTAACATCAGAAATACAAAGCTTTTTATACGGTTGTGTGTTTTTGTTACATACTTGTTGTCAGGGCTTAGTTCTTGGACTCTTGTGTGTTTTTGAAGGTCTGGTGCCTGTGGAGCAGGAGGGTGTGGAGGAAGCAGAGACATGCAGTGAGGACGATAAGCTTCAGGACTTGCCTCCATGTTGGGGTCTTGACATTGTCTGTGGAAAAGGGACTGACTTCAACTACGGCCCTTGGGCAGATCGTCAGAGGTGAGTGGCCATCATGTAAATAACATATTCTCTCTGTTTATTAAAGGAAAATTCATTTTGAATGCCTTATTAATCTTGCTACAGTACAATTTATACTGCATAAAAGTTTGCTCTTAATGTGCTTAGTAATTGATCAAACATTAATTATACAGTAACATAAAGTAATACTGGTTTGTCTTTCACATGCACTGAAGCACTTCTAAGGGTCAAAACCCCACATTTCTCAAATTTAAGAGGTTGACATACCTGACATTTACATGAACTGTCACTCCCCCAGGGACTGTCTGTGGAAGTTCTTCCTTCCAGCTGACTACCAGGCCATGAAAGTGACTGAGGTTGCCCAGCCAGGAAAACCCAGGCAGATCCAGGCCTTTGAGCTCCGAATGAACATCATTGCTGATGCAACTATAGACCTTCTTTTCACTAAAAACAGGGTGACTCTTTTCTGCTCATGCGCTTTGTACTTGTTTTTTTCTACTTGCCAGCCTTTGATCTTTTTTCTTCTCCCTGCTCCTCTCTTTGTCTTTATTCCTCACCATGTTCCAGCTATCGATATTGGTTCATGTTTTATGCCTCTTTAAATTTCCATCCCTGAGCATGGCAAGAATTTTCAAAAAATCATAATATGTAGAGTGCATACTAATCATTATTTTAAATGTTTGATGGATGAAAACAGTAAATGGCTTGAGTCAGGGAGTATTGCCATTTTATTATTTCTTTTAAGCATATTAGAGAACTTTTACCTGTAAGGCAGGAAGGCTCCCATTAATTATTTGACAGCATGCATGACTTTTCTGTTTCTTCTCTTCTCCCCTCTGCTCTGTTTATTCCTGCTGCCAGGAAACCAATGCTATCCATGTGAACGTGGGGGCTGGTTCTTACCTGGAAGTCAACATCCCTATGACTGTGGGAGAGAATGGTAAGCATGTTTCAGAGACTGATTGTTAAAAATTGTAGTTTCTTAGCTTGGGATGACACATGCCAGCTCTACTGTTTCTTTAGTTAGGGTCCCTTGCACTAAGTAGTGGTTGAGTTACACCCGTGATAAGTCAGTGTGAGCTCTTACTTTTGGGTTAAAATTGCCTTTAAGATTTATTTATTCAATAAATCATATCCAGTGCTGTAGATTAACTTTTTTGCCCAAAGCACTGGTTCTACAGAGACTGATGGTCTTGAAACACAGGACAAAATACTTGTTACAGACTTATAACATATTTAAAATAGGGCTGTCAATAGATTAAAATTTTTAATCACGATTAATCTCACAAATTCCATAGTTAACTTGTGATTAATCGCAAATTAATCTCACTTTTTGTCTATTCTAAATGTACCTTACAGTACTATTTCTCAAGATTCAAATACCCTTATCAACACATGTGGACAAAAATGCTTTGCAATGCTTGCAAATGTTTGTTCATGTCACCAACCCAAAACAACAACAGATAAAGTCCAGAAAATTCTCTAGTCTGAGCTCAAAGATACTGAATGCTGCAAAAATATGCTGAGAGCATAACATGGTAAACTCAAGCCACAACAGATGGAGATACTGACCTTAATGTAACATTACGGAATAATACCACAATGTAGAGTCAAACTTTAGACTTCTAGAAGTTAAATCCTCTGTTCTCAGCAGCTGAACACAGAACAACAGATCTCCTCATCACACATGGACATAAAGAAGTCAAGTCTCTGCTGAGAGCTCAGCAGTAAGGCACAGACACATCTAATGGTGTTTCACTGTTCTGATGTGAGAAAGGTAGAGACATCTGCCCTGCTCAAGAGAAAAAGCAAATAATTACTTAAAAAATGTCTGCTATTATTTATCATATTTTTACTTTCAAACTAAAAAATGTAGTCCAAATGTAAAATAAATGCTGACAGTAAGAAATGACTGTCATCAGTCCAGTAGATTTACTAGAATGATGTCAATAAACACCCATATAAAGCCTCTTTTCAAAACTCATGAACACACAAAGTAAAAGAAGTCTCAGTGGAGAACTTTTAAGGTGTACTAAGAGGACTTAACCATCTCTTCATTCTTCAGATCATAGAAGAGCTACAGATTTAATCTAAAACCATTTTTTTTCTTCCTAAACAAAGGAGACCCACAGTCTAATAATGCTTTCAGCTTATATTATGATACTCTACAGAGCTCATTCACTAACCTCTGCTCTCCTGTCACACACCAGCCTCTGCTGCTCTGTCTCCTCCTCCTCCTCATGATGCAGCTGTACATTCACCATGCATCAGACAATCTCCTATAGGGACTGCAGAGTCTTTGACAGTTTTGCAGCATCTTGATTGACTGTTATTTAATTTTGGCGTTTAGTCACAGTTCCAGTCGATCGTTTTAGTAAGTTTCGTTTTTTTCCGAATGCTTTCACTTTCAAGCAGGAGCTGCGTGGGGATGACAGCGGACCTTTAGGAGACGTGATCGGACCAGTCAACAGTCAATAGCGCAGCTTTGGTGCCGGTTCATGACAGATATAATAGCCTAAATAAATGAATAAATCATACTGGCCCAAAAATGCGTCGGCACACCGGGAAGTGCTTGGTATGCCAGATTGTGAGTCCATCCCTGCAGAGTTGTCTGAGTGTCTACATTGTAAACAAATCCAGCATGGCGAGGGGGGCGGCTCTCTGCATTTGCGGTGTGCATGGCTAGCGAGTGGTGCCGACTATATAAGACTCTGCGAACTTCCTGTAACTCCATTCATGTCGACAGTAGGAGAAAATAACTTCAGTTTTATCTGACATGATCTGAAAGCTGACCCGGTCATTCAAAAGTCTCTGTCCTTTATCCA
Organism: Cheilinus undulatus; assembly: GCF_018320785.1. Classification (NCBI taxonomy): domain Eukaryota; kingdom Metazoa; phylum Chordata; class Actinopteri; order Labriformes; family Labridae; genus Cheilinus; species Cheilinus undulatus. The sequence continues at coordinate 36,832,703 of NC_054882.1, forward strand.
TTTCTGCTCGCTTGTACCGCATCACAATAGCGCCACTTCCTGGTCTGGCAAACTACGGGATGGGTCGAGGGTCATACAGAACGCGCATGCGTTAATCGTGTGACAAAAAATTTAGCGGCGTTAAAAGTAATTTGAGTTAATGCGATATTAACATGTTAACTTTGACAGCCCTAATTTAAAACCAACCAATGACTTATTTAACAATATGCTTAGTAAGTGAATATGCTTAATAAAACAGCATAAATCACCGCTTTCCTTCATTGGCTGACCAAGTTAATGGCTAATCATTGATCGTTGTTGAGGATTTTGGGGTGGTCAATCAAATTTCAGGGGAACCTTCTTGGGCCCTGCCTGCCACTAGCTCTGCCCCTGGCTGGATTACTGTGGCAACTGTTTCTCAGCAGGTAGAGTTGGTGTTCCCACAATCGGAAGGTTGTTCAATCCCCAACTCTTGCACCCACATGTCGATGTGTCCTTGGGTAAGACACATAACCCCGATTTGCTCCCGCTGCTTTGTTGGTTGTGTATAAATGGGCTTTGATGTGTATGGGAATGGGATTAGCTATTACTGATCACCAATCCTCTGCCAAACTCTGACTGCTATAATCTCAAACCTATTTACCATGGAAACGACTCTCTAGCAGCAGAGTGGGGAGACGTGGTCGTGTTAGTGCTTGAAGATGATTAGTGGAGCAATATGATTTGGAAGTCAGACCTTGGGACCGAGCACATAGAAGCGTATTAGGTCGGAACTACATTTATATATTTGTATCAGGGTATTGGCTGAAAAAGAATTTTTAAATATCATCATGTAGGATATTAGCAAAAATCCACTGCCATGCATCCCTAGTCAAAACTGAAGTACTTAAAAGCACAAGCTTTATGTTCTAGTGTTGTCATTTTTCATGGCATGTCATGAATTTGCGGTGGGCAAATTACAAAAAGGACGACAAGCCTTAGTTTTTGACACCCCTGACATAAACAAATGATATCAGGTTAACGAGAAAATATTTAACATAAATTGTAAGACACATACAGACACATGAGATGCATGAGCTCATGGGTGGTGTGTTTCGGGACCGGTATAAGGTGATCAGTAACCAGTTTTTAAGTCACAAACCATGGTTTTACTAATGGCTGCCTGTTGTTTCATCTTTAAATTTTAAGTGGATTGGAAGCCTCATTAGGAAGTTAAAAATGTTTTCAACAGAAAGGTGACCTGCCTTTGACATACTGCTGTTTGAGGTCAGACTGAAGAGACTTTAGACTTGCTGTCTAATTAGGAGTGGGCGGAATGGGAAAAAAAGGACGATAAGTGGCACCAAACTCAACAGTACAGATGAGCTGAAGGCTGCTATCAAAGTAACCTGGGCTTCATAGTACTGCAGCAGTGCCATAGACTGATTGGCTCCATGCCGTGTCGCACAGTTGCAGAATTTTTGCTAAAGAAGCACCAGCGAGTTACTCAGCATAAATGAGCATAGTTCCCTTGACGATCGTCATGGATTTTTGATTTTTGTGAGCTGTAAGCCGTAATCATCTAAAAACAAAAAAATGCCAGGAAATGTTTCACTTTGTAATGATCATTTTATATGGAAATTTTTCTTCTTGAATTAAATCACAGAGAAAAATAACTTTTTCATGATATTCCAATTTCTATAGATTAAATTGTATGTTGCACTGTACAGCCCTGAAATCAATGTCATTTGCCCATAGTTGTTAACTTTAGAAATCACATTAAGTAGCTTCCCTACTCTGAACCACCTGGCTGTGAAATACTTTCAAATGCAATTGGTGCAGAAATTATGATAATTCTGAATTATTAGATTAATTTATGAAGGCAGTATGAGGATGGTCCACTTTTCCTTTAGATTACTAGCACCTGAACACAGTACAGAATAAGAAATGACTTCTTTAGAGTTCCCCATTGTTTTTTAACAACAGACCTAAATGACCATCTACAATTTTTCACTGATTGTTTGTGAGGTATGTGAAATAATTTATCATACTAAGTTGATAATATTTTGCCCATTATAGTTCAGTGCTCTCCTCTGTTCCTAGAAATGTTGTTAAAATCCATAACTTTAGAAGTGTGCCTGGAAAATGACATTATTTCCAGGATTTTGGTCCTGCCTTTGGGTTTAAGAATTAATGACCCTGCTTTTTTTTCCTTTTTTTGCCTCAGGCTACTCTCCCACCATCAAAGGCCAACTGCTTCACGTGGACACCACCAGCAGCATGCTATACAGGACTCTTTTGGAGGCTGAGATGCTTGCTGTAAGTAGAAGACAATTATTTGCAAGGCTTTCACACAGAATTTTTAGTCCAAAGTGATAGAGATCTCTTCTACGTCAGCCTAAGATGCAAGGGAAATGATCAAATGCAAAGTCAAATGTTCATGCACTTAAATAGTGCTTTTTATTCATAAAATCACATTTTGCTGTTTCAGTTTCATGTCATAGCTAGCTACCCTCGGGTCTGGAACATGCCTCAGTCCTGGCAGTGTGAGATCGAAGTCTACAAGGCCACCTACCACTTCATCTATGCCCAAAAAAACTTCTTTACTGGTGAGTCCTGACGAACAGTAATGCATTTGCATTTTAAAACTGCAATGTAAAAATTAACAGAAAATCTTAACCACTTCACCACCACCTAATTTGCACTTCACCACTGTGCCTTTTTCCTTTTAGATTTAATCCAGGACTGGGCAAGTGACAGCGCCCCAGACATCTACTCCTTTGTCCCCTATTCCTGGAAGTTTAAAATTCTTTTTCATCAGTTTGAGATGATCTGGGCTGCAAACCAGCATAACTGGATTGACTGTTCCACCAAGCAGCAGGAAAATGGTGAGAAGTCTAATAGAAACTGCTTTAAAAAGTGCCCTGTAAGTTGTGTTAAAGGACAAACATCTTCAACAGATTTTAAAGACAAATCAGAACTGGTGAATTATTTTTATCAATAAAACAATACTGTACATTAATTATATCAAGTTTACCAAATCAACTCATTTAACCCTTAGGTGTACCTAGGCACATTTGTTGCATTCTGTTTTGGAATTCTTGAACCAATTTGTGTTCTGTTGATGCTATTGGCATGAAACTACACTGTAATAACCACTAGATGACATCATTACTCTTTTTGGGCCAACATGTATCCGTAGGGCACTCAGACGACACACTTACAGTGGGATTTTTGTATAGCTCTGTGAAGAAATGAAAAAAAAAAAACATGTCTGTGGGTGTTTACGGATATAAACTTGGGTTTTGCATGTTAGATGTGAGTAATTCCATCTCTGAAGCACCACTCCAATGTGCTTTGTTGGGGATATGCTGCGGGTCTATATTAAGTGCCGCCCCTGCAAAATCGCAACAATACCCATTGATCAGAAATCCCCAAACATGAAGTCAAAAGTTTAGCGTATCAGGTATTTCAAATGATGTCATGATTAGAACTGGAGGTGATTACAAAAAGTAAATCAAACATTTAAAAAAACAAAAAACAAGTTATGCATAAAACCATATAAAGTAGGGGTCAAAATGTTTCCTGGGGGTCCATCTTTTGCATAATTTCTGGACACTGCACAAAATTTAAAAATGCTCTTCTAAATCTTTGTATATTGCAATGAATATACTATGTGTAACTTCCTTTGGGCAGACTTCCTTTGGGCAGACTAATCAATTACATTATTGATCTTCTACAGTGTACCTGGCAGCATGCGGTGAGACGCTCAATATTGACTTCACTTTGCCTTTCAATGAATTTGTCCCAACCACTTGCCACACCCGCTTCAGTTTAAAGGTAAGCCATGCATTTAAAAACTAAAAGTACCCTTTTCTCCTTCATTTTTTTAATTGTGAGGAACCCTTTCTTCTGGAAAATGCTCTTAGGCGGTACACCTGCACATGTAGTGTATTTTCATAGTTGATGGCTGATTTCAGAGCTTGTTTTTTTTTTTTGTTTTTGTTTTTGTTTTTGTTTTTTTGTTTTTTTCGATGACTGGTTTATATGAACTCTGTGGCACAGACTATGTATCCCAAATCACATATTTCTGTACTAAATACTGCATATTTTGAGTGCTTAAGTGTGTTCACTCTACTGGTGCAGTCAACACCGTCCAAGAATTGAGTGTGGAACAATGGACACTCCTGCATTGCTAGCTAACAGAAGTATGCCATTTTGGACATGCTATAGAATTACATGTAGATACATTTCTCTATTTTTGTTTTGTATTTAGGCAGAAGATACAGACATGCGGTTATCCCTGCCAGAGTGCCATCCCAGTCGCTACCCCCTGCTCACCCTAGCCAAAGACTACCAGAATATAAAGCTACCTCAAGAGAGGTTTATGCCAGGGGAGAACCAAGGCGCTCACCCTCCCAAACCAAAGTCCCGCTGGAGGAACATCACCAATGCAGAGTAAGTTAAACCCGTGAACAAAAGAAGTGTGTTTCAATAAAATCAGGATGATTCATTGTTGTTACACCAACTCAAATTGATGCTTAGGTAAAAAGAGAAATGTTGAATATGTTGAATAGGTCGCAGCGGGTGAGTTCAAGTAAGTGTGTAAGTGTAAGTGTCACTAACCTTTTTTCATCGTGTGGTTGTTTCAATAGTTGGTCCTGCTGGTTTAAAGATAAATGCAACAACCTGTTCAATAGGGCTGTTTTAAATTATGATCTGATCACAGTATTTTCCCTTATAATGAGTGGAACTGTTGTAGATTTATTAAGTCTTCATCCATATCGGGTAATATTACCAATCAGCATTATAAAACATAAACAACACCCTTAACCCTTAGAGCTCACACGGCACATCCCTTTATAGATCACTTGGTAACGTTTGAACAGTAAGTCTTGGCACTTCATTGTTTTTTTTATCTGAAAGCTCTCCATTGTGCCTTTCTGATCATGTTTTCTAGTGAGCCCAGAACTTGGCTGCCTTTCCGGTGTCTCTTAGGGCGGTGTTGTCGTAAATAACAAGAAGTCATACGTTTATAAAACTTTGATAACTTTTGAACCATAAGTCATAGACACTCTGTTTTTTCCTCTAAAAGCTGGCATTCTTGTCGTTCGATTCCATAGCCCTAAAGGGTGGCGCGGAACTTCGGTGACTTTTCGGGGTCTTTAAAGATTGAATCCACAGCGTTAGATCCAATAATAAGCATCATTTTATCGATTTTTAATCCATTTTCGATTACTTACTATGGCTTTTTGCCCAGGGCGTCACCATGTTGTTTACCGCAATGCATTGTGGGAGGGGCGGTTGACCATTTGCTTTGAGGACCAATTTCTTTGAGGAATAGCACAAATAAATCAAACTGCAAAAAAAAGCACATGGACTTTTTCTTTGTATATATAAACATATTTTGAAAACTGTTGGTCACAAAATGTTTATTTTTTCATCATGTCCCCAAGAGATGGGAGAACAAGTCTGTGAAAAGGCTAAACCTCTTTTCTTTTGGATTTAGACCCCTTTAACTTTTTTAAAATTCAAGTGACTTCACTGTAGTAGATATATTCTTAAAGCCTAGGTTGTTCTGAAGAAAACAGATGTTTAGAGCTTGAATGTGCACTACAGGGTTGATGTTTTAATGCTTTTTAAGACAAAAAGTCCAGACGAGACATGATGGTGACAAAAATAGCTGTGAGCTCTCAGGGTTAAGGTTGGTAAAAGTACAAAAAACAAGTGAAATCAGTGAACCTTTGCCAGTGGGGTAACACATGCATTGTGGACTCTGTATTATAACTCAACATCAACATCATGTATTATGAATAGATCAGGCCAGACTGTATGATCTAACTCTGCAAGAGAAACTCTCACTCTCGGGGGGTTTAGGATTGGATTCTGTCTGGTCTGGTGCACTCTGTGCGGCAGTTTAATCAGGCATGACCCATTTGCCGTCTTTCACCTCTGCTGGATGTCCTCGAATGGGATGGGTCATAAAGCAGACGATGAACTGGAAAATCCATTTGAAATGATGATAAACTCAGCATTATGACTGTGCACTGAGTGAACATGCTTTTCTTCCCTTTTGCCAGAGCTGGCTGGGTGGATTGCTGGAGTGTACCCAACTTCTTGCTTATCATTGACTACACCTGGCATCCCATATATCCCCAGAAGGCTGATGAGCAGCTTAAACAGTCGCGTAAGCTGACTACTAAAGTGTCATTTCATTGTTGTTTTCTTTGAGGTTCATCTATCAGTATCTTATGAGCTTGTGATTTGTGTTTGAAGTGTCTGAGATGGAGGAATCCATGCTGTCAGCCCTGCGTCCCCCAGAACACACTTCTTTACCTCATAAAGCACAGCCACGCCACACGTCTGCATCTGCTTCTGCTGCCCACAGCAGGGCACCCACTGACCCTTCAGAACTCCCCCCTGACAGACTTCATGTGGAGATGGAGATGTCCCCTGATTCTCAGATTATCCTGTATGGGCCCCTGCTCCGAGCACTTATTTCCATCAAGGTATGGAAATCCTCTTTTCAGTTGGTTAAATGAATGAATATAGATTCCAGTAAAACCATTGTAAATCATTAACCTTGTTAGTGTTCCCTGAGTGTAACTGTTAGTTCAGTACATTAAAGAGAAAGCTCAGTAAAGAGAAAATATGATTTCTCCAGTACAAGCTTCAGACCCTTATTCGATCCTTTTTGTAGGAAAACTACTTTGGTGAGGATGACATGTACACAGACTTTGAGGAGGCAGTGTCCAGCCCTGTGTTGTCCACCTCCACCTCCTCTGGCCTCGGTTGGTCTCCTCTGGGAATGGAGGACAGCGAACAGAAGGACAAATCTGACATCCATCCCTTAGACCTGCGCCCATGGGACATCACTGTGAACATCAATCTCTACAAAGTTCACGGCCGACTGCCAATGGTAAAACTGTTCAATGCCAGTTTAGTTCAAACATATTCTACATGAAAGGAATGAAAAAAGTCAGCACTTCATTAGCAGAATGTTTAATGTGGACAAATATTTACATTTATGTCCTCTTTTATTGCCCTCATTTTCTTCCCATCTTGCAAATGAATTATATTTTTTATCTAAACCTTTCTTTTTGTGTTGATGCCTGTTTATGTTACACTTTTCTTCTGTCACTGACTCCAGCATTGCAGCAGTGAGGGTCCTGAGGGTCCTTCTGGCTTCTTGGAGCGTCTTTGCTTCGAGATGAAAAAGGGTTACAAGGAGACGATGCTTCAGCTGCTCCTGTCTCCCATACACATCTTTGTTAGTGACAACTACCAGGTCAGAAACACAGCTATATTATGTTTGATTTATACTGTTTATCTTGGTTACACACAGTACAGTCAATTGAAAAATAGGATTTTCATCTGTAGAAAAGTACTTGGTCAATCTTAATTCAAAATGATAAGCATGGCAACATAATCAGCTAGAACAGTGATACTCAACCTGTGGCTTTTTTGCGATTATTTGTGGCTCTTTTATGTTTTAATTTGACGTATTATTCCCCTAGAAAACCTTCGAAAAACGAAACTTTGACCTCAGAAATTCATCAAATTAATCAGTTTGTTTCCCAGACTTATACAGGAGACTTTAATTGTCAAACTTCATTGTCCCTTTTTTTCCCCATTTTTTGCCACTTTTCACCCAATTAAGCTACTTTTGCCATTAAATACCAATTTTTTCCTACTTTTTGCTCATTTTTGCCACTTCTTTTTGCCACTTTTTCCCATTTTTCCCATTTTTTTGCCACTTTTCTACCATTTAAGTTGCCTTTTGCCACTTGGTTCCTTTTTTGCACCATTTTGCCACTCTTGATTGCTTTTTGGCCATTTTAGTCGCTTTCTCTCATTTTTTTGCCACCTTTTTGCCACTTTTGGACCATTTTTTTTCACCACTTTTCACCCATTTAAGCTACCTTTTGCCATTAGATACCACTTTCTTCCTCTGTTTTTTGGCCCATTTTTGCATCTTCTTTTAGCCACTTTTATCTCATTTTGCCCTTTTTTCACAAATTTTTGCCCATTTAAGCTACCTTTTGCAATTAAATACCACTTGCTTCCTATTTTTTTGCCCTATTTTGCCACTCTTGATTGCTTTTTGCCCATTTTAGTCACTTCGCTCTCATTTTTTGCCACTTTTGGACCATTTTTGCCACCTTCAACTTATTTTTATTGCTACTTCAAGCCATTTTGGCCCCTTTTTACCTCTTAGATTGTGGCTCTTGCAAAGGTATTTTTCAACAATTTGGCTCTTTGGTTAAACAGGGTTGAGCAACACTGAGCTAGAGCGATGCAGACTTCATGTATGTGAACGTCACCTAATGAGTGAAAAAGTTAGCTTAATATACAAACAGCTCCTCTCTTAGGTAGTAATTGAGGGATGACTTAGTGTTTAGAAGATACTTTAAATAAAGCTGACAGGGCAGTGTTGCATTCTGTAAAACAGTCTTTTCTCCAGCCAGTCTTTGCATGAGCACTTTCAGATGTTTTTGAAGCTCAAAGAATTTCTAAGCACTGAGCTGGGTCTTATTTGCAGCACAGAATCAATATCCTTTCCCTAATCCCTGATATAGAAATCATAGCACTTGTCCTTCTCCTTCAGCAAGATAGATAAAAACATTTCACTTAAGCTAAAGATTGCTTTAATTTTTTTTTGTGAATTGGTTCACACTATGCACAGCAGTTATTCAAGATTAAATGAAGTCTCTGTACATGTGTGTATATATGTTTTCCTCAGCGTCCTACTGCAGATGGGGTGTTGAGAGACGGCCACTTAGGTCTGTCTGGCCTGCAGATGAGAGCCCATGCCATGTTCTCAGCTCAGGGCCTCCCCTTGGGCAGTGACACCCTGGAGTATGCCTGGCTCATTGACATGCAGGCTGGGGGGCTCACTGGCAGAGTCACTGTGCCACAGGTGTGTGCATTTTTGTGTTTGTACCTTTGGAAAGAAGTATTTGAAATGTAAATGGTAGAAATCATTCAAAATATCTTTAGCTTGCTTGTTCACGCAGGATCCAAAGAGTCCTGCATGAACTTTATTGATTGTATCTTGCTCATTTACATTTTATAGAGTTATGTTATTTTATTTACCCAAATTACTTCAGTATTTTCATTCCTTTTTTCAGGTGGCCAGCATAATTGAGTGGGGTGAGACTTTCCTTTTCCATGGGGTGTCCAGAGAGTTCCAGCTAGAACAACCCAAGCCCTCTGTCATTTGCCAGCATGGTGTTGACCGTCGCATCTGCGATGCCAAGGTACAGATAGGCAGGAAACAAGATATGTTTGGTCTGAGTTTTTCCTTTTTTTTAGTTGTAGATGTCTGGAATTGGCTTGGGCTAGTTAAAATTTATTTAAATATATTTAACCAAGAGAACCTTATTGAGATCAAGAATCTTATTTACAGGGGTGTCCTGGCCAAGACAGGCAGCAGCACAATCACAGAGTGACAGACATGGAACAGTTACAAACACTAATAAATAAAACACTAATAATAATAATAAGTAGGGCTGAATGATTTGCAAAAATAATCTAATCAGGATTTTTTCCCAAATACTGCGATTTAATATGCGATTATTCTTGGATTAATCTTATGTATTTTTCAACAAATTCAAGCAATAAATAATTCCATAAATAAGACCATGTGTATTGAAAACATTTCCAAAATTATTTCTGAAGCAATTAATACATAGTAGCAGGAATCTGAATATGAGGGTCCAACAAGCTTTAAGCTAGGAGGTGAGGCTGGCTACCAGCTGATCACAGCTGGGGTATGACTTTCGTGATGTAATGCTAGGCTTCATCAGTTTTAGATAGAATGAGCTAACTATTTTTGCTCGTACTGCAAATGTGATATCATTTGTTTTGTTTAAGGGCATTATCATTTTTATGTCACTCATTTTGATGAAGTAAAACATACATAAAACACAAAAAGGAGTCGGCGCGCTGTTGGTCGAGTGGTTGGGGCGCGTGCCATGTGCACAGGCGACCCAGGTTCGGATCTGGCCCGTGGCATTATTTCCTGCATGTTTCTCCCCGCTCTCTTCCCTGTTTCTGACTCTATCCACTGTCCTATCAAAAAAGGCCAAAAATAAATCTTAAGAAAACACAAAAAGGAGGATTTTTGTAAACCATTATAAAAAAAAATGACACTTGAATGTTTGCATAATGTGCATTAAATCTCTGCAGCAGCAAAAATGAATTTATTAAACTGGCATTTTGACGCATTTCAAGTTAAAGAAATATTGCAACTTCTGCAATTTGAAATTGCAGCAGGCCATATTGTAATTTAATCTAATTTGCGATTAAGTGCTCAGCCCTAATAATAAGCCATTAGTCAAAACATCTACAGCCAGATGCCTCATCGTCCAACACTTAATTTACTTTAAAAAACATTTAAAGAGACCAGCTCCCGCAGACTTAGAGTCTCCTGTAGCTGATTCCAGGCTGCAGGAGCAGCGTACCTGAAACTCCTTTCACCCATTTGAAGACAGACTTTTGGCCCAGATAGCAAAAATAAATTTAGTGACTGAGTTGCATAGTGGAGACTGTAACTTCCAGAACTTTTCTGATAAATGTAATCACACAAGTGTGATGGGAGCAAATTTAGAATAACATGTGGTCAAAGAGGGCCACCAACTTGATCAGACAGAAGACAATGATGAGTTAAGTACTTAAGACTGGTGATGAACCCTAGTTGCTGCTGTTAGAATAAAATGCTGGAAACACCTAAATTTGCTCCATTTTATGTGTGAGCATGCCTGATTGTCTGTCCTGAGATGTTAGCCGCCTCTGATTGAATGACAGCATGTCCAGGGTATAACCCCATCTCGTCCAGTGACAGCTGGGATTGGTACCAGTACATCCACGACCCTGGAGCAGTGGTGCAGATAATGGATAGAAATTGGATGAATCCGAATTGACATCATGCAATAAATAATTCATGACTCAATGATACCTTTGTTTTGAAAAGCAGAGTTTTTACAATGGAACAAGACAAAATTAACCACAAGTATAAGATGGCTTTCACACTAGGGGCCCAGTCCTGGATCCGAGTGCACTTGAGCCCAAAGTTCGGTTCGTTTTGTTAGTGTGAATGCAAACACACCGCGCCCAGGCATCAGGCCCGGGCCCACTTGGGGAGGTGGTCTCGGGCGCGATTCAAGTGAACTCTGGCATGTTTCAGATGAGATGTGAATGCAACCGTGCTCGGATACGGGACAGAGCGTCATATCAGCTTTATAACATCATCGTAAAAACTTAAACAGCGCGGCAGTTTGTTCACATTTTTCCTCAGTAAAGGGCGGAAATCATCAGAATCCAGTCAATAAATGATCTGTTGTGACTCACCTTACAGATGAACACAAGTTGGAGTCAGTGAGAGGAGGTGCAAAGGCAATAAAAGTCTCCTGTCACCTCAAAAACCGCTGTATCTTTACAGCGCGAGCCCATTTAATCCTCTGAGCTGTAGCAGATGTGCAGATAGGAAGAGAGAAGTTTCTGGCATCTTATTGATTTTAATCATCCATGGATGCAGGATGGATTTTTTGCCGGGTCAAAACAAAAAAAAACAGTCTTCTTCTTCTTTCTCCTCCTTTGCGGGGTTGTAAATCAGCTGTGTGCATACTGCCACCTGCTGTTTCAAACTGAGTAAATATGCAAGTGCGCCCGGGCACAGTTCAATATTGCTAGTGTGAAAGCAAACCTGTGGGAGAGGGGGAGGGGGAGGGGGAAGAATCGTGTCATGGCGCGGTTTGAATCAACTGGGCCTAATGTGAAAGCACCCTAAATCTACATCCTGCAGCTGTACATAGCTTACATCAACATAAGATGACATTACTCTGAAGGAAAACAAAAATTTGTAACTAAGTTCTTGTGTTTTGAGTTCTAATATTATTTAAAACTTAGCTTGAGAATCACCATCAGTTTGGGCAGCTGTTGCCCTAGGCTAGGGGCCATCAACTACTTTTGTACAAGGGCCAGGGTTTCCGTGACGGATGCTTTGGGGGCCAGACTTTCAGATAAACTTAAATTAAGAGACATTTTGGTCTGATTAACATATTTTGAATATTTTATTTCAAATATATGCCATTTTAAGCCTCTAAAAGTAAGATCAGTCCTTTCACAGTAGCCAACCACCAGGGGGCGGTTGAGAAAATTACAGCTGTTCTCCATCACTGGTGTACTCTGAATGGAGAAAATCGTGCAAGAAAAAAGTCTTTAGATTTGATTCTCAGGCAGGAAAATGCTTGAGTTTGAAAGAAAACCATAGTTTTAATCAAGAATGAACTCAAAATATGTGCATGTGTATCGTGCATATTTGCTATTAATGGGTGGATTTCTGTAAAATGCATGAATGTTTCAAACATTTTTTTATCAATCTCAATTGTTTTATTTTTTTATAGCTGTAGGAAATTTACAAAAGCTGCCTCATATGCATTAAACTATTTTTTCCTCTGCATATTTCTGAAATTGGTAATGTTCTGGGGCCGGGTGGGAAGATAGGGGGGCTTGGTGTGGCAAAACCTGACTAGATTAGTGATAACTTGCTATCACTGACATGCCTATGCCACCAAATGATTATTACTTTTCAGATGAGCTGCTTGCCAGGTCACTGTCGAACTTCAGAGGAGCTGAAATACACCATGACACGTCTGGCGATGGATGGAGTTGACCTGTTCATTGTGGAGCATGGCTGTGCTGCCAACATCAAGGTAATTAGCTGTGCACAATAAATGTGCTACAGTTAGTAAAAATGTTCTTTTAAACACATTTAACCAAATTATAGTTTAGTGATATGCAGTAAGATTGTCAGCTTTATAAAAGTCCTACTTGTTTTCTTCCTTTTCCCCTATGTAGACAGCCAATATTCGGGTTGCCAACTGTAACCTACACAACCAGGCAGTGGGGGAGGGCATCAGCGCTGTGGTGCAAGACATAAACATCCGGCAGTACATAGAGCAGCAGCAGCACAGTGAGGCAGCAAGGCTGCAGCCATCTGGACAGGGTCAAGGTCTGGGTCAGCCATTAGGTCTGGGTCAGCCCCCTTTGCTGCGACGCTCAATATGGCTGGAGGCGGGTTCAGTCAACCTGAACCTCATTACAGCAGACATTGCCCTGGCCGCTGACCACCCAGCCAAGTGTGAAGTCCAGAGGCATTTTCTTGAGCTACATGATGCTCAGACTAAAAGGTAAAATAGACATGATGTCTTATGTTCTTTCCTTTTCTTCTAAGTTCTGTTACAGTGCATATAAAGAAACGTTTACCAAGTCAAGCGTACCTTTTTGTTGAAAAATCTGATTTGCCAAGTTTTAGCCCACAGTTAGATGACTTATGAATTTTTTTTTTTTTTTTAAATGTACTGCATGTGACTTATGAGATAAAGAATAAGCATTAATGTGTCAGGAACTGTATCATAATTCAAACATCTTTATTGGATTATTATGCAGACTAAGACAGTGGTTCTCAACCTGGGGGTCGGGACCCCCTTGGAGCTCGTGAGACATTTAGAGGAGGTCGCCACATGCCTCAAAAAATTATGAATATTTTTAAACTGTTTTTTTCCCAGCCAATTTTGCTACTATTATTTGCCACTTCTGCATAATTTAAACCTATTTTTGCCTCTTTTTTTGACCTTTTTTTGCCACTTTACACCAGTTTTGCTAAGCTTTAGCCCATTTTAATCACTTTTGCCAATTTGAATATATTTTTGCCACACTAAATCCATTTTTATCAATTTGAAATCCTTTCCACCACTTTTTCTGCCTGTTTTTGCCACTTCTAAACCAATTCTTGCCTCTTTTCACCTATTGCTGCCGCTGATGACCCATTATTGCCATTATTATTGTTCTGCTGCCATTAGTTTTATCATCTTTCATGGTATCATTTATTCCTTAGGCTCTGGTTCCTGTGGCCAGAAGAAGCAGGCATTCGTAACAAGCGCAGTAGGAATCGCTGTGGCTGTCTTGGAGGCTGCAGGTTCTTTGGAGGAACTAACATGGGTCTCGACTTCTTCAAACTTGAGGAGCTCACCCCTTCATCCTCGTCTGCCTTTTCTTCTTCGAGCACAGAGTCAGATATGTCTTATGGCCAATCTTTGCTACACCCTGGAGAGTGGATTATTACCAAGGAAACACCTAAAGTTGACGGTACAGATCAGTAGATAGTAAATATACTGTAAATGTCCACATTTCAGGGTTTCTTGGAAATGTTTAAATCAACAGTTAAGAAAAGCAATGAGTGTAAATACCAGAACCTGTTGCTGTTAAGCCATATTAGGAGTTTTCAGTTTATCTTATTGTTGATTTCCTTCTGTTATGTTGTAAATTATTAAGCTGTTGCTGTTTTCTTGTCTGGCTCCTAATAATCTGTAAATAACTGCTTTCTTAGGGAGAGTTGTTGGGCTAAAGACTGACACACATTCGCCATGCCTGCCACCTGAGCTCCCTGAGAGGCGTGTTCAGCAACACCTCAGTCTCCAGGTCCCCCAGCGCTCCCACAGCTCTGCCTCCTCTTCTGAAGAAAATAGTTCCTCTAGTGCTGCATTACCACTTCTGGCTGGAGAAAGGGACTCTCCCTCACCAAGCACAGAGGAACGCTTGTTTCCGATGAATGGAAGAAGCCCTGCTGAGTAGGTTATATTTAAGATAATGCTTTAAATGTTGTCAAGTTTCTTCTTATTCTTTATATAAAACCCTTTTCATGTCAATGTGAGCACATAAATAGGTGCTGCCAAAGCATGCAGTAACTGCTGGAATGCAGCAAAACCAGGACAACACTGATAACACTGTGATTTTTTTTTTTTTTTCCAAATGTTAATTTTGGTTCTTTGGATTGCAGCACCCTAGGGGAAGTTCCAGAGGTCTCCCCAGTATCACCCAACAGCTCCCAGGATCGCTCTTCAGTGCGCTCCCCACTCTGCTCCCCCCTTAAGCGCCAGTCCTCTGTACACTCAGGTCGACTTGGCAGTACCAAAAGTCTGTCAGCTGCAGTCTTCACCGACAAGCCTCCTCCAGTTTTGTCCGGCGGTGTCCAGTTTAGCAGTGAAGTCTCCCGAAGTGATGAGAATGTCCTGGATTCACCACGTCAGCGTAGAAGCTACGGCTCTTTTCCCTTCACACCTTCTGCAGACTCTAACACCTTCCACCAATACCGCTCTGCTGACTCCAGCATGTCCGTGGCTGACAGCGAGGCCTACTTCTCTGCAGCTGAGGACTTTGAGCCAATAAGTAGTGCTGACGAGGGTCCTGGAACATACCCAGGTCGCAAGAAGAAGAGGAGGCAACAGATGCAGCAGCCTCAGCAGCCCCCATATCACATGGAGAACTACAGGTCAGCTTTTGATGTAAATGCTCTTACAGGTCTCATAAAAATTCTCAAAGTGAAAGGGTGTCAAACTTTGAGCAGAGACTGGATGGTTGGTCAGATTGAGTACAAGGTTAAGCATAGGATTAAGGTGACGGCAGAGTCAGACAGACAGAGAGGGAGCTCAGAGTAACATCAAAGACTCTTTTTCTCATCTCTACCATCAGATGAATAAATGAACTGCTAGCAAGTTCTGACCTTGCAAGACTGCTTGCAGTGTTATCCTTTTAAGTAATGTCAAAGGGGCTGTTTTGAAGTGTTTCTGATGGATAAGATATGCATGTGCATCTTAATAGATTAGAATGTCATCAAAAAATGTATTTATTTCAGTAATTCAATTCAAAAAGTGAACTCATATATAGATTCATGGCACATAGACTGTTATATTTTTAGTGTCTATTTCTTTAAATGTTGGTGGTTATGGCGTACAGCTAATGAAAACCCAAAATTCAGTATCTTAGAAAATTAGAATAGTACTTTGAACCAATAAAAAAAGGATTTTTAACATAGAAATGTTGGACTACTGAAAAGTATGAGCATGTACAGCACTCTATACTTGGTCAGGGTTCCTTTTGCATGAATGACTGCAGTAATGTGGCATGGCATGGAGGCCGTTAATGGTTTCTTCCTCCACACCCTGGGACCTTGATTTCCAATGAAATTCAAAATTTACTTTCAACTGACAACAGAACTTTGGACCACTGAGAAACAGTCCAGTCCTTTTTGTCCTTAGCCCGGTTGAGACATCTTTGACGTTGTCTCTGGTTTTAGATTGGCTCGACACAAGGAATGTGACAGTTGTTGTCCATGTTCTGATCCGTCTGTGTATGGTGGCTCTGGATACACTGACACCAGCAGCAGTCCACTCCTTGTGTAGCTCCCCTAAATTCTTGAATGGGCTTTGTTTAACAATCCTCTGAAGGCTGTGGTTATCCCTATTGCTTGTAGAGGTGGGAATCTTTAAGCACCTAACAATTCGATTCTTAATCCATTATTGATGCATTTTGATGCATCTTACATTTTGATTTTTTCTTACATTTCTGTTGTTCTCACCTTGTCAAACATTATAACATTACATTTTCGTTAAGAAAAAAGAGATTAATACAATTTCCACTATCCTCTAATGGAAGATGTGTGTAAACTAAAAATTTACAATTGCACAGAACCAAAGGTAGCAGCATTCTTTCCTTGTACCATTTTTGAAATTACAAACATAAAAATGTTGTTTTTCACAGATGAACAACTGGTTATCTAAATCTTGCTATTATGTCCTGCATATCAGAGTTCCACCTTCCTGCTATTCCACAGTATTAAATATTTGAATAATCAGTTATTATCAATTAGCGATTATTGTACCTTTATAAATGAATTCAGAATCTTCCACTTCCACATCACGATGCATCTAAGAATTGAATTTTATCTCCCACCTCTAATTGCTTGTGCACCTTTTTATGACATTTCTTCCTTCAATTCAACTTTCTATTAATGTGTTTGGATACAGTCCTCTGTGAACAGCTAGCTTCTTTAGCAGTGACCTTTGGTGTCTTGTGCGGGGTGTCTGTGATCGTCTTCTGGACATCTGTCAAATCAGCAGTCTTCCCTATGATTGTGTAGGCTACTGATCCACGCTAAGAGAACATTTAAAGGCTCAGGAAACCTTTGCAAGGGTTTTGGGTTAATTAGCTGATTAGAGTGTGACACAATGAGTCTCCAATATTGATATTTTTCACAATATTCTAATTTTCTGAGATACTGAATTTTGGGTTTTCATTATATGTAAGCCATAATCATAAAACTTAAAAGAAATGAATTGATTTTTTTGAATTGAATTACTGAAATGAATCAACTTTTTGATCATATTCTAATTTATTGAGATGCACCTTTATGTTTGGTTCTCAAAATTCCTCGCACTTATCACAAACCTAACTTCTTTTTAACAGAATGATTAAATTAATGTTTTATTGTAGCTGGAGGTAAAAACAAAAATAGTTCATTATTTTTCTAATAGCAAGCTCTTAACAGTTAGATAGGAAATCTTTGAGGATTGGAATACAAAAAATGCAGTAATTACTTATCATGGATCTTAATAACAACTTTGATTGTAAAACAGCAGATTGCAATTTTACATAAGCAGTGTTGGGACATTCAATGTTTAATACCAAATGTTCGAATTCATCGTGCCGAGCAGCTTTCTCAAAAGAAACCTCACAGTTGCTTTTTTTAAACATTAATTTGATCATGATCGTGAATGTGATCTTGGAAAGGGTGTAGCATATTAGATGTTTGTTCCATAGGGAGCAATTTACTGCCATGATTAATGTGAGACCACTGATTGTGGGATGCTTTTGATTGATGCAGCCTCCACACAAACAGGTGTATGATAAAAGGTTCCAGAATGACAGACCTGTGGAATCCTAACAATTAAACCTAAAACTATACACAGTCAAGAATTACAATGTATTCTGTCAAGCCCCGTTTTTATGTTGACTAATCTTCGTCAATTACTGTTTTAATTTACCTTCATATATTTAATTCCTGTATTTGTGTTGTACTTTGACCCCTCTCAGTCGGAGCTCCATCTACCACAGTGTTGAAGGTCCCCTTACCTATCTGCTCAATGGAGAGCTGATCACTGAGCCACGTCCTCTGCCCCTGCCCCCGATGCTGCCTCCTCTACCACCCCATCCCCTGCCTAGCCACACATCTCAAGCTTCCTTTGTCTCTGCCCTTGCTGAGGAGGAGAGCTCAGTGGAAGCGGAGAAGACTGCTGAACCAGGGCCTGTGACCCGCCAGCCTCATGTCATGGCGTGCTACCAGAATTATCTAGCCCATTACCAGGCAATGTCTTGCACATTATTACTTGTAAAATCCATGGTACTCCATTGAACAGAACAAATACATTACATATACTATGTGTTCATTTGTGTGGTTATATATTTATTCGTTTTTTTGCTGCTTAAAATTAGATTTGATATTGCCTTTTTAATATGTTTTACTATGTAGACCCAGTTTTATCCAATCAGACATTTTTCTCTCGACCATTTTTAGGTCTCAAATTGGTCCGTCAAGCAGCCCACCAATAAGAGAACCTCAAAGTCCTCACTCCATCGCCCCCTAGATTTGGACACACCCACCAGCGAAGAGAGCTCCACATCCTTTGACCAGCTTTCTGTTCCCAGCTTTAAGGTCTTTGATTAATAACTTTTTTCTGCACTATGCAGGGTTTTGACACCTTAAGCATCTGATACTGTAATTCAACATTTAATGTGGTTTAATGGTACATGTCCTTTTATAATGTAGTTCACCAGTTTTCTCTTAACATTCAGGTGATAAAGCAGGGTCTCTCTGCTAGCTCTCTATTGGACAGAGGAGTTCAGTTCATGGGAGAAAACAATAGGTAATGTACAGACCAAATTTTGTGTAAGAGTCATTTCATGTGGCAGTCCATCCTTTGTAGCCATTATTCATTTGAACACACAATTAGATATTTTCTCGTTGTTCTTCTGCAGTACACCATATACTCCACTGGACAAGAGAGCCATGGAGAACACGGATGAGGATACAACAACGGATGACTGGACTCTGGAGCAGCCTTTAGCTCAGACCAGGACAACTGCCATCGTTGAAGTGAAGGGGGCCATCAATGTGGTGCTGACGCCCCTCGTGGCTGAATCCCTGGACAGGTAGGAACCATCTTTACAGAACCATTTGTTGTTTTAGCTATAAGTAGGTCCTGATGGAGTTATTGAGATAAAATTATTAAGTTAAAGTTATTAAAAGCTATTTAGATTCAAATTAAAGTTATATGGATACAAATTAGCCTGATAAGTTATTTAGATTAAAGTAAATTATATATTTATGTCATGCTGTTGTATCAACTAAGTCATCCATCCTTTTTCTTTACTGCGGGGGCGGGCTGGAGCCTTTCTCGGCTGTCATTGGGTGAGAGGCGGGGTACACCCTGGACTGGTCGCCAGCCAATCGCAGGCCTGATATATAGAGACAGACAACCAGGCATGCTCACATTAACATATACGGCCAAATTTAGAGTCACCAGTTAACCTAATGAGCATGTTTTTGGTGGTGGGATGAAGCCGGAGTACCTGGAGAGAACCCACACATGCACAGGGAGAACTTGAAAACTCTGCACAGAAAGGCCCTGACTGAGAAGCGAACCAGGGACCTTGTTGCTGTGAGGCAACAGTGCTAGTTGCCTAGCACTAACACCTGCACTGCTGTGCAGCCCCACTAAGTTGCCCTTTCAACCCAATATTCAATTCCCTGTTGACCAGGTTGTTGATCAGCTTTCCCATAGCATGCATTCTCAGTGGCAAGTTATTTTTAGCCTGTCACTAAAACTTACATGATTCAACCTTTAAGGGGACATATTATGCAAAAGTCACTTTTTCAGGCTTTTCTAACAAATATATGTGCCGTTGGCCTGTCCACAATCCCCTCAAGAATCAGAACACCCCCCCCCCCCACGCTCCACTTTTCAGAATATGTGTGCTGAAACAAGCAGTTCTAAGGTTTCCCCCCCATGATGTCATGTGGGGAGTTAGCACCGCCCCCAGGTTCAGTTGGTCCTCCCTTCTTGGAAGAAAGATCCGCCCTCGTTTCCTGATCTTCCTCTCAACTACCAGCTGAGATGCTGGTCCTTAACTTTGCTTAAAAGTCTGTTAAATAACATTGTAACATCAGGAGTGCCATATCATAGACTGTAGAAAGAATTGGACAAACCCCGTGTGACGTCAGCCGTCTGCTCACAATAGGTGGACTCAAACAGCTCTTGAAGCCAATCCGCGGAGGCTTCCATATTGAAATCGCGGTCTCAACTGAACTTTGGATCAACCTAATGGCCTGCCCACTAAGTGGGACTTCCTGTCAGCTAGCTAGCTAGCATTCTGGTTGACGGAAGCATAGCTTCTGCCTGTCGAGCTATCTGTCCATCAAATCAGCGTGAAGTGAGGTTTGTCCTAAATATAATCCAAACGATCATGGTACAAAAAAAATTCTCCCCCCTGTACAGTGAGAGCACAATAAGACACTAGCTAATGAGACACGTTTGTCTTTTGAACCAGGCTGTAAACCAGTTTATTTGTAGTGTAAAAACTGGCTGTTTAACAGGTGTCCAGACGGGACTTCCAGTGCTGCAGCAGCCAGCCTCAAGTGGACACTTGCGGTATTGAAATTTTTTGCACTTCCGCATTGGCTTCATTTTTCAGGAACAGAGGTTGCCGCTTGTGCCACATCCATTTCCTGAGAGGGGTGTGGTCAGGGGCAGAGTCAGACAGCTCAGTAACATTTAAAGCCACAGACACAGAAACAACTTGTTCTGAGCAGGGCTTAAACAGAGGGGTTTTTAGACATACAAAAATCCAGTACTGGAGTTTTTTTTCTGCAGCAGACTTCACAGGCATGTTTTGGGGACCTCTGAGACCAATATAAACTTGTCTTAAAGGTGTAAAATATGTCCCCTTTTTTCCCTCTTCAAATTGCATCTTGGATTTAAAATTGTACCAATATTGCCTCAGAGTTTGCTCTCTGTTTTGGGTGTCAGTGAGTATGAATCCTCAGTTCGATAGTGAGTCTGATAGCACTTAATTACAACAGTCTTTCGAGCACTTTGCTAATGGTCTGTCAAATGTGGAAATGGCTTCACTGTAACTAAAAGTTTAAGAAGTTTTAAGACTGAAAGTGGAGACATTGTAAACTTCATTACACTAAGTAAATGGGTGTGCTGAGTCTGTGTATTTTAAAATACAGCCAAACATCACAGACATAACGCCGTTTTTTGCTCTTTACTTGTTTAATCTCTTTAGGTATATTGAATCCACGGTCCATTTTGTCGGTATCCGTCATCCTGCAGCAATTCTGGATGACCTGCATGGGAAAGTCCTCAATGAAGCCTATCAAATCAGCAAGTCCACTGTCACTGAGTCTGTAAGTTCAACAAATCTTGGTACAGAACTATAACTGCCTATTAGTTGAAGTTTTAACAATCATGTTAGAAGTTTTAAATGACATTGGCTTTAGTTATCTATTTGATTAACATTAGTTGATTGTTATTTAAGTGTCAAAAAAGTGTTGATTTTCTTAAGTTTATTTATTAGACTTCCAATTAAAAAGTGACTGTGTGGCCTAATGACTGACATCTCTCTCTTTTGGATCTGGATATACACAGAGCCAAACAGGAAAGCAGGAGCACAAGCTGTCCAAGACAGAGGGCACAACCCCTGGATCCCTGAACATCTCACATGGCCAGACAGACCTGTCTATCAAACCAGATAATGTGAAAATCAAGGGCCTCCAGGCCAACGTCTCCATCCCCAAGGCAAGACCCATGACCTCTAATAACGAGACCATTAGAGTTACTCTGGTCTGGCTGAGAAAGGTTCAATAACAGGCACAGAATCATGAGCAATGCTGTGGATCAATTTACATTTAGACACTTTTTTTAGCCTAATATTGCATAGCACAATGAAGGTGTTTTAACTTGTAAAGCTGCACATAGCCCCAGCTTTCTGAACCATTCATTTGTTTCTATTATTACAGTGAATTTTAATAAGAGCCCCTGCACACCAAAACTTTATAGTTTATGGTGTAATAGTGAATCAATCTAACAGTCTTCTGTCCTATCTGCACAAGACTAGAATTACCTAGAGACCTCTGGAAATTTGTAATAATTGCACAGGATGTCTGTGTTTCCCTAGGGAACCCGTTAATACCAATTTTTTAATGTATAAGTAGTTCATTCAAGGGGCCCATTGTCTTCTCTCCAAGCAAAAGTGGTTATGCCTTGTCCTATTTTTCTGCAGGTGAATCTTTGCCTCCTGCAGGCCTCTGTAGAGGAGGGGTCACCATCTTGCTCCAGTAAGTGTGTCACACATGTGTCTCTTGTGGCACTGTGCTTTGACAGGATCGCTACCCAGTTTAGAATGAACAGGTATGGCCTCAAATACTCCTTTTGTTGTTGTGTATGTGTGCCTAAAATGACCAGTATTTTTTAAGTAACTTTGCCATGTGCAAATATCTTTGCTGTACATAGAATGCCTGCTGATACTTAAATTTTTGTCCTGTTGTGTAGATGCACAGCATGTATTCTTTTGAAGGGTTTCTATCACAAATTGCACATATCTGTGAAGGTTTTAGCCACGGTCATGGTGATTGAAGTTGCCTTTTGGTTAAAACTTTGAGACCCAAGTTTATAAGATTGGTTTTCTTTGCACACAAAAATAATTTGGTTCTATTTTAATGTTCTATTCATAAATCATCAGTTTTTGTTTTTTGCAAAGTGCAGATGAAAATTAAAAACAAAAATTGAATAATTAAATATTATTTTTTTAATCTAAAATGTATTCACCAATAAGTGCATACAAACATGCACAACAAAGGTGATTTACAAAATTATATACATCTAACAAACATTTAAAAAGACACTACAGTTTGACAGAGGAAAAAAGAAATTGAACAGGGGAAAAATGAGGAGAGAAAACAAACAAATAAATAATAATAATATAAGTAACAAAATAAAGAGATAAGAGCTGAAAGACAAAAGAACTGGACAAACAAGATGACACAGTGTAGCAACAAAATGGTCTTGAAATGAAACAGAGTGGCAAATAAGCACATATTTTCAAAAAAATGAAAAAGCACTGCTGTTATTTCCTTTTAATTTTCAAATTAGACTTTTAATTTCAATAATGAGAGCAAAATAATAGAGAATTTTCTAAAAATTAAAAATGTCTGTTTCTATTTCATTCGAATAATGCCAATGTAATTTTGCAAATTGAATATGAAAATTAACTTACAAAAACAGTAACTAAATATTTTTTTCATTTTTGAGTCAAAAATGCACACATTGTGAAACATGAAAAAGCATTTCTAATAATGCATTTACTATTTGAGTTATGAGCGTTATTTAGTGTATCCTTTTCTGAAAATTAAAAATAAATTGTCCCTTTCTTTTTCAGTTGAATTATGGAAATTGCATGCCTGAAGATGAAAATTAAATGAAAATTGAACTGAATTTTAATTTTATTTGAGTCAAAAAATGCATCATTTTTTGGGAAAATTAAAATGCATTTCTGTTATGTGTTTTAATTTTTAAATTAGACTTTTCATTTTAATTTTGAACCTCATGACAGCTGCTCAATCATTTACCTTTTGCTTCTGTAAGGGGTATTGTAGAGGAGACACCAAACACCACAGAACATGGGAGACCTTCAGTCATGTTGGAGAAGTACGCCTCAGCCACCAAGATGCAGCCTCAGTCATCTGGCTCATTGCGCTCCAATGCTGGCATCGAGAAAGGCAAAGAAATTGCTGCTAGGCTTAATATCCACCGTATCCACAGCCAGCTGCGCGGCCTCGACTCTACAGGTTAGTCTTGGGTGTGATGATATTGTTTAACCCTTTTTTTTTTAAATGGCTCCCTTAACTTTTACTTGTTTATATAGACAAATCCTACGGCTGATTTATGGGCATTTTGGTGGCCATAACAGCGGTGATAGACTGCTGTGTCTACTGCCACCTGCTGCCAGTTACAGCAGAGAACAGGGATGTTTGGATTAAAACACACATAGAACCACAAGCGTACCATAATCAGTTGATTTTGACTTCAGATTTATTCTGGGCCTGAGTATCAAGGATGTGAGGTCCCTATTGAAATCTTAAGGATTCTTTCCATCTCCATATTTCCTAAACATGCTTAATAACTTACCAAACTTGGCAGGCAGATGCCTGGTGAAAATTTGTGGGTCTCTAATAGAGGGGGAGAAAATTCACCTCACAGCAACCCACCTCCCCAAACCGCTTTCAAACTGGCAGCCTCAGGATTAAGTTTTACCAATAAATAGGACATTTTGTAGGCATATCTTGCATCCTGAGACCCTTAAAAAAGCCAGTTTTAGTCCTACTAAATTCCCAACAGGAAGTCAGCCATTTTGGAAAAAATAGCTCGATTTTGTGGGTTTTTGAACATGTGTGAACATGTTTGATGTGTACCAATCATCATTTGGTACACATATTAAGCATACCAGGGGGACATACAAAAAAGCAATGAGTCTTTACCTGGTCAACAGGATGAAAACCAGGCAAAAGAATGAAAGCCCCCAGACTTCTTGTGCATTTTGTACAACATGTCATTGTGTTGAATGATCTTCTTCTGGATCTTTCTGTTTTATTTTTATGTATCACGGAGTGTGTTTCTTTCTGATTTTAATCAATTTCATTGTTTATTCTTCTTTTATAGACATTGGTACATGTGCTATCACAGCAATACCATTTGAGAAATCTAAAGTGCTGTTTGGCCTGGAGGATATGGAAGAGTTTTCACTGGTGGATGAAACTGATGCTCAAGCCACAGCAGGGGATCTTGGCCGTTCCACTTCATCTCTTGAGAAATGGGGTTGGATCATGTTTGAATGTGGCATAGAAAACCTCACGGTCAAAGGTAGAGCATCCCAAAGTCAAAGGAGTTGTGACTGCCATTGAGGAAAATGGAGAAAAAATCCTAATATGGCTGTAAAGAGTATTTTTACAGATATTTAAATGAACTATATTTTGTGCTGCAGGGGGGCGTCAGTCAGGAGCCATTCTTTACAATGCATTTGGTGTGATGGGGCGCTCAGACACTGGTGGTAGGACAGGAATGTCTAAGTCAAATGGTTCTACAGGCTCACAGACCGGCAGTGGGTACAGCACTGATGTCTCTGATGACAACCTACCAA
Source organism: Cheilinus undulatus (assembly GCF_018320785.1). Taxonomy (NCBI): domain Eukaryota; kingdom Metazoa; phylum Chordata; class Actinopteri; order Labriformes; family Labridae; genus Cheilinus; species Cheilinus undulatus. The sequence goes on from NC_054882.1 coordinate 36,857,759, forward strand.
ATGATACCATCAGCCCTACCTCCGATGTCAATGACCACTCGGACTCTGATGACCAGGTGAGAAATGATTCCTTTGCCAAATAAACTCTCCTTAAGGTTATCGTATTTTACATATTCAGAATATGCTGTAGAAACCTTAATGTTTTATATTCAAGGGCACTTAGTATCAGAATTATCATAGTATCAGAGCTTGTCACAGAATTTGAACTCTTCATTTGTTTCTTTCTCTTTCATTTTATCTGCACATTGCTTTATGTGTTCAGATGTTACTTAAGACAAGCCTTTTCATCTCTCTGCTGAGAAAGTTCAAAAGCATTATCAATCTTACCTGAGATTGTGGATTATCTGTTACTTTATTTTCTACAGCTGCATCTTAATATTGACAACATACAAAATTCACTACTTTTTTCAAGTCTAAGGGCCCAATCTAAGTTGGACCCTTGCCCATTTAAGGTTAGTTTGAAGTTTGAAGTTTTAGATTTCATTATTGTATCATACATAATTTACTTGCCAAGCCCACATGGGCTTACTTGGAACCATAAATTAAAAATTGTCCATAATCAGAGTTCATAGATTCATGTAACATAAGAAAAATGATGAAAAAATGTAAGAAAATATCAGGCCACCACAATATTTCAGGTTTTTGATAAGCTTTTTCTTTGAACAGCAACAACTCTCAGGTAAGTTGTACAGCACAAAAGTAACTCCACTTCATCCAAATCACACAAACAGCAAAGCATGTTTTCTCTTAGATTTTTTAACCAATCTCAATGACCAGAAGAAGATTTTCTTAACCTTGCAATCAAGGATTTACATATAATACAGGTGTTGAAATTCTGTTCAATCCCCACATCTTTATTTTTTATGAAGGTAACATTTCAGCACTGATCATTCTAGTAGATATACATTAAAAACTGAGTATAGCTTTTTAACATGCAGAGTTCTGCATTTTGCCACACATGAATACTTCCGTGTGTTTATCATGTGTTTTAGTTTCAGCCACATGTGAAACCATGTTTTGCTCTGTAGGATGAAGGGGTGGAATCAGACGACCTGAAGAAAGACCTCCCCCTCATGCCCCCTCCCCCTGACTCCAGTAGCATGAAGTTGACCATTAGAGAGATCTGGTTCAGTTTTGCTGCTCCAACTAATGTGCGTTCGCCTTCACAGGCCATCTCAAGGTATGTTTATCACATCCTGTAAGGCCATTGAGACTCCCAAGGCCATGTAAATGTTTTCTCCTCATACACTATAAAGATTTTCCCAAAACTCCTGCAGTTGTGGCTCAGTAGTAGAGTAGGTCATCTCTCAACCAGAAAGTCAGGGGTTTATTCTTCAGCTCCTGTGGTTATGTGTTTTAAGTGTCCTTGGACAAGGCATTGAACTGAAAACTGCTCCTGCCCCTGTAAAGGTGGCATGCGAATGACTGTGTTTACATGGTCTTGAGTATCCTGTTTCTGAGTCATATCCTGGTTTTGATCATATTTTGGAAATTGTGTTTACATGTGCACAGAGAAACCTGGTTATTCATGTCCCAGTATACATGAGAAATACTAGTAGGTTTCTGATCACTGTATCATATGAGCACAGGCTTTTTAAATCTATAGCATAAATGGTGGCATTTTTTACATGTGAGAAAAAAGGACTACTGTGAGTTATTTTGGACTTAACACTATTAAATGTCAACATCATGTTGAAGATATGGTTCCAAGTCTTATGAATACAAGGCGATTATTAATATTTTCAGTCGCTACAAAAATTCAGCTGAGAACCCAAGAAAGAGCTCAGCAATCCCACAAGTAACTTAACTTTCTAAATAACGGACCCAGAAAGGCTTCAGAATAAAAGCATTATTTAAATTTGCTCGCTCAAGCTTTTAGTTTGAAAAGAACACCTAAAGAGGTATTGCATCTTCATTTCAGAGACCTGTTGTCAGACGCAGTGGGATGCTTAATGAGTGGCCCTTATCCAACTTCAGCTCACTCAGCCTTGACCTCTCCATAATTCGTAGCCTGAGCAGTTATTCTCTGCCTCCACAGTAAACCACACTCACAGATCATTACTGTCTGGATGTCAGACTGGTTGTCATTTACTCTATCTGGGCAGAAGCGGACCAGCTATCCCTCCGCTACACATCCCCAATATCTCAAAGTATCTGAAGTTAAATAAACAGTTAAATCAAAGTCATACCTGCACAGGTAGTCTGCAAATGTAAAAAAAAAAAAAAAAAAACTGGATAAGGTGTATATATGGCACAGTATTCCGTTTCCTTTTGGAGTTCTCTAGGTTGTCAAACCAGGACACTGGCATATCCTGTTTCTGGTAACATATACATGCACAAACAGAAACCGGGATACTCGTAAAACCTGACAGAAACTTGGATGCTCTTGTCCATGTAAACACAGTAAGTGTGTATGAATGGATCAGTTATTAGTGATGGACACATTACCTATCATCCTTTGCCATCAGTTTGTGAATGCGGTGTGAATGGGACCTGTGGTGTATAAAAGGTTCTAAGAACTCAAAAGATTCTGTTAGACAAGCACTATACAGATTTTAGACCCATTTACCAAGAACAAAATAAACAAAACCAAAACCATGGCAACCTGTGCAGCCTCCTTTTTGCATAGAAACAGGATATGTTAATGGATGATTTCAAAGTCTGACCAATTGTAGAAAAAAAATGGCCTTGTAGTAGTCTTTGGAAAATAGTTTTTAAATATGAATCATCTCTTGTGTGCCTATCGCAATGGTAGTCAAACCCTGTCAGCTTTACTGGTGATGCAGACCTATTACCCCCTTAGTCATAAAACTGATCAAACCTCAAGGTATATTCTGACTAAAGCTAAGCTCACTTAACCCAATAAATAAATCATGTTCCTGGGTTGTCTTTGGTAGAAAAAGACTACATTTTTTTTTCTTAATTCCCACTAATCTGTTTTCTTTGACTGAGGATATGACATTTGTTTACAGGCAGCTGAATCTGTTGAGCACAGCCACACCTGCCATTGGAGCCTGGTTGGTTCCCATTGACCAACTCAAATCTTCTCTGAGGAAACTGGAGATGGAGGGCACACTCCGAGTGTGTGCTGTGATGGGTTGCATCATGACAGAAGCTCTAGAAGTAAGCAGTGCATTTGTGGCACATATTACATGTACAATATACTATGATTTCTTTAAGAAATCAAGATTTAACCAAAGCATTTTTGTCAGACTCTAAAATTTTAAGAATTCATTAGCATACAATAACTTTATTTGACTTCCTGAGCTTTAGTTGGACATTTTCCTTTGTTTTATCACCCATAACAGAAAAAGAGCATCCACATCCCCATCCGAAGCAAGTACAACCGAGTGACTAAACGAGCTCGGTACCTGCATGAGAATCCCTCCTGTATGCTTTGTAACATCCTTCATCGCTATCTGCAGCAGGCTGACTACTCTGTCATTGAGGAGGCTACCATGGTCAGTGTGAAGCCTCTGAGGCAATTCTTTTTTATCATATCTATTTGTTGGGAGTCCACTGAATTTTACTCGTACTGTAAAATGGTTGCTGAAGTTTATGATGTATGATTTTAAGTGGTCCTCTCGACTCTACTGTACTACTTCAATTTGTTTATCACCCACGGCTTTTATCCAGAACTGCCCTTTCTCCTTTTCATCCCAGAATGACGGGGTTCCAGCACTCGTGACTCTAAAAAAGGGTCTTGTTGCTTTGGCTCGACAATGGATGAAATTCATTGTTGTTACCCAGGGCTTCAAAGCTATAGGTCTTATGAGGCCAAATCAGCTCACTAAACCAAAGGAGCCTCAGCAGAGTTTGGGCGAAACTATCTTGGGCTTGGACAATGGTGCTGCGCTGCAGAGTGACACCAGTGCGGATGGAGCTGAATTTGAATTTGACGCAGGTGGGAACTTATGTTTTTTAGTACACTTATGGCTTTCTGACTATACTTACTATATGTATTAAATGTTTAGTTTTTAAAATGGATTTTATTTTTGCAGTAGTCATATAGTTATTCGAGGAGTTTTATTTTATCTAATTCTTGTGAAGCCACAGTGAGTGAACACACCATGTTGCTGGAGGGAGCATGCGGCCGTCCCCCACCAAAAGAAGCAAACTCTGGTCCTGTAAGCGGCGTGGAGATAATGAGGAAACTGTCCAAGTCCCACACACACAATGAGTCTGCACTTAGAATAAAGGTACGACTTTAAGAGTTTTTGCATCTTTGTGTTACAGTTGTTCATTGTGAAGTTCACACAGCCCCTGGTATTTACCAGTGTCATACCCGCGAAGCATTATGTATGTGTTGAAAACTGAAAACTTATGAGAGGTCACAATAGAAGCAAATTCTTAAATTATAGCCATTGTTCTTCAGTCTTTTTGTTTTAATACTGCTGTAGAAATGCACAGGAGAGATCAGAGCTAAGAGGGCAGATGACATTTTATTTAACATGTGGCTGTTTATTTTACAGGGTCACTTGAGGTCATTACTTTAGAAACGCCTTAACTCCAGATGATATCCAAGATTGATCATAGTAGCCATCATTTTCTCTGCTCATCTTGAATAATACAAAGGTGTGTGCGGGTGTAAAATGTGAAAAAGATCAACTCTAAGTAGTCTTTGTAATTGTTATACACAGGGCTCCCATCCATACCAGTCTCTTAGCTACACCAGTGGTGACACAGCAGCTGACTCACCAGCCCATGTGAGCCGGGCAGGACTGCCAGCCAAAGACAGCCCCAGGAAAGAGAGCCTCCTGAGCAATCTAACGGGCAGCTTTCGCAGTCTGCACAACCTACTGGAGGGCATGCCCCAGAGGAATGAACCATCAGTCGCAGCTGCTAAGAGTAGCTCCCTCACTCGCACAGGTATTCTTGCCTTTGCTACTGTTAGGCTCTTCTGATACTAATAACAGTATATTGAGGCCTCCAGTAATAAAGGAACACAGTGTTTTTTAATGTTAATATTAAACATCTTTGATTTTTTTAAAGGTTCACCTCACTGCTCATTTGTATAAATCAGTGATACTCAACAGGTGGCTCCAGAGCCACATGTGTCTCTTCAGTGATGATTTGTGGCTCTTTTATGGCCTAATTTGAAATATTATTCCCCAGAAAACTAAAAATTATCCACTGCAAGTCACATTAATCAGTTTGTTTCCCACACTTGGCTTTAATTGTCAACCTTAATTTTTTGCCTGTATATTTTCATTTCCCTTATTTGCATTTTTTGCCACTTTTAATCAATTTCTACTGATTTAAGGCTACTTTTGTCACTTCTTTTTTGCCACTTTTTGCCCTTTTTGCCACTACTATCCAGGTTTTGCTCCATTGTCCTCAGTTTTTGACTCTTTTATCCTGCTTTTTGATATTTTTTCCACTTTTCACCCATTGAAGCTGCCTTTTGCCATTAAATGCCACTTTTTCCCCCAATTTTGCCACTCTTTGCTGCTGTTTGCCCATTCTCACACCTTTTGCTGCCTTCTGCCCATTTTAGTCAATTTTCACTCATTTTTCCCTTTTTTTTTTTTGAAACGATTTATTTTTGGGCCTTTTCATGCCTGTATTAGAGAGAGGACAGTGGATAGACTCAGAAACAGGGGAGAAAGTGGGAAGAGACATGCGGCAAAGGGCCATATTTGAACCCGGGCTGCCTGTGTGCATGGTGCGTGCTTTAACCACTCAACCATCTGCGCGCCCCCCACTCATTTTTTGTCATGTTTTTGCCACTTTTTTGACCATTTTTGCCACCTGCAACCTATTTTTGTGTCACTTCTCACCCAAATTTTGCTACTTTCTGCCCCTTTTGCCACTGTTTCTCCCCATTTATGTCACTTTTCACCCAGTTTTTGGCATTTTATGCCTACTTTTCCCCTTTTCACCCTTTTTTAGCTGCTTTTTGACGATTTTGCCCCCTTTAACTTATTTTTATTGCCACTCCAACCCATTCTCGCCACGTTTCACCACTTAGATTGTGGCTCTTGCAAAGGTATTTTTCAACAATTTGGCTCTTTGGTTGTTCCAGGGTTGAGTAACACAGGTGTAAATTATAAAAGACTTAATACTTGGAACTTCCTTGTAGCCCATTTTGAACAGATATATAGTCAGTCTGCCATGCGTTACTGACCTTTTTTGCAGATTAAGAAGTCTTTATGCCAACTTTCACCATCCCAAGGTTTAAATGGAACACATTTGGAGAATAAGCTTATAAATGCTTATGAATGCTGATAAATACCCAGTTAAAGTAGCATGCTTGTCTCCAGGAGAAGTTTTATTTTAAAAAAAAGAAAGAAAATGTTAACCTACTTGTGTCTATATGACCAAAGTAAAGGTTCTATGCAATTTTCAGTCACAGGTTTTGTCCATGATGCAGTGTGCTCTTATCTCTGTTTCCTGGGGTTTAGGAAACAGTTTAGGTACAGATATGCTGACTGAACACCCACTACTGTCTGAGCCCTCCTCTGTCAGCTTTTACAACTGGATGTCAAATGCTGTTGGCAACAGGACAGGAGCGGGAACCCAGGACTCCCCCGTTAACCGCTCCCAGCACAACAGTCTACAGACAGGTAGATCTATGGGCTTGGGGGGAAGGGGGGGCTTTTCACTTGTTAAATCATCACTCTATAATTGTGAAAAGTTTGTTAACCATTATCCTTGTACAACAGATTTAACAGCTTAGAATTTTTATTAAATGTCCATAATGTTGTTATTTAACTAGAACCGCTGGATTCTCCTGTCAACTGCTACCAGTATCATCCACTACCAACTGTTCACAGTCCAGAAGGTCAGGGATTGTGACTTAGTGTTGTGCTGAAGGTGTTAGTGAACTAGTTATTTTAGAGCTTTAAAGGATATCATGTATGTGATTCTCTCGTTAGGCTGCAGAGTTACAGATAATGAGGCTTATACTAGGTTGTAGAATGACAGAAGTGTTAATCCATTCAAAGGTAAATGTACAGTAGACTACATGCCATTCTAACAACTGGCATGTGAAATGAGTAACTTAAGGGCTTTCATTTTTGATAACACAAAAGTACTCTAAATATGTTACTTTTCTCAGTACGTTACACAGTAACACAACAAGTTACCTCTGTCTATTTGTAACACAGATTTTGTTTTCTCCCCTATAGCGATCTTGACGTGCATGGGGTAAATTAACTAACTGCAGAAAAGAAACGCTCGGAAAATTAATTAAGTAATAAAAGTAATAAAGTAATAAAAGAGAAGGTTAAGCAATCAAACAAACCTCCTCACGTGTTGTCTAGGAGTGTGTGTGGCTCAGTGTCCAGCTCTGCTCAGCATACTCCTCTCCTCTGCCACTCTAAATACACCCCTCCTCCACCCTGAGTGGTAACAGCACTTGGGTGTGCTGCAGCCACACAGGTAGAAGGGAGACAAGAGAGCCAGGGAGAGAGAGGGCATGCAGTGCTCTAGACCGCACGTAACAGCCAGTGTATCCTGCTGAAGAACCTGAAAATAGGGTTTTTATGTTTTTCTAATTTAGTTTATTTAGTTTATCAAGGGGCATTGTGCAATGGTGTTGATCTTTCACAGATAGCAAATGAAAAAGTAGTTGCACCAGATTAAGTGAGTCACTAATTCCTTCTGTAGTCCCGTATAGGACTGACGCAAGACATGCTTACAGTTGTGTTCAAAGTAATAGCAGTGAGTAAAGCCCAAAATCCTTATAATAGTATTTATTTCCATACACGCAATGCATTGCAAACATTGCACCTTCTATTTCAAATCAAAACAAGAAGAAAAGTGTATAAGGAATAAGAGGTTTTAAAACAAAAACAGTATCTGCATTTTACTTTACAATCTCAGACATTCACTTATCCTGACAGATGGATTTTTTTCACACATCCATCTGGTAAACCTCCCTTAGACAGCATTTGGGAACGGGCAGAGCCTTTGAAAAAAAAAAAAACTGGGTGACTGGGTGAACGTTCTGTATGTCACATTTTTACGGGCCAATCAGAGCAACAAAACACTGTTGTGGACGTAAATATTTGCTACAACAAGGTAAATATAGCCCTGTGTTTATCATTTTCCTTCTAGTTTGACCGATAACCGCTTGTGGTGCAAGGAAAAATAGAGAGAAAATAGAGAAGAAAGAGTCCTCAAACCTCAAAATTCTCTGTGCGTGAGATGTCCAGCATCTCTGAGATGCAGCCCTAACACTGGCTGCCAGTCTGAAACAGCACTTACTGTATAGGAACGGCGAGGAGCGATGCAGCACTGTGACATCACACCAGTGTGGACCAAAGCATGGTGGCCTCCTAGTGAATTTATAAACTCAAATTACTTTAAAATGCAGATTTCTAGTGAGTTTTTTAGTTCAATATGCATATGAGAGATACAAATATTTATCCAACAAGATGAATTTGTCTCATCAAGCAGGATTCCTTTTAAGAATTCTAAATGAATCCTGTTGATTGTTTTTAAAACTCCCAGTATATGGATTTTTTTTCTGAGATTGTTCAGAAGATAAATTTACTTATTATTTTTTTAAATGACTGCTATTATGCAGATATTAGCTGACAGTGTGTAGGATGAAAAAAATGTGCTGACATACCAACTTTCATTCTTGCTCCAACTAACAGTGCCCAGTATAGAGATTTTCTTTGTGAATATATCAGTTTTAAAACAGGTACCTCGCAGGTTGTTATTGGTCTTTTGGCTTAGCAGCCCACTGACTTGTTTTTGAGAAAGGGCTTGATAATGTAAAATGTATTTGATATTGGTAGGATTTAGTGGTAGCTTATAAGTCATTGTAAAGCTCTGCTATAAGCTGCAGCAAAATGGTTGTGATGGTAGATGGAGACATGTTTTGTCACTTTCCCTTTCCTGCCTCACATATTATTGGTATTGAACAACCCAGAAATTGTAGTCATCCCTCATAGTGTAGCTCCTTCCCTCCATCCTGTGCTTCTGAACTCTGACTCAGCTTCTGTATTGCAGACACCTTTTGCATTTCTTGCAGTATTTGCCAATAACAGATAGATTATGTTAGAAATGTATAAAATGTTCTAAAGCAATCAACTCACTCACTGCAGCATACGTAACATGCTGCAACTGTGGTGCTACTCTGGAAAGAAACTATTACCGTTATTGGCTCCCATAACCACTGCTGTGAGATCCTATGTCCCATCCTAGACTTCCTTTTCACATTCTTAGGTGGGACGTGTAACCTACCCACAATCCCCTCAGCATCGGACTTCAACACGGTGCTCTCCAGTGACCAGAATACCTTAGACGGAACCCACTCCCAGCACTCCCAACATAGCACCAGCCAGGATGACATTGCTGACATTGAGGAGGGCAACCAGTGTCCAGCTGCTGTTCAGCTGGCAGATGCTCAGGTGAATACATTATGTCTGCGTTTGTTGTGCTTCTGTCTAAACTTCAACTTTGCATGTTTATGGCATGCCTGCAGTTCTAAATGTTCTTTCAGAATATAAAAAACTGGGTTTTAAATCTAGTTTTGATTGTTGAAAGTGCCATTAATGCTGTCTTTGCCAGGTTGACACCTAATGATCTGTGTATGATAGATTACGCAGTGACATCTAAAAAGGAACTTGTCTTTTTTGTGCCATGTTGTCTGTTTTTCATCCTCAGGTTGTTTTCAAGCCTTTACTGAGCTACATAGGTATTCAGGCCCAAGACACCACTCCTCTTAGTTACAAAATGTATTTTGGAGAACATCTGTCTTTTTCTGGCAACCTTGAGTGTCTCAGAGCAGACATTGTCGACTCTGATACCTCCAAAGAACGGAAAAACAAAAGATCCAGGAGGTAAAATACATCTCAGTCAAAAACCGCAATGTCAAATGATACGAGTTGAACAATGTCAAATCCCATTTGTTTTCATTCATCTTAAATGTGTTTATATGTGAAAGTCACTCCAAATAAATGTGCAAAATATATCTATTTCACTCTTTCTTCAGACAAGGCATGGTCAGTCTCCCTCCCTTGGAGTTTAAGCCAGCCCTGCTAATTGAGACATTCAGCCTAAATGCAGTAGTGATGGAGAAATCGACCAGCGCCCCTCAAGGCCCCACTGCAGCTCCACTTTCCTTCCACGACCTCAACCGCCGCCACTACAACACATTCCACTGTGATTTTACTACAGCCTGTCAGGCGATCAGCCAGCGTGTTGACATGGCCCTCGTGCGCCTCATCCACCAGTTTAGCACCATGATAGATGACATCAAGGCCACACAGACTGATATCAAGCTGAGCCGCTACACTGCTGGCTCAGCCTCTCCAACCCCAACCTTCAAGGCTCGCCCATACCGCCACTTCAGGTCCTCTGACTTCAGCCGAAGTTCAAGGGGTAGCCTCAATGGAACAGGACGCAGTGGAACCCAAACCTTAAAGAGCAAGAGAGGGCTGGGTGCAGGGGGAGGAGTAGTCGGTGCAGGCACAGGCATTCAAGGGGGTTTACCACCAAATGGGCCTCCATCAGGAATGGACACGTTAGGGAGACGGGAGCCTCGAGGGCGCAGCTCCCTTGGACGTTCAGAGCGACGCACATCTAAAGTAAGTATGACATAGAGGGACTTTTTTAAACTTCTGATGAGTCTTTTTTACAGAAATTGATGAAAAAAATAAAAGAAAGGCACCCTAGTAAATTATATAAACTAGAAGCTCCCACTCATGCAGTTGTCATCCACTGCAGCCTGTCTGTCCAGTCCAGCCTAAATTCCACACAGAATATAATATTAGGAATAACAGACAGTGTGTTGTATTAAAGGAATTGTAATACTGATGTTCACTAAAGCACAAAACTCTTAGTGTGTGACATGCATGGTCATGCATACCAGTGTCACACATGGATAAAAGAGCAGCTAAGCGTCTCAGACTAATTTAACTCCTGGTTATGGCTTAGTAATAGCAATTTAAAAATAATATTAACTGACCTTATTTTAACATCATTTATAATTTATTTGTACATTATACAGAGTTGAAATAGTTTCCTGATCTCTGGAAAGTTTGTGCACCATAAAAACTGCAGCACACTTCCATCAGCTCTCACAGACAGTAGGCTAATCATTACTCTATTAATGCTGTGCTGTTACCAACCTCAGGATAAGATGCATAATGCAATAGGGTCAACTTGCATGGAAAGGGCGCCCCCCCCCAAATAACTGCTTAATGGCTCAGTGTCTCCATGTGCCGGTGCGTACTTGGGATAGTTGGTCTACGGTAGGCTTGGGCAGTATCCACTTTTTACCCTCCCCAAATTTTACCGGGGGTATACGGTATTACCACCAGCTCTGAGCGCCTTCATCATTTGCCAAATTGAAATTAAATCATAAGCAGGGTTTAATTTATCATGTTAAAGCACCTTCACACACTGGCAGTGGTGCTGCTGGTGAACAAGGGTACGTGTTTTCAAGGCATTTGTTTAAAAACCTGCACTCGTCACATGGCACTGTCTTAATGACAGTAATTGAAGCAATACCGTGGCTATTTTTTAATATCCTGGTATACAATATAACCGTATTACCGCCCATTCCTAGTCCACAACATTATAAGGGGAGCATCAAAGCTGTGCCGTTGGCTTGTTTACAAAGATTTATAGTGTAGCGATATTAAATATTATTAAAAAACATTTTAATAAACCTCATGTTCTTCAGCATAACAATTAAACTTCACTCAGCACATTTTACCACAATGGCACCGGGTGCACAGTTCTCCACCAGCTTCAGTTGTAGTGCTGAGCTCTTTGTTCTCATGCTGTTGTCTGCTACTCTTTATCATGGCAATATCAGCAGCTCTGTTTGCCCATCATTACTGTCGTTCTTAAAAAAATAATTTTAATCCATATCCACATCGCTTTCTGCAGTGTTTGTTTCCTTGTGGTAACAGCAGGTAATGTCAGCGTGTACTGATATAGTGTCGCCCTTCTCGGGACTCAACCCCTTCGTGGGCAGTCTGTGGGCTAGCATCAGACCTACACAGAGAAAATGCAGGTTGTAGTCTAACAGATGTCCACAGACATCTGAGACACTCTGCCTGGCGAAGTTTTGGGGGGTATATGAGAGGGGAGTTCTCCTTACAGTTTAAAATGAGTACAGTCACACACTGATCATTGAACATGTTGATGCACAGCTAGTTTAAAATTGGTTAATATATCCTTTAACTGGTACTGTCTTGAAAGCACACACGATTTTAGCTATACTGCTAAACTCTGCAGCAAGACCATAAAAAGGCAAAAATAAACCTGGTTATTGGCCTTCAGGCCTGTAATGCATATTTCTGTTTATTCCATTGTTCCAGAATAGTGATTTTATTTGTTTCTTTTTTTTTAGGTGTCAAGAAAGGGCTCCCGTGACGTGGCAGACCACATGGCAATCCAAATGGATGATTCGGACTCTATCACCGTTTCAGAGCAGAGCGAGCCATCAGCAGAATGTTGGCAGAACATGTACAAGCTTCTCAACTTCTACTCCCTCATCTCTGATCCAACTGGAATCCTGGAGAAAAGCTCCCCAGAGAACTGTCTTTCAGGTGGGAACTAACTTCCAGCAGATAACCTGATCCCAATTTACAGTTTATTTTTAAATGTCTTTCTCTCCTTTTTCTTCTGTTCTTAATCAATGTCAGCATCAAAGACAATTAGATTATCATGAAAACATCTGTTTTTCATGTAATTTGCTTCAAAAAGTTCAACCTCCATTTATTCTAGATTCTTCTTCACACACAAAGTGCAGTATTTCAAAGGGTTTTTTTTATCCTGATTATTGCAGATTACAGCTCACAAAAATCAAAAATCTGCTATCTCAAAATATGTGAACATTACAAATGCCAAATCACCAAAAAGTGATTTATAATACAGAAGTGTTGACTTCTGAAGAGTTATGCTCATCTATGCACTTGGTACTTGGTCGTGACTCCTTTTTTACAAATAACTGCATCAATGTGACGTAGCATAGAGCAGTTCAGTGACACTGCTATGGTGTTACGAAGCCTAGGGTGCTTTGGTAGCGGCCTTCAGCTCGTCTGTATTTTTGAGTCTGGCGTCTTTTATCTTCTTCTTTACCCCAGAGATTCTCTTTGTTGTTCAGGTCAGATGAATTGGCTGGCTAATCAAGCATAGTAACACCATGGTCAGCAAACCGGTTTCTGGCAGCTTTGTTATTGTGGGCAGAAGCCAAGTCCTGCTGGAAAAGCAAATCAGTATCTCCATACAGCTTCTCAGCAGATGGAAGCATGAAGTGCTTTAAAATCTCCTTGATAAAGCACTTTGGACCAGCAGATGACATGGCACCCCAAACCATTACTGACTGTGGAAACTGAAAACACTAGACTCCAAGCACCTTGGATTCTGTGCCTCACTGATCACCTTGATTTCCAAAAGGAATTTTTTGTTATCTGTCATCTGAAAACAGGACACTGAGCAACAGCCCAGATCTTTTCCTCATTAGCCCAGGCGAGATGATTGTGTCTTCGTCTCTGGTTCAGAAGGGGCTTGACACTGGGAACACAACACTTCTAATCGGTTTCCTGTACACATTTATGTGTTGGCTCTTGATGCACAGACTTCAGCCTTAGTCAGCTCTTTGTGAAGTTCCCTCCAATCTTAAATTCTTAAATCATCTGTGTTTGACAAAAGGCTGCACTTAACAGAATTGCTTGTGCACACTTTCCCTTTCCAGTGAGCTTTCCATGAATACTAGTATGCTTCAATACAGCACTCTGAGAACAGCCTGCCTTTCCCCAGTGGTCCTCTGTGGCTTGCCCTTCTTGTGAAAGGTGTAAATGACTGTCTTCTGGACAACTGTCATGTCAGCACTCTTCCCCATGGTTGCAGTTGTGTGTACTGGACCAGAATGAGTCAACAAAGGCTCAGGAAACTGAAGAGAGCAGCTAATTATGCACTAAAGGTTTTAGGAGTTCTTTTAGACTTACTATGTATGTTGAGCAATTTATTCCGATATTGTATGTTTCTGACCATGATACATTCATAATAGTTAAAAATGCATTATTATGCTGTATGACTCTGCTTTTCTCATATGGTTTGCAGTCTTTTGTTCCAAACTATTTATGACATTATCTGCTGTTTATTAAGATGTAACCCTCCTGCAGTAATAATAGCCCCATATTCCCAAAAGAACTTAAACTTCGCTCTAAGACTTGAACTTGATTTTAGAAAGTAACTTAACAAGGGTGCCTGACAGGGAACTAACCCATCCCAGTTATTTAAATCTTTACAAAAATTCCAAACAACAGAAATATAAACATTTGCTGCTGTTTATATCCTTCACAACATTACATTGTTACATCTGAGGAACATTAGTTTACAGTGGTTGAACTTTTTATTTGTCTGAAAAAATCTTCTATGTTGATTTTTTTCTGTAGAAGGTGGACTTCGCCCCTCAGAACCTTTCTGTAAAGTGATATTTGAGAATGAGCAGCAGGACCCCACCACCCCCAACAAACCCCAGGGTACAGGGGGACGACGGCGGAGCCTGGTGAACTCTGAGCCCCAGCATGTCACACTCATAGTTTTTGGCATTGGCATGGTCAATCGAACTCACCTGGAAGCAGACATTGGAGGGCTTACTATGGAGGCTGAGCTGAAGAAGATTCATGGAAGTTTCACCCTAAAGGAGAAGATGAAAGGTGAGGCAAGGAAGACCTGTCCTCTCTGTTCATAAAGCTTCACATTCATTTATTTTTCTTTGTTTCTTCATGTGATTTTGCTGACTGCACAGACCCTCATCTTTCTCATCCCACTGATGGATTAAAAGACCATTTTATCTGAGTTGTTGTTGTACCCAAAAATGCATGCTCTCATATTCATAAGAACAGTCTTTCCCAAACATAAGCGTGCTGCGGGCCAACTTGACACCTTAAAATCTTCAGTGGCCCTCTGAAAGGTTTTAGAGCAGATGTTTTGGCTCTGCCAGGCAGGTGGTCAGTTGTTGGAGTCTTCAGTCAGTCAAAAATTGTGTCAATCGTTTAGAGAGATATGATGGAGTAATTTTTCTTGTTATTTTTATGATGGACCTCGAGGACTTCTTAAAGCCAAGCGTGAACAAAATTTACATGTTCTGAGTTTCTTTGAAATTTTCCCTACAGAACTCAACACAAATTTCCCCCAAAAAAACACTGAAAATTCTCAAACTTTTTTTCAATAAAAGATACCCTATGATTTATTCAAATATTCCCAAAATGTTTTAGTGAAACCTAATCACAAAACCAAACCATTTAATTAAATCTTTCCCAAAATTGAATGTAAATTTCTAAAGATTTTCAAGCAAATTCCCTCTAAAATTCTTTCTCAGATTACCCAAATTTTACAAACCCCCTGAGAAATACAAAAGAGACCCCCCCCCCCCCCAAAAAAAAGATAAAATTACAGAAACTGTGCACATAAATTTCAAAACTAATTCTCAAAAAATGAAAATACATTTCCCAAATTTTCATGAAAATGCCGGACAATTTGAAAAACAGATTCTCCCAAACATCTTAACAAATTTCCCAAATTCCCATGAAATTGCCAAAAAATTCAAAGCAAACTTTCTTAGGAAACTCTCCAAAACATACCAACATAACCCCAAACTTTCACAGCAAATTCTCCCAGTGTCTTAAGCAAATTCCCTAATCTTTAGTACTGTATGGCATTTTAAAAAATGATTTCAATTTTTAAAATTATATTTCCAGTTTTATTGTTTATTGCCTCTCGCTCACCTGTAGTACCTCACACACTTTGGCCAGCACTGCATTAGAATATTGCTGAACAGTTGTAGCTGTGTCTGTTGCAACAATACAACAAATACAAAATCTTTCAGTCACCCCCACACAAGCACAGGCATAATAAACTGTAAAACCACTCATGTTATGTACATGTTACTATGTCCCTGTGGCTTGACGTGATTGATTGATTGCTCTGGCAGTATCTTAACTGCTCTTAAAAAGTATTAGAATCTGAAGTTGCCCACTTAAAATCACTTAGCATTTTCATCCATAAAATAATTGTTTTCAATGACTGAAAAGGGCAGGAAGAAATGATTGGTTGTTTGTTTTCATTTGTTTTCCATGTGTCCACAGATATCCTGCACCAGAAAATGACTGAGACGTGTGCATCAGCTCATATAGGAGGGGTAAACATTGTTCTGCTGGAAGGAATAACACCTGACATCCAGTATGTACCAGTTTCTTTCAGTGTGTGCTAATACATGAATAAACAACAGTCTGTTGGAAATTATCACCTAAAACATGCACTTGGATGTTTTAATGCCAAGTACATCTGAAAACACTCAAGATTTGACCAAATGGTTTTTGCTTTTGTTGACCAATTACTCTCTCTCTTCCAGCAAGGTAATTCAACAGCACTCTTTTCTCTCAGCTGAAGGCATTTCCCCAAAAACTTAGCTGTCCTAATTAGACTTTCAGTCTTGTAGTCATCAATTCAGACTGGCTAATGTCTCTTCATGCTGCTTCCTTCACAGTACAGGACCTTGACTGCCCCAAAGTTAAGAGGTTTTTGTCATCTCATTTTAGTTAACCCTTTAAAGCCAATTGTATCATATTTGATACACACTTTTATGAAACCTCTATCTATTCAACATGATCAATAAATTACTTTAAAACCTTTTGAATACAATCTGATAAATGATAAATATGTCGTCCAGTGGATTATCAATTGAAAGATATGTGTAATGCAGCAAATGTGATACAAAATAAAATAATGGATTTTTTTATTTCACTTGAAGTTTTTTATTTATTTATTTTTTTACTTCTCAGTTCCAAAAAAGTAATTTTCTGGCTATTATTTAAGGTATCAGGCTTTAAAGGGTTAACACATTCACTTAATGTCAATAAAAACCGGAACCCAGTCATGTTTGAAACTTTTTGCTCTCAACTGGCACTTAACACCTGTTTCTGAATGTAATTTTTGGACCATCAGATTTAGGTAGTGGCATTCAAATTTTTTTTTTACTTGTTATTTTGTCTGGGAAAAATAAATTTGTTGATGAATTTGTTATATAACCATTTATAATATATTAAAGCATGTCACTGTAGGTACTGTATTATCTGCAGCTGATATACCTTTTCTTATACTTTTAAATGTTACTCTAATTGCATAGGGCTGGGCGATATGGACCATTCAGGCCAAAACCATGTAGTCTAGTCCACCATTCAGGCCAAAACCATGCAGTCTAGTCCACCATTCAGGCCAAAACCATGCAGTCTAGTTCACCATTCAGGCTCGCAGCTTTGATTACATTAGTCTGTTATCTGTGCTGGTGAACGCTGGGCCAGTTTCTGACAAATTCATGACATGAGAGCATCTTTAGACCTTATTCAAGAAGCTCTCCTGTGTGATCATGGGGGGAAAACGCTTGTTTGGAGGCGCAGATATGTTTTTTTACTCCTCTTTGTCAGTGTTTTGAACTGTTAGGCTGAGATAAATCTCTGTAGTTGTGGAGAAGTGGATCACATTTGTCTGCTGCCGGGCCGTCTTCTCTGTGACATGTACGACTCTTGTAGGGAGTTTTCAGAAAATGTTTGTGCCCAGGCAACTCACATATTCTGGGTTAAGTGTCTTTATAAGATTTTTAAATCCTGGCTCTTTTACAACACAGGGTCATGACAATGGGCAAAGTGAAACTCCAGCGAGAAATGTATGCTGCCGGATCAAAACTTCCACATTTATTTAACCCTTATATAACCAGATAAAACCCACTGAGATCGAGATCTCTTTCTCAAGGGTGACCTAGCCAAGAGGTCAGCAGCACATGTCAAAATAAATGATACATATTCAAGAAGCAGATAATAAGCACTATGTTAAAACATATAATAATTAAAAATTCAAGCTAGATTACATTTTAAATTGCAAGAGTAGGAATCACAATAACAATCTAAACACACAAGCAATGTGCCACAAATGTTCCATGGTCTCGCGTTGCCTGTCATTTAAGATAGAACGAGAGTTTTCCAGTGAAATTAGTTCTGACAGTTTCAAATCAGACTCCATGCAGAGGGGGCAGCAAAACTGAATGCTCTTTTCCCTTGTTCAGTCCTGACACGAGGAACAAGCAGGTGGAAAATATCACAAGAATGCATGGCGTTGTGTATTTTAGTTCTTTCACATAATTTATACTCAATATTTGGGATATAGTCATTTTAATGTGAGACAAAAGCTGCGATACATCAAGTATCCCGATATCTCGCCCAGTCCTATGATTGCACTTGGTTGCACTTTTTTTAAGCAGTTTTGAAATATTTTACTATGCCCCTTTACCTTGCAATCTGCTTTGTCTCCAAAACAAGAACAAAGTTGCAATGCCCTCAGAGCTGATCACATTTGTAATCTGATGGCTCTCTAAATCTTCTTGTTTGTTCTCATCTCAAGGTTCCTAAGAACTGTTTTTCAACTCTTCTTTTATATTCCTTTCTCTTTCTTTTCTTGCTACTTGCATAGACTGGAGGATTTCCCAACATCTCCCACCAGCACAGCTAAACAAGAGTTTCTGTATGTTTTTGCTATACTTCAGGGCTCATCTCATCAGTAAATCAGAAACACAGCTGCCCTGGTTGCTCATCCTTCATTTGTCTGATTCATTGATATGTATTTTCAGTCGAAACTTTCTCAATAAGCTACTCTCCTTGCTCGAATGTGTGTATGAGTTTTTGTTGTGCGTCTGTCTGTCTCTGTTTCTGTGTTGAAGTGATCTGTGAATTCTTTTACTTCGCCATTCTCACAATTATATTAAGCCTGAGAAAACACTGAAACATTTTACAATCAACATTTGGATTAACTCAGTCATGAGCCATTTTAATATGTATGTAGTGTTGTATATGCCAAAAATCAGATCACAATTCATTATTATTATTTTTGTTGTTGTTGTTATTATTATTATTATTATATATATTTTTTAATTTATTTTTTCATGAAAAGACCTTGCTTTCATCTGTCACTATGTACAAATCCCTTTCTCATTCATAGTGGACCATGTGTCACTAGTGTTGCTGTTGAAATGTGACCATGAACTGAATGCTGTTCTGAATCTGCATGACATTTTACTGTTTGATGTCCTCTCAGTAATTCCTCTTTAACCCGCACACCCATTCATATTTAAACACAACCTTGGAAAAAATGAATATTGCTTATTTGAGTTTGAACCTGTGTTTTAGAACGGTGGTCAAATGCAACATTGCAAAGTCCCAGGCACTGTACAGCGCCCAGAGAGGACTGAAGACCAACAATGCAGCTGTATTTAAAGTGGGAGCCATCATGATCAACATCCCCCAGCATCCTGCAACTTTGCACAGCATGATGGTCCGCAGCTCTCACCAGCTCTCCAAACAAATCTCTGACCTCATCCGCCAGCCCTCAAACATGCAAGTCCACTTCATTTTCTCTACAAAGTCTCATTCACAGTTTTTTAAGTAACAACTCTTGATTCTTGAAAGGAAGTTTTCAAATCTGAATACACCTGTATGCCACATTCAAAGAGTGCTTTCATCATCTGTGATGGGGAACTACGGGATATCCACACTGTTGTCAGTTGACGCCTATGTACACATTCAGTACTTTTTTAGATGATGAGACCATACTTACTGGCTGTCTATTTTTTGTTTTCTCTCTCTTACAGTCAGCCTCCTAATAGAGAGGACACCCCAACACCACAACCCTCTGACAAAGCATCCAGCATCAATCAGACCCCAGTAGAAGCCAATGAGTTCCCTCAGCTTCCTGAAGGCCTAGAGAAGAAGCCCATTGTCCTGAAGTTTAGCGCCATGATGGATGGCATCACAATCGGGGCAGCCCTTCTGCCATCACTAAAAGCAGAGTACAAAATGGGTCGCATGAAGAGCCACGGAATGACAGGTATGTTAAAGAAGAGAACTGACATGATTCCCAGGATACTGCAAACTAATTAAAATCTGTATTCTATGGATTAGCACCAAAGTTAAAGCGTGCTTCAAAAAGATGAGTCATAATAATTAAGCCTTTTTTTTCCTTTTTTCCATCCATGTTCAGGGGCACAAACAAGTTTCACCTTTGAGTTGCCAAACCATAAGCTTTGCTTCCAATCTAAAGTGTCACCAGTGGACATGTCCACAATGCCACCATCAGCTAGCCTCACGCTGCCACCAGTTACCATGTCAGGGGAGTACATCATGGAAGACCATGAGAGCCACTCAGACCAGGGCTGGGCTCCTGATGACTTCCCAGCGAAGCAAGGCAACTACTTACAAGGCAACTATCTGCGCTGTGTTGCTGAGGTAAGATGTTCCGAAGGAGGCTTCACATTTCTTTGTCATGACAGTGAATAAACACTAAATAAGCACCAGTATGAATAAACAGAGCAGTCTTTGTTGAATTGTGAATTGTGAATCTGAATTCTCTCATGCAGATTGGTTCATTTGAGCACAACCTGTCAACAGACCTGCTGAACCACCTGGTTTTTCTGCAAAAGGTTTTCATGAAGGAGGTCAATGAGGTTATTCAGAAGGTCTCAGGTACTGTATATTATCCATCAAACTTGAATGGATGTCATTTTTTACACAAACTTTAAATATATACTTCGGGTTCCAAATGATTATGCAAATGATATTTTTCTCTGATTTTTCTAAGGAGTCTATGCCAATGACTGTCAGTATAATTTTCAAATCAGCTGCTAGAGTATAATTCAAATTTTATTGAACAAACCTCTCAATGATAACTTTTTTTTTTCAAAAAAGAAAAAAAAAAAAACTCAAAATGCCCTGTTCCAAATTATTATGCACACAAGCGTTTCAAAACATTTTATAGGTTGTAAAGAACTGAAAATGGTCATTTGTTGGATTTGCAGCATTAGGAGGTCATATTTACTGAAATCAAAAGCTATTTCAATCAAAAACGTCTTAACAGGCCAAATTACATGTTAACATAGGACCCCTTCTTTGATATCACCTTCACAACTCTTGCATCCATTGAAATTGTGAGGTTGTGGAGAGTTTCTGCTTGAATTTATTTGCAAGATGTCAGAATAGCCTCCCAATTCTTTGCTTGAGGATGCTCCAAAGGTTCTCAACAGGGTTGAGGTCAGGGGATGATGGGGGCCACACCATGAGTTTCTCTCCTTTTATGCCCATAGCAGCCAATGACACAAAGGTATTCTTTGCAGCATGAGATGGTGCATTGTCATGCATCAAGATAATTTTGCTCCAGAAGGCACAGTTCTTCTTTTTGTACCATGGAGGAAGTGGTCAGTCAGAAAAGCTATATACTTTGCCGAGGTTATTTTCACATCTTCATGGACCCACAAGGGTTTTCCAGCTCTCTCCCCATGATTCCCGCCCAAAACATGACTACGCCCCCTCCTTGCTGACGTCACTGATGAATTTGGCTGGCAGAAACCTTCCTCATCATGCCTTTATCTGCATGAACCCATCTGTGCTCTGAGTCAGTGATAAATTTCATCACAGTACAATGATCATGCTTCAGTTTTCATGAAATATTTAATGTTTTCATACATTGTCCAAGGCATTGCACTATTGATGCTTTTTGTCAGCAGAGAGATCCTTTTTCTTTCCCATATTGCTGAAACCTGTGGCCCACTTAATAATGTGGAACGTCCCTCTTAAGTAGTTTTCCCTTAATTAGGCTCACCTGGCAAACTAATTATCACAGGTGCCCTAGATTGATTTCAGTGATCCAAAGAGTCCTGAGACACAACACCATCCATGAGTTTTACTGAAAAACAAAAAATGAATTGTTATGACACTAAAATCCAATTTGCATAATAATTTGGAACACATTGTGTATGTTTCTGTACAAATGTAGACCATTTTCTGTTAAACGTCATGTCTCCAAAAAACAAACAAACAACTTATGTATCTGAAGGTCACTCAAACTGTTTACATACAAACCAGTGCCTAAGGCACTACAAATAGTATATCAGTTAGTTTACCTTACAGAGCTTGGTTAATGTAACTGCCAAACAGAAATTTACCTGGAATTTATATCCCATTTTAGGATAAAGACTGATAGAAATAGTGCAAAACAGCTAGTCACATGAGGAAATGATCTCTAAATATAGGGTTATTGGGACAATACATTCACCATAACGTGAATTGCATAACAGTCATCCCGAACTTGTGAGTTTGACTTTAACTCTTTCTCTGCATTCAGGAGGAGAACAACCCATCCCGCTGTGGAATGAGCATGACACATCAACAGATGCAGACAAGCCAAAAATCCTACTATATTCTCTCAGTCTCATGTTCAAGGTACCTTGTGTTTAGTTTTTTCAAGCACTGAAACTCAAAGTAGAAAAGGGGGTCACAGATGGAGCCCAGACCTTGTCGTTGCTTTTGAATAACAAAACCATTAAAGGGGTTTTCTCTTTTGTTCTGTTGTTTATTGAATGTATTTTAAACTTCTGAGTGCAATTTTCTCCTAAACCAGGGAATCCAGATGACAGCCACAACTCCCACCATGCGAGCTGTGCGCTTTGAGACAGGCCTGATAGAACTGGAACTATCCAACAGAATCCAGTGCAAGACTCAGCCTGGTGGCAGCAGCAGTTACCTCAAACTGTTTGGCAAATGTCAAGTTGATCTTAACTTGGCTCTTGGACAAATAGTTAAGCACCAGGTATAGATAATGTTATAAAACTTTAACGTTTTTATTCATAACTTTTTAAAATGAACACCTTGTAACATTCAGAGTCCACACATTTTTAAAGGGTTGGTGTGATTGTGCTGGTTCATATTTTCACTGCCTCACACAATCTCACCCTTCTCTTTGCAGGTGTATGAAGAAGCTGGCTCTGACTTCCACCAGGTGGCATACTTCCGTACACGGATTGGCCTGCGGAATGCTCTACAGGAGGAGATCAGTGGCTCCTCAGATAAGGAGGCTGTTCTCATCACGCTCAACAGACCAATTGTTTTTGCCCAGCCTGTCGCATTTGACAGAGGTTGAGTTTTTTTTTCTCTCTACATCTTGTCCAGTGTCTAATATCAAATACCAAAAACTGTCCTGCATAAATGCATTTGTGGTTAAAGACACTTTATAGTGTCTTTAATTCCAGAAGGTTTTGCCAATATTAATCATGAGCTTTAAAGCTTGAAGCTTTTTGGAATTAAACGATTGCATGTCTTTAAATTTGTTCTCAACAGTTTTTGCAGTGAGTAAGTTGGATTCATATTAACCCTGTTAGTTGGCACTGAAGCATCAGTGACATTGCAGAAACCTCAGGATTTTATTTTAACCCAGATTGTTAAAAAAAGAATGATTTCAGAATCAACAAACTCAAGCATGCATACTCCTTAATCAGTGTTTTTAACCATACAGTCAGAGAGTAAACTTCTGTTTGTCTCCTGCAGCTGTGCTTTTCTGGCTGAATTACAAGGCTGCATATGACAACTGGAATGAGCAACGCATGGCCCTCAACAAAGATATTCACATGGCCACCAAAGAAGTGGTGGACAAGCTGCCAGGCATTCAACAGACCTCTGCCCAAGCTTTCAGCACCCTCTTCCTGCAGTTGACAGTCAATGACCTGGGAATCTGTCTACCCATCACCAACACATCCCAGGTAATCTGCTTTGTTGGTTTTGGAAATGCACTAGTCAGTATGGAAGTAGAAAATCAAGATCAAATAAAGCTGATATTTATATTACAGATGAGGTTCATTTTTTCTCATTTTTTTCAGTATTTGATGTAAAAATCATTGTTTGCTGATGTGTTTAGCATATAAGTAAGCAGTAATTATGGCATATTTTTGTAAACGGAGCATTTTGTAGGAGCAAAGTATTCTTTTTTGTTGAAAAAAAAAAGAAATTTTGAGGGATTTACTGAGACAAGAAATCAGACTTCCATCCCCCTTTTCTCCCATATTGTTGAATTAATGGTCTCCCCTTTGACACCCCCCCCCCCCCCACACACACACACACACACACACACACACAAATAAATATACATATATATATATATCTCACAACTTTCATCCGCACTTTGCAGCATTTGCTGTTACTTAATTTTGCTTTTCCTTGAGCATAGTTGTAGATGAGGACTCTATTAATATGCCCAACCAAACACTTTTATTCAACGCAATATCAACCATAATTTGTTCCCTTAATGTGTTGTGCATCAAACCACTCAGATGGTGCACAAATGTAAGACATGTGCATGTTGGGTCAGTGTATTTTCTGGCAGATCCACTCACTGGTTGAAACCAGACTCGAAAATCGGGAGAAACTCTTGTTGATGCGTTTTTTTTGACCAAATATGGAAAAGTGGCAAAATGAGCAATTTTTCAATTTTTCAGTTTTTGACCAAAAATTGAAAAAATGGAAAAATGAGCCATGGTCAAAAACGGAAAAAATAAAAAAAGGCTTGTTTTTCCGTTTTTGTTTTTGTTTTTGTTTTTTTTTCATATTTGGTCAAAAACAAAAAAAAGGAATAACGAGAGTTTCTCACAATTTTTGAGTCTGGTTCCAACCAGGAAATGGATCTGCCAGAAAATACACTGACCATGTAGGATTCCCTTGTATTCAAATTTTAAATCTGTATTTGAAACACATACTTAACTGTACAATAGAGTGGGCTACTTGTTCACAAGATAATATCAGTTTTATTTGACTGTACTCTTGTTTTGTTCTTTTTTGTTTTAAATGAGAACATTTTTTGTTTGAGAAGATATTTCCACTTTGAAGAGAGGTGCCGTTTTATTGTCAGATCATTTTTAAGAAATGTCTTAATTTGTTAGAAAATTAACTTAATCTTTACACTGTAAATGTTACTTGTTACAATGTTGATTAAAAATGACCATGATCAACCCTTTACTAATACATTTATACTAGGGGTAATACTGGAATTAAATGAATGGTCCATTTCAGTTGTGTTGTTATATTTAAGATATGTCCATGGTGACAAGATAACCAGCTGTTATCTCACACTTATTTCCATAGAGAGGACCAGTTACAGAGGGCACCAACTCTGGAGCTGGGGCCAGCACATCAGTAGGCCACCATAAAAATGCACAAAAAGTAACCTATGATTTATTACATCTATGTCGATGGCTTGTTGTATTCCAGTGACTTCTGAGATCAATACATTCAGTGACATAAGCACACTGCATTGCAAGTGCTCTCTGTTAAAAATTGTATGGCTTCTTTGTAACAATCAGTTTCTTTCACAAAGCTGGTGTAACAACTAACAAAGCTTGGGCTGGTGTCTGAGAAGTGTGGGATGTGTAATCACTTCAAGATTATTCCAGTTGTTGTCCAGAGCATTGCTAATATGGCCATTATAAAGGAGAATCTTTATAATGGCCATGAAATTGGAAAAAAAAAATCCACACACAATGTGAGATCTAGACACATCTGGATTGAGTGAGTTGACTGATTTGGTTCAGTCATCCTCTTAAAAAACTGGTCACAAAGGCAGTAAAAATATTTTTGACCTGCCTTTAATTCAGACTGGAATAACAACCAAACTCAAATTTAGGACCTGATCAGGGTTAATCAAGAAGGTTGAGGTGTCATGTTTTTTTTTTGTTTTTTTTTTCCAAATCCTGTAATCAGGCACTGTCTTATAATCTTAGCTTGGTAACATTTCACTCAAAGGTGTATTTGAGGGATTATGTTTTTCAACAGGCTGTAATTTGTGGACTTCTACATGGTTGCAGTAATTGGATGAGTAATATAGCAAATTTACTATCCAATAGACCAGTGATACTCAACATGTGGCTCTTTTGTGATGATTTGTGGCTCTTTTATGGCTTAAGCTGAAATATTTTTCCCCAGAAAACCTTAAAAAAGTGAAACTTTTACCTCAGAAATTATCAATTGCAAGTCACATTAATCAGTTTGTTTCCCACACTTGGCTTTAATTGTCAACATTCATTTTTGTCTGTATATTTCCATTTCCCTTATTTGCAATTTTTTGCCACTTTTAATCAATTTTTACTGCTTTAAGGCTACTTTTGTCACTTCTTTTTGCCACTTCAGGCTCCATTTTTGCCTCAGTTATCCAGTATTTGCCCAATTTTCCCAAGTTTTGACTGTTTTATCCTGCTTTTTGATAGTTTTGCCACTGTTCACCCGTTTAAGTTGCCTTTTGCCGTTAAATGCCACTTCTTTCCCCCTGATTTTTGCCACTCTTTGCTGCTGTTTGCCCATTCTCCCACCTTTTGCCCATTTTAGTCAATTTTCACCTATTTTTTGTCATGTTTTTGCCACTTTTAACTATTTTTGCCACCTGCAACCCAATTTTGTGTCACTTTTCACCCAAATTTCGCCACTTCTGCCCTTTTTGCCGCCTTTTCTCCCCATTTTTATCACTTTACACCCAGATTTTGGCATTTTATGCCTACTTTTCCCTTTTTCACCCTTTATCCCCACTTTTTGACGATTTTGCCCCCTTTAACTTATTTTTATTGCTACTCTTACCCATTTTCGCCACTTTTCATCACTTAGATTGTGGCTCTTGCAAAGGTATTGGTCGTCAAGGGTTGAGTAACGCTGTAATAGACACTCGAAAATTGTAATGTAAAAAATGGTTACCAAGAAAACCTAATTGGGTTAATCACTCACTAAATCACTAAAGTGTGTCCTAAAAATAAATCCGTCTATCAAAGTTGGTTTGAACTGGTAGAGTAGACACTACTGAATGAAGTGTTACCAGCTAGCTCTGTTGAAGATGGGGTCTTTTTCCATGAATTTTCATCCCTACTTCAGACCTGTATAATCCCTCTCCCTGCCAACCCCCAGGCCAACCACAGCATAGATTTTGACACTGGCTCCGCCTTGGTCCTGACAATTGAGAGTACACTGATCACTGCCTGCTCGTCTGAGTCCCTGGTCAGCAAAGGCCACTTCAAGAATTTCTGCATCCGTTTTGCTGAGGGCTTTGAGACCTCATGGGATGACTGGAAGCCTGAGGTCCGAGGAGATCTAGTCATGAATGCCTGTGAGTGACACATATAATTGAAGCATTGAAATAAAAGTCAGTAAAACTGCATTACATTTTCTAATATTCATACATTTTTTTCTCATGTTTGGTTTGAATCAGGCGTAGTTCCTGATGGTACATATGAAGTGTGTTCCAGGACTACAGGGCAGCCATCTGCAGGCAGGTTTTTTCAGCTAATATCTGAACTATTAAATAATGGATACAATCTTCTAGCTACACATTAAACTAGAGCTTAAACCTTATTTTGTAAAAGATCCACATTTTCTGCATTTCTTGTAACGTAAACCATGGTTTCCTCTTTCCAAAAAACAGAGAGCAGTAGTGCTGGCACGTGGACGCTAAACGTACTTTGGAAAATGTGTGGTATCGATGTTCACATGGATCCAAACATCGGCAAGCGCCTTAATGCCCTGGGTAACACGCTGACGTCCCTGACAGGAGAGGAGGACATAGATGACATTGCTGACCTTAACTCTGTCACGATGGCAGACCTTTCAGATGAGGATGAAGCTGACTCCATGTCACCCACTATCCACATGGTTTGTTAATGATGACTCATTCACACCCTCGCTCTTTATTTGATCTTTAGTAGTTATTTTAACATACTTTTCAATAATTTGTTCTGGAATGTTGTAATATTATGAAATAGGACAGATGTTTCCTTTAAGTGACTGCAGAAAGAAATCCAGCTGATCTTAATGCATCAATTTCTCCATACTGTGAAGTCAAGATGCAGCATACACAGTGAACTTAATCTGTTGAGTTGATTCATTTGCTATCTTTCTGAAGTTTAAGGGGAGTATAAATCAATCTCATGCTTCATTTATCTTTTTGATAGAGAAGCTATATTCAGCAGTCAAGCTAGTCGAGCTTTGCATGGTAAAAGTAGCCTATCATAACCTCTAAAGTGACAGTGGCAACAGTGGTGCCAAGACTCCATTTGGTCACAGCATCCCGCCAAGAGATAAACCTGCATGTAAGGCCTCTTAACACCAAAATTTTTCAGTGTTTGCTACATTAAGATTTTACAGACTGTATAATGTTTGTGAGCTCAAGACATAATGTGTCAAGTTTGAAAGGTTTAATGGTGCTGAAGGGTTGAATTTATTTTTTCAAGGGACCCTCATTGGTCAATTTTTATATTTAGCATAGCCAGCTGCTTATTCT
Source organism: Cheilinus undulatus (assembly GCF_018320785.1). Lineage (NCBI taxonomy): Eukaryota > Metazoa > Chordata > Actinopteri > Labriformes > Labridae > Cheilinus > Cheilinus undulatus. The sequence goes on from NC_054882.1 coordinate 36,885,857, forward strand.
AGTTGTATATCCAGCAGACAGGAGAGTGGTATTTATTTTCCTTTGGCTCTTAACAGAAAGGCCAGCAAAGACATAAAACATACAGTTTTGTTGTCAAACTTTACTTTTCAGTACCATGTTTTAAAAATGATACAATGTTAGAATTTTTATGATCCATGTTAAGAAAAAATCAAAAGCTCTAAAAACTCTACACTTCGTTCCAAATTATTATCCAAATTTTATTTTAGTGTCATAAAAATTCAATTTCAATTTTTTGTTTTTCAATTAAACTCATGGATGGTATTGTGTCTCAGGGCTCTTTGGATCACTGAAATCAATCTCAGACACCTGTGAAATTAGTTTCCCAGGTGAGCCCAATTAAGGGAAAACTACTTGGATGGTTAATGGATTTAGTGGATGGTTGGTGGACGGCCACGATGTCCCAAAAAGGCTGTTACGTCAGCAAAGAGGTGGCGGAGTCATGTTTTGGGCCGGAAGCATGAGGAGAGAGCTGGAAGACCCCTTTTGGGTTCCTGAACGTGTGAAAATAACCTTGGCAAAGTATGTAGAGTTTCTGACTGACCACTTCCTTCCATGGTACAAAAAGAAGAACCGGCCTTCAGTAGCAAAATGATCTTCATGCATGACAATGCACCATCTCATGCTGCAAAGAATAGCTCTGTGTCTTGGCTGCTATGGGCATAAAAGGAGAGAAACTCATGGTGTGGCCCCCATCCTCCCCTGACCTCAACCCTGTTGAGAACCTTCGGCGCATCCTCAAGCTAAGGATCTATGAGGGTGGGAGGCAGTTCACATCAAAACAGCAGCTCTGGGAGGCTATTCTGACATTTTGCAAGAAATTCAAGCAGAAACTCTCCAAAAACTCACAAGTTCAATGGATGCAAGAATTATGAGGGTGATATCAAAGAAGGGGTCCGATGTTAACATGGAACTTAGCCTGTTAAGATGTTTTTGATTGAAATAGCTTTTGATTTCAGTAAATATGACCTGCTAATGCTGCAAATTCAACAAATGACCATTTTCAGTTCTTTACAACCTATGAAATGCTCTAAAACTCTTTTATGCATCATAATTTGGAACAGTGCATTTCAAGTTTTTTAGTTTTTGAAAACAGTTGATTACTTGAAAATTAAACTAACTGTCATTGACATTAATTTTTAGGAAAGTCAGAGAAAAATATCATTTGCATAATCATTTGGAACGCGGTGTAATGTTGAAGTTTCTCAAGTTCTTATGGCATCTCATTTGGGTAGAAAAGATTATTAGTTGATTTCTTGCTAACAGACAGAAAAGACACTCTTTCTGAACTGCACGAATTCATTGGCAATGTTGGGTACCAAAACATTACCAACAGTGATAACCAAAAGGAAGAAATTACCCAATGATGGATTCCTTGTATGTTTTGTTGTTGTTGTCACATTATCAAACAGGTATGGATTAACTTGGGTCCTTACAAAAGTAAGTTCAGGATGGAGATTTTCAATTACTTCATCAGTCTTCCCTTGCCATTGTTTACAGAGTCCAGGGAGCCAGATTAGCCCTCGGCTGACCTTAAGGAAACGTCTGGTAAACCACATCCTGGGCCTCAGCCCTAGGCCTCAGAGTGTGTCTGTCCCTACTGATGACTTTAACTGTGAATTGCCTCGCTTCCAAGCAGGCAGTGCCAGGGCACAAAGACCTGTCTCCTGGGCCTGTGTATGTAGCCACCTATAGCATCAAACTCTTCTCTGGGCTGACAAAATCATTTGCAGGGTTGCCACATCTCAGTCCCCTGCAGTTATTTAATAAAGGCTGTGCATTCTGCAATGCTGTTTTATTCCTAACTGTAATGCTTGCCATTGGCTTTCCAGCCCTCCTTATTAGGCTTGGAAGATGGGTGTAATTAGATTAATGAGCGTTAAACATTTCCTTTTTGCATTTAGAGTGGAGTGGTGACGGGGATGGTGGTGGTGGCAGAGTCTCTTGTTTTGTGACATTTTTAAGTGTGTAATACCTGGTGTTTGGACTGACCTATGTGTAGCAAATCTTGATTTAAGCATAACAATAGACAGTGCTGTGAGGTATTTGCCCCTTTCCTTGGACTAATGAGACAAAAGCTGAAATTTTTGGAGTGTATTATTCCTGGTGTAAAATTAACACAGCATACCAACAATCAACCATGGTGGTGTTGTGATGGTATGGGCCTGCTCAGGACCTGGATCACTTGCTAGAACTGATGGAACCATGAATTCTGCTCTTTATCAGAAAATACTGAAGGGCAGTGTCTGGTCATCAGTTTGTGACCTCAAGCTCAAGCACACTTGGGTTATGCAGCAGGACAGTGATCTGAAACACACCAGTAAGACCACCACTGAGTGGCTTAGTCAAAGTCTGGACTTAAATCGAATTGAGATGCTGTGGCATGACCTTAAACAGACCATTCATGTTTGAAAACCCTCCAGCATGGCTGAATGAAAAGAGCTCTGGATGGCACAACCAGATATTAGGTTTAACGGAGCAATTACATTTTCAAGATAGGGCCTTGTAGTTCTGGAAGGCTTTTTCCTTTAAGAAATGAAATCATAATTTAAAAACTGAATTTAAGTGTGACAAATGAGTCAACAAAAAGAATTTAGGAATGGGGCAAATACTTTTCACAGCACTGTAACTATCAACAAAAGCATCTAAAATCATAGAGACTTGGAAAGAATTCATTTTTATTTACAGCAGCTGCCTGGTGGAAGTTTCTCTGAAAACAGTGTCTGGATTATTATCTAGTTTGTCGTCATTGTTAAGTTTGTTTCCATGTTATCATTGCTTTAACCCAACAGGAGACCATTGACCCTAGAAGGCAACTGGTGATGGGGAACCAAGTGATTGACCCTCGTGGAAGGAAGTTCACCAAGAGAGTGGTGGACATCAGAGAGCTGAATGAACAGGCCAAGGTCATCGATGATCTCAAGTAAGACTTCTGACTTCTCTCTCTGGAACAATTCAGAATCGTTGAATATTTCAGCATTTTATAATTTCTGTAGTTCAAAACTTATTGGCTTCTTCCTTTTTTACCTTTAGAAAATTGGGGGCCAGTGAAGGCACCATCAACCAGGAGATACAGCGTTACCAGCAGCTAGAATCTGTGGCTGTCAACGACATTAGGAGAGATGTCAGAAAGAAACTGAGACGTTCCAGCATGAGGGTGAGTGCTTCACAAAAAGTTTTTAAACTGTCAACAAAGTATTTATTTTATTTCCAGACGATACCTTAATGACTGTCATTTAAACTTTCGAACATAAATTTTTCTATAAGGCGGCCTCTCTGAAGGATAAGTGGGGCCTTGGCTACAAACCAAGCTACAATCGTTCCAAAAGCATCTCTGCAGCAGCAGGTCGACCCCCTCTGAAGAGGATGGACAGACAGAGGTACATAAAAAAGCAGACAGCAGAGATTATGAGCAGATGAAGTTAAACTGTTGACACACTGTTTGGCATAAACCAAAAATATTAACTCTTCAGCAAAATAGCCAGGAATAATTCTAACTCTGAATGAAAACAATAATCCTTTTCCTTTTTTTTTTTAAATCTTGACTCAGCAGCTTAAACAACAGTGGCCTGTTGCACGAGTTGTAACTGTCTCCATAGTGTAAAGTCCCTACTCTGAAACTAATTTCAGTTGTATTTAAGTTTTGTGATTGTTTGGTGGCTCTGTGGAGATGTAAGGTTCATCTTAACTATTAGCACTTTTCATCCGAACTAAGGCTGAGCAATTTGAGGAAATAATATAATTGCGATATTTTTTTTTCTTAAGTTTCTCATCTCATGCATTTTACAACAAAAATTTACAATAATTCATTCTATATGACAACCAACACAATGTTAGATTAAACTAGGGCTGGACAATTTTTAAAAAATATGATGATTTTGATATGAACTGTTGTATCAAAGGGAATGATCATTTTTATGTAATTCTCATATTTAATAAGAGAACATCCAAAATGGAGAAAATAGGATTTGTTGTGCACTATTCTAAAAATATGGCATTAGAATGATTGTGTGCCATGTAATGCATAACATCTCCGCTGCAAAACCAGTTCTAAATTGGTATTTTGCCACATATTTTAAGTTAAAGAAATATTGTGATTTGAAAATTGCAGCAGGCCATATTGCGATTTCATCTAATTTGTGATTAATTGCCCAGCCCTAATCCAAACTAACCAAAGCACTGTCATTGATATGATGATAGCACTTCATTTGATAAGTCAGTGACAACATTTCTAATTCAGTGATTATTACAAAGATACATCTCTTGTTTTGTGTCTGGGTAAATGGTGAATGGACTTGAGCTTGTGTAACACTTTTCTAGTCATCTGACTACTCAAAGGGCTTTTATACCGCAGGACACACATACCCATTTACTTCACATTCACACGCTGATGGAGTGGGATGTTATAGAGAATTTGCCATCAGTATAAGCGAGGGATCTAACGTTTTTTGTATTTGTCACGGTTTGGTGCACATTGTCCCACAACAAATACGTCTGGACCATTAAAAAAGAAAAGAAAAGAAATGTGACAATATTTATCCGCCAATCTTGGCAGCAGTAATGCTGGTGCTTGTGATTGCTAACCGCTATTAAACCACTAACAAAGAAGAGGAAGTAGCCGTTATATTAAAACACACAAAGAAGAAAAGTCCGCTCCTGGTGTGTAAATGTGTTTGAATGGGATTAGCTAATACTGATGGCCAATTCTCCATAGCAACCTCTGCCATAAGTGTTTGAATGTGGGGTGAATGGGTAGGTGTGACCCGCAGTGTAAAAAGTGTTCTGAGAGGTCAGATGACTAGAAAAGTGCTGTACAAGCTTAAGCCCATTTACTATTGACCTGACTGGGATTGAACTCATAGCAGAAATGTATTGCATTAGACCTTTAAATATTTGTATGCATTTTAAATCCCTGTGACTTCAGCTCCAGACTCGGGGATATGGATGATTTACCAGATTTGCGTGTGGATGCAGCCTCTCCTGGACCCCGGGTCACCTTCAACATCCAGGAAACGGTAAACTTGTTTCTATAAACATACATGTATGGCAAGTTTAAAAAGCAAAAAAATAAAAAATAAAAAAAAAACTTTTTCATATAATCTCACTTTAGATTTAGTGAAATTTTGTTCCATATCTGTGTGCTCTCAAATTTTTGCTAACCAAATCAACTATTAACATGTTGAAAAAGTAGATAGTTGTAGTTATCAGCTATTTAATGTTGACAGTTTTAAGATGAACATTTCATCCTTCATTGTCGCGTTCGTGTCATTGTGGCTCTTCCCATAAGGCATGATATATTCAATGCATGAAACTGTAACTTGCATTACCACAGATGTCAGAGATGCCCAAATGAGAGATCATAACGCTTTCAGAATTGTTGTTTATATTTTGAATTTTTTTCTTTTAATTGTTAATGAAAATTTGTGTTCAATTGAAGATAAAAAATCTGGCTTTGGAAACACCCCATGCACCTGTCAGTCCAGGAGAGGTATTTAAGGTATATGGTTCAAACGATTAATTTCAGCAAATCAGTATTTCTAACCAATAAAAAAAGATCTGTTTTCTCATCTGTTCTATGATAACAATGACTTCTCTGATTTTAATTTGCAATCAAAACAGGATGATGAATTCTGGACCTTTAATTAAATAGTCTTCTTTTCATGATAAAGTTTTGTGGTTTGGTCTTATATTTCCTCAGTTATGCAGTGATTTGTGTGTTAATCTTTTTGTAAATTTATGTGGAACCAAATGTGAATACTCTAATATTCCTCAGTCTATAGAATTACTCACAGATGGAAATACAGTTCCATTAGTATCATTAGTACACATCCTCTGGACAAGTTGATGGATGGAAAATCTTCCCTGATTTTTTTCTGGATACCCTTAAGCAAGGGTGTTAAGAAATTGATTTTCCTGCATCATGGTGAGACTAACCTTAAGTGGCAGATCCTCATCCTGTTTTGAAACTGCACGGAATTCAAATTAACCTCTCTTCAATATAAATACGTTTGCTGAATTCTAACAACTATGCATGGCTGGACTCTGAACCACAGTCAGTCAGTCGTTTCATCATCTCATATCTCAGGTTTAACTTACAATACATGGATAGACATTTTTTTTAAAGGTGATTTGTCTTTAATATGACACTAAGATTATTATTTTTTATTTAAACACTAATCAACAAATATGGTATTTAACATGCAATCCTTACTGGCAGAAGACTTTTTTTCTTCAGAGTGTATGTATGAGTACTTGGGGTCTGTATCAGCATCTGAAACTGGTGTCAGTAATTTTTTCATCACACAATCTCTACCATTCTTTCTTTATCGCTAACACACCAATTGACTGTGTCTAAGGCTATTTGACATGATGAATTAATGTCTGTTGTCAGTCTTTGTGATAGTCATTTGGCCTTGACCTTTCCATATATTCACCTTTGTAGCTTACTTTGTATTTTTAGCAATTTGCCAAACAAAAACAGCAGTTTCTAAGTGCAGAATTTGGCATATAAACACACGTCCACCAGCAGTCACCATACCTTTCTCTGGTCTTTTGGGCTCTCTTCCAGCTGTCTTTAATGATAGAAGGCTCTTTCATATTGAGACTTTCATGGGAACTTTCCATTGCCAGCATCTTTGGAGGGTGTTATATCTTTTTTACTTTTGAGGGAAATGTCATCTTGTCTTAGTTGATTCTCTCTCACCTTTCCTCACAATGAGCATGTGTCCTTTTAGCTTCTCTGAGAGCAGTTGAAGGTTTGTAGTGTTCTGTTATTGGACATAAAACTAGAAATATATTTACCATTTAGGAGGGGATAAGTCATACATCATGTACATTACTGCTCAAAAGTTTAGGATATTTGGAATTTTTCTTGTTTTCCATGGAAAAACTCTTAAAATTAGTCTGAATAGGAAATATAGCAAATGAAGTGGACATGCTGACATTGTCAGAATTAGAAATAATGATTTTGATGAAAAATGTTCTTAAACCTTTCCCTTCGTAGAAAAAGAAACACTCACTGCAGCAATTACAGCCATGCAAACCTTAGGCATTCTAGCTGTCAGTTTTTCAAGGTAATCTGATGAGATTTCCCCCCCATGCTTCCTGGAGAATCTCCTACAAGATGGATATTCTTGATGGAGTCTTCCTTCTTACCATGTGGTTTGGCTCCTCCCACAACAGCTCAAAAGGGTTCGGATCTGAAGACTGTGCTGGCCACTCCATTACAGTCAGAATTCTGGCTGACTGCTTATTCTTTAAATATTTCACAGACATTTTGGAGGTGTGTTTGGGTCATTATCCTGCTGTAGGATGAAATTGGCCCCAAGCAAGTGCTGTGCACAGTATGGCATGGCATTGTGAAGTCTTGTGATCATTTTCCTTCCCCAAGGTCCCTTCCACTTTTTACAAATCTCCTACTCTACCACCTCCAAAGCCCGCCAGAACATCATGCTACCTCCACCTCGCTTGACTGATGGTTTTAAGCACCGTTCTTGCATTTTTTTCATTTGTTTTGTGTCTCAAAAAATGCTCTCCAAACTTTGACTCATCCGTGCCCAACACCTTCTTCTGGTCTTCCAGTGTCCAGTCTTTTTGTGCCCTTATTAGTAAATTTTTTTTTTTAGCTGTGCAACAGGATTAACTTGGATTAGCAGCCATACTAGGAGATTGATGCAGAGGACTGACAGTTGCTGATAACTGTTTGTGAACTGCATGAAAATGTTTGTCTTTGAAAAACAAAGAAATTTGCCAGTGATCCCAAACTTTTGAGCGGTACTGTATCTGAGATAAAAGATAATCCCCTTTAAGACCAATGAACAGATCACTCTCTCCTTCAAAATAGTCCGGTTACCTTCTTACTTAAGAGATTGTCTTTTAGTAAGAAATACTTTTGAAGACTCTCCTATACTGTGAGCATGACTTCATGTCCTTTTTCTAAAGTTTCCTGAGGAGACAGAGGTGGACCTGCTTTCAGTCTCCATTGATGAACCATTCCATCATCATGTTCATCATCATCATCCTCATTCCCCATCTGTTTTCGAGGGCCAGCACTCAGCTTTTAGTGCCCCTGTCACCCCAGCTGTCTTTTCCCCTACAATTCCCTTCCAGCATGACGACATGAGGCGGGACGACCTGTCCTCTTCCTCATCTGAGGATTCAGAAAAGGAGGATGAATTTGAACGGGAGAGACCGCCAAGCTACCGAAGGCCTTTGTGAGTCATCTGTCGATTCTGTTTATTAAACCAGTTCTCTTGAATTGAATTTGTGATGAAGGGAAACACTCTTAATCTTTTTTTTTTTTTTTAATTTCTTCTTTCATAAAAAAGGGCAACTTTGAGTATTCACAGTCCCTACTTTTCTCCCCAGTCAAACGTCACACAGGAAGTCCACAGGGTTTTCTGCCGTGAGTCAGCTGTTTAGTGAGCGCTGGCCTGGCACAGCTGCCAACCGCAGTTTTAGTGGCCCAACAACTGAAAGAAACATCGACTTTGAGCTTGATGTCCGTGTGGAGATTGACAGCGGGAAGTGTGTCCTTCACCCCACCACACAGCAACCAGAGCATGAGGACATTTCCCTAAGGAGGTATGATGGGAGGCACATTTCTTATCCTGATAAGAGCAATGGCAAGAGCAGAATTGTATTTCATGTCTGACTTGCATTCCCTGCTGCTTTCTGCTCGAAAAACATTTTAATAATGCCTTTAAGGAGCTAAATTATACTTAAAATCAGTGATTCTCAACCTTGGGGAGACACTAAAAGGGGGTCTCCAGATGCCCTAAAAAAAACTAAGATCATTTTTTAAATTACACCGTTGCCACTTAACACCAATTTTGTCATATTTTTTAGCCCTTTTCATCATTTTTTACCTCTAATTTTAACACATTTTTACCATTTAACACCTATTTTTGTCAGTTTTAAACTCTTTCCACCACTTTTTTCTTTCCCTTTTTTTGCAACTTATAAAACAATTCTTGCCACTTAAGCATAATTTTGCCTATGTTGACCTATTAACCCCTTTTTACCACTTCTGATGCTCATTTTTTCCCCTTTTTAACCACACTGTACCATTTGATGTGCCCACTTTTGCTCGTTTAACCAATTTCTGCCAATATCTGCCTATTTTTTTGTGTCTCAGTTAACCCTTTTTTTTGCCAGTTTATTTCAATTTTTCATCCCATTTCAGCAAATTTCCACCCATTTTTCCAAATTTAAAGCCATTCCAGCCAATTTAAACTTCTTTTTACCACTATTTATGCACATTTTTGCCACTTATGCCAATTTTTGCCTTTTTTTTTGCCAATTTTATTTAACTTTTGCCACTTCTAACCCATTTCTGCTTCTTTTAAAATCCAATTTCAGCACCTTTTCCACCATTTTTTGCCATTATTAACCCATTTTAGCAATTTTTAAACCATTTTAATCCTTTTTTTAACAAAAAAGTTTTACATTTTTAAGAAGGCTATTTACTACATGAATGATTAAAAAAGATATTTGTTTGTTTAATAAGAGTGGATATTATGTCACCTTTATTTCGGGGGTCGCGGGCTGAAAAGGTTGAGAACGGCTGCTTTAAATGGAGATCCAGTGCATGATTTGTCCAGTAATTGATTGCAGCTCTTCTTACAACATTCTGTTAATTCAGATAACTCACAGAATTGAGCACAGAATAAGCAAAACTTTCTCACATAGCAGGCTCTTGTCTCTGTGGGTTTTGTAGGAGCTGTGAGCGCAGTCTTAGGAGTCTAGATCAGGAGTCCCCACCCAAAAAGAAGAAGCTGCAGCCCACCTACACCTCTACCACCCACCTCCTAGCTGGCAAGAAATGTCCCTCCTCCTTGCAGACCAAATCCAATGACATGGAAACCACTGTCTTTTACATTCCAGGAGTAGATGTTAAGGTTGGTTTCTTCCTCATCCAAACTTTAATAGACATATTTCAAATGTGTGCTTTCATTATGCTTTAAATTCTGATTCATCTTTTTCCTCCCTTCAGTTGCACTACAACTCAAAAACACTGAAGACGGAGTCCCCAAATGCATCCCGTGGCTCCTCTCTCCCTCGCACTCTCTCCAAAGAGTCCAAGCTGTATGGTATGAAAGATAGCGGCCCTCCCAACTTTTCCAATGCTGTTCAAACCAAGACTAACTCGCTCCTCCCTCCCCCGCCCCCACCTATTCCATCAGGTACTGAATATTCCCTCATTTTAATTGCATGCCCTTGTGTCCTCTGTAATCATCGTTAAGTGCCTTGCATCTCTGATCTGATAATTTACATCCACACATGGACCTATTGGATCAAATGCATGTGACTTCAGTCTTCATTTTGAGGCATGAATCCAGATTCTGGATTCCAGAGGGAGCTTTTCATCAAATAGGCACATGCAGACTGATTCAGACATCAACCACGACTTAAAAAAGAGCCTAACAAATTCATTTTCAATTTTTGAATTATTGCTGACATAAAATCCAAGCTGCAAATGGTTTAAACTCCAATGTGTTTCTGCAGCCAAAGGCAAAGGCAGTGGTGGAGTAAAGACAGCCAAGCTGTATGCCTGGGTGGCCCTCCAGACACTACCTGAGGAAATGGTCATTAGCCCCTGTCTGCTTGACTTCCTGGAAAAGGCACTGGAGACCATTCCTATCACTCCAGTTGATAGGAATTATGCAGGTTTGCTTGTTTTATGAATGTCTTTGTGAGCGGACATCAGTAATGCCTTTTTGCTCCCAAGCAATTGAGGTAATCTCTCATGTTTGTGTTTTTTGTACCTCCATCAGCTGTGGCTTCCCAGGAGGAAGACATGGGTCAGTTTGACACTGTGGAGCAACTAGAGGAATCCACCACCTCCTTGGTTTCCTCTTCCACATCGGCCTACTCCTCATTCCCAGTTGATGTAGTTGTTTATGTCAGAGTCCAGGTACTGAAAACTAAAGTGTTATTCTTGCAGCTCACTTTATCTACAGCATTTAAATTGTAATGGATTTGAGCTTTTATGCCTCTTGTCTAGTCATCTGACTTCTCAAAGCATTGTATACACCAGCAGAGGATCCTATGTTAAGTGTCTAACCTTCAAACACAATATTCCAATATATAAAAGAAGTTAATTATTTTTTTTTGATATTAAAATAACTGATAATGTTGTATAATGTCAGTTATTTTAGTTTTTTCTTGCAGCTTGGAGGTTTCAAGAGATGTCATTTCTTGTCTGTGTAGGTTCTCATTAATCCAGGTCACGGTTATCCAAATTATTTGTCAAGAGAGATTCATGTTTTCTATTTGGAAGATTAATTTTGAAATTTTTAGCCACTGATTGTGTCACAGGAAACTATTTAATGATACAGTAATGGTAAATTAATTAAACATGTTGTGTTTTTGATTACTCATCTGAACTAAACACCAAAACAACTCAACCTTGTGCAAAAAACATGCTTTTTATCTATTTGTTTTTATTATTATTTCACACCCCTTGGGTGCACATGCTTTTTCTATAGAAAACTACTGCTGCATTAGTGGTGTGTAAATGTGTATGGATGTGTTTTTATGGGATTAGCTAATAGTGATGGCCAATTCTTCATAGCGTCTTCCGCCTTCAGGGTCTGAATATGGAATGATCAGGTAGGTGTGACCTGCAGGTGACATGGCGTTGAGTAGTCAGACAACTAGAAAAGCACTATACTAGTTGATCAGTCTTTATTTGCAGTGCTCCAATAGTAAATGAGATTATCGATCTCAAAGATGTTTTCCTGCTTAAATAAAAATAAATAAATAAAAATAAAATAAAAATAACCAAAGTTATCTTAAGACTGTATACAAGGAGAGCTGTCTAGATTGTACGCTTTGTTAAGTTAGACATTCATACTTTATGTTGTTGTCTTTAGCCCTCTCAGATCCGCTTCAGCTGCCTTCCAATGTCCAGGGTGGAGTGCATGCTCAAACTTCCCTCTTTAGACCTGGTCTTCTCTTCTAATCGTGGAGAACTAGAGACCCCAACTGGAGCCCATCCTACAGACGGATCTCATCCATCATCCTCCACTCCACCAGGACAACATATTCCCAAACTACCACCAAGTAAAGGTCAGCAGAGCATCACTAATCAAATAATATTCTTCTAACCTGATCAATAGGGATGAGTACCGAAATCTGGTACCAACATGGCACCAGTGTCAACACGTCTGATACCTACCAAACAGAATCAAAACAAAGCTTTCGATACAGCATTTTGATGCTGCTGCACTCCAATGCAACCCCCCACCAGTACGCATAAAAGGCACAAAATACCTTGGGCTTAATGTAATTCATAGAGGCCTACACTTGTATTATTGTACACTTGTACACTTTGGCTACCTTTGCTTCAAGAAGTCACAGCTGTTTCTTTATCTTTTAAAGATATTTCTCAGAATTATTTAGGTACCAAGACGGCCTTCATTCATGCACCGTATTTAATGCTTTAACTGATTCACATGAGTACACAACAACGTACTACTCTTATGGTGCAAAACTATTGTTTATGGTACCGATAATTTTAATTCTGTTTCAGAAAAAAAATCCCTCTTTTTGATTATCTGGATGGATGATTATTTGATTTTAAATATATATATAGATATATATATATATCTATATATATACTGGAGGATATAGAAGGCACTAATCTAAAATGTTTTTAGTGGTACCAACCCTCAAAGGTGAAGGAGCCTCGGATCACGCTGCCATCTTGTAAACACTTGCTGACTCACTACACCTTCTGAGCCATAACCACACATTACAGTTTTTGGATAAGAATTTATTTTAAGCCTTTCTCTGGTCAGCTTACTTCTTCATATCCTGAAATATCTGCTAAATATTTTTGTCGTACAGGCTATACATACGATACTTTGAAATGATCAAATTTTACTAGTTAATGCTAACTCTTGTGACTGCTTGATCTGACTTTTCCAACCCCCAACCCCCTCTCTGCCCCTTTTTTCAGCCTCACCATTGCTGGGGAGTCCACTGGGAAGGAGCCGACACAGCAGTAGCCAGTCAGACCTATCTGGGCCCCCCAGTAACTCATCAGGCCTCAGTTTTACTGCCTGCATGTCTGACTTCTCCCTCTACGTTTTCCACCCCTACGGCGCAGGAAAGCAGAAATCCGCAGTAACAGGCTTGCCTCCTGGTCCAGGGCCCTTAGGTATGGAAGGGTTCTCATGGTATTCCAGTGTGCTTATGGCACTGGGCTTAAGTGTCTCATTGAAATGAATAGTTTCTTAATGCTTATAATAACTTCTTTAGCTTTGAAGACATTAAACTAACCAGAACACGAATACATTTTAAGGACTACTTGCGTCATTTGCTGTAAAATATAACAAAGATATTAATTATTATTGCTCTTGTTCCTTAAGGTACTGTTGATGAAGAGCCTTCCTCAGTAACAGGGAGAAAAGACTCTCTGAGTATTAACCTGGAGTTTGTTAAAGTCAGCTTATCAAGGATGAGGCGAAGTGGGGGCCCTACCTTCATTGAAAGCTTCATTCCTCCAAAAGGTGGCAAGATGGACACCACCCTTATCAACATCTCAGGTACGTTTTCAGCCCCAGGAGAACACATTAATGCTACAGATTACACTGTGATTTTAAAAGTTGTTCTTCAGGAAATTTTTTTTTCCCCTGCTTGTATGTTGCTACAGTTTTGTACATCAGGGTAGTCCTTGTGTGTTTGTGTGTGAAATGTTCAAACACTGCATCACACACTGTGAGTCATGAAGGGATAAATGCAATTTTTTTTAGGCTCACTCCTATTTCTTTTATCTCTACCCCTTGATTTTGAGTGGAACCTTGCCCCTTGAAACAGTTACAAAGGGTTGCAGTGAAATCTTCCCCTGCAAAATGGTGCATCTCTCTAAGCTCCTGATATGTCATCAGTAGTTGTCGGCATTTCATACACAGACTCAGTGACAAAAGTAGCCATTTCTACCACAAATGATAGTTTTAAAAAGGGATGTTCTGATACTATTTTTTCCTTCCCGATACGATCCCGATACCAAGGTGTTGGGTATCGGCCGATACCATGTACTGATCCAATACCAGTGTGAACTTTCTGGACTGTGCAGACTAGCAAATTATTTTAGACCTATATTTGACTCAACAAATAGAATCGTAACATACAGCATCTCTGTGACCCTACTGTTGTTTTTCTGCTGATTTTTTAGATAACTGTTAAATATTAAAATAATAATGTAGGGGCTGCATCACAGGCTCTCTTTATATTATGCTCTATCTGGGAAGCATGACATGATTATAGAACAGCCTGCAACTGGCTGATAGACCCTCACAATGAATGCACAATATGGCGGTTAGCATTCGAGCTAGCAGTAATAATTGTTCGTAGTTCGATTAAAATAGATTAAAAAGACATTCAATGTTGCATTTATTGGTGTGGATCTAAACATTAAAGTCTCCAAAAGTCACACGAGTTCCAGGCTCGCTGACAATGCTGCCAGAAGGGATTTAAAGGCATCAATGGCGTCAATGGGATGCCACAATGGCTAGCTTCAAGAGGAAAAATGAGTAAGGGGCCACGATTTATGGTTCAAAAGTTATTTATCTTATGATAAACTGTGTCACTTCTTGTTGTGTATGACAAAGACAAAAACTGTCACGCAGCCACCATTCTTTGCTCCTGCAGTGAGTCCTTTGGTTCTTCTTCGCTGCTCTAAAATGGTAGCCCATGCATAACGTGCTTTGCGGCAGCGAAGAAGAATTGATTTCTGGTTTATAGTGCTAACAGTTAGCATAGATAAATGAAGCAAAATATAAAGCTAAACCAAACGGTATCGGATCGGGGCATAAACTCGTGTACTCACCGATACCAATACCTGCATTTTAAGCAGTACTGGACATATTTCCAATACTGGTATCAGAATCTGAACAACGCTACTTTTAAGTTATTCTTCAAGAAAGGATCAGAAGGACTGTAAAACACTGGAACAACATGAAGTTATGATTTTAGATTGCCATCATCATTTTCAAATTGTGTTGATGATTTGCAAGGCTTTCTTGATGATTTCCTATGCCACTTAGTTTGGAGTGTGCCTCTGGAAAACTCTGTTTGGAGGGTCATGTACCCTTGCATGCCACCCAACCCCTCCATTCCAACAAGACCTTTTAACTTCTACTAGCCTATGGCAGGATAATAATGAGAATATTGAATCCCAGAAAGGCAAAATAATCTGTTGTTTACATACTCTTCCTGTGTGAACTTGAAGTTTTCCTTTGATCTCATGTTCTCGAGGCTCTAGCTGCTCAGGGCTCTACTGCACTCTAGAAATTCTTTCAGTGGGTTAGGGAACATGTTGCCTGTCGGCGCAAACCGATGCGCACCTGGAGCACAGAGTATGTAGAGTATGTGGAATTTGGGGGTTAGACTTAGTGACATGATGGATGAGAAATTCACTTTCCCAGCCTTGTAGATATGATTTTAGAAACACTTGTTAATGATAGAACCTTTTTGAAGTTGTCTCTCTCATATGATCACTGTAATCTTCTCCTCTTAGCTGTATGTGACATTGGCTCCGCCTCTTTCAAGTATGACATGAGGCGACTAAGTGAGATCCTTGCCTTTCCAAGAGCCTGGTACCGTCGAAGTATTGCCAGACGCCTCTTCTTGGGAGACCAGACAATCAACCTGCCAGGTTACTTTTTTAACTGATTACTGGTTTCCATTTTTGTTCGGATTAAGGATGTGTTTTGTGTTCACCACCCAGCTGTTTAGTCACAAATATCTACCATTATGGATATATTTGATGTTAAGACTTAGATTTACATTTGTTTTTCTTTTTGCTGCTCTTTGTTGTCAAACTCACATCTCAATCTTTACCAGCCTCTGGTCCTGCCACCCCTGACTCAGCCGAAAACATCACCCAACATCTGTCCCCTGAGTCTAGCCGGAAAGCTTACTGGAGGACCTGGGATGGCAGCACGGGGACACAACACATGCCTCAATCCCCCAATGTCTTTTCGGAGCACTCCACCGGAAACAACATGTCTCCAGGTGGCTTGGGCCACCTCAAGTCCCCTGCACCTGGACGCACCAGGAGTGTATCAGATTCCTCTGCACCTCGGAGAGGTATTCAGAAAAAAGGCTGTTGTTTTTACAGTTGCATCCCTCAACAGAAATGCTCTCTTTATTACTAAAATATGCTATTTAAATGTAAATCCCTTCTGCTGAAAGTCAGGGGAAATGGTAATATTTGGACAGATGTGGCTCAGTTGTAGAGTTGGATATCTCTTAACCATAAGAAAGGGGCTTGAAAAGTTGGGAATGTTGAAATCGCTGGTATAAATACTATTAGTTAATGTCAGTGGAAACGTCTTATAGCAGCCTTTTCCATCAGAGTGTAAATATTTAAATGGAAAAGTATTTCTGTGGTTATATCAGTCAAACAAAACAGTCATTTGAGTTTGAAAATACCATATAATGATGCCACTATATGCTTATCCTGTGATTTGACAGTCCCTGACATATCTTTTTAACATTCTTGTCTAGATTCTGTCACAAAAACCTCCACTCCTTCCTTCAGTAAAAATGGTAAGGCCGCAGGCCAGCAGGGTTCACCGTGGGAGACTCTGGTGGTGTTTGCCATCAACTTAAAACAACTCACTGTCCAGATGAATATGAGTAACGTCATGGGAAACAACACGTAAGTTTACCTGTGTGTGCTAACTGTTTATGTAGATACAAGCCACTGACTTTAAGCTGTTGGTTTCATAAAGAAACAGCTAAAAAAAACATGTTTTTGAAAAGAAGCCATGGACCAAGTGAAGGTGAATTGTATTTTAAAGCTAAGACCATTGAGGACTAGACATTTCAGCATCATTTGCTTTAAATTGTGATACCATCAAACAAATGTCTCTCAGGTACCATAGTGCTTCAGTTAGCATTTTTCTTCCTATCACCTATTCGTTTATCAGCTGAGTCTTTTTTTGCACACTGTAATTTTTTTATTTTTTATTTATTTATTTATTTATTTGCTCAATAGGGTATGTTGTAGTCACGACCTTCCCTTTTACAGTGATGGAAGAAATGCAAGAAATTCCTACTGAACTAGTTATGAATAGAGCATTCTCACAATTAGGGCAGCACTCTTTTGATGAGCTCTTTCATCGTAGAAGAAACATCATGTTTAAGTCCTTGTAAAGTGAAATCCAAACACACTAGATATGTTGAAATAAGGCTGCTGTAAACATGTGAAAACACTGAGATCTAAGTGTGACTGAATTTTTGATTTAGTCCATTCAAAAGTTGCTGATCTCTTTCCTGGCTTGGTTTTATTTGAGGCTGCTCGGCTCTCAGCAGCATATATTTCACCAGCCTCTTCCTCACTAAGTCAGGGTGCTCTGTCGCTTTCAGTGTGTTTTAAATTATCCTGCTAAGATGATAAAATACTGCCTAATGCTCATGAAAACTTGGTGTGTAAAGAGTTGATGTGTTGGACTTTTCTATATGATTGATTTCCTCTGGCAACCAGTCATTTTTTTCCAAATAAAATTAACTTATTCATAGAGAGCACTTTATAGCAGGACCACTCACAGTTGTGTTTACCTCTGTAGCTGGACGACTAGCGGGCTAAAGAGTCAAGGCCGACTGTCTGTAGGCAGCAACCGGGACCGAGAGATCAGCATGTCCGTCGGCCTTGGCCGCTCCAAGCTGGACTCCAAGGGCGGGGTGGTGGGTGGCAATATAGACGTGAACACCCTGGAGATGGTTTGTAAGTAAACAAAGTCAACTATCAGACATAATGATGTCCAGCAATTTGTTGGCAATTCTGTTTTTGGCAAAGTGTAAATTGTGAGCCAGAGTTCAGTAGGGAGTTTTAAAACAATAGTGGGAGCTGTGCAGTGGAAAATAAAGACTTTGAAATAGCCTCACACTTAAGTATTTTAGCAGTTTTGATAAAAACATGTTTTATAATGCCTGAAGAGATGCATCAATCAGCCAGTTCTGTTTCACTTTAAGGTAAGGCCAGCCAATTATAATTTTGGCTAGTTCTGATGCATGTATTGGAGTGAGGATGGGAAATGTTCGTGTACATCCTCCAGTATTGGCCAATGCTTTTGACTGCTGATTAAGAACTCTTTACATCCACTCTGCAAACATATTAGCCTGTGTGTATCTTGCTTTTCTGGTAGGCTTTGTGTCATTGTGCATAAAGCATTAAACTTGAGTCCGATTGGATGTCTGTTAGGTGCAGTCAAGTGATGCAGAAGGGGACGAGAATGAAGGAGACAGACACTAAAATGTCCATCTTCATACATTCATGCAATTTCTTGAACTCACAATTGTTTTTTTATTCAGTTGGATGGCCATCTCCTTAATAAGTTGCCACTTAAATACAGTTAATTGCTTTTACAGTAACAAGATGATCTATAAACTGTCATCTTTTGACTTTACTTGGGATAAAGTGCTTAAAACATAAAAACTCAATGATAAAAATAAGAAATGCTGACCTTTACTTTTTTATTTGCTAGCACACATCTCTGAGCACCCCAACCAACAACCTAGCCATAAGATCCAGATCACAATGGGTTCTACAGAGGCCCGTGTGGACTACATGGGCTCCAGCATTCTTATGGGAGTTTTCAGCAATGCTGATCTGCAGTTACAGGACGAATGGAAGGTCAACCTGTGCACCGTTGACACTAGTCTGTCAGAGAAAAGGTGTGATATGCCTTTTATTTGCCTTTTATTCATGTTCTCTACTGTCTGAACCAAGTAAAACCTTAATGTCCTTTTCCTTACTCCATGCTTTCTCCTTTTATGCTCCTAGTGTGATCTTTGTCCATGGAGACTTGCAGTGGGACATATTCCAGGTGATAATTTCCCGCTCCACAACACCAGACCTTATTAAGATCGGCATGAAATTGCAGGAGTTTTTCACTCAGCAGTTCGACACCAGCAAGCGAGCCCTCTCCACTTGGGGCCCTGGCCCATACCTACCCCCCAAAACCCCAGTTATCAACACTGAAAAAGGAGCTGCAGAGCTTTGTAAGCACCATTTTTAACTGTCATACTGAAATAATTAGTACAGACTGGCATATTAAGATTTGCACAGAATTAACTATCAAATCATCCATGTTATCTGTTGTATTCATGCACTTAAATACATTTACAAAGATTTAAGGATATGTAATGGTCAAAACAACTAATTACATCAAAACCTATTATCTCCATTCTACATGATTTTTTTCCTCACTCCGGCTGCGTCTGACCTCTTTGTTGTAGATATGGATGCAGCCCATCATCGCCATTGGCCTGGGGTGCTGAAGGTGATTGCTGGCTGCCACATTTCCCTCTTTCAGATGCCTCTGCCAGAGGACGCTGTGCAACTGGGTGGTTCAATGAGCCTCCATGGCAACCACATGACCCTGGCCTGCTTCCACGGGCCTAACTTTCGCTCAAAGTCATGGGCTCTGTTCCACCTTGAAGAGCCCAACATTGCCTTCTGGACAGAGGCGCAGAAGATCTGGGAGGATGGTGAGACACAGTGCCATTAATATCATTGAAAAATATCATGAAAAATATAACAATTACTAATATCTTTTTTTTATTTGGTAGAAAAATTAGTGATCATATTTATAGACTGCGCTTGATCACCATAATTCCTCTTTGATTAATGTTATTTCTTTCTCATCTAGGCTCCAAAGACGATTCTACCTACATTGTTCAAACACTGGATTTCCATCTTGGTCACAACACTATGGTTACAAAACCTTGTGGTGCCCTTGAAAGCCCAATGGCCACTATAACCAAAATAACCCGTCGGCGTCATGAAAACCCTCCACATGGTGTCGCCACGGTGAAAGAATGGTTTAATTATGTCACTGCCATGAGGAATGAAGGTAACCAGTTTTGCTTAATACCTTTAATTTTGTTTCATTAACATTTATAGTCAATGAAACCAAATTAAAATACTAAATATGGTAAAGCTGTCAAATTGCTCATTAATGCAAATATCTAATAAGCCAAGCACATAGCAGAAACAACATTTGTATGTAACATGGATAAATACTTTACTTCAGCCTAAAAAGTAAAAATCTAATTATTGCAAGAACATTAGCAAAATGTTCCGTTGATGAAACCTAAAAGAAGATGGCACCTTTTACCAAGAGGGCAGAAAGCTCCTGGTTGAGGGCCAAGGCTTTTGTTGAGTCTTAAACAATGGTCATTTTAACCCAGCCAAGGGCTGGCCTCGGAACTGCTGTCTGTAACCCTGGGCTAGAGGAAACCTACCAGGAGTCTGGTGTTGAAGCAGCCTAGTAACTGAGCTACCCTTGGGAAAAGCAGCCGACAGCTTGGCTCATGGCCTCAGTGTCCTGCCCGCCGATACAATAAGGGCCGCAATGGTCAGCTCTTTAGCTGGCATGTGACCCAACCCGTACTTGGCTGCATCCTGAATGGCTGCAAGAACTCGGCCATCTTATGTAGCATGCAAGTGCTTTTGAATCCCTCTGTCTTCTTCAGGTACTCCTGAGAGGGAGGCACAGTGAAGGTTTTTGGGGCTGTGCTGCATCTTATCAAAGCACTGGCTACTGGTAGCTTCACTGTGGTAAGGTCCAGCTGCAGGCATGCAAGGGCCATTTGAAAGATGGCCCCCACAGATTCATCCTCGGAGCCCTGCCCAGAGCTGTGGGTCGAGGAGTGGCAGCCAGCAAGAGACGCCTGAGAAGGGATGTCATGGGAGAATAAATCCCCCCCTAACTCTGTGGCAGATGCTGCAATGGAGAGGATATACTCCTCTGGAATCATATGGGCCTCTGAGGTAGTGGGCGAAACCACACAAGTCTTGCTTTTCTTGGCCTGGAGGGATGAAAAAGCAGCCTTCATCTGCTGAAGCTCTGCAGATATGTGGTCCACCTTGGAAACAAGTTTGGACTCTTTGGCCTTCTTCCTCGCAGAGGAGCCGCCGGATTCTGCAGCCCAATGTTTTGACCAAGCAAGTTGGATTGGGGTCCTTAGAGCTGGAGTGAACCGTGGAGGAGATAACAGCTCAGATGAAGCTACACCACCCAGGAGTTGCTCCACCTCAATACTCAGTACTCTCAATTCTGAAGCGACCAACCATAGTTATGGTGATCCGATGGTAAGCTGAAAGGCTGTCGCAGCCCTTGGGTCTGACCACGGAGGTCACAGGGCTACTAGCAACTAGCTCAAGATTTGCTATTATGAAGTTCAACACCTGCGAGTCAGAAGATGTAAAGGAACTGATCCCCTGATGACACGGGACTGTCCTTGTGGTCATTCTTCCACAAGGATACTTAGCTTGGATCATTACTGTTCCCTTCATGTAGAGGTTTACCGTGGTTTGTTCCCCTTCTGGTTTTATCTGAAGTGTCGACTGCACTGAAACCCTCTATTTTTTTACAGAGGGGTGGTAGTGCTTTCTTAGTGCACTGTACCACGCCTAAGGATTGTCAGTTAGGAAGATAAAGCTGGACTTTTTTTCATTTTTCAGACAGGCCATTAATAATCCTCTCTGTACTTTCTACTACTCCTTCCTTTGTCCAGGGAAATAGTAGAGGAGATGCTGTGTTCTTCTTCCACTGTTTGTCTCTCCCTCTTTTTCTCTTATTTTTGTCTTGTTTTGTTTTTTTCCAGAGTTGAACCTGCTCAGGAATGTTGAAGCAAACAACCAGGAGAGTGGAGCTGCTGCTAAAAGCTCCAGTCTGCTTAGCAGCTTCCGGAGCTCCTCAAGTTACAACCACGAAACAGAGACAATCTTTGCTCTTCCAAGAATGCAGCTGGATTTCAAGTCCATCCATGTACAAGATCCTGAGGAACCATCTCTTACAGGTGGGACCTAATGCAAGATAATAATGCAACAAAAGGCACATAAGAAATTAAAGTATATAGAAGCCATTACTGTTAATCAAGGTGTTTCTATTTCTGTTTTTAAGATCAGACTTGTAACTCTTTTCGGAATTCTTAGTTAATAGTAAATCTTTTCCATTGACTATCTCAGCGCAATCTCATCAAATCTCAAATTCATACTCTCTGAAGACCATAATGTCTTTGTGGCTGAAAAAAAAATACCAGGCTAGGTCCAACATGTTGAACTACATCTTAACTCTCAACTGTTCTTCTTGATTTGCGTTGTTGTAAGAGCAGATAAGTTGTTTTGTCAATCTGTAAGAGTATGCTTGCCTTGAGAATCATTGTTTTTAAGTAATTGGAATTGATTTATGTGTTCCAGACTCCAACAGCAAGCCCAAAGTGGAGTGCAGTGTGGTGACAGAATTCACAGATCACATCTGTGTCACCATGGACGCAGAGCTCATCATGTTTCTTCACGACCTGGTGTCTGCATACCTGAAGGAAAAGGAAAAAGGTTTTTATCCTTCTCACCTTAATCATGCTTTCTCTTAACAGTTAAGGCAGTGATGAAAGAAAAATATGTCTGATTTTTTTTGCCTTTAAAATGTTACGGGAATGATGTATACCAACAGGGTATCCGCGGGGTCTTAAAAAGTTTTAAAACGTCTAAAATCCAATCATTTGAATTTAAGGCCTTAAAATGTCTAAAATTCTCTTAGAATTTCATAAAATGTCTTAAGTGCGATTTTTAAAGGTCTTAGAAATGTATTATTAATCCATTATTGTAACGGAATTGCGGAATTGGCCAATAAAGTGGAAATCGCGAAAATTGAATGACGTTGACTGAAATGCTGTGTTTTTTTTAGAAAGAGGAACGTATTTCTGAGGAATATGGACCGGTGGGGAACACTAAAGCGGGGCACAACTTGTCCCTCACTCACCCCGCCCCCTCCTAAACAATAACAGCATGTCAAAGCAGCTGCACGAAACACTGGCAAACATCACGTAATCCCATACGGGCCAGTACCGTGGGACTTAATGTTGCATGATGTGCATAAAACCTCTGCCGCTGCAAAAAATTGATTTATTAGACTGGTATTTTGACACATTTCAAGTTAAAAAAATATTGCAATTTCTGCGATTTTTAAATTGCAGAAGGCCATATTGTGATTTAATCTAATTTGCAATTAGTTTCCCAGCCCTACTTTTACCTACAACCAGACACTATTAAGTACTTTATAAGTTTGTTTAATCCTCAACAATTCCAGTAGGACACATTAATTAAGTATGCTTTACACCAAGGGGTCACCCAGGCTTGCTTTTTTTTTTCTTTCTTTTCATGTCTGATTCATGTTTGATGTTGCTGAGGAAGGTTTTGTCATATGAGCAAGAGAATATGAGAGCACTGCAGCATGGGAAACAGCATCATTGCTTTCTTCCTCCCGTCTGTCCTCAGCCCTTTTTGCTCCACGGATGTTCATGGCTCGCCCAGGCCAGAAAAGCCCTACGGCCCTGCATGACGAAAGCTCTTCAGACAAGGACAAGGATGACGGCATCAACTACACCACAGTGGACTGGAGGGAGTTCATGTGCAACACCTGGCACTTAGAGCCAACTCTCAGGTCAGCTTCACCTCACTGCACCTAAAGCATTCATAGAGTTTATAGACATAGACCCTGTCCTGTAGTAAAAATGCTCATTCAAACAAATAGAGGAGGAAAAAGAAGAGCATTTATGACACTGTGTCAGCCTTCTTAACCTTATTCTAAGACAGGGGTCCTTAATCACAGCAGGGGCTGGATTCTAAACTTGGGTCTAACCTGAGGGCCTAACAGGTTTGATATTTAACCATAAAATGTCAACCTTATTTTCACCAGAAATGAATTAGGGGGTAAAAAACTTAACACTGACGGTAAATGATTTTGCCATTAAAAGGTGAACAGGTGAACATAAGTTAAAAACTCAAAATCTAAGATAAAAAGTCAAACGTATAAGTTTAAAGGTAAAAACATGACATTTAAATCTAAAACAATGTTTTTAAAGGGCAAAATATGAGATAGAATACTGAAACCTTGAATTTTAAAAGTCAAAAAGTGAGATAAAATTCAAAATCATGATTTTGAAAGGTCAAAAAACTGAGATAAAATTCAAAATCATGATTTTAAAAGGTCAAAAAACTGAGATAAAATTAAACATCATGAGTTTTAAATAAAAAAAATGAAACAAAAGTCAAAGAAAGGAGTTGTAAAAGGTCAAAACATGACTTTAAAGGTCAAAGTAGAATTTATAATTATAAATCTAAAAGGTAAAAATATGAGATAAGTCAAAACCATAACTTTTAGTCACAACTGCAAAATGCAAAATTAAAAATATAGAAAAAACACAAATTTCTCCCACGTTCCTGACTTTTTATCCAATTGTTTTTACTTCTTACTTTTTCAAACTGTTATGACTCGACAAAGATATTATAAATCATCAAGAATAAGTTCACATTTTTATACTGGAGGAAATCTGCAGACCTCATACTGGTGGGCCAGTTATAAAAAAATTAGCAGATGATCTGGTGGGCCAGGTATAACTGCACCACGGGCTGGATTTGGCCCCCGGGCCTTGAGTTTGACACACCTGTTCTAAGACAAAGACAACCATGCTCTTCATTTTATGATTGAAGTGGAATGGCATGAATGCAGAGCTTAGCAGAAAAACAAGTCTTTTAGACATTAAGCAGCAACACATTCATTATATCACTCTTTAAAGTTGTAATGATTTTAAGTAAAATCTATCTTTGTGGACATCTGAACAAGTTTATGAAGGAAAATTGTGTCTGTAATTTTCATTAATACCCTCTGTGTCTTATTTTAAACATCCAATAATTGGCATACAGTGCCAGTAATGCCTTTTGCTCAAACACAACTGTATTTACTCTTTTTTAGACTTATCTCTTGGACTGGACGAAAGATTGACCCAGTTGGCGTGGACTACATTTTGCAAAAACTTGGCTTCCACCATGCCAGGACAACAATTCCCAAGTGGCTGCAGAGGGGCGTGATGGACCCACTGGACAAGGTTTTGTCAGTGCTGATCAAGAAGCTCGGCACAGCCCTGCAGGATGAGAAGGACAAGAAAGGCCGAGACAAAGAAGAACACTGAAAAACACAAACCATTGTGTGTTCAAGCTGTGCAAACGTTCTTTATAGTCACAACACTGGAAACTGTATTACAATAGCTGGTAAAAAACTGTACATCATAATTGTCATATGTACTTTTTTTCTCGCTACACAGTGTGAAATTCAGCATAGTTGTTTACTGTGGTCTCAGCCACTAGCGGCTTTGACTAAAGCATTTTGCACCAATGTCATTTTCTGTATATTTTGAACAAATTAGGATGTTTTTCTTTTTTATTTAACTGCTTTAATAGTGAAACCCTGCCTCTTTTACCTGTTGTAAATGACCTTACTGAAGTAGTTTGAAAGTTTATTTTGAGGCTTAGAAATATTTCATAAGAAATGATTTCTTAAACTATTGCCTTTCTTTGTTTCCCATGGAACACATGCTAGATATGCTTGTGTAGTTCTAAGATATTTAAGGGTTGTTCAGTGACAGAGTTCTTTTTTTTATTGTGAATGAAAACATTGGGAGATTACAGCCCATCAACCTCTTTGTCATGAGAATGACATAATCTTGTAATTAAAATTTTACCAAAGGTTTATGGGTTATGTGACATTTAAAGTCTACATGTATTAATTAGCTTGGTGTGTCAAGCTTCAGTCCTTTTTTAATCCAAACAGTCGAACCAGTGTATATAATTGAGTTTCATAAATTTGCTGATTTCCTAACTTAATAAAAACTTTGCCAATTATTTATAGATGTAGCTGTGATGTTTTATTTTGAAGTGTTAAATCTTGTGCTTATTGTTTACTAATCGATTAATTTTATAGCCTCAAGATCAGCCTTTGAAAAAGGATGTCTTTTTTGTAGTGCTGTTACTTTAATTGAAAAATTAATCAAGTTAATCACATTACTATGCTATGATTAATTATGATTAATCACAGCATTTATAAAAATGGTTTAAGTATGTTTTGATGTTTTTAGATTTTTAAAGGTTATTTTCAAGTGCTTTATTTTTATTCTTTTAATTCTATGTACAGCACATTAAAGTGCTGATCTGAGTCCTTATCGATACTATTATCGATACTTTCTATAGTTTGGTGGAAAGACAAAATAAGGGCAAATATTTAAACTACAAGTGGTCTTAGCTGAGTAGTATGTGAGTTAAAAAGCTGTGATTCAGTCTGTCACATCTATTGTATATCCCACAAATACAAATATTCACACTGTATTTATTGAAGCTTCTCATCGAAGACTACATTTTCCCATTTTTATGTGACATTTGAACATATCATAACATATAGAATACAGTGGTCTAATTTACTGAGGTTACCTGAACGCATCATATTTTCCAATTTTGCCAATTCCACCGCGGATTTCTAGACTGGGTTAATATTGTTAACAAACAGGACTGTCTCAAAGTTTCAGAGCACTTTTCAGCATTTAAGAGAGTGGTATGACCATGGCTTGATCCCATGTTGTTGTTAGCGTCTTTGCTAACATTAGCAAACATGTACTTTGCCTGAAGGTGGAACTGAGGACTGGTAGATAGTTCATCACTGCAGCATGTACCCACAATTTTGGTTTCATCTTAACTAACATTCCCCAGCTTTTTAAAAAGAAAATTGCCATTAAGAAGACCTCATATTTTGACTGTAAAAAATCATGATTTTGAATTTTATCTCATTCTTTTATACTTTTAAAATTCAAGGTTTCAGTATTCTATCTCATATTTTGCCTTTTAAAAACATTGTTTTAAATTTAAATGTCATGTTTTCACCTTTTAAACTCATAAGTTTGACTTTTATCTCAGATTTTGAGTTTTTGACTTATCATGTTCACCTCTTAATTGCAACATCATTAACCATCAGTGCCGTGTTTTTTACACCCATAATTCATTTCTGGTGAAAATAAGGTTGGCATTTTATGGTTAAATTTTGACCCTGTTAGGCCCTCAGGTTAGACTCAAGTTCAGAATCCGGCCCCTGCTGTGATTGAGTTTGACACCCCTGCTTTGAGGCAATCACTGCCATCTGTAACTCTCAGTGAGCTTTCTGCAGATGAAGGTCATGGCAGCTGATACAATGCAAAATGACAACAGGACTTGAACATTTTGTCCTTTTCATAGACTAATCCCTCTGATACACATAGATTTTTATGTCTCTGCTGGTCACATTGACCTCCAGACTGGCAGATATTTTGTCATTGAAAGTTTTGTATGTTTGGGGACAGTGTTATCAGCTAACCAACATGAATAGACTGGATACTCAGGCATGCGTGACTTTGTCTAACCTATCCCCTTCCTAGCCTTCTTACAACTTGAAGCACTTTACACTACACCATGTTTATACATTTTAAACAACATTTACTGACAGATAGCAGAGGCTGCTATAATCTTAAAATGCTTTTCATTGCTGTTCTCGCTCCACAGAGGTTAATCTCACACACAGGAGAAAGGCCGTAACACTTTCATTCACAATGTCATACTGATGGTCACTACAGGATAAAACCCCCAACCTACAGGTTGATAGAGAACTATGCTACCAGTAAGCCAAAATGTTCCCAGTTTGAGACAATGGCTTTGTTATTTAATCAAAGCAAGATATTTCACTGTACTGTTGAAGTGTTACCTTGGGTTTCTCATAGTCTTTCACTGAGTTTCCAGGATCTTCCAAACATCTCGACAAAACAAATCTTTATCCAGTCAACCAAGGATAAGAGTCCCTGAGATCCTCTATGTGAGCTGGGCCAGCTATCCTACGAAACTGACCTCCTCCTTTACCTCAGCATATAAGGACAGCTCACACAGCTCACACAGCTCACACAGCACTTGATGTTTGTCTGATTCGAGCTACTGGGATATTTTGTCACTTGTTTTCTAAAATGTTTACAAAAATATTTTATTATTTAAACGAACCCTTTCTTCTTGTGCTTCTCTGCATTGTGATTCCAAGTTTGTCTACTGATGAAGCCAGACATTTTAACTGTAAGTAATTCTTGATTTATGCTTTTTCAGCTAGAAATACAGATGTTCAGTATTCCATGGCTTGAATGAATTACAATTTTTATACATACTAGTACAATTGCATTCACAGTACATGCATGTTATTCACAGCTAATGCTTCAGTTTTCATCCTGATACTGTTTTGCTGTGAGGAAAGGAGATTTACTTAGAACTGTGACAATTTGATTTTGAAATGAAAATAATCACATTCAGGAGAAGACTCTGGCTCCTCTATATTGTAACTTGTGCCTCAACAACAGGAAGTACATAATAAACTTTAAAGTCTAGCATTGCATGTCAGTTTTGATTCATCTTTGTCAGAATCAGATTTATTGGCCAAGTATGCTTACACAACATGGAATTTGACCCTCAATGTACAGGAAATAAACATTAAAAACAAAATAACTGAATAAAGTATTTAAAAAAAAAAAAAAAGATTCGATATATACAAGCTCCTGACAGGTATTTTTCTAGTTTGTGTGCATCAATAGTTTGGTTGCAAGATGTGCAAAGGGTGCAAAAATGCTGAATATACAAAATTTAAAGTATATAATATGCAAGGATGTGGGCATAAGTACATGAGGTAGATAAGATCATTTAAGATAGTTTACAGATTTCTTACAATGTTTGAGTTACTGTAAATCAGGGGTGTCAAACTCAAGGCCTGGAGGCAAAATCCAGCCGTGGAACAGTTAAATCCGGCCCGTAAGATGATCTCATATTTCTGTTCTAACTGGCCCATCAGTATGAGGTCTGCAGATTTACTCAAGTATAAAAATGTAAACTTATCCTTGATGATTTAAGACATCCTTGTTAAGTCATAAAATCTGAAAAAGCAAGGAGTAAAAATATTTAGATAAGAAGTCAGGAATGTGGGAAAAGAATTTGTGTTTTAATTTCACATTTTCAATTTTGCATCTCACAATTAGGACTCAAACTTAGGATTTTGACTTTTTATTTCGTACTTTGAGCATTTCAACTCATAATTTTGACTTCTTATATATTTTGAGCTTTAAGATTCGTAATTCATATTTTGACCTTTTTGACCAATTACTTTGTATTTTATCTCATATTTTCAACTCCAAACTTTGACTTCATAATCCCATAGTTTGACCTTTTACACTCACAACTTAAAATGTTGAAGCATATTTTCATTTTTAATTTCATGATGACAAATTTTATTTTTTGGCAAAGACGCTAACAACAACACGAGCCATGGTACCGCTCTCTTCAGCAGCTTCAGGACAGTTTTCTTCTTCAGCTGCTCAGATAAATGCTGGAAAGTGCTCCGAAACTTTGAGACAGTCCTGTTTGTTAACAATATTAATCCAGTCTAGAAATCCGCGGTGGAATTGGCAAAATTGAAATTGACTAGCAAACTTTACGAGCTGAAGAGGAAAATATGACGCGTTCAGGTAACCTCAGTAAATTAGATGATTGTATTCTATGTTATGATGTGTTCAAATGTCACATTAAAATGGTAAATGTTGTTTTTGATGAGAAACTTCAATAAATACAGTTGTGAATGGAGGTGTCAAAAGTATTCACACTCGTTACTCAGGTAGAAGTATAGATACTAGGGTTAAAAAGACTTCTGTTTCATGTGACTGCCTTCTTTGGCTGTAGTCGACACTACAGATGTTTGTTAGCCCTGAAGAAGACCAGTTTGGTCGAAACATGTTGGTAATGAGCCTATTTTTAAATGTAAGGAGTAGAAAGTACAGATAATTGCATGAAAATGTAAGGAGTAGAAGTAAAAATTCGGCTGAAAAATAATTACTCCAGTTAAGTATAGATACCCAAAATTTCTACTTAAGTAAGGTAACGAAGTATTTGTACTTTGTTACTTGACACCTCTGGATGTGAATGTGTTTGTATTTGAGGGATATACAATAAATGTGACAGACTGAATCACAGCTTTTTAACTCAAGCACTACTCAGCTAAGACCACTTGTAGTTTTAAATTATTTTGTCTTTCCACTCAAGTATAGAAAGTAATGATAGTGGTATCAATAAGGACTCAGATCAGCACTTTAATGTGCTGTGCATAGAATTAAAAGAATAAAAATAAAACATTTGACAATAACATCCTTTAAAAATCTAAAAACATAAAAATTTACTTAAACTAAAAAAAAACCTTGTGATTAATCATGATTCATCGAAGCGTAGTGATGTGATTAACTTGATTAATTTTTTAAATCAAGTAAAGCACTATTAAATACATATATTTCATGCTATATTACCAAAAAACAAGATGAGATTTCATCTAAGGTGTCAGAAATGAATGATAACAGTTGGCTTGATCACTGT
Organism: Cheilinus undulatus; assembly: GCF_018320785.1. Taxonomy (NCBI): domain Eukaryota; kingdom Metazoa; phylum Chordata; class Actinopteri; order Labriformes; family Labridae; genus Cheilinus; species Cheilinus undulatus. The sequence continues at coordinate 36,916,140 of NC_054882.1, forward strand.
CAATGCACTGCAGTGCATTTTAAAAATCATTTCCTCATTTTATCACATTTTTCTAGCTTTTAGTTTTGTTTCTTTAAATTCATTTTTACTGTTACCTCCAGTGAATATGAAGTCAATCAAAGAGGGAATAGTAAATCTGTCTTTAAAATAATTCTCTATCAAATTATCAGGTCCCAAACATTGTGAACTTTCATTGTTTATGTAATATGGATGGCACTAGAGATAGATTGAGATTGTAAAAATGGTAAACCTGATTTGTATGATTTATGTCGTGGTTTTGTATGTAATTTTCAGACACCACTGCTGGAGAGCTACTTTTCTCTTCATACCAAGAAAGCCTTCAAATTGTTGATGCAGCCTTGGCCCCTTCTGGACTACGGTAAAAATGACTGATGAGTTGACAAATGACAAATTTCTTCCTTAAAATCAGTTCTGTATGTCTAGTAGAATACAAGGAATAATTAAAAAATTGTCATTTGTGCCTTTACCCAGACAAAGCCCTCCCACATCTTCAGAAAATGAGTTTAGAACCCTCCGGAAAACTGATGCTGAGACTCTGGAATTTTCTCGATCTGCAGAGATTTTTCAAACCACTCTTCAAGTCCTAAAGGACAAAGCACGAAAAAGACATAAAAGGGATGTCATGGCTCAAGGTAGAAGTGCTTTTTTCCTCTTAAATGCAAAAAATAACATTTTGAAAAAACTTGAATAGGCAAGAAGGCACAAGCAGTATTGACTCAGAAAAACATTTCAGATCAGTCACGCCACTTTTATTATCATTGTAAAAATCTTCAACACCACTGGATGATTTAAATGGATTGCATAGCTTCAGCTTTAATTTGCTTTTCATGGGAGGCAAGATTAAAATCCACTTATTTTTTTTCTTTAATCATGTTTATTTGTCACCATGCTAGCATTGCTCTCGTGGGATGACCTGGAGCTGATTGCAGAGCTGTCGAAATGTCCACCTGCAACACATCCAACCATCTGTCAGCACAGTCATCTCAACAAATACCGCTCCATAACTGGCCTCTGCAACAACAGGTAGCCCACAAAAATCCTACATCTTAAAACTAAACAAGACTAGGTTAAAACCAATATGGCTGACCGCAGCTATCGCAGATGCCAGTTGAAAAGCCCGGGGTGTAATTGTGCTGTCTCTTATGTCTGTGAGTGGAGAATTGAAGGATCCCAAAAGTTTAAAACATAAAGCTCTGTCAGCAGGAAACAGCAAACCTGACATGCCAGATTGGCTCATATCCGTTGCATGATTATATATGTGACATTCATGTGGGAAATCTCCCATAGCAAGAAAAATGTTTATTATTATTATTGATTTTATATATAAATTTGCTGTATATTTTTATCAGCAGCAGAATGTGTCTGAAGATGTCTTTATGCCTTTAAAAATATCAGATTTTAAATTGTACAGGGAGATTTCAATCACCAAGTACATGTTACATTTAAATTTATCTTTTTTGCACTGACTTACCTTGAACACACTTTGATTCTTTGCACCAGGCAAAATCCTCTGTGGGGAGCAGCCAACATTCCTTTGGTTAGATGGCTTCCTGCTCAATATGAGGATGGAGAGAGAGAACCCAAGGGGTGGAATAGGGAACGACTTCATAATGGATTCCAACTTCCCACGGTAATTATCAAAATGCTTGTCCAATGTGCACAAAAATAGTGCTGGAAATAACAGTATTAATAGCTCCGATTGGCCCGTAAAGATGTGACAGAACGTTCATCCAATCACCCTCTGAGGTTTTATTCAAAGGCTCTGCCCTTTCCAAAACACTGTCTATGGGAGGTTTTCGGCATGTCAGGTTAGTTACCTGTCCCATTTGCACAAAAGCAGGTGAAATTGATTCACAGTGTTGCTTCCTAACTGGACAGGTAGATACCCTGGAAGTTTGATTGACTTGGAGTTACACTGTGATGATTATGTGCTCCCTTTATTTTTTGAGTAGTGGATGACTGAAATATTTAAAGATAGACGTTTTGATCAGTGTTACTGAACCCTGCTCAACCAAAGAGCCAAACTGTTGAAATACAGTGGTGAAGTGGTAAAAGTGGCAAAAATAGTCAAAAAGCAGCAAACACTGGGATAAAAGTGGCAAAAATGGGTGGGAAGTGACCAAATAATAGGTAAAAAGTGGTGAAACATTGAGAAAAATGAGTGAAAAAGTGACTAAAATGGGCAAAAATCAGAAAACAGTGGGAAAAATGGGCAAAAAGTGGCCTTTAATTGCAAAAGGCAGCTTAAATGGGCAAGAAATGGCAAAAAGGGGCAAAAAAATGCGAAAAGCAGGATAAAAGTGTCAAAATGGGCTTAAAGCGTCAAAAACATGGGGAGAAACGTGGTAAAAAAGTGCGAAAAGTGGCAAAAAATGGGTGAAAAGTGGCAAAAAAATGAGTTATAAGTGGCAAAAATGGTCCAAAAGTGGCAAAAACATTGAGAAAATGAGTGAAAAGTGACTAAAATGGACAATAATCAGAATAAAGGTTGGAAAAATGGGCATAAAGCATGAAAGAGTGGCAAAATGGGAAATTAGGGGCATTTAATTGAAAAAGGCAGCTTAAATGGGCAAGAAATGGCAAAAAGGGGCAAAAAAATGCGAAAAGCAGGATAAAAGTGTCAAAATGGGCTTAAAGCGTCAAAAACATGGGGAGAAACGTGGTAAAAAAGTGCGAAAAGTGGCAAAAAATGGGTGAAAAGTGGCAAAAAAATGAGTTATAGGTGGCAAAAATGGTCCAAAAGTGGCAAAAACATTGAGAAAATGAGTGAAAAGTGACTAAAATGGACAATAATCAGAATAAAGGTTGGAAAAATGGGCATAAAGCATGAAAGAGTGGCAAAATGGGAAATTAGGGGCATTTAATTGCAAAAGGCAGCTTAAATGGGCGAAAAGTGACAAAAAAGGTGAAAATGGACAAAAACATTGAAAAAAAAAAGCAGGATAAAACTGTCAAAAATGGGCCAAAAGCAGTAAAAATGGAATTAAAGTAGTAAAAATTCTAAATAAGGGCAATGGAAATATGCAGACAAAAAATAGAGGTTGACAGTTAACCCCTTAATGCCTGTAGTATCATATTTGATACATACTTTTATGATACCTCTATCTAATTAATATGATCAATAAATTACTATAATAAAAATGTCTGCAGGTGGATTTTCAGTTACCAAAAACACCTAATCAATGAAATGAGATACTAAAAATAAAAATGTTAAATTCTATGGAAATTTGGATTTTTTTTTAAATTTCAGTAGAAAGTTAAATTAACATTTCAGTTCCAAAAAAGAGAATTTTCTGGCTATTATTTGTGTTTTCAGGCTTTAAGGGGTTACGTTTGGCAATTAAAGCCTACTGTGTGAGTGTGGGAAACAAACTGATTAATGTTACTTGCAACTGATAATTTCTGAGGTAAAGTTTTCCTTTTAAGGTTTTCTGGGGGAATATTTCAAATTAAGACATGAAAGAGCCACAAACCATCACAAATGAGCCACATGTTGAGCATCACTGGTTTTGATTGTTCAGTGGTCTTGAAACTAACTGGTGGTTTGTTCTGATAAGTTCATAACAGTGAAACTATTTTTCTACATTTATGCTTAGATTCAAACTTAAACTCAGTTCTTTAGATTACCCCATGATGGCTAGACTTACCCACTGATTCATATCTTACCTCGAGCCACAGGAGTATGCTTTGGGAGGTCATATTTTCAGAAGGCTGTGTTATAGAGTCATGTTGATAACTTCATTTTATAGCAGAGATCTTGAAATAAATGTTTGTGTTTTCATTTTTCCTGACCTTGAGGATGGCGTAAAAAAAATTTGTCTCATCTTATCCCACTCCTCAAAATATTTTACCCCTTTGTCTCAACAGCCACGGGATGTCAGCACAAAAATACTGGGGAGCTCTTCGACACAGGACGATGATCTCTATTCTCATATGTTGGTGGAGTGGGGCCAGTACATTGACCATGATATAACTTTTACCCCGCAAAGCACTGGCAGTGCCGCCTTTGGGAATGGCAAGAACTGCATGAGTACGTGTGAAAATATGCACCCGTGCTTTCCCATAATTGAGGTAAACTATTATAAAACAGTCTTGGTGCATACTTCTGTTGTTTGCCTCACTTGTGTCCATAGAAAAAAATGTTTTCCAAATTCCCTGAAGACATAGTTTATTTACTCTGCATGGTTTAGCTGTTATGTGTTGAAATCAGCTGACTAATGGCAAAATCTGGCCACTCAGATTCTACCATGCAAACCCATAGTATGGGCCAGCCCAAGAAGCTTGTTATAGCTTGTAAATGAAAGCTTATAATTTTGTGTATTTATATTTGTACTTCATCTTTTGTCTACAGACAGCTGTGCCTGGTAAACAGGGCTGCATGCCTTTCATTCGCTCGGTTCCTGCCTGCTTTGTCAATTATGGGACTGACATCAGACAAGCTCTGCAACGACAACAGATGAATGCAATCACATCATTCATAGATGCTTCAGTTGTGTATGGTCACTCTCCAAAATTGGCGAGCTATCTCCGGGATCTCTCAGGATTTAATGGAAAACTTGCTGTCAGCAAACAATTCATGGATTCACACGGACGACCTTACCTTCCACATGTATCTACTCTGCCGTCGGCCTGCCGCCAGGGTCCGGATGGAGAGAGAGTGGAGTGTTTCAGTGCTGGAGACAGCCGGGTCAACGAGGGTCTGCCCCTGACCACTTTACATACTCTCTGGCTAAGAGAACACAATCGAATTGCAGAGGTGTTGAAACACATCAACGATCATTGGAGCCCAGAGACTATATACCAAGAAACCCGTAAGATAATTGGAGCTCTGCACCAGGTAGGTGCCAAGTAACTGAAACTGATTTGGTATGCCAATATTTAGCTTCAGTTTGAGCAGAATAGTTTAGGTATGTTAATTGTACACTACACATTGTACACGTAAGCAGTTTAAACTTTCTGTATACGAAACTAAGGGCCCTATCTAATCATCTAAAGTACATGCACATACAAAATCAAAGTGCCAAGCGTATTGGGGCATGTATGACTACCTTTTAGTTAAGTGGCACATAGTCCTAACCTTGCAAAGCAGATGGATATGGATATTTGTGTCTCTCACTGGTGAATCCATCTTGCAAAGCTCCCATCTGAACAGTTTAGGCCTGGTTAGAAAGTGACAGGGCCAACAAGCGTCGAAGGGCAGTACTTTTGGGCGCGGCGGAGTCGTGACATAAGCAAGCAGCGACAAGAGGCCGGAAGCGATTAGTGTGGATGCTGCTAAAGTACCTGTTGGTTTCTTCTCAAAGATGACAAAAGTCGTGTACTGACGTGTTTGCGTTATGTAGTTCTCTACGGAGTTTACTCCTCGGTTTGGGGCTACGACATCATGTGTTTTGTTGCACTGATTGGTCTGTAAAGATGTGACAGAGAGAACGCTCATCCAGTCACCCTCAGAGTTTTTTTTTAAAGGCTCTGCCCTTTCCCAAACACCGTCTATGGAAGGTTTACCAGATAGATGTGTGAAACAAATACATCTGGCGTGTCAGGTTACCTTGCAGCGGCTTGTCTTCCCATGATAGTCCCTCTGGCTCCTCCTTCTTACTGGGCTTCGGTTGCCTCACGTATTCACTTAGCAGATCATCACTGTAGGCCATGTTCCTGTTGAACTCCTGGAGACCTGCTGTCTCCTCCTGGATAGCTCACATATCAATGCATAAAGTATTGATATTGATTAGTATCAGCAATACTGACCCTGTATTTACTTGGTATCAGATTGATTCTAACTTGCAGCCAGCTTTTGTCTTGTCTAAAAAACCCTGGTTCATATATCATGTGTGATGTCTAGAGCTTTGCAATGATTAAATTTCTAATGTAAGATGTTTTTCTTTGTTTTTTTTAATCCTTCCTCTATCCTTGGCTCTCAGATCATAACCATGAGAGATTATATCCCAAAAATTATCGGCTTGTGGTCTTATGAACACTACATTGGACCCTATGGGGGATATGATCCAAACACTGACCCGTCAGCCTCCAATGTGTTTGGCACAGCTGCATTCAGGTTTGGCCATGCTACCGTCCCTCCAGTCATCAGGAGACTTAACAAGAACTTCCAGGAACATGAGCACTTCTCCAGCTTGCAACTGCACAACACTTTCTTCAGTCCATGGAGAATAATCAAAGAAGGTGAGTATAATCTAATCTAATTAAAATACATAAACTAATATTAGTCATACTTTTTGAACAAAGTTCTTTTTGATAAACAGGATCTTTTTAATTGCTGAATAAAGTAGTGTAATTTCAAATCTGAAAGAAAAAAAGCTGTATCTTGGAAATATTGTTTTAAGGTGGAATTGATCTGATCCTGAGGGGTACTATTGGAACTGCAGCACGAGCTGCAAATGCAGACATGCTGCTGACAGAAGAGCTAACAGAGCGGCTGGTAGTCCTAAACATTTCACAACATATGGACCTTGCAGCATTAAACCTGCAAAGAGGACGAGATCATGCTCTTCCAGGTAAGTCCTTCACCTCTCTTCTGAGTAACTGATGTGTCTGATTGCTTTTAGGGACATTTTGGGGTTTGAGATGAAATGTAAATTAGTTTAACTCCAACTGTTGCATTCTTTTTTATGATATTCTAATTTTTTGGAGTTGCATCCGTAAATGCTTAAATGCCAGGAAACTCCACATGCTTGCCTTTGCTGCATAGTCCAAGTGTCACTTAACACGTTAACAAAATGTGAATGTGCTTCCTATTGAATTATGTTTCAGGATACAATGATTGGCGAGCTTTCTGTGGTCTCACATCCATACACACACTTGATGATTTCAAGGAAGTTGTGAGAGATTTCAAAATGGCTGAGAAGATATGGAAAATATACAAACATCCTGATAATATTGATGTGTGGCTTGGAGGACTGGTGGAAAGTGTTTTGCCAGGGTCAAGAACTGGTCCCCTCTTTGCCTGCCTGATTGGGAAGCAGATGAGAGCACTACGTGATGGTGATAGGTACAGTTATATAAGAACTGCATATGTGCCATATGTGTATGCCACACCACGATGTGCAATAGCACAACTAGTGATACACTTAAGTGAAAATCAGGGTCGATACCTATGTTCAGCATAGCAATTTGGCCAATGCTGAGTTTGTTTCAGCAAAACTGTTTTTTTCAGCAACTGTTGTTACTTGTCTCATGTTTGTGATTGTTAACTTTTAAACTAGGCCAGGAACCAAAAGTGATTTTTGTTGTTGAACAACAGTGTAATCCTGGCCTCTATCCATTCAACTATAGACTACTTTTTACTTAGACTCATTTCATACAAAAAAAGATATTTTCAAAACAATTATCAGGATCAGCTTCATTGACCAAGTATGCTTGACCAACAAGGAGTTTGAATCTGGTTAGTCTTGCTCTCAGTATACAGGAATTAAACATTAAATTACTGCAACATATAACATAACATACTGCAAATTACTGCTCTTAATCGACTAAAAATTTAATCAAGTTGATAACATCACTACACTCTGATTAATCACAGCATTTTTCAAATAGTTTTTGTACTTTTTATATATTTTTAGATTTTTAAAATTTCTTAATGTCAGGTGTTTTATTTTCATTCTCTTAATATTATGTACAGCACTTTGAAAGCATTTTATAAAAAATATTATTTTTAAATCATGCCTATTAAATACTGCCATTTACTTGCATTTTTGTTTCAGATAAAAGAAGTAAAACTGTGTTTGAGTAAAGAAACATTTAAGAAACTATAGTTTTTAAACTTTTAATATCTCGGCTTACTTGTAATGGTTTGTAAATCAGAGTGTCTTAATTCACTGAGCAATAATATTTATAAACTGCAAATGAGCCCAGAAGACAAACACATCAGGTACAAAATACTTTCTGCTGTAAAGCGAATGATCAGGTGCGTTGTTACCCTGCAGTACCATGGTTGCTGACTGATGTCCAGTCGTCTCCCGTCAGTATAATAAATGTGGCTCGGGGCAGCTGCTCCACTTTAGTTGCCATACAGTTCATGGATTCTTGTGGCAATAGTTCTCCTTGTTGTTCTGTGGTATGGGTAGTCTGAGGCGAGATCATCTTTAAGCCCCTTGTCGTCAACAATGTCGATAGTCTGTAGTCTCTGACGACCCATAACTGATTGCATTAGTTAGCTTAGATGTTGATGTTTTGTGGATGAATCCAGGTCTGCAGGACTCCAGCAGTGAAGCTTGACGGCCATGGCTTGATCCGTGTTGTTGTTAGCGTCTTTGCTGACACTATAAAGATGTGCTTTGCTCGAAGGTGGACTCGTTGCTTCAGTGGAAAGACAGTTATCTCTGCAATATGTACACACAGCTTTTGGCTTTCTTAACTTTAATTTGCCAGTGTTTTGAAAATAAAGTTACTGTCAAGCAGACCTGGGTCTGTCTCAGGGACATCACTAGGATTGAAAGACAGGAGGGCCTTAGCCTCAAGGGTTTGCAGGTAATGCTTGGCATATAGTGTGTACCAGATTTTTTTTTATCCACACCTTAAAATGCTTCATGAATGGATTTATTAGTTGTAGAGCATTTATCGGGACCTATGATCCTATAAATCCTCTCTTTTCCTTAGAAGACTGTCTTTTCCTGAGCCTTGAGGAGGGCTTCCTTTTTTTCTAATAACAGCCTCAGTGAGTTTATGAGTTGGTATTTGAAAGTCTATATGTTGGGGTGAGTTCAAGGAGAAGATGTTGGAAGACATATCCATTAATGCATTTAGTAAAATATAAATATGGTATATAATATCTAAAAATATATAGTTTCATAAACCCTCTCTTTCAGGCTGTTCATGCTTTTCAAATAAAGCCTGCCACTGATATTTCTCTGTGTCTAAAGATAGTCTATACCAGTGGTACTCATTATTCTACCCAAGAGCCACATTGTCTTGAAATACTTTAGTGAGAGCCACAATCCAAAACCTGTGATGTTAGGTAGATCCATAAATGCCCCTTCACATAATAAATAATAAATAATTGGAGGCGGTTTGATTTTTGCTAGGATGTGTGACATGAATATTGTTGTGATGTATGTTGTTTTGTTTCTAATTATCAGGGTTTTTTGCCTCATTGTTGTACTTTCATGAAAAATCCAACTCATTTGTCATAATATTTGATAATGTATTTCAGAAGCAATTTCAAAAATTATTTTATTAGTTTATCTTTTTTTGTTTTCACTAAATGCAAAATCATTCTTTTTTCAGGTTTTGGTGGGAGGCTGAAGGAATATTCAGCCAACAACAGAAGGCGGAGCTTTTGAAAGGCTCGCTGTCTCGGATCATTTGTGACAATAGCAACATAAAGGAAGTCCTTGCTGATTCTTTCATGTTCAGGAAATACCCTTCTGATTACATTTCTTGTGAGCGTATACCATCAATGAACCTTGAAGCTTGGAGGGAAGAGAAGAGCCAAGGTATGCTGTCAGGTTATCTGTGATATTTAAGCGAATCCCTTTGAGTGTGGACTACTTATTAACTTAAACAGCCTTTCTTATTTTACAACAGAATTAAGACAGTGTGGCACACCATGGAAAATAAAGAATGGGGATTTTATTTTATCCTCTATGACGGGCAAACTGGTTGCTCTCTACTCCTGCTACCATGGTTTTAAGTTAAAAGGAGCCGCTGCTATTGTTTGTGAAGGAAATCGCTGGAGCGGTCATCCCCCGAAATGTACAGGTATATGAGCTGTTTTATCAACATGACAAAAATAACATCATATCATATCCTGGACTTTTATGGATCTTGTCCAAAAAAAGATAGCACAAAACCAGACGCTTTGAAAGCTATCATTTTTATATCATTGAAAAATAGACTGAACTTTGCTGTTAACCACATTTGAGTTCAAATGATGTGATGTGTTCACTGTGAAAAGTTCCAAAGGGAATGGTCAGGGCAGTCTTGATGTAGAAAGGCTGATGATGGAAGAAAGATTTGAAGACAAACTGATGTTTGACCTGATAATTGATGTTATTCCTGATCTCGGAATAAACATGACTTTGCATCCATCACATGGTAGTTGCATGAAGGGTTGTTCTTATTCCGATACCAGTATCAGAAATACGTCTGATACTGGTTAAAAGGCAGGTTTTGGTATCAGTAAGTACATGAGTTTATGCTTTGTCGGGGCCCTGTGTGCAAGATGCTGTTTGGGGCCCCTAGTTTGCTAAACTATAATGGAGAGATTCCTAATCCATTAGATAATCCATGAACATGCCACCATCTACTACACTTCATGAGCAAAACAGACTGCAGTCATGATAACCTCTTAAATTATGCTGTTAGTCTAGATTTTATTTTCTGTGGGCAGAGCTAACAGTCATATACAGCATAGTTTACATTACAGTTACTTTGTGATATTATGATTCTTTTGAATAAACCAAAATACTACATCCAAAATTTAACTCAGCTGTAGGAATGGAGGCAAAATTATTCAAACTAGCAAACTGTATCATCACAATAAATATTTAAATCAAAGAGGGAGACTGCAACTAACTCAGTGGAGTTAGCAATAATCCACTGGCACAGTAGTCCAAAATAATCAACAATAGGCCTACAAGCTATGAGCCACTTAATAAATAACTAGTATAGTTTATTTTAGGCCTATAAAATACACTAAAAACTTAATTAAGCAATCTTAAGTAATCCTAAAGTAATGTTAAGTGGCAGATATCTTAGACATAGCAGACATCTGCACAACAACACCCTCAGTCTATCATGGCGGCTTATTTTATCCTGGCATTTCTTTTTCAATATATAAGGGATAAAGACCGGCAGTTTTAATTCTCTTCAGATGAGGATGAACATTCAGCTTTGGGGCCCCCTAGTGGCTTGTGGGGTCCATTGCATTTGGATAGTCTGCTTATAGCATAAAACAGCCCTGCCTTGGTATCGGAATCAAATGGGGAAGGAAAAAATGGTATCAGAACATCCCTAGTTGCATATGACTTGAGTTCTTTGGTGTCCAGTAGGCCAGGAATTTGGAATTTGTGTAAATGAACAGAAAGTTAAAAGCACCGTGGCCTGAGAGCTTCTTAAGAACTACAGTTCATTCAGTAATTAACATCTGTAATAGAAGACAGAATGATGACGACAATGTATGTATTTAGAAGAAAATACTGCCTTACTCGGTAGTAAAAAAAAAGTTATTGTAATAGCAAAGTGACAGAGGTTTTCCTAGTTGAGCAAAACCTTGTTTTTTGAATAATGAAAGCACTGAAAATAATCCGGGCATGTTTGTGATGTTAAGATATACCCTTCAAACTGTATAGGAAGAAGTGAGAAATAAAGAGAGCATTTAAAGTTGTTGAGAAAACTCAGAATTTTGAACCTATGATTCAGAACGACTTAGCTCAGGCAGTAGCAGAAAAACGAAAAATAAGCTATTTATTGTGGTTATGTGTATCATTTTACAGGGAATCATCCTTAAGCAACGCTGTCAATGTGGCAGATTCCTGTTTCAAAACCAAGCACAGGGAACCATTGCTTTTATCTGGGATTTGATAAAAGTCTTCAACATCAAACATGGATGAGATTGCTTTTAAATTAAATGTTCCTGCTTGACTTTTAATCTTTGGTTAACACTATGTACAGCCAATATATCTCTACATACTCTTTGTAATTCTGTAATTTAAAGCATGCCAAAGAATAGATTTTGGCCTCATTTCAGAAATAAAATATCCACATGATAAACAAAGAAAAAGGATTTTAGTTCCTCTGATGATTCTTGTACATTGAGTGTTATGCATGGCATTTTGTTGATTTCTGATAAACATTTACTGCCTGCTATCCAGTTTGATATTATTTATATATGCCACTTCTGTACAGGCACTAAAAAGGATTTTGACTCACCTGTTTACCTTACAGGTAAACAATTAACTTTAAGTTTGCAGTTGTTGACTGCACATTTGATGCATCACACAAGCAGCATTAAAAGAGGTTATAAATATTATCTGCACAGAATCGCTGTCAAATTTATTGTGTAATTTTGTAAATGTAAATGCTATATATCACTTTTAAGATGGTTGTTACCAGTTAGGTAGGAAAAAAGTTCAAATAAAAAGAATTCACACAAATGTGATATGTGTCATCATTTTTAAAAGTCATACAGTAAATGGATATGCACACACTTTCACTGTCACGCGTGCGGGCTGGTTAGCGTGGGATGTTTGTGTAATTAATATTTCAGTTATATCTTTTTCTTAAATGATAAAACTGCACAAGCGCCTGATTACAAGGACTGAGTGTCAATCAGGTGTATCACTTAAAAGGAAACATAGATCAATATAGATATTAGCAGATTTACAACCTGATCTAAACAGGCTCGCTGCACCTAAAATCATTGTTTAAGGAGACAAGGAAGGAGAGAGGAGGTCTTAAGGCCCAGGGGGTCAAATCCAGCCCACCAGATCATAACATGTTTATATTGTAACTGGCCCACCAGTACGAGGTCTGCAGATTTCCTCCAGTAAACAGTGTAAACTTAACCACAGTGATTGAAAATATCCGTTTTAAGTCACAAGAATAATAAAAAGTAAAAATTTAAAATAATTTGATAAAAAGTCAGGAAGGCAGGAAAAGAAATTTGTGTTTTCATTTCGTATTTTCAAATTTGAATCTCACAATTATGACTTAAAGTTATGGTTTTAACTTTTTACATCATATTTTGACCATTTAGATTCACGATTTTAATTTTAAGTCATATTTTTACGTTTTATACTCATGAATTTGAATTTCATCTTACATTTTGACATTTCCAACTCCTAACTTTGAATTTTAATCTCAAATATTAACCTTTTTGATTTAAAATCTTACTTTTTTATCGCATATATGGAAATAAAGAACTCATGATTTTGAGTTTTATCTCTATTTTCACCTTTTAAACTCTTGATTTAGAATTTTTTTTCATATCTTGACCTTGCAACTCCTAAAAATAACTTTAAATCCCAAATATTGACCTTTACAATTCAAATTGTAAATTTGAACCTTTTCATTTATTCTTTTCCCATCTTTTGACCCTTTAACTTAGTTTTTTGAACTTTATATATAATTTAAAGTGTATAATTTTGAATATATCTTATATTTTGACCTTTTAAACTCATGATTATATAATTTTATCTAAAATTTTGACCTTTTAAACTATTGATTATATAATTTTATTTAATATTTTGACATTTTAAACTTAAAATTGTGAATATTATCTCATATTTTGACTTTTTAAACTTATGAATTTACAATTTTATCTCCTGTTTTGACCCTTTGAAACTCATGATTTTGAATTTTAGTCAGTACTTTAACTGTTAAAAATCTTTAATTTATATTTTGTCTTTTTTTAATACTCAAAATCATTTATCATCAGTCTTATGTTCTTTTTCCCTGTAATCTGTTATCCGTGAAGATGAAGTTCACAGTTTATTTGAAATTTTGACCCTGTCAGGCCATCAGGTTAGACCCAAATTCAGAATTCGGCCCCTGCTGTGACTGAGTCTGACATCCCTGGTATAGAGGTTTCAGAGCAACATATGCTCCCAGTCAGATGTTTCTTTCAGGACAGGCCTATTATAAAAGGCCTAGCATATTGCAGCAAGTCAATGCCACTTCCATCACAACGCCGTTGCAGGAGAAAAGTCCGAACCTTTCACCAATAGAAAACATTTGACATATAAAACAAATTAACTCGGCAAAGAAGACCCAGGACTGTTACAGCAGCTAGAATCCTACATCGCACAAAAATGGGACAACATTCCTCTCTCAAAACTCCAGCAGCTGGTCTACTTCACACATTTACATACTGTTGTGAAGAGGAGGGCATGCTAGACTAACATAAACCTGTCTCTACTTTTTTGAGATATTTTGCTGTCATCAAATTCAAAATGAGATAATTACTTTTCATGGAATCGATCTATGAATCTACTGTGAATAAAATATGGGTTTGTGTGATTTGCAGATCAATGCATCCAATTTTTATTTACATTTTAAACATTGCCCCAAACTTTTTTGGAATTGGGGCTGTACATATTTTGTGAGATGAAACACACATTACTTAGTTTTATTATAGTTTTATCTGAGTTGATTCAGAGTTTTATAGAAAGGAATGACAAAGGTCTCTTATTTCACTACTGCTGAAAAGTAGACATTCCATCTTTGTACAGTAGAGGGAGCCACAATGTCATGAAATGTTCCAACTGTTCTCACTGGCTGAGTGAGGGCACATTTAGCTGCAGTCAAACATGATTAGTGGCATCAGAACTGAGAAAATCAATAAAGACTCAAAGAGCTGTCATGGTATGGTTGCATTTCATTACTCTGAAATCGCTTCACTCCTGCTGCTTTGTCACTTTGTTTTCTGCAGAAACAACAATCTACTGCTCCTGCTTTTGTCCTGTTCTAAGCTTTTTAGTATTACAAAGCTAAGCATGCTGTGTGAGTGACTCTGAAGATGGTCCACAGAGCTGTGCAGCATTAAGAGAAAGAGAAGAAACATATTTTTCACCCGTGCTTTGATGATGTATGGGGGTCTGAGCGGACTCTGACAACTGCAGAGTCAGTAATGTTCTGCAGACAGCTTGTTTTAAGAGTGAGTGGAGCAGGCGGGGGAGGAGGAGGGAGGCATGCATGTCGACACAGCTCACAGTGATATTAACAACAGGTAACATCTAAGGGTCTCACTCCAATCAGTCAGGTGGGCCCGGTCCCCGAGGTGCTGCTCGAGCTGACGGGGTCGACCTCTGAGTGACTGAATACCAAAGTCATGATCTCGCCTTCCTCTGTTTCCCTGCTCTGTGTTAGAGACCGTGGTGGCACTAACAAGAGAGAGCAAACTCCATCATGTACAGTTTCAATTTAAGAGAGAAGCGCTGGAGAAGGCTGCTACAAAATCCAGTCACTGCACAGTCAGACTGAATAATGTTGGACCAGATGCAGTTAATAAAGGGTGGATGGATGCGTCCAACACTGATTTGTCTGTATAAATGCTAATAGATGTCATTGCCAAGGTTTACACCCAAAAGGTCTACAGTAGACCACATCCTCACACTTATGGTCCTTAATGAGCACTTTCCAGACTTCAATAGAGGGTTGCCTGCACTGTAGGGAAGGAGTTCCACTTGGTGAGCAGGGTTGTTTCTGGAGGTGCCTGGAGCACCATGTAATCCCATGTACACTCGTACAGCTGATGTTTGCCCTCCTGATGTCTGCTACCCTCAGTAGTATACAGACTTGGTTAATGATGCTGGGATTCTTGTTAAGAATGTACATGTCTCTGCTGGGACTGAACATCTCCTGAGGCAAAAAAAAAAGGACACAGGCATTTGGGATGCTGCTGTTGAGCATGGAAGTTGTAGAGCAGGTCACCTGACTTGACAGTGATAGGCTTACTGCAAGGTTGAGATCAACTGCATACTTGGACCTGCCCATGGAGTGATTGGTTAGCTAGGCAAGGCAGTGTGGTTCTCAGGGTATCTAAGCATGCATGCACTAAAGACTTACTGTAGTCTTGTGTGCCTGGTGCAGGCCTGAACAATGAAGTTCTCTATGGAGTTTACAGGTTGGTAGCGGCGCACCTCGGTTTTGGGCTATGACGTCACGTATTATGAATCTCTGATTGGCCCGTAAAGATGTGACAGAGTGTTCATCCAATCACCCTCTGAGTGTTTTTTCAAAGGCTCTGCCCTTTCCCAAACACCGTCTATGGGAGGTTTACCGGATGGATATGTGAAACAAATCCATCTGGCATGTCAGGTTAAGAACCGTGACAGTTTAGGTCAAATATGAGTACTGTTACACTTCTAGTTTTAGCACATTTCAAACTACTGGAAGGTAACCAAAAATATGAGCCTAACCCCTTTAACTCCTTTGTCTGGGAAAAAGCTATGGGGTTTTTCCATAGCCAGAACCTTTTAACTTATTCTTGAGTTGAAAAAAATATTCACAACTTCTTGATGACTTATACTGGTGCTGATTATACAGAAAGACACAATGCTGACTTTGACAATGCAGTGTTGAAAAAATAAAAACTAAAGACTTGAGTGGTGGCCATGATTGCTTCGTGAGACTTTCTTCTTGGCAGATTTGCAAACTAAATACATGCATACCACCACCTAAAAGCAGACCAACGGGGAAGAGAAGAAAACCGCCATAAGTAGCATAAAGTTTCCATAAAATACATGCATGTTAATGATGTAACTCAACCATGGACACATTTAATGCGATTATTTGTTCATGTTAAGAGTAAGAGTGTTAAATCAGCTCCTTGTATTGTTATCTCCTCTCCAGAGGTCTGCGTAGCTGCAGCGCTGAAGCTCTGTCTGAGGTTATCAGGAGGTTACAGCATGAAACAATTAACCCTGACATCTTGATATGTAAAACTACAATCTTCTCACACATTCTTACCTCATTTTCATCACCCTATCTAATTGTGTAGCTGCACACTGTTGTTGTGGCCGCAGTTTCACCATCATGTCTAACATCAGCTGAGATGTAAGGCGAGGCCTGCTTGTGCCACCAGGGAGCAAAGGCTCGTGTGCTGGGTCTGCGGGGGAATAATGTTATTATTATAACAAATAGTTTACGAGGTAACTTCTTCCCACAGATGCAGAAAACTATCAGATGATGCCAAATAAACCAGGCACATTTAGTTTTACTCAGAAATGTTCATGGAAATACTTACAAGGATTTCTAATAAATATTTTTCTAATCTGAAACTCAAGTGAGTAAAGTTTTACCTCTACATTCGCACATCCACATCTAGGGTGTCCCATTTTTTGTTGAAATGGTGGGTAAAGAGAGTGCTAGGGCCAAAGCTGATACATCAGATAGACAATTTCACATACCCATAGCATGGGATATGTCTCAGATCCATCTGGGCAGCTGCTAGTGGTGGGAATTGCAGCTTTTTCAGTGATTTGGCTCAGCAAAAAGAGTCAGCTCTTTCGGCTCTCAAACGGCTCTTCATTCAGGTATTGGTTTGGCTTCATTTGACCTGCCAATATGTGCAGTTTTATAACATATGATTGATATTTGGGCAGGTATTTTACTCTGACTATGCTCAATTTAAAAATTCAAAACACCGTGCGGGTCAGAGGAAATCTGCTCACTGGCTGACACACCTGACATAAAACATTAATCCTACACCATCAAACACGAGTTGTTAATGGTGGCATAGAATAAAAGATCATCTCCACTAATCAACCAAATAACACAGACACACACAATCTATATACAAACATTAATAATAAAAAAATAATAGCAATAGAAAAATATTAAACGGCTTCCAAACGGGATCCGGCTCTTATCATTCACGAAAAAGAAACGGCTCTTTGAACCGACTCGTTCATAAACAACCCATCACCAGAAGCTGCCCATAATCTGTGTTGAGAAAGGGCAGGGGCTTCGGAAAAAATAACTCTGATGGTCACTGCACAAATGTTCTGTTTCATTTATTATGGACCAGTTTCTCTGCCGCTGTCACGGTCAGCAGGCAACAATAGATGCACTTATGGCAGGGGCCTCCAAACTATGTCCAACTTTGGTTGGCCTGTTGCAAACTGTAGAAATAAAATGAAGTATGGCCCCATATGAATATGAAGTGTATGCTTGACTGTATTACTTAGTTTCTGCACAAGAATATGCTACCATGCTAATTCTGTAAACAAACATTTTGACAAAAAGAATTTATTGATGTTTTTTTCTGACTAAACTGAGACAACACTGCACATGGAAAAAATGTGGCAATCAAAATTATAACATCTTGTTTTCTAACCCTGTCATGAGTTTTGGCAGCAAATAGAAGAACCAATATTATTTCAGGGGTTAAGCCAGTGGCAGCTAGATCCAAACAGAGCCCCCTGAAATCTGATTGGCATCCTCAAAAATCTGGAAATAATTGTCTATTTGCCTTGTCAGCCATTAAATCAAGAGTTAGTTTGGATGGGCCAAGGATGCAAGCTTTGAGATCAGCTGATCTAAGCCCTCATCAGCTGATGGCCAGTTGATTTGCTCTAAGCATGCTACTGGCCAATTGCTCTCATTCAACCTTATTTAATCTGCTGCTGCCTGGCCACGCTCAGTCGCTCTCTCTGCAAGCTGCTTTAGCAACCCTCCTCCACCCCAGCTCCTCCTTTATTCTTCTGAGGTAATCATCACCATTTGGTTGTCATTGATGCCTGCTCTGCTTTGGTGTCTTTGCCACATTCCTCCCTGCCTCAGGCTTTCCCTACCAGCACAGATAGAGCAGGAAAGTGCGCTGTTCCTGCCTGATACTTTCCATGTAGGCTCATGGAAGGGCAGGAGGATCCACAACAACCACATCGCAGAACATAAATAACAGAAATAGGTGCTAATTAATAACTGCTGATAAAGAAATATTTATGACCAAAAAGCATGTGTTTCCTGATTGAACTAGTCATGTAGGCATACTCAGTCACTAAGCATATCTAAACCTACACTAAAATAGTTTTACAAACTTTCATAGCCCACCTTTTGGATATTAATGTGGCCCCAACATCATTATATATTTCTGTATGTGGCTCTTGATGGAAGAAGTTTGGACACCCGTGACTTATGGCAATACAAGATTGTGAAACACACAAATCCCTGGATCTAGATGTGATGCCCTCTCATCCAACAGAGCTAAACCGACAACTTAAAGTTAGATAACACAGATATAGTGCATGATGAATGCCTTCCTAAAGATTGTTTAAAAATTTGCCTCATTTTTTCATTGATAATGCCTTTTCAGAAACCTGTAACTTAACATTTTGTGCTTAATTCAGTCTCTGAGTTGATTTCACCACAGACCGGAGCACAGTAAGTCTAACAGAAGCTGAGGAAAAGACAGATTTAATGCACTTTTAATTGAACCATTATGTGTCGGACCTGAAGGCAAACACAGCCTGAGTGAGGCCCTCACATCTATTAGCATACATGCAGTACCTATCAATATTCCTGCTCCGATTAAGGACATTAAACTCTGTAATTGCACTAATTGGAGTTATTTGTAAAATAAATACAATGGAGCTGCCATTAAAAAGTCCCGGGAACATTTAGACTGAGATGGATTTGATAAAGCAGCTGCCTGTGTTTTCCAGCTCTCCATAAATGATCCAGAAAATGTCCTAATGAAGAATACCTATGGGAAAATCATTATGTATCCTGAGGGTCTGATGTAAGGTGAGGTGCTGTATGTGTAGGTGACCTGGAGAGAAAACATTCCCAGCTAATGAACGCTCTCGGAGTAACCAGCATGGCTGACTGAAGCCTAACTAACCTGGAAAGAAATTTGATTTCCAAACGGCTGCTTCTCCTGGAGTCTGTTTGTAAATGAGGCAGTGTGTAAATGAAGCAAGTCTCTGAGCATTATTCTATTATGAACACCAAATTATGGAGGCTGAAAGTGCAATAAGATAACAGACCTACCTCTGAGTGCCTGTGAACAAGTCCCTTTAGCTGAAATGTACTAATAATCTTTTATTTCACATTGTTAAATTAAGGCTACAGAAGCTCTAAGTGATCATCTGCCATATAGGGCTGGGCAATTAATCGCAAATTAGATTAAATTGCAACATGGCCTGCTGCAATTTTCAAATCACACAAGTTGCAATATTTCTTGAATTTGAAATGTGTCAAAATACCAGTTTAATAAATCAATTTTTTTGCAGCAGCAGAGATTTTATGCACATTATGCAAACATTCAAGTGTCAATTTTTTATAATGGTTTACAAAAATCCTTCTTGTGTTTTATGTATGTTTTTCTTGATCAAAATGGGTGACATAAAAATGATGCCTATAAACAAAGCAAATTACATCACACTTGCAGTACGAGCAAAAATAGTTAGCTCATTGTTAATCAACCCTGCTAAACAAAAGAACCAAATAGTTGCAAAATGTTTTTGCAAGAGCCACAATCTAAGTGGTGAAAAGTGGCAAAAATGGGTTAAAGTGGCAAAAATGGTCAAAAAAGCAGCAAAGAAAAGGCAAAAAATGGATGAAAAGGGGTGAAATAGAAATAGAAATTTCAGAAACTGGGTAAAAGAATGGCAAAAATAGATAGAATAAAGGATAGAAAAATGAGTTACAGGTGTCAAAAAGCGGTAAAAATGTAACAAAAAAAATGAGTGAAAAGTGATTTAAACGGGCAAAAAGCAGCAAAAGTGACATCTGTCATCTGTCTTAGATCAATCCTCACTACAAATGACAGTCCCGGACCTTCAGCTTTCCTCAGATCGGACTGATTAACATAGCCCACATCATCTCTACATCTATCTGCTCAGTTCCTCATAAATTCAACCTTTCATCCCCTCATCCCTCCATTTCTCTACCATTTTATCCTTTCAATATCAAACTATTCAAACTAATATTTGACTAGTGCTGTTTTTGTAAGTGAAACAAGCAGAGTAGTTTAGACTGGTTGATGTGTAAATCTGCCTTGATCAGGCCGTCCTCAGAAACTGAGTGACCGTGCAAGAAGGAGACTAGTGAGAGAGACCACCAAGACACCTATGACTACTCTGAAGGACTTGCAAGCTTCAGCAGCTGAGATGGGAGAGACTCTGCATTAAACAACTGTTGCCCGGGTTCCTCACCAGTCAAGCTTTATGGGAGAGTGGCAAAGAGAAAGCCAAAAGACATTAGAAGACCCCATGGTCAAATGGATGAAAGTTCTTTGGTCTGATGAGACCAAAATGGTGCTTTTTGGCCTGCAGACCAGATATTTTTGACATCAAACACAGCATCCCTACTGTGAAGCACGGTGGTGGCAGCAACATGTTGTGGGGATGCTTCTTGATAGCTGGCCTTGGAAGGCTTGTAAATGTAGAGGGTAAAATGAATGCAGCAAAATACAGGAAAATCCTAACCTGACACGCCAGATGAATGTGTTTCACGCATCCATCTGGGAAAGCTTCAACAGGAAACGTTTGAGAAAAGGCAGAGGCTTTGAAAAAAACTCGGAGTATGATTGGGTGAACGTTCTGTCTGTCACATCTTTATGGGCCAATCAGAGCAACAAAACACGTGACGTAGCAGCTATCAAGCTGCACGTGCACAGCTACTGATGAAAAAGGCGAAACATGACGACTACAGACATGTAAGTACACAACTTTTGTCGTTTTTGAAAAGAAAACAACTCACTGCTGTTCTTTGTTCTTCTTTTAACAAAGAAATGTCGTCAAGTTCTGATAAAACTGACACTTTAGCAGCATCCATGCTAAGCTCTTCCTCCATAACTGCACCAGCTCTTGTTACTGCTTGTTTCCGTCACGACTCAGCTGCAACTGAAAGTACTGCCCCTCGTCGCTGATTGTTCCTGTCACTTTCTAACCAGGCCCAAATGGTTCAGATGGGAGCTTTACAAGATGGATTCGCCAGTGAAAAACAAGGAAATGGGCCTATCCATCTGCTATGCAAGGTTAGGAAAATCCTGGAGGACAATCTTATTCAGTCTGCAAGAGAACTACAGCTTGGTTTCATTTTGACAATAAGAAGGTTTTGTTGTATTTTTTGTTAAAAAGCCAAATTATATTCACCATGATTGATTTAAAAATCAATAAAAGGGCAAAACACCCAAGGGGGTGAATGCTTTTTAAAGGCACTGTATATGATTCCTAATCACCATAATGCTGTACAGAGCTCAACAGTGTCTGCTCACTTTTTAAGGGGCTCTGTTTTTTATAAGAAAATTTACCACACAAATCCTCCATTAATATTTACAGAGCTGTGAAAAATTCTCTTTCATGGCAGAGTATTAACATCCTTAAATCATCATTGTTAATACCGGAAAACCAGCCAACCAGCTACCTGATTTCTTGTGACTATAAAACATTTGATTTGGCACAAAAACAGGATTGTAAAGTGGAGAAAAAGGTAAAGGTGCAAGGATAAAGGCACTCCATCCCACAATCCATTCTAATTGTTTGGTTTTTTGTTAATGATGCCTCTGCTAAAGCTAATTTAAATCAATAAAAAACATTGTTTCTGTTTAGTTCTTTCAAAGAAAAGTCAATAAATGTAATATTTCCATCCTTGTTTTTCCTCTGAAGGAGAGAAATTAAACCTAAAACTATGAGTGGAGTTATAACAAAGTGAAGACAGAGACATATATAATCATTTTTTTAGGGGATAATCTGCTCATACATGAGTTGGCTTTGTTTGTTTTAGGGGGAGAAGTAGGGTTGTAGCACCTGAATGTGCAATTAAATGCATTTGGTCTTTTAATTTAGTAATATCATGGTATAATAATGTTAATGATACCAAAAATTGGTGACAGCTCAGTCGTAGTTAACGTACGAGATACTTTTTAATTAGTTAGTGGATCTAAAGCATTAACAGAGGGTCATGGGAAAAAAATCAACATTTTCTGACACAAGTGCAACTTTTGTCAACAATCCATCATGTGCAGAGCAAGGCACTAAACATTTAGGATTGATTTTAGGATTTCAGCCTCTTAATTTTGGTTAAATTTAAAATGTCATGTGGTTATTCCCACCATGACCTCACTGATGTCCCAGAGTTTGCTCGCCACTTCCTGGTCAATTGCTTTGTCCAGCAGAGTCTGAGGTTTACAGTCTGCAAAACACTCGCCCTGCACACCATCTACATCAGGACTGGAGGCCAAATACACCGAAGTCTGAGCTCCTTCCTCAGGGCTCTTAAATAGACTCCGGGAGATCAGGTTAAACAGAGGCTTCGCTAAAACTGGGACCTGAACATGCCTCCCCAGATTGGTCCTCACGATGCCTGGGGTCAGGGCGTTCACCGTGACCCCGGTGCACTCCAGCCGACGTGCTAACTCGCAGGTGAAGAGCAGGTTGGCGAGTTTGCTGCGACTGTAAGCAAAGGCTTTGTCGTAGCTCTGCTCGCTGTTCAGATCCTCAAAGTTGATGTGACCACGCTTATAGAGTTTGGAGGAGACCACCACGATGCGGCTGGGAGCGGAGCGCTTCAGGAGGTCTAGCAGCAGGTGTGTGAGCAGGAAGTGGCCCAGGTGGTTGACTCCAAACTGCATCTCAAAGCCGTCCTCTGTTTTGGTGTAGGGACACTGGTAGACGCCAGCATTGTTGATCAGGACGTCGAGTCGAGACTCCTCCTGTTCAGCCAAGGAGAGAGATTGGGAAACAAAAAGATTCAAAATTAAGATCCTGAACTTTGCACATATTTTGCACCACTGCACATATTTGTTGGCAACATTTGGAAAAGCAGATGGAACCAGCAAGAGATCCTTGTCACCACTTCAGCTCCTTTTTTTTTAATGTTCCCAATGGATCTGTGCATGCGCAGAGGATAAAAGGAGCCTGTGCTGTGAGGATACAAGAGTTTATTAAGAGATAGATGTTTGCATCTCTACCCCCTTACTTCCACTTGTGGTCATTCGTAAGGTAAGTCACGACTGACTATGTGTTGACTGAAGTCTCAAATTCCACTGTGCATTAAAAAAGTGTGTGCAAACTGCAAAACCAGTGGAAGATGTTTTGTTGTTATTTAACTGCTGCAACTTTCTCTACTGCATCTGAGCACGGTTGCATTCAAATTTCATCAAGCAGACTTGCATTCACACTGACATATGGAGCTGGACTTGTACAGTTCTATATGGGGCTCAGTTGTACTGTCTTGGGCCGGGGGCCTTCATTTCACAGCAGCAGCACCAATAAACAAATGTGGACTCAAGTGGTTGCAATAGTAGCCTCTTCCTCTTTCTCCTTCTTGGCACATTTGCGAACCAACTACATGCACACTGCCACTTCCTGTGTTGTAGTATGCACAGCAATTCTTTGACATGGAACAATGTTACTAATGTGAAAGCAGACCAGCAGGGGAGATGGAAGAGAAAGTAATCACGCCCGGGCCCAGAAGCACTGCTTTTTGTCCAAATTGCCCAATTATCATTTCATATTTTTTCACTTGGCAATTAGAAAATGGTACTCTGTGATGCTTCTGCTTAAACTGATCATAATACCTCTTGGTGTTGACATTTCATCTCGTGTTTACTGAATTAAAGCTTTTTAAATTGTAGGCTTATAAAGTTTAATTTTCTTTGGGAGCTAAATAATAATGTCAACAAATGTATGCCGCATTAAAGATCGCGATTAATTCAATGAAGTAAACACGTTTTTCATACGTTTTCGTGAAAAGGAACTTCAGAATAAAGTCGCAAATTTAAAATCAACCATTTTTGAATGGGGTTCAGCGGGACTCTAATGTGCAAGCACGGATATATCAATAAATTCACTGTCTTGAAATCCAACTAACATTTGTAATATGAGTAAATTAGTAACCTTGACTATTTCTTGACAGAAGACGCGAACAGACGCCAATGAGGCCAGATCCAGCTGTTTAACGACCAGCTGTGCACTGTCTGCCCCGGTCTCCTGTCGTATCTCCAGGGCTGCCCCCTCAGCTCTGCTGCGGTCCCGGCATGCTAATATCACCCGACCCTGGAGCTTCACGATGCCGACTGCTGTAGCTCTCCCTATCCCGCTGTTAGCTCCGGTAATTATCACGGTCTTTCCGTTCATCATTTTGAGCGACAATACGGCATTTACTCAGCTGCTAGTCAGAGCTCCGAGCACGGAAAGCTAGCTAGCATGATGACTACACAACAACGCAGAAAACTGCGTTACCCAGAATTCTCTGCCGGTGAATGTTGCATTTAGTGCAACTCGTAAAAGTGACTTTTTCTACTATACTACTAAAAAATAGAGAATAAAGCCGCAATTAAATTAAAGTCCTACATTTACAAGAATAAAGCAGTAAAACTTACGAGTTTAGCGTTGTAGATTAATAAGTTTAATGTAGCCTAATATTTTATGAGATTAAAATTCAAATTTTATAAGAATAAAGAAAAACATCTAAACCATTAAAGTAATAAATATATGAAAATAAAGATATATATTTATGAGATTACAAATCAGTGAGATTAGATTTGTGAAGTTGAAATTTATGAGATGAAAGGCTCTAATTTTTTTTTTTTTTTTTAACCCTGTGCATGAATAAAGATAACAGCAAGTAAAAACAAGTTACTATTGTTGTTGTAGTTTTTAACATGCACAAATATGGCATGTTTAAGAACAAATTTCAATCTGACTGGGAAAAAAAAATCAAAGGATTCGGCTTGGACTTGCAGTTTCCCCTCTAGATCTTTCTCCATTGTTACCTAACTTCTGGTCTATGACCTCGGACCTCTATCCAGTGGTTGATGTGAGCAGTAAAAGCCCATTTTTCACAAACAGCTGTGGACTGAATGCTTCAAGCGTCACATGATGTCAGCAAAACTGTCTCAATATGCAGCTGGGTGAGTGTAAGACACCTGACTGACAGTTTTAGTGACAAAAGTTCTCAGCAAGACCTTGCAATGAAATGTAGTTGAGAACCCCAACCTTCATGTTATTAGATAGGTCTGGAGAGGGTCTCTTTGTCAGCCAGAGTTCCATGGCTCAGACCTGCCCTCTTTATTACACAACCTTTTATTGGAGTTATACATTTGTGTATTGAGCACAACATTCTCTGTGTGTAGAGATTTACATGCCATGAGTTTTTCTTTATTATAAATGTTGGGTGTCACACTTTGTGTGTTTAGTTGGATTGTTAGGCCAGTGGTGAGTGCAGCTCATGAAACCTCAGCCCACAACAGTTAGCTAATTATGGCCAGATCAGACAATTTCTTGGTTGTCTTTTGTGATGGCGCCATGTGCAACAAAAATCTTTTCCTGTCTTGGCCGACAGACTGATAACACTCTAAGTGTGATCCTAACCAATCATCGTAGGTGTTCTTAGAGATTTTCTGCTTTTTAGCAACTGTGGACAAGTTCATAGTCAGGCAGGTCAATGAGTGTCAATCATAGCTACAACAGAAATGCGTGATGTTAGTAGTCTTTTGCTCTGAAAACAACAAAGAAGAAACAACTATCATCTCTTCCATGTGTATCTAGAAGAGGACAATATGAACTGGCAATCTTTCAGAGAGAACTTGAGGTATCAGTGTGGTAACATGTCAAAAACATTAGCCCATTTAACCTAGTATTGCTAGCTTCACTTTATGTAAACAAGCAATGGGCGATACCACATTTTTTTATTCAGTGAGATGCCAATACTGCTACTTTTGAAGAAAGGATCAATTACCTTTTAAGAGGTACACATTTCAGGCAAATACAATGATGTTTCCAGGTGCTCCAGAATTGTATTTACTTTTATTAAATCAAATTTACTTCAATTTAAAAACTTTAATTGAATTGAAATATTTGTGCAAGCAGATAAAAAATAAAATAGAGGAAAATAAATAATTCTACTACAAAATTGAAAATAAAATTAAACTATCTACAATATAAAAAATGCTCCATTTCTTTTATTTTTAAAATTCAGATAGAGTAAATTGGATAATTTAAGAAATACAAGTCATCAAAGATTTAAATAGAATTATATTTTTTTTATGTTTCAACAATTTGGTCTTCATACTTTTGTGGTATTGGCATGTGGCTTCAGAGTGCTTTTTGTTGTATTTTCTTATAATTTTGAAATTGACTTGGATGCCACTTTGAGTTAGAGGGATGTCTGAGTTCATATCCGCGCAAGTGGAGCTGCTGAGATTTGTGACTCGTGTACAATTGGTCCCCAAAGTCACATGGTATGGCAAGGTAGACATGTCTGATTGGTCTCCAAAGTCACGTGACCCGGACAAGCAGTGAAGGCAACAGAAGCTGGAGGAGAGAGACAGGGAAGCTCTCAGGAGAAGCAGTGGCAAGATGTATTAATACCAAAAGAGCACTTTATTATCGATAATCCCACCACTTATGTCAACAGAAGATCCTTAACATGAGGTCAAGTTGTCAAACTACAGAGAAGATGCAAAAAAAATTCTGACATGCCATGTTTTACCATGTCACTGAGCTTCTAGGATGCATCAGTGCAGAGTCTTACTACAATGGCATTCACCATTCCTGACGGTCATATTCAGGTCTGATGTCTGAAGATGAGCTGTGAAAATGCAGCCGGTCCAATATCTGGCTAAATTCATGTAGTTTGACCCTGCTTTTAGACTAGGGCTTAGTGATTTGCAAACATAATGTAATTGTGTTTTTTTTTTTTTTTTTTTTACAAATATTGCGATTGCGATTTAATATGCGATTATTTTTGGGTTAATCTTATGTATTTTTTGACAAATTCAAGCAATAAAAAATTCCATAAATAAGACCATTTGTATTGAAAACAATGAAATTATTTCCAAAGCAGTAGTAGTATGAATCTGAATATGGGGGTTCAACAAGCTTCAAGTTATAAAGGAGGCGGCTGGGGTGGAGGAGGTGAGGCTGGCTAGCAGCTGATCACAGCTTTTGTGAAGTAATGCTAGGCTTCATCAGTTTTAGATAGAATGAGCTTACTTTTTTGCTGGTATTGCAAATGTGATGCCGTTTGCTTTGTTTAAGGGCGTTATCATTGTAAATCTTTATGTCACTCATTTTGATTAAGAAAAACACATAAAACACGAAAAGGAGGATTTAAACCATTATAAAAAAACTGACACTTGAATATTTGCATAATGTGCATAAGAACTCTGCTGCTGCAACAATGGATTTATTAAACTGCTATTTTGACACATTTCAAGTTAAAGTAATATTGCAACTAGAGCGATTTAAAAGTTGCAGCAGGCCATATTGCGATTTAATCTAATTTGCGATTAATTGCTCAGCCCTATTTTAGACAACTTGTTTTCTGCTGACAAACTCTTAAAATGTTTTTAGAAGGCATTCAGATAACCCAGTGTTTTTCTGATATGAATTTAACACAAGGTAGTGCTATTGACAGTTGCATTTTCACCGACTTCATTTGGCTGGATGCTTTCCAGTTTGGTACCAGGAACTTTGTTTTCCGTTACAACTTTGATAGTGTCCTTTATTTATGCAGGGTTATCATTAGCATGGTTGCTGTGACGTCCTGCACAAGGACTGGCATTGAGGTGATAGTGTGCCTGGTTCAGTTTTTGTCACAGCAGATTTTTGTTCCAGAGGCGGGGTGTGATGTACATTGCCCAAGCCTACGCTGGGCCTTGCAGCGTGTTAGCTGTTGTTAGCATGACTACACTGCTGTGCTTATGACACATTAGCCCTGTACGCTGGGGCGAAGCTGGCGAAGCCCCAGCGTACGGGTCTACGCTGGACCGTGCAGTAGCAGACGCCGGGTCAATGGGTCTACGCTATTAAAACCCGACTGGTTCGGTTTAAGCATTAAAATCCGGCTGGTTAGGTTTAGGCATTAAAACACGACTGGTTAGATTTAGGGTCAGCCTGTCAGCAAGCGGATAGAGCTGAAATTTCGTCGCAGGTAAGATACGTCACGCCCCAGTGTAGAGGTCCGCCGGCTCGGGCAGTATACGTCACGCCCCAGTGTAGAGGTCCATGGCTTGGGCAATGTATGTCATGCCCCAGCGGAGAGGTTTCACCCCAGCGGAGAGGTCTCCAGCCGAACGCTCCAGCGTAGAGGTTTGCCCGAGGGCTGCAGCCAGATGCCTCTCAGAAAGTTTGGGAAGTCATACGGCAGTATGAAGCAGCCCATGAGCGGGGGTTTGATCATCACACTTGTGGCGCTCCTTGTAATGTTGTCTGACCATTCAGAAGTCAGCAGTGACTACTGTCTCCCATTTTGTAGCATATGCCTGTTGATAATGACGGTATCAGTATGTGTAGAAATGGCAATAAAAACCATGACTGATATAAAACAGAACACTTTACCTGGTAATTTTAGCATTAGCAGCATGGGTGATAATGAAATAGAGGGAACTATTATTAAAAATGACAAAGTTTCCATTCTGTCAGCCCACAAACATGCTATCACCGTGCACATTTATGAAAATGGTCTATTGCCTCAGTATTTTTTTGTTCTGTTTTAGCTTTAACAGAAAATCAAACAATAAGCTACAGGACTGTGTCCAAACGTCGCTCTATAGGGGTACCTACTGCATCATTATTAGACGTGTTGGGCTTCTGACCAAACTTCCATATCTGACAATGCTGGATTGAGAGTGGGCTTCTATAAAACTTTGCTGCTTAACGATATCCAGAAGAAGTAATTTGTTGACAATAAAAATACAGTAAGGGTCTGCGTATTAAACTCTGAGCATACCATTATTATGAGAACATTAATGTTGCACTGCAGATATAAATACACCAAGTATGAGAGCCTCTGCAACATGCTACTGAAAACCCTCATCATGTGTGTGCAGGAGTCTCAGGTTTCCTGAATAAATCAGTTAAAGCCTTCAGAGGCCCCAGTGGCCTGTTACCAAAAGAAACAACACAGAGTCAAACTCCTCTGCTGCGACCGCTGCTGCTCAGGCCGGACCTGTTCTGGTTGGCTTCACAGCTGGGGCTCTACCAGCAGCAATAATGTGGTAATAACATCTGTAACATCTGGAAAACATCGGAGTTTAAAGTCGAGCTTGTAACGGACAAACATCCCGGGGTCCAGATCGGTGCCGTGCTTCGGCCCCGCGGCGGCTTCGCTCTGCAGCTTCCCGTCACACCAGTAGCTGCTGCCTACAGAGAAAAATAAAAACTGCTATACCCTTACACAAACTATGACGAGGATATGAGCACATTTATGGCCGTGCAATGAAAGGCAAAGGAAACATCATAAAAAAGAGTGCCAATCATGTTCTTAAAGGAGCAGTCCGACAAGGATAATGCAAACTCTTAAGAAACTAATGGATGAATAAGACAATTAGGGCTTCCTTTAATTACATCAAAGATCTAGAAAATTATTACACTTAATTCAGCTCAAAAACTGCTAGAAAGAGGAAGAGAATATACATAAAGATACATTTTTTTTAGCATAAATAGACTTGGACTTCGAGAGCTAATTTGAGTTCTGTGTTTTGATCAAGAAAACATCAACACGATGGCACGATGACATGAGTTATTGAGAAGAACTCCAGATGGGGCCAGGAAGTGATTTCTACATAGAGATGTGCTATAAAAACACCAAAGCATTGTGCTGTTTACAATTGTGCCAACCATTCAGATTGGAAGAATAACAAGAGTAGTGACACATTCAAGGAACTTTTTTTTAAAACTTCAATGAGAAACAGCGGCAGCCATGGTTTAAAAGCCGTCATCTAAACTCTGGAGGGGTGGAGTCAGACAACAGTTGGCCCTGTCTGCTCTGATGTAGTCAAACTTAGATGTGCACACAAGTGGCGACAACCTCCTATCTCCAAAATCACCACTTTTTTAGGGAACGACAAAAAAGATAATAGATCTGTCATTAATTTAGCATGAAATGGTCATAGTCATAACCTTTAGACACTTTTTATTGCTTTAAAATTGGTTATGAAAAACTTAAAATAAAGAAGAATGTTGATACAAGGTTTTTGTCCAATGCCAGTGATATATTCTTTAAAAATCAGGATTAGAAACATAATGTATGATGGCGTATAAGGGCCACTAAAAAGTTTTTTTTTTTTTTTTTTTTAAATAAATATATATTGTAATTTTGGAGCGAAAAAAATATCACATTTTTTTTGGGGGGGGGGGTGGGTTTGAAACTTTTATGATTATAAAGTTGTGTATTATAAGAAAAACTCAGAATTTCAGGGTTTGAAAAGTCTTAAATTTTGACTTTACAGACTAAAAAATTTTAAGTTTTCAAAATGTTGCGTCTACAACAGCGTCAAGTCAAAATGAACATGTAACCAAACTGAAAACAATGGTTGGATTTTTGACTTTCGATGTTATAATCCCAAAAATTTGAAGTCTTAATCAGGGGTTCTCAACTGGTCCGGCCTCAGGACCCACCAGTCTGGCTTACAACAGGTCGTGACCCAAGTTTCCAAACCATTTTTTACAACACATGTTTAGGTAATTGAATATGTTGCAGTTTGGGGCATGGTTGGACCAAAACACCTGATATTAACCCTTAAAGACCTAGACCAGTTGTGGCATGCCTGACTCATCTGCATTCATCTTGCTTTTTTTAAAAAAAAAACTTCTAGTAGTCATCATCAAGTGCCATACATCATTTTAACCTGGACAACTTAGACTTTCAGTGTAACTAATTTTATGTTCCAATTTTAAATGTATTGGTCTCAAAATGGATGAATTTATCAGAAATTTTGAAAAACGCCTGTAGAGATTTTGTGCTTTTTCACTTTGAACTGGGACGTAACCCAAGGAAGTTTGCTTTTTTTGATTTATAAGGTTGTGGTTTGCTGTTTTGGACTTCGTATAAATTTTAATTGTTATCTGATCTTTCTGAAGTTACAGTCATTTCTAATCATATAATTTCAGGTGTTTTTTTCTCTAAAAAGTAGGTGTTTCCCTACATTTAATTTGCTGACCATGTTAATGAATCTAAAAGTGTTAAGTCAATATAAATATTATTATCGAATTACAAAAGACACTAAGGAAACCATGACCCTTATTTAGAGAAATTTATCATCAACGAAGAGCAAAAGTATAGAATGCAAACCACATGGATCTTTTAAGCCAGTCACAATTGAATTTTGGTGCTCCTTGGAGCCTGTCTGCATTCAAATGAGACGTTCATGGTACCACCAGAAAGCTTGTAATCTCAGCTTTTATCCAGTTTTTAAAGCATTTTGATAGGATAAACAATGCAAAAGTTACTTTTGGAGCGGGAGCTATTTTTTGCTGCCCCTGGCTGCATCGGTCTCTGAGAGTTAAAAAGAAATGGGACGAAACTGACCAATTTTGTACCCTTTCCCCATCATTATGTGTCAATTTTTGCCAATTTTCCAGAGATCTTGAGAAATTACTTCATTATCATTGGAAAAGTAGCCTTTTATTGCAAGAAAAGGAGATAAATTAGATGAAATATTAATCAAACATATAAATTTACCCAATTTCATAGTAAAACAGGGTAAAATTAAAGGCATCGAGACATGTCCAATAAGGGCTTCAAAACTTTTGCCATGTTTTTTCCCAGACACCTTGTTGCGACCCACTGAAAACTGCTCTGCGATCCACTTTTGAGTCCCGACCCACCAGTTGAGAACCACTGCCCTAAATACAATGCTGTAATAATGGATCGTTTAAACACAGATCTTTTGTCGAGGACATGTGCATGCCCTGCATGATAGAATATTAACATTTCCATAAAAGCACTTTTAAAACAGAGGAGAAAAGCTTTGTATTGTATCACACTTCATAAAGGGGAACCCTGAGAATTAGTCTATGATTTACGCATCACCCAGGGGCGTAGCTAGGGATTTTGGGCCCCCAGAAAGAATATTACACAGGGCCTCCTTAACCAGCTAGCCAAGCAACAAATATTGTGTCATTTTTACAAATACCTATGCATTTAAATGTATTTCTGAACCACAATTTCCCAATGTATGAGCAATATTTTTACTATGGTTAAATTAAGTTATCTTGCATTATTTTTGCAGCGCTGGACTATACCATTTAGACATTTTTAAGGGAGGAGCAGGAGCCCCAGTAATTTATTCCACTCTATTTGATACAAATTTCAGTCTCTTTAATCAATTCATTTAGTGGCTTTGATTCAATAATGACACTAATTATAAAAAAAAAAAAAAAAAGAAAAAAACACTTTTCAATGCAGGCTTCCCAAGTGCCTCTCTCTACTGTGGGCCTGGGTAATCAGTACCCCCGCCTGTGCTAGGCCCATGGCGTCACCTACAGGTTGAAGTATCAATAAACATAGTTTAATTCTACATGAAAACATATAAACATGTAAAGGTCATGGATCCATTAAAATCCTAGCGCTGGTCAAAATAAACCTCCTGGCAGTGATATTGGAGTTGTATTACACATTACTCGGTTTGTGAGCCTCGGCAGCTCGCCAAGATTTAATCACCAGCTCGCATGACAGAAGCATGGTAATAATTTTATGATAATGCAGCTGATACGCATGATTCTTTAAATGATTAAAAACAGGTACACTGTTCACTTTCAATAAGAGTAAAACTGGATGGAAACATAATACTACTGTAACTCCAGATTCTAAATACTGTCGGACTGCTAACAAAAGCCCATCCCAGATTAAGGCCCAGTCCTGATTTACAAGCCTGGTGTTGCCTCATGTTTTAAAAAATGATGGCAGGTCTAAATAAGAATAATAGTGTGAAATTTCAACCGTGTGAAATAAGATCAAACAATTTTTTTATCATGTTCAATAGAATAAAAAGGGCTAAAGTTAAAAATTACAGATCTTCAGCCATGTATGAATACATGGTGATATCAAAAGCTGTACAAGTATCATTTGATTTTTACATGGATTGTATCAAAGATTAATATTCTGGTATTGTGTGAACTTTAAAAGCAGATCAGTGACTGTTATTTTAATGTGTTCATCAATATTCTGCCAACCCCTTTTGCAAAATAATTGGGACAGTAGGAAAAATAAGAATTTTAAAATATACTGGGATTTGCAAGTCCTTTTTAATCTACATTCAATCAAATATAGCACAGATAAAAACATTTATTTTTTAACTAAACTTTTCTGGGTTTGGATGTGCTGGCTGGCACGGAGCCCTGCTGGTCTGAAGGCCTATGAGTGATACTGGTTTTTAATGCAGCACTGCCTTAGGAGTCAAAGCACACGGGCATTCAGTGTTGGCTTTCAGCCTTGTGTGCAGAGATTTCTCCAGATTCTTGGAATATTCTGATTTTTATGGACTCTAGATCAGTGATTCTCAACTGGCGGGTCGGGACCCAAAAGTGGGTCATGGAGCAGTTTTCAGTGGGTCGCAAATGTGTGTCTTGAAAAAACAATGGCAAAAATCTCTCAAGAACATGCAACCATACTGTTTATTTTACTCTGTTTCTTGTCATAATGGGTACATTTGAATGTTTTATCAATATTTCAACTCATTTTTCTCTTTCCTTGCAACAGAAGAGCTGCTTTAACCATGTTAATGACGTAATTTGTCAAGATCCTGGAAAATTGGCTAAAATGTACAAAGCAGCCAAACCCAACAGGAGATTAAGACAGCAAACATTAACAAGAGAGAAAACTCAAGGTAAGGGAACCCAAACAAGACTCAGGCTCAGGCTACATGTTCACCCCGATCAACATTATTACAGAGACATTATTAGAGCTGGGCTGCACAGTGGTGCAGGGGTTAGCGCTGTTGTCTCACAGCAAGAAGGTCCCTGGTTTACTCCCCGGTCAGGCCCTTTTTGTGCAGAATTTGCATGTTCTCCCTGTGCATGGGTTCTCTCCACGAGTCCCCGGCCAACACAGGTATCCAGCCACAAAAACCTGAGACCAAGGGGACTGAAGTTTTAAAAGGCAAGTAAAAGAGAAGCAATAAGAACTAAAAACATTAAAAGAAGTGAAACTATAAAGGAAAAATAAATGTAAAAGGATACGTATGAGGAAGAAAAATGCTAAAATGAAACAAGCATCAAGAGGGTGAAAGCAAAAACCAGTAAGAACTGCCTAAATAAAAACTCAAGGTCATGGACATAGGAAATCAAAACAATAAGAGGAGTAAGAGACATTAAAAATGAGTAAGAAGAATAGAAGGTATTTAAACAAGCTAAAGATCAGAAGTGGTAATGATAACAATAGTAAAAATAACAAGCGTTTAACACACTGATATGTAAGGATAAAAATATGGTGTGTCTTGGGATTTTGGCTTGATCCTAGGTGCACCTTGGGCAAAAAAGTTGGAAAACTACCGCCTTAAATATTGACCAACCTCACAGAAAAGAAGCTAAATTAAGACAAAACAAAAAGGGAAAAGAAAAAGCAAAATGGGTGGCCATTTAGCTCACCTGGTTAAGAGGATGCCTTCTCCCATAGCTGGTTTGATTTGCACCTCCATTAGCCCTATCTCCCAATAGTACAGAATCCTTTGAAAATTTCCTGGATCCAGACAGTGATCTGGATCACTCCCAAGATGTAATCAGTTCTTTCTTATGCCATTTATGACATTTCCTGAAAATTTCATCACAATCCATCCATAATTTTTTGAGTTATATTGCTAACAAACTAACCAACAAACTAACAAACCCTGCCGATCACATAACCTCCTTGGTGGAGGTAATAATAAGAGTAAAACAGCAATAGTAGCAGTAATGGTAATAAAAATAGAACAATGATTAGAGGATTAGGCAAGATTAAGAAACAGTGACTGATTCTGCGCGCCTTACCTCTTCAGGTAGGTCGTTCCAAATTCAAGGGGCCCTGATGGAAAGGTTCCTGTCACTTTTACTTAAAAGTCTCGACTTTGGAATGACCAGGAGGCCCCCACCTAAGGATCTCAGGGAGCGGGCTAGCTCATAGGGGGTTAAAGGTTCTGTTACATGATGGTGAAATCTGTTCCTTGTTGTTGCATGTTGAGGAACGTTGTTCATAACCTGTTGGACTATTTGCCCATGCAGCCAGAAAGTGGAGTTCCTTGTGCCAGCATTGATTGTAAACAACCAGGCCTTTAAGGGGTGCTCCTTTTCTACCCAATCATTGTACTACCACCTGATGCCAATAAATTTACTTACCTGTGGGATGATCCAGGTATTTTTTAAGCATTACACCACTTTCCAGGTCTTTTTGTACCCCGTCCAAACTTTTATGGAACATATCCCAGGCATGAAATTCAAAATATCGTATTTTTCCAAAACTACGATAAAGTTACTCAGTTTGAACATCAGTTATCTTGTCTTTGTCCTGATTTCTATCGACTCTATAGGTTCATCACAATCATACGTTAAATGTCAACAAAACTCTGGATTTTTTTTGACATTGGAGAACAGAAATGCTGCATTCTGGTTTAACATTAGGAAACAAAACAGGACCTTTCATGAAGCTGGTGATGATAAATGACCTAAACAATAAATTATGAAACAGCTGCCAGTGAATTTCTGCAGAGGGAATGTTGTCTGATTTATTGTTTTCTAGTTTCAGTCCAGGATTGTGGACATTCATCAACAATAAAAGAACACAAGCCAGTTTATTGAATCAGACAGAAGTGTACTGAAATATCTCTGTGATAACTTTAAGGTTTTGTTTCCTAACAGTAAAAAGGTGAGGCTGTAAATAACCTGTCGTCTTTGTGAGAGAGCTAACACGCCATGACCTTTACGCCAGCATCCTGAGAGACTTTACTCCACACGCTGATGGAGTTTTTGATTCATCATGTTACATGTTTAACTGAAACCATGTATGTGCTATCAGCTCAGTATATCAGCACATTAGAAATCCTATCACACATGTTCTGTGAGACTTTTCTATCCAAACACAGCAGCAGCAGAATCTGTGCATTCCCACGTTCCAACCCACGTTCTCTCACATGAAGAGAAAAAAAATAACAAAACAATTAAAGAACTATCTGTCATCCAGCTAATAAAAAACAGCTTTAACTGACATAATAAATGGCCTGGATGACAACTGCAGCCCTAGTGTGTCACTAACCCGGGCCAAGACTCGGCTGTGATAAATGGAGGCCGGCGCTCACTGCTGAGGTGCAGAAACAGGGATCGGTCTGTCTCAACACTTAGAGCCCAGCGCTCCCAGGACACATGTCCATCCGCACGCTGCCCCAACCGGTGTGACCCGTCAGACCCTCCATGTGACAGCTTCAGATCCCGGCTACATGCTGCAGGATGTTTGAATAAAAGGCCACACTCACCTCAGCCCTCCGGCATCCACTGTTATACTGCACAGCTGTATCACTGCTGTGATGTTTTCAATGAATACAGCAGGAAATAACCAAGATTCATTATGTTTGCAAGTTTCAGTCACATGCTGTAGAATCTAACCTGACACGCCAGATAGACGGTGTTTGGGAATGGGCAGAGGCTTTGAAAAAAAACCTGGAGGTCAGAGGTCTATCACATCTTTAAGGCCAATCAGAGCAACAAAACACGTGACGTAGCCCCTGCCGAGGAGTAAACTCCATAGAGCACTGCATAACACAAATCATGGCGACTGTAGACTTTTGTCATTTTTGAAAAGACAACAACTCACTGCTGTTCTTTGTTCTCCTTTTAATGAAGAAATGTTTTCAAGTTCTGATAAAACTGGCACTTTAGCAGCATCCGCACTAATCTCTTCCACCATAATTGCACCAGTCTCTTGTCGCCTCTTGCTTATGTCACGACTCCGCCACGCCTGAAAAGTACTGCCCCTCGTCGCTGATTGGTCCTGTCACTTTCTAACCGAGCCCAAACAGTTTAGACGGGAGCTTTGCAAGATGGATTCACCAGTGAGAAACACACACCAAAAAAATGGGCGAACCCATCTGCTGTGTAAGGTTAGTAGCGTCTGCAATAACGCTTAAGCAGTTTTTTAGCGGAAATAAAAAATATATTTTGTTTGGAGCTCAGTACCACCATGGTGCAGGTGTGATGGTTGAAGGTGGTGGACAAATAAAGCCTGTGCATTTTATTTCCAGTTTTACTACGGCTTTGCGATGCAGGCGGGTATTTGTGAAAATGCTTGTTTTGACCTTTCGTAACTGCAAACAGCATTTGAGGTCACTAAAAAAATACATTCGAAAAACTCCTTCCAGGATGACGATAAACAGTATGTTTAATCAGCGTGAGGGTTATGTGGGGCTAAAAATTTTCTGCCCTCTAAGGGGTCCCTAGCCTTAAAGAGTTGAGAACCCCTGATTTTAACAGCCATATTTCAAACTGTAATGCCTCATCTTTAAGCATTTTTATTTTAACATTTTTATATTTTTGATATTTTGGTCTGCATGTATTTTTAAACATTCATCTTTCGCAGGCATCTGTAATTTGGCTTCAGTAATAAACTTATTGCCAATACTACCTGATCAGTGCTCTATGCTCTAATTTAATGGGAACGATGAGTTTGCATCCATGCAGTTGATGCATTTTTGCATAACAGCTGATCATCCTCCTCCTTCAGCCTTGCTTGGTGTTTACTTTTGATCATTGCCAAAAACCTGCTCTTCCACACGCTGTATTAGTGTTTATGGAGCTAAATGTTTCAGTTACCTTCAGTGACCAAATTTCCTTTTACTTCTTGTCAAAAAATCCCCTTGTTTGGTCTCTTGTACATCTTTATTGATTGAACATTGAGCAACATCAGGACCAATGCAGGAGAATCCTAACTGTAACAGTCAGCTAGTATTGTCTCTCCAGTAACTATGTTTCTGTCCAGTCTGCCCCGTGCACAGCAGAAGTTAGCAAAGCAAATCACCTTTTTTCTGGTTTATGGTTCTGCACCTCCCCTAATGTCCTCACACTTTAAGAACTATTGCTTTAATCCATTTTAAATGAGCTTTGGTCCAGAGAAGACAGAGGCATTTCTGGATCATGCCCTCATATGGCTTCTTCTTTAACATGCATTTGTGGATGGCACAGTGAACTGTGTTGACAGACAATGATTTCTGGAAGTGTTTCTGGGCCCATTCAGTGATTTCCAGTACAGAATCTTGCCTGATTTTAATGCAGTGCCTCCTGAAGGGCCAGAAGATCATGAGCATCGATAATTGAGCTCTGGCCTTGTCCCTTGCTGCAGAGATTTCTCCAGATTCTCTGATAAGTTGTTTTTTTTAAATTTCATTGTGAATAAATTAGAAACCGTTGCAACTTTTTTTGGAAATGGGGTTGTTCATGTTGTGTTCACAATTTGTTAGCATCTTGCTAACTTGTTAGCAAGGCAAACTGGGACACTGGAGTGAAACACCCTATTTGGGAATTCAGATTAGAAACATTGGAAAGAAAGCAGCTGATTCTTACTGAAATCACGGCATAATGCCTCGTTTTGTGTCAACAGCACTGCCACAGAGAGGCGCTGTTTGCTCTGCAGCTCAGTTGAGGGAGAATTTAATCCTTTTGTATGTTGTGAACTAAACAGCCCCCTTTTTGCTAATTTAAATTGGTGTAGCTGCATGATCCTTTGGTGAATTATTCCAACTTTATTCACTTGTTCACGTCAGACATCAGAGCAGCTCTTTAATGTCGTAAAAAGCCCTTGACATGAAGCACTTTAACCAAACTCAGAGAAAGCACAAAGTGCACTTAGCTGATTAGTTTCCTGCTACAGTCATTCTGAAATTGCTCTCAGTCTCAGCCCCCAGAAGAATTCAGAAATAGTTTGAATTGTTGGCCCTCAGAGGTCCTCCAGGGAGCCACACTGACAGGCCTGACCTCGGCTGACCCGGCCTGTGATTACCATCCAGTAGGAGGAGGCCCTGAAATCCGAGAGCCGAGGCCCGGGATGATGTGGATTTACAGAGAAAAAGATGAGTCGCTCTGTTTT
Source organism: Cheilinus undulatus (assembly GCF_018320785.1). Classification (NCBI taxonomy): domain Eukaryota; kingdom Metazoa; phylum Chordata; class Actinopteri; order Labriformes; family Labridae; genus Cheilinus; species Cheilinus undulatus. Next base: position 36,955,395 of record NC_054882.1, read on the forward strand.
TAGAGACATGGATCTGATGTGGAATGTCTGAAATGAAAATAAGAGAATTGACTAAGATGGTATTTCTGCCCAGTCTGTTTTCTTTTACTCATTTCTATCAATCATGACGCAACTGAAAGGCCTTGGTATTCCTTTGTTTACATTTCAACACCCCAATCATTTGTTACCGTCACACATTATTACTTTATGAGGATTAATGATACATTCCTGTCTTACAAATGAAAGGTGAAAGAACATTTAAGACATTTTAAGCTTCTACTACAAACTCCATTACTCAGATAACGTGAAGTAATTAAAAAAGGACAAACTCACTGTGAGAAATGAAAGAGTTTTGGGTGTTTTTATTTGTTCTGTATTTTTGCTCTTTCCCCCTTTTTTGTTCAACCACAGCTTAAGAAGAAGGTCCTCATCTAAAATTGTATGTTTTCTTATGTATATATTGTGTGCTTTGTGTTGGACTCCTCTAAAATGAGCTGGTGCATCTCAAAGGGTTATTTGGAAATACATTTAAGTATATTTTTTTCTATACAGACATGTAAACTCACCATGGCTGCCTACACACTACATTACTTTAGGCCTAATTCTGGGTGTGCCCCAAAAGGTGAGAGCATTTAACATGATACAACACAGCAAAAACTGGAGTGTTGAATTCTCAGTGTTAAACATTTCAGTGTTGATTTTAACACTCAAAGTATAATTTTGACTCATTCAGAGTAAATTTGACAGTGTTGATCCACCAGTGTTGGTCCAACTCTGTAGAGAGTCGATTGATCCAAGCCTCACCTACTGCAATTTCAAATCTGGAGGGCAGAGTTTTCCCATCATGCCTTTGTGCAGGGTGTATAGATGTGTTTTACATGTTTTACCTGTGTTTAGATGTTGCCTGTTGTACAGAGATCACTGCTGGGATTCACTTGCACATGTTTCTTGAATTGTTTTGAGTTCTTTAGTTTTAAATGTTTAACACTTTTGCACCATGGTCACCATGAAATACCTCCCATCGCTACTGCTGTAAAATGTGTACCTGATTTACCACATGCAGTTTGTGAAACTTGCATGTCTTGTTTTTGCTATTAATAGGTTTGTGGAAGAGGGGCAGTGGTTATCCACAATATTCTACACCCACTGGAGTTAATTGTAATACACTCATCGGTGTTAACACACCAGAGTTAAGTATAGTCTGGTATAGTTAATTATCTAACCCTGACACTAGTGTAGAGCAGTGGCTCTCAACCTCGGGGTCGGACACTTATATGGGGTCTCCGGATGCCCTAAAAAACTAAGAATATTTTTCAAATTCCACTGTTGCCACTTTACACCAATTATGCCAAATTTTAACCAGTTTTTATCATTTTTTTCCAATAAATGTTAACACATTTTGCCATTTAACACCTATTATTGCCATTTTAAACCCTTTCCACCGCATTTTTCTGCATGTTTTTGCCACTTCTAAACCAACTCTTGTCACATAAGCTGAATGTTGCCTCTTTCGACCCATTATTGCCACTATTAACCCCATTTTACAACTTTTATGCCAAGTTTTTCCCATTTTAACCACATTTCACTATCTGATATGCCCATTTTCCAGTTTGACCAATTTCTGCCAAAATCTGAATATTTTTTCTTTCGCAGTTAGCACTATTATTGCCAGTTAATATAGATTTGTCTTACCATTCACCAGATTTCCACCCATTTTTGCCAATTAAAAGCCATTTCAGCCACTTTTAATTCCCTTTTACCACTATTATGCCCATTTTAGCCACTGTAACCAATGTTTGCCTTTTTTCGGTTATTTTTGCCATTCTTATATCATTTTTCCCACTTCTAACCCATTTCTCCTACTTTTAATTTCCATTTTCCAACACAATTTCCACCATTTTTTGCCATTTTTTAACCCTTTTTGTCAAATTTAACCCATTGTTATTATTTTTTTTATTAACAAAATAGATTTACATTTTTATGAAGGCTATATGCTACACAAATTATTTTGATATTCTTGATATTTTTTCAGGTTAAATATAAAATATGGATATCACAGCTTCATTTTACAATAGACCATGATTTTGATGACCTCCATGGACCCCCAGTTTGGCTGGGCCCCAGAAAGCTCTCCCCTTTATCCCCCCTTATCGACGGCCTTGTCTTCACATGACTATTCTTGATTGTGCATGTCTGTGTTCAACCACCTTCAGGTACAGTGGGGGTCCCCGGTCTCTGGCACCTTTATTTTGGGGGTCATGGGCTGAAAAGGTTGAGAACCGCTAGTGTAGAATACTATTAACACTACTCAGCGTTCACCAGTGTAAATTTTTAACACCATACAGTGTTGGAATAACACTGGTTCAGTGTAAAAAAGTAACACTTTGAAAAGTGTTAAATTAACACTAAAAATGTGGACACATAAACACTTTTCTAATGTTAGATTTCACACTCTCAGTGTTAATCTAACACTGGCAGTTTTGCAGAAAAGGCTTGTTGCACTGATTTTCAGCTCTCAGACCTCAAAAGAAAAGCATATGATGTTTTGATTTTCCTGTGGTTGTATTGGAATTATTCCAGTTTTTACTCAGAGAACACTGCACTTTGTCCTAAGAGGCTAGTTAAATACAGCGAAATTAAGCTATAGAGCTGTCTAAAAGAATTTGCCCTCTTTTTGATTTTTTGCACAATTTTCATTCTTTAATGTTTTAGATCATCAAAGACATTTCAGTATTTGACAAAGAGATCCTGGGTAAATACAAAATGCAAATGATAAATGATAACTTTATCTATTTATGGGGAAAACATCCAAACATACCAGGCTTTGAGTGAAAATGTAATTGCCTCCTTAACCTAATAACTGGTTGTGCCACCCTTGGTGGCAACAACTGTGAGCATTTGCAATAACTGGCAGAGTCTTTCACAATGCTGAGCAGAAATTAGTTTTCATTCAGCCAGGAGTAATTTTGGTTGACCGACAACTCCTGGGAAGGTTCACCACTGTTCCAAGTTTTCTCCTTTTTCTGGTGGATAATTGTGTGGTTTGATGGAGCCCCAAAGCCTTAAAAATGCAGGCAGATGCCAATCACTTTGTTTCTCATGTGTTCGGTTGGACCAGTGGTGTCAAACTCAATCACAGCAGGGGCCGGATTCTGAATTGACAGTAGGTCCAACCTGAGGGCCTACCAGGGTCAACATTTAACCAGAAACTGTCAACATAGTTTTCACCGCTAATGAAATATGGAAAAAAAAGAACTGATGATAGATGATTTTAACATTAAAAAAAGTCAAATTTATACATTTAAAATCTCAAAATCTGAGATAAAAAGACAAACAGATTAGTTAAAAAGGTCAAAGCATGAAATTAAAATTCAAAATTAAGTTTTTAAAAAGCAATAGAAATTTGAAATCCCAAGTTTTATAGGTCAAAATATGAGATAAAAAAACCCACGAGTTTAAAACATCAAAATACCAAATAAAATTTGAAATCATGAGTTTAAAAGGTAAAAATAAGATAAAGAAGTCAAAATAATCAGTTTAAAAGGTCAAAATATGATATAAAAACAAAATTCTGAGTTCAAAGGTAAACATATGTGATAAAAAGTTGAAATCAAGACTCTAAAAGGAAAAAAAAGACAAAAGCCTAAACAATATGTTTAGGGGTAAAAATATGAGATATAATTTTAAGTCATGAGTTTAAAAGGTAAAAATATGAGATAAAATTCAAATCATGGGTTTTAAATTTTTAACTGAGTTTTTAAAGGGCAAAATACAGGATTAAAAGTCTAGGTTAGGAGTTGAAAAGGCCAAAATGTGGGATAAAATTCAAAATCATTAGCTGAAAAGGTCACTTAAAATTTTAAAAAATTTCATTCTAAAAGGTCCAAATAATAAATAAATAAATGAATAAAGTTCTTGTATTGTATTGTATTGTATTGTAAATATGAAAAGCCATAATCATAAGTTTAAGTTCTAATTTTGAGATGCAAAATTGAAAATTTGACATGAAAACAAAAATTAATTTTATTTTCCCACCTTCTTGGCTTTTTAAATTGTCATTTTTCTCTTTCCTTTTTAAAATTCAGATGACTTAACAAGGATATTTCCAACCAGCAAGGTAACATTTACATTTTTATACGGGAGGAAATCTGCAGACCTCATACAGGTGGGCCAGTTATAATACAAATATGATATGAGTGTAACTGTTCCATGGCTGGATTTGGCCCCTGGGCCTTGAGTTTCACTCCCCTGTGTTAGACGATGGCGTGATGCGGTGCTGTCTGAGATCTTTTATCCTTCTTCCCTTTCTTAGACAGGTTCTGTTTAAATGATTTCTTGATTCAACAGGAGCAGTATTCAGGCCTGGGTGTGGCTACTGAACTCAGCTTTCACAAAAACATGTGGTGAATCACAGGGCCATGGTCATGTACTGTAGGTTTGGTAGACTTTTTTCCCTTAATAAATGAAATGATCTTTTAAAAACTGCATGTATTTACTTGGGTCACCTTTGTCTGATGTTGAAATTTGTTTGATGATCTTAAACACACGGGTTTCAATCTTCTCAGCCTTGAAGACAATGTCAGTACCGATAGACTTTATTTAGACTTTATTTTAGCTGTTTATCATAAAATTGCACATGAACTATGAATACAGTCAGAAAACAAGTCAGAAATATAACAATTATGATAGACATATCAAAATACCCAGGATTGGAGCTGTCGTTATTGTACACAGTGGTTTCAAGCTGAAGCAGAGCGTGAATAAAATGTGATGGATGTTTACAACAAACACTCTGACTAAAAATATGAAATGTGATCATGGCTGAATCTACTCAAAAGCACCCACGTTGACAAAAACTGGAACAATCCCAGTGTTTGCCTCATCCTACTTTGCATCAAGCGTTGACTGAAAAACAAAAATCACTTCCCAGAGTTGAACCTCAGCCGAGTCCACCCTTCGCTTTCCTCCATCAGACATCAGCGCTGTGTTTAGCTGAGATTAAAGCGCGAGTGATACATGGTAACGCACTTTGCAAAACACAATTAGAGAGGCGTAATTTGCCAGCTGCACTAATCCATCATAGGGGTATGTACTGTCAGCCTGGGCTACATCATGGGCTGCAGCCTTCGCCCAAATCTCTCCCTCTCTGCTCATTGATTTGCACTTATTACCCACTCCAGAGTCATTTCAGGGATATGTAAACAACTTAACAGCAGGCAGGTTCCTGTACTGTGGACGATGACGGATTACGCTCCACTGACTTTCATGCAACGCACAGGGCCACGGTCCGCTTCAAACCCCCCCGTTGCCTCCTCCAGTGGACCCTTCTGCCCCCCCACCCCCCTCCTTCTTGTTCAGCTCAGCGAGAGGGAAGTGCGACTCACTGAAAAGTGTGGTAGCCATTTTCCGCATTAACACTCTGACCCCCTGCGCTCAACTGTTGGTTCTGATGTTAATCAGGTTTACAGGCCAAGAAAGGAGAGAGTCTGTGTTAGTTCATGGAGGTCTACAGTCACTCAGCGAGAAGATTTGGTCATGATTCACAGCTCTTTGCTTGGATGAAGCAGTGAAGGATGCTGGCTGGCTCCCCTGAACTTAGCGTTGACTCCCTCGGTGCTGCTCGGCCCGGCTCTGTTTATAGCCCCTCACAGCTTGGTTGTTTTGGCACAGCCCGCGGCTTACAAGTAGTGAATTATAATTTCCTATGTTCTCTCTGTGGAGCTCAGTCACACCATTTCAAACTCTGTCATACAACCTGTGCGCTGGGTTACCGTCAACGTTTGACATTTCCCATCTGGGGCAACAAAATAGTTACCATCAGGCTGAATCCTGTTTCTGTGTCCCTACAGGACTGAAGACAGGAGTTTGTCATTATGACTCAACCCAGATGGAGGGGGAGCATCTTAAATATTCAAGTTAGCCAGCCAGTGTGGGACTGGATGCCAAGGAAGACGTTGAAGTTGGGGCCCCGGGCTGTCAAGGGCCCCACACATAACTTAATTACCTCTGTCCTGCACCAGCCGGCATAGTGACGATTAAAAATATTCACCCTCTTGGGTGTTTTACCGTTTTGTTAGTTTTCTAAATAATTATGGTCAATATATTTGGGCAAAAAAAAAAAAAAAACCTCTGTAATGTCAAAGTAAAACAGATTTCTACAAAGCAATGTCAATTAAATAATATATATAATGTAAAATAAATATTCACCCCCTAAAAAGTGACTGACCTAATTCAACAGAGGTCCAGTCAATTGGCGCTAATAGTCTCACAATTAGTGAAATAGGATCACCTGAGTGCAGTGAATGTACCTCAAGTGATTAAATATAAAGACATCTGTGTCTGGAAGGTCCAGCCAATTGGTGGTTAATCAGATTTCATGGCTACCATTATACCATGAAGACAAAAGAACATTTCAAGAAACTCAGAGAAAAGGTTATTAAAAAGTATAAGTCAGGGGATGGATACAAAAATATTTCCAAGGCTCGTAACATCCCTAACCTGGCACGCCAGATGGATGTGTGAAACACATCCATCTGGTAAGCCTCCCATAGACAGCGTTTGGGAGAGGGCAGAGCCTTTGAAAATAAACTCAGAGGGTGATTGGATGAAAGTTCTGTCACATCTTTACAGGCCAATCAGAGCAACAAAACGTGACGTAGCAGCTACTGAGGAGTAAACTGCATAGAAAACCGCATAACGCGAAACAACTTTTGTTGTTTTTGAGAACAACTCAATGCTGTTCTTTGTTCTTCTTTTGACGAAGAAGTGTCATCAAGTTCTGATGAAACTGGTGATTTAGCAGAATCCATGCTAATCTCTTCCGTCATAATTGCACCGGCCTCTTGTCGCTGCTTGCTTATGTCAAAACCCTGCTGTGCCAGGGACTACTGCCCCTAGACACTGATTGGTCCTGCCACTTTCTAACCGGGCCCAAACAGTTCAGACGAGAGCTTTGCAAGATGGAATTGCCAGTGAGAAACATGGAAACTGGGGTATCCATCTGCTTTGCAAGGTTAGAACATCCCCTGGAGTTCAGTGAAATCCTTCATCAAGAAATGGAAAGAATATGTCGCATAAGTAAATCAGCCAAGATCACACAGTCCTCACAATCTGAGTGAGCATGCAAGAAGGAGACTAGTGAGAGAGGCCACCAAGACACTTATGACTACTCTGAAGGAGTTACAAACTTCAGCAGCTGAGACAATACCTGTTGGCCAGGTTCTTTACCAGCCAAAGCTTTATGAGAGAGTGGCAAAGAGAAAGCCACCATTAAAGAAAACTCATTAAACCTCACCTAAAGTTTCCCAGAAGGCATGTGGGAGACTCCATGGTCAACTGGAAGAAAGTGTTTTGGTGTAATGACACCAAATTGGTGCTTTTTGGCCATCAGACAAGACAATGTTTGCACGGCACATCACCACAAACACACCATCCCCACTGTGAAGCACGGTGGTTGAAGCATCATGCTGTGGGGATGCTTCTCTGTAGCTGGCCCTGGAAGGTTTGTAAAGGTAGAGGGTAAAATGAATGCGGGAAAGCGTAAGAAAAAGTCTGAGGACAATCTTATTCATTCTACAACAGAAGTAAAGCTTAGGAGAAGATTCAGAGCCCAGACCTCAATCCAATAGAGAATTTGTGGATGGATTTGAAAAGGGCTATTCATGGCTTCTTTTCCCGACCATATTCAGCCAGAGCTCAATTCACCAACTTGCTCTATTGATAGTTAATAACAATAATAAATGCCTCTTAAGCTTATGAAGCGTTATGAAGTTTACTCCCTGGGGGCTGTGCACTGCTACATCAAATGATTTGTTGCTCTGATTGGCCTGTGAAGAGTGTGACAGACAATGCTTGTACAGTTATCCATAGATTTTTTTGGAAAAGTTGTGCCCTTTCCTAACACTGTCTATAGGGGCATTGCCTAGATAGATGGGAAATATATCCCATGCCATGTACATGTGAAACAAACAATCTATCTGGTCTGTCATGTTAGTAAAAGGCAACCACAACCACAAGACTGACTAGAAAACCCAGAGCCCCCTCTCAGCTGCAACATTTTGGATCACTGCGTGCATTACCTCTGATGTTGCACCAACTCTGTTAATCCCATGATCCAAACTACTTTTGATCAAGCGCATGAGATACTTGACCTTCTTGGCTTTGGGCAGCCACTCACGCCGAGGCTGGGGGAAGAAATCCAACATCTCTCGCCAAAAAACCCTCAACTCTGACTTTGAGGTGCTGAATCTCATCCCAACTGCTTCACACTTGGCCGCAATTCACCCCAGTTCCTGCTGGAGGGCATGGTCTGATGAAACCAACAGAATCACATCATTGGCAACAAAAAAGGAAGCCTGCATATAGCTAATATTGGCATTTTTAGATTGGCCACGGTTAGGATCTATTTAATAACTAGATGGTTATATGTGTTTGTAAGTATGACTCACACAAATATGTTGTTTATATTTTCAATGGTGGGAAACATTCTGTGAAAAGAACACAATAATTTGAGCCCTTGTGGTTAGTCATGTCTTTTTTTTTAAATAAGTGATTGAATTCAGTACAGTTGAACTTCAGTTTGGCCAGCAGGAGGCAGCGTGGTGCTGTGCTTCTCCCATGAACTCTCTTTGCAAACTGTTGTTCACTCTGCTGCAGGGTTGCCAGGTCTGCGGTTTTCTCATAGAATTGGGCTACTTTTTACGGATTGCTGCAGGTAGATTTTTTTGTCTGAGAGTTGTGCGGACCCATTTTTGATTCCTAAGTGTAAGTGTATTTAATATCCAAAGCAGGATAAATGACTTTATTTACCCTGAATTACAACTACTGACTTATGTTGGATTTCAGTGTTTGGCTTGGTTTTGGGCTAGTTTTCATCGGCCATTGGGCTAGATTTGTCACCCAGACCTGGCAACCTGCTCTGCTGAGCAAAGCTGAACTGAAAAGAAGCACGATTGTCTGTCTCATTGACCTGACACGCCAGATGGATTTGTTTCACACATCATCCTGGAAAACCTTCCATAGACAGTGTCTATATAAACCTACTATTCAGCCACCCTTAACCAATGATCACAAGCAGAAACGGTTGCAGTGGGCCCAGAAATACATGAAGACTCATTTTTAAACCGTTTTGTTTACTGATGAGTGCCGTGCAACCCTGGATGGTCCAGATGGAGGAGCAGTGGATGGTTGGTGGATGGCCACCATGTCCCAACAAGGCTGCGACATCAGCAAGGAGGGGGCGGAGTCATATTTTGGGATGGAATCATGGAGAGTGAGCTGGAAGACTCCTTTAGGCTCCCTGAAGGTGTGAAAATGACCTCAGCAAAGTATATAGAGTTCCTGACTGACCATTTCTTTCCATGGTACAAAAAGAAGAATTGCACCTTCTGTAGCAAATTTTTTTTCATGCATGGCAATGCACCATCTAATGCTGCAAAGAATCCCTCTGTGTCATTGGCTGCTATTGGCATAAAAGGAGAGAAACTCATGGTGTGGCCCCCATCCTCCCCTGACCTCAACCCTACCGAGAACCTCTGGAGCATCCTCAAGCTAAAGATCTATGAGGGTGGGAGGCAATTCACATCAAAACAGCAGCTCTGGGAGGCTATTCTGACATCAGAAATTCAAGCAGAAACTCTCCAAAAACTCACAAGTTCAATGGATGCAAAAATTGTGAAGGTGATATCAAAGAAGGGCTCCTATGTTAACATGGAACTTTGCCTGTTCAGATGTTTTTGATTGAAATAGCTTTGATTTCAGTAAATATGACCTCCTAATGCTGCAACTTCAACACATGGTGATTTTCAGTTCTTTACAGCTTATAAAACATTTTGAAACTCTGTTGTGCATTATATTGTGGAACAGTGCATTTTGAGTTTGTTTTATTTTTGAAAAAAAAAAAGTTTATAATTGAGAGGTTTGTTTATAAAATTTGAATTGTGCTCTTATGTTTGATGACATGAAAATTATACTGACAGTCATTTGCATTGACTATTTAGGAAAATCAGAGAAAAATATCATTTGTATAATCATTTAGGACGTGGTGGAATGCCACAACTTGGTTTTGCTTTTAGCTAGTAAAAAGCTTAGGGAGATGGTATAATGAAGACCTGAATGACAGTGAACAGGTGGAGCAGTTTAGAAAAGATGTAGTGGAGGGATTAGGGAGGATTGATAAATCAGCGCTCCCAGGAAGGTTGAAGTTATGGTGCTTGCAGTTTGGGCTGGTTCCTAGACTGATGTGGCCCATGTCAGTTTATGAGATACCAACATCGAAGATAGAGAAGCTGGAGAGAGTAATTAACTTGTATATAAGGAAGTGGTTGGGCGTTTCTCTGTGCCTTAGCAGTGTGGCACTGTATGGCAAAGGGATACTCCAACTCCTGAACACTAGCTTAACAGAAGAGTTCAAGTGCTCAAAGGTTAGAAAAGAGTTGCTGTTAGCAGGGAGCAAAGATAGAATAGTTAGCAGTGTAGTTCCAAATCCAACCAGGGGAAGGAAATGGAACCCAAGACAGGCAGTAGAGGAGGCAGAGGCAGCCCTTAGGCATGCTGAGATTGTAGGCAATGTCCAGATAGGTCAGGGAGGCCTGGGGCTTGGCTCAGGTAGACCGGCATGGAACAATGCAGGTCCTAAAGATAGAAGGAGACTGGTAGTGGAACAGGTACGTAGACAGGAGGAAGTAGTAAAGTGTACTAAGGCTGTGGCTCAGGCTAAACAGGGACAGTGGATGAACTGGGAGAGTGTAGAGAAGAGGAAGCTGAGTTGGAGAGACCTACGGAGTATGGAAGATAGGGCGATTAAATTCCTGCTAGGGTCTACCTATGACGTCCTACCATCACCCCAGAACCTAAAGTGCTGGGTTGACGGGGACCCATCGTGTCCTTTGTGCTCCGAGACAGCAACCTTGAGGCACATTTTGACAGGATGTAAGATCAGTCTGTCACAAGGCAGATATACATGGAGGCATGACAGGGTTTTGAAGAGTCTCGCAGCAGGAATTGAAAACAGAAGGGGACAGGTGAATGCAGGACAGAATCAGGGAACGAGGATGGTTCAGTTTGTCAGAGAGGGAGAGAAGGTTAAAGGAGGTAGGCTATTAGGTAAGCACCAGTTAGGCCAATTGAAGGATGCTAAGGACTGGGAGATACAGGTAGATTTAGGAGGGAAGCTTGATGTGCCACAGGAGATAGTTTGCACCAATCTTAGGCCTGACATAGTGCTGTGGTCTGCCAGTCAGTGTGTAGTTTATTTTATAGAGCTGACGGTTCCGTGTGAGGATTCTGTGGAGGAAGGCTATGAAAGGAAGAAGCCGAGATATGCAGAGTTAGGAGCAGAAGCTGAACAGCCAGGATGGAAGTTAGGACTTGTCCAGTAGAAGTGGGATGTAGAAGGTTTGTAGCAAGGTCAGCTGTTTCATTACTTAGAGAGCTGGGAGTGCAGGGACAGAACTTGCGAAAGACAGTTAAGGAGATCTCAGATGAAGCAGCTCAGACCAGCCAGTGGATTTGGATGAGGAGGAGTAATGCCAGCTGGGGCAAAAATGAAGGTTGACAAAACCCCGTAACTTCTCTATCCGTTAGTTTTGTTTGGGGGGGGCGTAGAGCGCCATGCCAGGCCGGGGGTGTGTGTTAACCCACGGCAGGGTACCACACCCTTAGCTCTACCTCCCCCACCTTATTGCAAGGCTTGCTCTCTCTCTCTCTCTCTCTCTGTCTCACTCTCCCTAATCTGTCTCATTTTCCTCTCTTTTTTCCTCTTAGTTATCGACAATTGTTGCACCGTAATTGTGAGTGGTGTTAAGGAAGGTAGTATCAGCATCGTCACTACCTGGAGCTCGCATCAACGGAGCCTGGGTCTGTTGAAGGTGGTGTGCTGTTGAGGCTGTGTGGGCTTGTGGTAGATAGGTAAGATGATGTCTGCATGCTGGCATGGTGGGTGGTGAGAGCCGGCATGGAGGGGGGTGGCACTGGGACGCTGGAGATCACTGTTCAGTCCTCTGGAGGTGTCGTGGGACTAACTGGACGAAACACTGACGAAGGAGGGTTCCCACTTGACAACCCCTGCAAAGTGCAGGTTTCTTACTACCTATGGGTCTGCATGGTTGACTTGTGGAGGCAAATAGTAATGGATTAGGGATTTCTTCACTGAGCGCTGGTCCTCTTTATAGGGCACAAGTATCTTGTGTTTCTTTCAAAATACCAGATTGACGTTGCCCCATCACACAGATCCTATCAAGGTCAGTCAAACATGACATGCCAATTCCTGAAGCTCATCCCATAAATGCATGTTTCTTACAAATGTGGCTCCATTTAAAAGAGAAATAAACAGGCTTTCCAGTGGTATAAGACTTATTGCCAAGAAACGTTATCTACAGAACAAAATGGTCCTCACTTTTAGTGCTAATTTTAGCTAATTTTAGTCACAGCCGTGTAACAAAGAGACTGAAATGTAAAATTGTGTTTTCTCTCTCCAACTTGGCACAGGGTGATGCACTGGCTTTACGGCTTCTGGGGTGTAAAAATTACATTGCACCCTTTCTTTTGTCGGTACGGACAGTGTGAGAAACAGGTTTCTTCCAACAGCAGGACTAAAGGAACCTTCCAGTAAAACTAGAAGATTTTGAGCCCTCTTCCTCAGAACCCTGTTAGGTTATCCAGACAGCTGACCTTTGAGAAATCCCTGAAGAGGGCTAAAATATTTTTATAAGTGCTGTGCTGTTTGTAGCTTCAGTAGCATTGGAAAGACTTCCCTCTTAAATTGGATCCAAGAGCATTTTATAAGCAACTCATTAAATTCAGAGTACAGCACAGTCGAAAGAGAGGTTAGAGCTTGTGATGTATTTCTCTCTGAAGAGCCGTTTCATGGATCATTTTCAACTTCACTGCAATTCATGCAAAAACATGGAACAGCATAGGGGTGAAAGGTCAGATTCTCATTGGATACATATAAACTAAAAATATGTAAGCTAGTTGTAAAGAGATGTGCTTTGAATAAATGCTCACTTTTATCAAGCTGTAGGGGAACTCGGAGGTAAAACATACATCCAGGCAGCTCTGGATTAATCTCCCTGCTGGCTGGAGAACAAGGCGTTTTTAGCTCAAAAAGGTGTTGCAACCCCACTCTCTCACTCACTGCTGTGTCCTGCACGGCTGTGGAGCCGAACACACCACGAGGTTGTGGGGAAGCTGGGAGTCTGTTGACATTCCGGTGGGTTGGGAGTTTCAACACTTGGCCAAGAAATCAATGAGTCATTGCTATTGATTAACAGCCCTATCAAACTCAGCAAATATATTGAGCTCATTCAGAGCTGAGGGCCAATAAAAACCTTCCTTAAGTGTATCTTTAAAAGAATTAGTAGCAACTCAATAGTGTCATAATAACAAACCCGACAGCTAGTTGTGGGAAAGCCGTGCAGCTGTATTGATGTGACAAGTTCATTTGGCAGAATGAGTGCTTTATACGAGCTTACTGTTAAAATAACACGTCCACATATAGCAGCAGAGGATACGTCACCGTCGCATTTAGCTACACCTGTCATTTTACCGCTGCCCTTTATTCCAAGGTAAACATCTCACGTTTTTGCAGCTGAACTTCATTTGAAAGATAATGTATGAGTGGAGCAGGCTTGTTCGCTTCACAGAGGAGTGAGCGCTCCAGTTTTTCCTCAGTCACATTGGTTTCAAATGAGCATGACATAAATAGCTGCTAATGGACGGGACTGACAGTTCATCCTTTACTTTAATGAACAGTAAGAGGATGAGAGCTGCTCCAAGTTCCTAAATTCAAGAGCACATTTTACACTTTGTTCTACTCAAACACTGTAGAGCAGGGGTGTCAAACTCAATCACAGCAGGGGCCGGATTCTGAACTTGGGTCTAACCTGAGGGCCTACCAGGGTCAATATTTAACCATAAAATTTAACCTTATTTTCACAAATTATAGGGGTAAAAAAACTTGGCACTGATGATAAATAATTTTGTGGTTAAAAGGTGAACATGATAAGTTAAAAACTCAAAATCTGAGATAAAAAGTCAAACTTATAAGTTTAAAAGATAAAAACATGACATTTAAGGTCTAAATAAGTTTTTTAAAAGGCAAAATATGAGATAGAATACTTAAACCATTAATTTTTAAAGTCAAAAACTGAGATAGAATTAAAATCATGATTTTTAAAGGTAAACATCGAAATCATGAGTTTCAAATGTCAAAATATGAAATAAAATTAATAATCATGACTTTTTAAGGTAAAAAAAAATGAGATAAAAGTCAAAGCTAGGAGTTGAAAAAGGTCAAAACATGAAATAAAAGTCATTATCATGATTTTAAAAGGCCCAAAAATTGAGATAAAATTAAAAATCATGAGTTTTAAAGATGAGATAAAAGTCAAAGTTAGGAGTTGAAAAAGGTCAAAACATGAAATAAAAGTCAAACTCATGATTTCAAAAGGTCAAAGTAGGATTTGAAACTGAAAATTATGAGTCTAAAAGGTAAAAATATGAGATAAAAAGTCAAAGTTATGAGATGTAAAGGTTGAAATATGAAATAAAAAGTCAAAACCATAACTTTTGGTCATAACTGTGAGATGCAAAATTGAAAATATAGAGGAAACATGAATTTCTTTCCCACGTTCCTGACTTTTTATCAAATTATTTTTTGTGTTTCCTTTTTCTAATTTTTTATGACTTAAGGATATTATAAATCATCAAGGTTAGGTTTACATTTTTATACTGGAGGAAATCTGCAGACCTCATACTGGTGGGCTAGTGTCAATAAAAATATCACATGATCTGTTGGGCAGGGTAAAACTGCACCACGGGCCAAATTTGGCCCCCGGGCCTTGAGTTTGACACCCCTGCTGTAGAAGATATCAAAATACAAAGAAACAAAATTACTTGGTACTTATGAAGGGTCCTACTCTTTTTAAAATTGTATTCTAAATAACTAAAGTCAATACAGAAGCTTTAATACACTTTGAGGGCTTACTAGAGTTCTGGAAGTTTTTTCAGTTATTTACAAAATGACTCAATACCACATTAAACACAAGCAGAAAGCTCTGATTCTCAGGATTCTGACCACATGAACCACTCTAGGATAAAACTGCCGTAGCAGGCACAATTAACGCATTTGTTAGACTACAAACAAACATCTATCCATTTTTTATACCACTTATCTCATTGGGGGTCACGGGGAGGAGGGCTAGAGCCTATCCCAGCTGTCACTGGGCAAGAGGCGGGGTAGACCCTGAACTGGTCACCAGTCAATTGCAGGGCTGACGTGTAGAGACAGACCTAGACTTAAAGGCTTGGTCACAATGTGCACAAACATCAGGGAAAAATAAAGCATTAAAAACTGAGACAACTGTAATGGAGAATGACATAATTGTGAAAAGAGGCAAAAATAATGAAAACTGGAAAAAAAAAAAAAAAGAAAAAGAAAAGAAAAAGAAAAGAAATTGGGAGAAAATAATTCAAAATTGTGTAAAAAAAAAAATGCAAAAGTGGGTTAGAAATATAAAAGAATGAGTAAATTCAGTGAAAAAAAGTGGTAAAAAAACAGGCTAAAAAAGGGCAGTTAGGTGGTAAATTAGTGAAAAGTGACAACAAGGACAAACAGAAGAGGAAAAAATGGTAAAAAGTGACAAAACAGGGCCAAAAAGTGCAAGAGTACCTGGATGCAGCCGAAGACCTCCACTTCATACTGGAAGTCGGAAAATCACTGTCATACCTCATCTTCTAATACACAATCAATTGAACTGAACGTCGTCTAGGAAGGTCCGCCACATAAGGAAGTACAAGTAGACAGAAAACACACAAGTTTTTGGGTTAACAAGCACTGTGATAACATGGATTTGAATGAGTCATTTATAATAAATGATTCATATTGAAATAATCACTGATAGTGAAAAACAAAAGCAGAATCCACTTTCTTGTTTTTTCTCAGTACTGTGCAGAAGTTTTAGGCATGTTTGGGCCGAAATTTGAGGCTGAAATAAGGCGTGTAATGGCGAGTACAAAGGAGGATTGACACAACCCAGGTCATGCTCTGGATGTCTTTGTACATTAACAAGGGCATGGGAAAATAATCTGATGAAAACAAAACAAAAACCACAGCTTTAGGGTGGAGTTATGGGTAGATGTAGCGCTTAAACATAACCTAGGGTACTGTTAGGGTGGGTAGGAGGGTTGCCACAACCCGCTGGTTGTCGTGTGTATGCTCTAAGCACCTGAAAACTGTTGGTGGTTGCTGGGCGTATTACCAGGGGTGCAAAGGCCCGGACAAAAGAAATGCTGTTAAGCTTGACCTCGGCTGCTGAGCGACACACGTACATGTCAGATGTGTCAACACTGACTCTGGCCGCCCTTCCTCCTCTCTTCAGCCCGGGGTTGCGGAACATCAGGACCTGTGAAGAACCGTTAGCATGCCTAAAACTTCTGCACAGTACTGTACATATATATTAATCTGATCGTTTGAGCTTTTTATTCCAAAAACATTCACAATCCTTGTCTATTGTATTAAATGATGTAGCAGACTTGCCTCTGGCTACATGGCCAGCCAGCCAATCACTTGTTGCATATCATGTCTGTGCCCAGTGATACTTGAATTTGGATCCTAAATTGATTTATTAAAATTAATATCATGTAATTGCTGTGCTTGTTAGTCTGAAAACTCGCCTATTTTTCATCTACTTGTATTTCCTTATGTGCCCGACCTGCCTATATTAATATGGTGGTGATGCACGAAGAAAAAAATGAAGATGTTCAGTTAAAGTGTACGGAAGAGTATTAGGGCCACTGAAAAAAAAAAATTTGAGACGAATTTTTTTTTTTTCACTTGTAAGATTTAAGTCAGAATTCTAAGATTTAAGTCAGAATTCTGACTTTAAAGTCAGAATTCTGAGTTTAATCTCAGAATTCTGAAAAAAAAATTTGAGACTCTTTTTTCATTTGAAGATTAAAGTCAGAATTCTGACTTTTTTTTCTCAGAATTCTGAATTTAATCTCAGAATTCTGACTTTAATCTCAGAATTCTGACTTTAATCTCAGAATTCTGACTTTTTTCTCACAAGTGAAAAAAAAATTTTCGTCTCAAATTTTTTTTTTTTCAGTGGCCCCAATACTCTTCCGTAAAAGTGACTACTGATATCAGAAGATGAGATATAGCAGGACTGGTATGAAGTGGAGGTCCTCGGCTGCATCCAGGTCCGTCTCAAAAAATGGCACGAATACACACAAAGTGGCAAATGAGTGGCAAAAATGGTCAAAAAGTGACAAAATGGGAAAAAAGTGGCAAAAATTTATGTGAAATTGCAAATAAATGGTAAAAATGCATGAAAAGGGACAAGCAGAAAACAGCTTCATGGTGGCAAAAGGGGCAAAACAGTGGTAAAATAGGCAGAAAGGTCAAAGTGGCATCCAACACACATGCATCCATATCAATAAATCACAACTGTGAAGGGCCCATGCTCTGGGTTTTTCAGGGCCTTTGGCTGGACCAGAGGAGCTGCTCTGATTGACCAGACAGGGAGTCGTTTGCTCTGAAGTGTCTCGTCAGTGGATCATTGTGGAGCTGTTGAATGTGGAAACAGAAGGTTAAGAGAATGTTTCTCCTCTACTGTGGATATATGTGTATGTAAACTTCATCATAGCTTAGTTCTGGTCCTGATTTTGAGATTTTTAGTGATTTAAACAGTGTCTCTGTGCTGTTTAAGGGTTCAGAGTAACAGTTTAATGTCTCAGTTCTTTTCTCTGGTTGTCAAGTGATGTAAACATGCAAAAGTGTCCAAAAGTTATGAATACTGAACTCAGGGAAAATCCAAATGCTTTAAATTCACTTTTATTGGCCTATTGTACAAAGACATTAAATAGTCCTCAAATGCCTTGAAAACCCTAGGATGCCCCCCGAGAAGTCATAAACATGAAGCCGTATTTGTGCCTCTAACTCACTGTGATCAGAGCTGAGAGCTTATTTTCGAAATTTCAGTATCAAAGCTGACGGTTTGAATGACATTTTCCTGTAGAAGTCTGCAATCTGTTAGCAAACAAGCATCCATATAGAAAAATGCTGCCATTAAGCAGCACTTAAGTCATTTCTTAAAGATAAGTCCTATCTGATTCTCAGGTGGAGGTCTCCTTCAAGCCAACAGAGCTGGAACGCACAGTTTCCACACTTTTGTTTCCCATGTTGCCGTGCCGAGCGTTTGCACGTCCATATCTGATGTAACAGCAAGCAGAGGGTGACAAAATGGCCGTCTGATATGGCGTTTAGAGGCCCCACAAACTACAGTGAGTGAGTTAGAGGGAAAACTTCACTGACTTCACACACAGAGGTCACAAATCCAAACAGAGCTGCTACCTCTGCACTTTGAAAAACTTTTCATGAGAAATTATGGTCAGATGATTTCCCACCGGGCTCATTTTGTTAACGTAAAGGTGTGTTTTGTTTAATTTGTCAGCTCGGTGCTGTCAGGTTGTTGGCCTTGGCAGTCCTCCTGTGTAGTGAAAAGCTCTGTGGATGTGAAGGAGGATGAGGGGAGAGAATGTGAACACAATGACCTGGAACTGAACAACGGAGTGTGTGAGAATGTGGTTGAGAAAACTCACCAAGGCCAAATATATTACTGAGATAACAAACTATTTAAAGAAGTATTAAGTAATACTGTGGAAGGTAGCTTTTGGGCTGCACAAACCAGAGATAAGGAAATAAATCCCTTCTCTGTATGACTCAAGAATAAATAGTCTGTACATACTCTGACTCTGCTATCACTGAGCCGTAATCTAGCCTTGCAAAATAGATTGATTGTCCAGATTCCATGTCTGTCATCGGGCAGATCCATCTTACAAAGCTCCAATTTAAAACAGCAATGCCAGGTCAGAAAACCGACCTGACCAATCGGGTTTAGGAGAACAAGGCAGTAGCTATGCGCAGAGTTTAGCTGTACTGGAAGCTGTTAGTAATGGCTGTCGCCCTAGTATTGACTAGCTCGGGCGTAGCTTTAGCATGGCACAGTTCTTCATGAAAGAAGGTCAAATAACAGCACAACTGCATTTTGTTTTGTCACTCTGATTGGATGATGATTAATGTGGCAGACCCAAAAATCTTGGTCTTGTCCTGGTCTCAGTGCACTCTGGTCTCGGGCAGGTCTTGTTCTCGGATTGTATGGTCTTTAGTAAAACACTAATGATAATTTACTGTACTAACCCAAGCTCAAACACTTACTAGATACCTCATTTGTTAACTAGCATCTATGCTTACTTCTGTGTGCCTTGTTGTAACGTATTACTGGGTTTTGATTATTTATTATACAAGCTGTCAGGGCTTGACATTTACACTGGCCAACTAGCCAAATGCAGATGGATTTCAGCTGTGGCAGGTACCAGACTGACTAGCCACATTGGCCAGTGAAATTTATCAGTGTCACAACCTCAGAGTTCTCCGATGGATATTTGTCTGAGTGAGACTTAGATGAAACCAGCTGCATTTCTTTTTCTTTTTTTTTTTTCAAGATTTATTTTTGGGCATTTTTGTGTCTTTATTAGATAGAGGAGGACAGTGGATAGAATCAAAAACAGGGTCAAGAGTAGGGGTGAGACATGCGGTAAAGGGCCTCAAGCCGGATTCAAACCCAGGCCGCCTGCGTACATGGGGAGCGCCTTTAACCACTAGGCCACCTGCTCCCTGAATTTCTGATTTTTTTGAATAAGGTTAATTCAAAGTCAATGTTTTAATGTTAGTATTTTTTCAAATATTATTTTAAATATTAGTATTTCGAACAGCAAAAGGAACTAACAAACAAAATACTAGCAAACGAGTTAACAGTTTTTCATTTATCTTTATGTAGAAAATTTGGCCTGCTAGCAGTGTCTGTAGTCTAAATTAGTCCAATAAATGACTCGTTAGAATCATAACTATTGACGTTACCTTGACTGACTGCAGTTAGTCCATGTGTCCACAAGAGAGCAGCATTTCCCCTTAAATGTAGAATACACCTGAGGAAAAATACCCAAACAAATACCCATACATAAGGGTAAATAAGAAATTGTTAATCCTTTTGCTAGTATTTTGTTTAATTTGTTAGCTCCTTTTGCTGTTGGGAGTCGAGTAGCGGTAAGCTTGTTTGGCTATTTTTCCTCAGGTGTATTCTACATTCAGAGGAAATGTTGCCCTCTTGTGGACACATGGACTAACTGCAGCCAGTCAAGGTGACGTCAATAGTTATGACTCTATCACTTCATTTATTGGACTAATTTAGAGTACAGACACTGCTTTAGCAGGCCAAATTTTCTAGATTAGGGTGCAGGGCTTGACATTTACACTGGCCAACTAGCCAAATGTGGGTGGATCTCAGCCGTGGCAGGTACCAGACTGACTTCAACTAGCCACATTGGCCAGTGGAATTTATCAGTGTCACAACCTCACCATTCTCTGATGGATATTTGTCTGAGTGAGATTTAGATATCAGCTGCATTTCTGTTTTTTTTAAATAACGCTAATTCAAAGTCAATGTTTTAATATTAGTATAAACTTAGTATCCATTAAAGAAGGAAATGGAGCATTTGTTTCATCTTATACCACACATTCCCAATTTGCAATGTCACAAATAGTTTCCAACCAACACAGTTGTGGCCAGAGGAAATGCTCAGTGGCTTGTAACTTTTCATAAACAAGTAGCCACATGGGCCAGTGAGCAACAAAGTTAATGTCAAGCCCTGTGAGCTGTTATCCAGATCTGAAGCCGTTTTTGCTGCTTTGAGCAAAAAGAACCGGACTGAACAGGAAGGGGAAAGGTCAACTCGAGGTTGTGCTATCTATATGAAAGATTTTTGATCTTCCAATGGATAGAAATAAAAGTTCCACAACTGACTTCTGTATTGTAAGTGATGACAGTGGAGTGTATGATGGGAAAAGACAATGTTTGCAGCTTTCTCATCTTGCTCTTTGGGCAGAAAAAGCCCCTCTTTGGTGAAAAGGATCCTCCATTAAGTCAATTTTCGATGTCTTTCTCATTCCAAAATGCTCCTTTTTTCTGCCAAATGGATGTCGGACATACATGTCAGGCTGTTTCTTATTTGGTTAAACATCCTCTGAGTTAGAGCACATGGAAGAGAGCTGACAGGCGAGCATTTCGGACTGATTTTCTCTCTGCTCACATGCTGTAAGAGCATGCCAAATTGGCACTCTGCGGGGAGCTGGGAGGATGTGATAAAACATCCTGACATCATCATCTTCAATGGAACACAATCATCTAATCTCAAGAGTTCTTCTTGCAACACTGCTGCACAGCTTTCCAAGAATCCGGAGAAAAAATGCAGCTGAATCTAATTGTGTAGTGTAAGCTTGGAGAGGAGAGAACAGTTAGCCGAGTGGCTGCTGCTGCTCCATGACATGGATGTTATTAGATATTCAAGATTGTTAAAAGGCCCCCTTTTTTATAAACCATGGATTATTGAAAACATTTGGATAAGAGGAGACGGAGAGGGGGCTCGCTGTCTGAAGTGAAGTCCATGAAGAGTCGCTCAGAGACTGGTTTCCCCTCAGAGTGTCCATGTGATCAGTCGGTGACTGTCCAAACAAAGCCGCTCAGCAGCTTTGTGTCAACATCAGATCACTCACTGAGATGAGAGAGGGGTTAATATCTGGGAGGTACGACATGCTGGGGTGGGTTCAGTTTCATGTAAAAGCAGTATCAGTTCCTTCTGTCTTCCAAGTCATGGTAAAGTTTGGTGGTTAAAGTTTTCATGCAGATTCAGAGGAAGTGTCTGTGTGCTGCTCTTCATCAGAGATGGCCATCCACACCTACTGTACCTGACCTGACAGGAAAAAGTGATTGCCTTCCTTGCTAAGTCATGAATTACCTGTGATTAACCATATTTGGAAGGCTGAGTTCAGTTTCACCAGCTACACCGAGGTCTGAAATCCCTTAAATAGGACCTGTCTGACAAAGTGAAGTAGGCTGAAAGATCACAAATCATGCCACCATCTAAAGAAATTCAAAAACAGATGAGAAACAAAGTCACTGACATCTATCAGTCTGGAAAGGGTTGCAAAGTCATTTCCAAGGCTTTGGGACTCCAGCAACTATGGTCAGAGCCGTTATCCACAAATAGAGAAAACTTGGAACATCACCCGAGAGTTGCCAGCTTGCCAAAATCACTCTAAGAGAGGTGCAACAGCTCATTCAGGAGGTCACAAAAGAACCCAGAACAACATCTAAAGACCTGCAGGCCTCACTCAACTTAGTTAAGGTCAGTATTCATAATTAAACTTTAGGTATGTGACGCTATCAAAATCTCATGGTACAATAATACCTCAGCAACAAGTCCACAGTACAAAATTTAATGTGGTATAAAACAAACAAACAAACAAACAACAAATGAAGACTTTTCAGAAAAAAACCTGTAGGTCTTTAGCAATGTATTCACTGATACACCTTGTGATCTGTTGGGCCCTTGCACTGTTGTATGGAAGTGGGATAATAAGAACGCAAGAGCCACTGGGAACTGTAGTTCCCACTTTGCTCTGCTCCAATAAAAAACACACTTTTTGTCCTGAAGGCCAATCGTTTGAAACCATCCCATATCCATGATGGTATTGAGACGCTTCTGTAAACACAGATACATCTCTATAAAACCAGAGAAGTTGGCAGCAAGGAAGACGCACTCTTGAGGTATATCTTGGACTTGTAGTGTTTTTCACGATTAAGTTGCCAACATATGTTGAAACCTTTGACAACAAAGAAGATGGATGGTCCAAGACACCTTTGAGAGAAAGAACGGGAAATTTCCATCAAGAAAAACACAAAAAGGATTAACTCAACTGCAACTCCTGGCTAGCTTAAAAGCTAACAATGACTGCCAGTAACTGCCACAGAACACTGCCTGATCAACAGGAGACTACTGAATGTTACCTAGTGAGTTAACATGGCGGGGGCACGTACAGACGCAGCGGCCCAGCGCTCCATCACTAGCAGCAAAGCAAAGCCCTAACTCATACCAGAACTGACATTCTATGTTTAAGTGACTGCTTCTTTGACTACTGCAAAGGAAGTG
This sequence comes from Cheilinus undulatus, assembly GCF_018320785.1. Classification (NCBI taxonomy): domain Eukaryota; kingdom Metazoa; phylum Chordata; class Actinopteri; order Labriformes; family Labridae; genus Cheilinus; species Cheilinus undulatus. The sequence goes on from NC_054882.1 coordinate 36,978,423, forward strand.
TGCTGTCAGAATTTGCCTCTTTTCCAACAGAGATTATCCGGAGAACGGGGCGCTTGCAGACTGAAAGAAGGAGGACGTGGAGGCAGCATGACACCTACAGCTGTGTGGAGAGGAAGCAGAGATGGCGTTGTGCGAGAGGGTGGAAGCAGGGCAAATGGGGCAACCACTGTGGGCTAGGCTAAAAGCAGCCCCACACAAACCTGCCGTAGAAAGGATCTTTCTCGCAGGTGCCCGCTTCCTCGCCAACAGGATGGGTGACATAAGGCTGCAGATTTCTAACCACCGCTTGGAAAACTGTGTTTGCTGCTACAGAGGAGACTGCCAAATGAAATTTTGTGGTTCTTACTATACAATGACAATAACCTATCATCTGTCTGTCTGTCCCATTACATCTGGTGTCAAACTAACACATCGTCCATCTCTGAATGGCTTTAATACAAACTAAAATCAAGGCTTTGGAGTGGCCTGGTCAAAGTCGGGACTAAAATCTGATTGAGATGCTGTGGCTTGACCTTTAAAAGGCTGTTCATGCTGGAAAACCCTCCAATGTAGCTGACTTAAAACAATTCTGCAAAAAAAAAAAAAAAAGGGTCAAAATTCCTCCACAGTGATGTGCCAGACTGACTGCCAGTTATTACAAGCTTGCTTGCATTTGTTGCCCCCAAGGATGGCACAACCAGTTATTAGGTTAAGGGCCAGGTAGGTTTGGATTTTTCTGTCCTTTATATAAAACTGGAAATTGTATTCACTCAGGTTATCTTTGTCTAATATTAAAATCTTTTTGATGATCTGAACTTTTAAGTGTGACAAATATGAAAATAATACAGAAAGAGGTAAAATACTTCTCCACAGCCCTGTAGATGCCACAGACAGAGACAACCCACATACGTAGGACACTGCCACCCTGAAATCAGGCTGACTTTTGAACAGGTTGTTCCAGCAAACAACTCATTTACAGCCTGCAGATAGTTTAAATGTCAGCTTTGAGTGGTCCTCCCAGATTTGTTTGTGCTGCTGCCCGTCCTGTGAGCACTGCCAAACGGAGCAGTAAGGAGCTCATTTCAGCTTGGCTCACAGAGATAGAAGCAAAGAAGATGCTGCACTTTACTTGGACAAGCCACACGCAGGTGAGATTTATGATGTACTGGAAGCATCCGCAGACAATATGTTTTGCTTTTACGAGAGAAAAGACTTCAAGGATAATGACTAATTGTGTTTCTTTGGCAGATAAAAGTCTGTTAAAGAGCACAGCTGCTTGCCTAAACTTTTAATTCAAAGCATCTGGGAATGTCTTCCAAACAGAGGATGTCCCACTCGGATCCAAACAGGCCTAAATCAAACCTCACGCTCCTGTACAACCATTGTGCTCTTTTGCTTCGACCTTATTGCTCAACACTCTCCTTGGGCGTGAGAATCCAAATGTTCAGATGAAGACTCAGTGGTATAAATACATCATTCTGAACATGCGATCTTCTGTTTGTAGGAACAGGTCAGCACTTTTTTGACAACCGAAGAGATCAGCCTGTATGAAGGACCACAGAGTCATATATCATAGAGCATGTTGAGCAGATCAGGTCTTTTGGAAGGCAAGTACTTTAACCAGTAACTAAACCCCAGAGTTTCAGCTGAGGTTCCTGAAGTTTCAACAAATGCCTTTAAATCGCAGTACTGGGAGGAAGAGGGGATAGGATATGCCCATTCAGCTTCAACCCTTCTGGGAAGGCTTTCCACAAGGTTTAGGAGTGTGTTTAGAGTGTGTTTCTTCTAGAAGCACATTTGTGAGGTCACACACTGATGTTAGACGAGAAGGCCTGGCTCTCAGTCTCCGCTCTAATTCATCCCAAAGGTGTTCTATCAGGTTGAGGTCAGGACTCTGTGCAGGCCAGCCAAGTTCATCCACACCAAACTCTCTCATCCATGTCTTTATGGACCTTGCTTTGTGCACTGGTGCACAGTCATGTTTGAACAGGAGGGGGCCATCCCCAAACCGTTCCCACAAAGTTGGGAGCATGGAATTGTCCAAAATCTCTTGGTATGCTGAAGCATTCAGAGTTCCTTTCACTGGAACTAAGGGGTCAAGCCCAGCTCCTGAAAAACAACCCCACACCATAATCCCCCTTCCACCAAACCTTACACTTGGCACAATGCAGTCAGACAAGTACCGTTCTCCTGGTAGCTGCCAAACCCGGACTTGTCCATCAGATTGCCAGAGGGAGAAGCATGATTTGTCACTCCAGAGAACGCGTCTCCACTGCTCTAAAGTCCAGTGGTGGCGTGCTTTACACCACTGCATCCCATGCTCTGCATTGCACTTGGTGATGTATGGCTTGGATGCAGCTGCTCGGCCATGGAAACCCATTCCATGAAGCTCTCTACGCACTGTTCTTGAGCTAATCTGAAGGCTACATGAAGTTTGGAGGTCTGTAGTGATTGACTCTGCAGAATGTGCTACCTCTGCGCACTATGCGCCTCAGCATCCGCTGACCCTGCTCCATCATTTTACGTGGCCTATCACTTGGTGGCTGAGTTGCTGTTGTTCCCAATCGATTCCACTTTGTTATAATACCACTGACAGTTGACTGTGGAATATTTAGGAGCCAGGAAATTTCATGACTGGACTTGTTGCACAGGTTGCATCCTATCACAGTACCTCGCTGGAATACACTGAGCTCCTGAGAGTGACCCATTCTTTCACAAATGTTTGTAGAAACAGTCTGCACGCCTAGGTGCTTGATTTTATACACCTGTGGCCATGGAAGTGGTTGGAACACCTGATTTCAATTATTTGGATGGATGAGTGAACACTTTTAGCACTATTATTCACATATTATTCCCTTCATTTTAAGAAAAAACATGGTATATTGTCAACCTAGATGAACAGCACAACATCACCCACAATCCTAGCAGATTACAGTGACGTCTCTGATTGGCTGATCTTGCTTCTAATACTGTTGAGTTCTCTGATTCTGCTGCTACTAGTAAATTCAACTGTTGTTTTTCATTGTAAGCCAGATTAAATGGGGAACAAAGATATAGAATCATGTAGACGACATAAGCCAGTATATGGTCAACCTTGTTTATTTGTAATCTCAGGACTGTTCCGATGTCAAGGATCCTCAAAATTCTTCCAAGGACTGAGTCGTTCAAGCAGAGAATTTCCAAGGATGCACATATTTATCCTCTGTTGGCAAGTCTGACCCACAATCCAATGTGCACGCGCCTCAAGCATTCAAGTAATTTTTAAATGTATGTTTCCACCATAAATATTTATCATCATAATTTTTTGGCATCAAGCTTGACAGGTGGCGCCCTATCATTTGATTATATTGTATGAAAATCATGAATATATGATCATATTATTATATAGATATTATCGTTATATGATGATTTGACAGCATATTAAATGAGGTTGGGTAAAAGTTGTACAAGTTGTTGATAGTACCCTTCCCTTTTTGGTTTCTGTCGCTGCCACGTATTTACTGCTTGAATTTGTCAAAAAAAACATAATATTAAGCAAAGAATAATATATTAATAACATATTAAACCGCAATCACAATATTTGTGAAAGAAATTGCAATTAGTTTGCAAATCATTCAGCCCTAATTAATGTCAGAAATAATCAAAATATTTTTCCAGGAATAAGTGGAAATGAAAATGAAATCAGCACATCTACTTTCTATTCATGGTTGTATTCATGTATTTTCTCCCTCTTCATGCTAATGTATCTGTGTCTGTTGCATGCTGGGTCAAGTACTAAGGTTTCATTGCTCAACCTTGAGTTGTGACAAAAAAGACTGTTTTTCCTTTGTTATTGGCAGTGATAAGAAACACGTCCCTGATGTCAGGTCTGACATTTCATTAACTCCATTTAGGCCGTCTTTCTCCCCTGACGTATTACTGAACAGTTTTCTTTCCTCAAATATGTGAATCACACAAATTGAATTATCATTTAACCACTGGCAGGGGGGAAATGTCCCACAAAGAACCTGAAGAAGTCTTACAAAACAAAATATCTGAGGTACTAGTCATAGGATCCTCACACCGCTGGTGGAAGATGTCTTTAGTGGTTACATAGATCATAACAGCCATGATTTCAGTACAATACTCAAGACTCACTGTAAACCCTGATACCTATCCAGACTCACACAAATTAAGTTAAATTCTTTATAATCAAGGACTTGCACATCACTAAGTTTTATCAAGTTTTGTTTACCTGCAGGGTAAAGGAAACACTTTCACTGTTGTTTCAAAGATAGTCAACTTAAAGTGCAAAGGGAACATATGAGGGCTGAACTGCCAGTTTGCTGTAGACTGGCTTCCTGTACACACAAGTGAGGACAACACAAAATTTATGTGATTTTAAGTTTTCAACTCTAGTGATGTATTTGAAATTATAAGGAGAGGCCTAGAACTGCATATTTGCTGTGACTGTATTCTGCAGTTTTTAATGTTATCCTGTTCTTTAAAAAAAAGTCATTAATGAGCAAAGTTACAAGAATGCCTTTGGGGAATGGACATTTTGCACCATGAGCGAAGTTATTGACTCAGTTAGTGAAATCCCAACTTATACATTATAAAGAAGATGTACTGAACTTGGGATAAGTGCACATTCTGGATTAAATCGACCCTTCAGTCTTTGACTGTAAGACTGAGTAGTTAAAGAACGTTTAAAATATTGAGTTGTGATAAGGTACAAATCTTAAATAGCTATTTCAGCTTTATTTTTCTGAGTTGAACAAATTTTAAGTTTTAAGTTAACAGTGCTCAATCATTCTAAGTGTTTTTTTCTAATTATACTAAAATTATCTGACAGTCATCTCTTAATCTGTGGAGTTTTCCCAGAATGCCTTATGGGTTTTTGACACTTTTGCACCGAGTGAAGTTACCACTTAAGTTAGAGAAGTCTGTGGGGAGCAACCGCTATATACGATGGATGGCATAGTGATAGATTCCTGGTTCAGGGTGCACCTTTCAGTTATTGTCACTTCTAGTCAGTTATAGTGTTATTGGTTAAACTAGCTACATTAGCTACATAGCTCCAGTGTTTATCACTAAGTTAGCTTTAGCAATGTGAAAAACAGCAAATGTAGCACAAAAACTCACTTAGCTATGCTGATAACGAAGATTCATAGCTGCATCGTGAGCTTAGCTTTAGTTTAACAAGCTACATTAGCTACATAGCTCCATTATTTATCGCTAAGTTAGCTTAAGCAATGTGAAATATAGCAAAGGTAGCACAAAAACTCACTTAGCTATGCTGATAACGAAGATTCGTAGCTGTTTTGTGAGCTTAGCTTTAGCTTACACAGCTAACATAGCTACACTAGCTATGCAATTAACATTACTACATAGGACAATGTAGCCTAGTAAGCCATGCAACATGAGCTGAAACAAATGTAGCTAAAGCTTACATAGCTAGGTAGATAACATATCTATGTGTAGCTGCATCGTGAGCTTAGCTTTATTTAAACTAGCAACATTAGCTACATAGCTCCATTTTTTATTGCTAAGTTAGCTTTGGTAACTTGAGATAGGTTCAGGCTTTTTCCAGTATGTAGACTGTTTACTCAGCTGTATTAAACGTTTTTATAATCAGGCTTTTAAACTTTTATTTACCCTTACCTTAACCCTTAATGGAATTTTTAATTTGGTAAATATCAGAAGTTCCAGTGTGTATTAGATATATGGCGTCTCAGATGAACTGTCTGTGATAGTGGCCATCAGAGACGAATGGTCTGCAGCCAGACTGTCATAAACCCGTCACTGATTAAGTTGATAAGTTGAGATAACATTTCCTGTTTTCCATTGTCTTATTTTGTCTTAATTTGGTCGACAACAGGCATAACGAAATCTTTTTTTTTTTTTTTTTTTTTTTTTTTTTTTAGAATGGAGATTTGGTTAAACTTTAAAGAAAATCTGGATAATAGATGTGCATAATACATACTGCCTAAGGACTCAGCTATCTCTGGCATAAAAACAAACCACTTTTCATCATTAAGTGCAGCCTCTTTACCTAATTTTCTGCTGCTCATTCTCACGCCCCTACAATCAAATGCAGACAGCAGATCTGTGTATTTATCCGGGGGTTTCATGCAGCACATCTCTCACTGCTGCTCATGTAATCACAAAATTGAATTTTCTCTTGTTTTGTCTATTTGCATGTTGCTTTTCTCAGGGCAGCTGTAAGTTTGAGTTTCTCCTGACAATCAGCAAAACCTCTTGCAGCAACATCGCATTCTCTTTCATCAGTACAATGAGAAAATCACCAAGACAGCCTTTTTCAATTTACGCTACAAAGCTGAAATTAGGTCTTTTTCTCTGAGGCTGCTGCAGGGATCCAAGTTTGACCTCTTTTATCCTTATTTGCTTGTGTTATATCTTGTTATCTAGCCTGCTTTGTGCTTATTCTAAAAGCCTTTAAATGTTTCAGAATGCTGCAGCTGATTCTCGAGTTACAAAAAATTTCATTTTCCATATTCAGCAACTTTAGCCTCCCAGTTTTGGCTTCCTGTCAATGTCAGATCAGACCTTATAGTGCTCAAAATTATATGTAAAAAGCTGTAAATGAGAGTCCTCTCTAGTGGATCCATGTCTGACTTAAAATGAAGCTCAAAATGAGCCTCACTGCTGATCTGATTTTGCTGGGGCCTCATCTATCACCTTAAAGCAAAGGTTTGGTATTTATGCAGTGGAGTTGTATGAGATAGGGAGTAGGCCAGTGTGGCCCCATGCCAGCTGGTGTGCAGGAACAGCAACCAAAAATCTAAACGAAAATCCTATGCTAATTTTATATTAACTTTTCTATGAGGTGATGATGAAGAGTTGGGGATGGGGGCACCAAATTTGTATCTGACCAAGGGTGACAAAAAGGCTAGAGCAGACCTGAGGTGACGGAATACTTCTGGAATAAAGCATTTAGAATTTCTGATTTTTAGTTTGCTTTTTCTTTCAATTAGCTGGAAAACAGATCTATGCAGAGGCTGTCCAGCTCTGAAGAGATGTCTAGCCTAGCTTCTGTGCAGGTGCTCTTCATGAAAGAAAGGATATGCACTGGCCTGCATATCCTGGGAAGAATACTCAGTGCTGACTAGTTCATTATACAGTCCCCCTTCAAAAACACTGAAGTAACACTTGAACTTTAAACTGCCTGTATTTGAGAACTTATTGGCTGGTTAGTACATAGTACTGGAGTCTTGTTATTCTGATAAAAAGCAGAAAGCATTCCTTTTGTTTGTTTGTGTCTCATAAGAACAGCTGCTTCTTGCTCTGTTTCTACTGTTCTTCTCCCTGCCCTCTCTCTTCACTCAGACTTCTTCGTATTGAACTGTTGTTCGTCCTGGGACCTCTCTCTCTCTGCTTTGTTCCAGATGTTTGGATCAGGATCCTCATCCTGCAGGAGATTCCGCCCCTTCTTTTGTGTCTCTCTCACTTTATTGCTAGCGTTTGGTTCTCCTTATCATATCTCTGTGTGAATGGTGTCTTTTAGGCTGCTCATGTTCGTATGATACAGTCTCTTTTGTTTCAGGTCTCTATGATGGAGTGGAGGTCACTTTCTTCTTCCTATCTGTCTAGAACCATCTGTGATTTTATTCACCCTGATCATCAGTTAACCCAATTTCAGTTCCTGTGAACCGTCCTTGAGTTGACTTTGCTGATGAGTGAAGAGTAAAATGATTATCTGCAGAAAACAGAAACAACATTTACGTTTTGTATTGTTCTATTGCAGGAATGGACAAAGCAATAAATAAGACTAATCTTAATTTGGGAGCCATAAAAGTAACTTTTATTCCAATACAATCACCAAATAAGATAAAGCAGATCCCTCTATCTGCCTGTGTCTGCAGCAGTGTGAGTGGTGTCTGATACAGGATCTGCAGCTAAACAGGGAGGGAAAGGTCACCTGTTTCATGCCTCATTTGATACACGGATTGTAGTCCAACACCTCATGGAATTTTTCATGAAATATAAGCTGTCCAAACTTAAAGTGATCAAAGCATGATCACAGCTTACTGTCTGTCCCCACCTCTCTCTTGTTATGAGGATGCTATATCTGTAGAATTGAAACTTTTTCCTAAAACCTCGGTTTATTGAAATCAAGTTTATATTAACTAAAAATACTGTGAATTCTTCACCAGTCAGTATATTCTATGGCAGATCCATTGCCTGGTTGAAACCAGACTTAAAGATTGGGATGAACCCTAATAATTCTTTCTTTGTTTGTTTTTGACCAAAAAACAAAACAAACAAACAAACAAACAAAAAACAACAACCTTTCATTTTTGTCACAAAAACAGAAAAACAAACCTTTTTTTTAAGTCCAGTTCTTGTTTTTTTAATTCCATTATTTTTGTTTTCTTCATTTAATGAAATACTTGAGGAAAAGAAAATCATGTGACCCACTGGGAAAGGTGAGCTATTCAACATGAAAGCCTCCATGTCGAACAAGAGCCATCTATTGTGTTTACACTATTATAATAGGACAAAATGCTCTATATACAAAGTTTGATAAATAAAGTAAATTCTAAATGTACTGGTAATTTAATGGACTGTAATGTTATTACCTTTTATTAACCTTTAATTTCTTTTATATATATATATATATATAAAGAGAGATAGATAGATAGATAGATAGATAGATAGATAGATAGATAGATAGATAGATAGATAGATAGATAGACAGAGTCACGCAGTAAAACACAACATATGTCTCTTGTTTTACATGGAGGCTTTTATTTTGAAATGCTCAACCACTTCCAGATGAGAGATGAGGGTCCTGATCTTTGGCACCTATCCATGTAGTGTCATTGTTGTATCATTGTATCGTATTGTTTAGCATCACATCACGTTATTATCATCTTACTGTATCATATCCCATTACACTGTATTGTTTCATAATATCACATTGCATCCCATCATATTGTATGGTATTGTATCACATCATATCCTATGATATTGGATTGTTGGTATGGCATCATATTGCAACATATCACTTTCCGTCCATTGTCCATTGTGATTGCATTTTATCATATCTTAGTGCAGGGGTGTCAAACTCATATTGAGTCCGGGGCCAGATTTGCTCAGAGAAGTCCTGAGGGCTGGACTATTTGGGCCAGGATTGTGAAAGTCAATCGTGAATTCTGAATTTAGGCCTTACCTAAGAGCCTAACAGGGTCAACATTGAAACTTAAATTGTCAACCTCATTTTTACCACAAGTAAATTATAGAAAAATATAAATTACTCTGATAATAAATCATTCTAAGATTTAAAAAAAAAGGAAAAATGATAGGTTTAAAGGCTCAAAGCCTGAGATAAAAAGTCAAACATATAAGTTCAAAAGGTCAAAACATGATATTTAAAGGAAAAATACTGTTTTTAAAAGGCAAATACCTGAGATAGAAAGTCAAAATCACAAGTTTAAAGGGTAAAAATATGACTTAGAATTTTGAATTGTGAATCTTGAAAGTCAAAACATGGAAAAAGTTAAAATCATAAGTTTAAGTCAGAATTGTGAGACGCAAAATTGAAAATATGAAATGACAACATTAATTTCTTTTCCCACCTTCCTGACTTTTTATCGAACTTCTTTACTCTTTACCATATTTTTGGTATTATTTGGCATTATTTACTGGAGGAAATCTGCAGACCTCATACTGGTGGGCCAGTTATAATAGAAAGATCTTATGATCTTGCGGGCTGGATTTGTCCCCCAGGCCTTGAGTTTGACACCTGTGTCATAGTGCATCATGCCATTGCACTGTATCCTATATTTTTGCATCATATTGCATTGTATCATATCATTGTATCACATTGCATCATTTCTAATTGCACCGTATCATATTGTATTGCATGGCATCTTTACTTTGCATCATATCATAAAATATGCAATCATATTGTATCCTAATGTATCTAATCCTATCCCTTTCACCCCAGCAAACTTATTGTTTAGGGTGCTCTTATCAGCGTGTTATTCAGTTGACCATCACCAGTAAAAGGGTCACTTTTGAAACCGTCATACTGATGTTTGGTGGTGTTAGCCCATTCACTGCTTCTGTTGCAATAAAAACATTGCTATGACATAACCTGCAGATACAAATACTGACAATTCTAGCCATTTCAGCTTTCTGCGTACAAAACTGGCCTTCTGCTGTCCAGGTGAGGGCAGGACCTGGTGGGACAAACTGTCTAACACATGCAGAAGGTCTATATATGGTTTATGGATTCTGAATTTTATTGGCATGATTAATGCTTTCTTTCTAGTGCAGATAACAACATGACTTATGCATTCATGCTGTTTGACTTCTGGAGCAAAATCTGGTGCAGAAACTGTGAAGCATGCACAGACTGTCGAGTCTCTTTAGCCTTCTAGAAAGGTTGTAGCTATCAGGTGTTAGTAGTTATTGGTCGGCAGTTATAGAGATCGGTTTTCTAACTTGACTGGAGAGCTTTTCATGTCTTGTGACTTCCACCCAGCTAGGATGTCTTTATGGTCTTTTTTTGGATACATCAATATTTTCTCACATTTCCTGGCTGCTATACATAGGTGAGTGCACAGTGAACTTCAAAGTAAGCGTGTGTCTGTTTTCTTAACCCTTTCCTTCTGAAAGCTCCTCTGGGATACCCTGATACACTCTGCTTTCTGAAACTGCAGCTGATCAGATACGAGCTTCGTGTTTGACTCCAGTGACAGTGTCACCTCCTCACCACCTCTTTGGATGTACAAATTTAAACAGAATTACTGTAATCAGGTCTTCATGAGTCCATACATGTCATCTGGATCACTCCAGGCCACATCCACCCCCTGCCCGCCCCCCTGCCCCACACACAGGATCTGCTCCTTAGGGAATGCTTTGGATGAGAGGAAGCTGAATCAACATGAAGCTTAACTCCCGTCAGTTTGCTCCGGCAGGCCTCACACCAGAGGGAGAGGAGCAGGTGGAAAAACTTATAAAGTTGTACGACTTTACGCTCTGTGGAGAAAGTGACACAGCGGCCCATGGAGGGATGGGGGGAGGAGTCTCTGAAGTGTGTATTTTCTATGTTAAACTCATTTAGTATAGTCGGTCAACTCTCATTTCTGCTCTGTCTTTGATGATGCACAGATGAATCAAAGAAAGAGAGCTAGACTTTTCTACAGGAGGTGAATGTTTGATAACACAAGGTGCAGATGGCTTTTGACAGATGACTCCTTAATTGACATTAAGGAGCAGTGGTGGACTTATTTTACATCACTGTGAGAGCAAGAAGACGTTATACTGAGTAATATCAGGCTAACACTATGGTGGCAAAACCACGATGCACAGAAGAGGACAAAGTAGCAGAGGAGCTGCAAAATTTTACACCGTGTTCCAAATTATTATGCAAACGATATTTTTCTCTGAATTTCCTAAATAGTCGATGCAAATGAGTCAGTATAATTTTCTGTTAGAAAACTGTTAGAGCACAATTCAAATTTAATTGAACAGACCTCCCAATGATAACTTTTTTTTCAAAATAAAAAAACTCTAAATGAACATGTTAACATAGGATCCTGTAGCGCCGAATTATGTAATAATGTAATACATTTTCCATCCATCATGTAATAACGCTGCATTTTCTCCCAGCCACAAAGCGATTAGAGTTGGGGCAAAGTAGTCGGGCATGGCATACCTTGGAGCCCACACTAAGTCTTATGGTTAGGGTTATTACATAATGTGGCGTTATTACATAATGAGGCTTTACAGACCCCTTCTTTGATATCACCTTCACAATTCTTGCATCCATTGAACTTGTGAGTTTTTTTGGAGAGTTTCTGCTTAAACTTCTTTGCGAGATGTCAGAATATCCTCCCAGAGCTGCTGTTTTGATGTGAACTGCCTCCCACCCTCATAGATCTTTAGCTTGAGGATTTTCCAAAGGTTCTCAACAGGGTTGAGGTCACAAGAGGACGGGGTCCACACCATGAGTTTCTCTCCTTTTATGCCCATAGCAGCCAATGACACAGAGGTATTCTTTGCAGCATGAGATGGTGCATTGTCATGCAAGAACATGATTTTGCCATGGAAGGCATGGTTCTTCTTTGTGTACCACGGTAGAAAGTGGTCAGTCAGAAACTCTACATACTTTGCTGAGGTCATTTTCACACCTTCAGGGACCCTAAAGGGCCTACCAGCTCTCCCCATGATTCTGGCCCAAAACATGATTCCGCCACCTCCTTGCTGACATCACAGCCTCATTGGGACATGGTGGCCATCCACCAACCATCCACTACTCCATCCATCTGGACCAGCCAGGGTTTCACAGCACTCATCAGTAAAAGTGTGCACAAATGTGACAATGGAAAACCTACATAGTTGAGCAACAGCGAGCAAGAATGGGAAAGAATTCCACTTTCGATGCTTACAGAGTTGTTGAGGTGATGAAATACAGTAGTGAACATGCTGTCTCAACTTTTTTGGATCTTGTTGCAGGTATCAAATTCAGAATGTGTGTTTATTTCCAAAAACAATAAGGTTTATCAGTTTGAGCATTCTGCTGTATTTAGTTGAATATGAGTTGAACGGATTTCTAAATCACTATGTTCTGTTTCGAAACACATTTTACACAACGCCCCAAATTTTTTTTCAATCTGTGTTTGTAAAAGTTCATTTAATTGATAAGAATTGGAATCATTGCAGGCGTAGGTATTAAATAAAAACATTTCCCAGGTGTGTACCTCCAAGTTCACCATCAGGTCTTGAATCAGAGCATCACAGGCAGTCAGACCCCTCTGAGAGCTCAGCTGGAGCTCTCGAGTTCTCCGGCCCCAGAGGATTCAGCTGTCCAACTGTAAGAAACAGTCTGACACAAAGGCATGTGACCCCGGCGGTGGAGGAACAGCTTACTGATGCAACTGAAGAAAACAAAGGCCCTCTAAATACAAATAAACCTCGGTAACATCTGCAGAAACAAGAGAGGGGACTCGCGGGGAAGCTAACTGCTTCTGCCAGCGCCGCTGTGACCGACGTGGAACATGTGACAAGAGAGTAAATAAAGCACACGGCATGAGGCGGGGATGCAGCGTGGGGCTCAGACCCCTCAGGCAGACGGATGCTCTGGCCTCCGCGGTAGAGGTCTGGCCTGTCAGGGGACGGGACATCCACAGCTGTGTTTTCACTGTGTTTGTTCCTGAGGGCCACATGGAGAGTTTTCAATAACCAACAACTTCTTCTGGGACGACTCTGCTCCATGAGACAGACACTGAAAACCCAGAGAAGGACAGTTATGTAGCCCTTTGACTCATTAGGTGATCATAGAAACTGCTTTCACATATATGAGAAGCTTATAATCATTGATATTTATTAATGGAATAGTATGGTTTTGGTGTAGTTTACATCTATTAACTTTGCTAATGCTTTACTTGGTGGGAATGGTGTGGGGTTAAAGAAAAAAAACAATTTGCAAAAGTATCAGGATTTTCTTGGACAACTTTAAAATAAAGATGTATGTTCTTCTGTACAGGTGCAGGGGGCATTATGTTTCAGGGTTGACTGTGAATCTATGCCATGTTTGTGAATGCTTTACCTTCTTGTGAGATATTAGGTCAATCTGAACTTGATGGTGGAAACACAACACATCTCAAAAAGTAGACAAAAGGCAACAAAAGGCTGGGAAAGTAAGTGGTTCTCATGAAAGAGAGCATTTGAGGAAGGGAGAGTCTGCAGAAGACATGGACTGAGGTTCACCAATCTGCAAAGAACTGTCTAAAAAATGGTGAAACAATTTCAGAAGAATTTTCCTCAACTTAAAGTTGCCAAGACTTTGAATGTCCCACCATCAACAGTATATAATATCATTAAAAGATTCAGAGACTCTGGAGAAATCTCTGTGCACAAGGGAGAAGGCTCAAAGTCTATATTTGATGCTCGTGGTTTTGGGGTCCTAAGGGGACAATGCATTAAAACAGGCATGATCCTGTATTGGAAATCACTGCATGGGCTCAGGAACACTTCCAGAAATCACTGTCTGTAGATAGTTTCCTGTGCCATCCACAAATCCAAGTTAAAGCTGCATCATGCATATGTGAACGTGATCCAGAAATGCTGCTGTCTTCTCTGGGCTCATTTAAAATGAACTAAGGCAAAATGGAAAACTGTTCTGTGGCTGATAAATCAAAGTTGGAAGTATATTTTGGAAACTCTGGATGTCATGTCTTGTGGATGAAAGAGGAGAGGGACCATCCTGTTTGTTAACCTGGCTTGGTTCTAAAGCCTGCATGTCTGAGGGTATGGGGTTGCATTAGTGCCTGGCACGGTCAGCTTACACATCTGGAAAGGCTCTATCAGTGATCTAAAGCAGTGGTTCTCAACTGGTCTAGCCTCAGGACCCGCCAGTCTTTCTAAGGACAAATCATGACCCAAATTTCCAAAAATTTTCAGCCACCCATATTAAGTTAATAAAAAATGTTACACCTTGTATCTCAGATGAAACCAAAATCTATGAGAACTGTCATGTTTTACACCCCCTCCCCCATGATAATGTGTACATTTTTGCCATTTTTACAGATCTTGAGAAAGAGCTTGAGAAATTACTTCATTATCATGGGCACAGCAGCTTTTTCATTTCAAGTAAAGGAAAAAAATGAGTTGAAATGTTGATTAAACATTTAAATTTACCCATTATCAAAATAAAAGAGAGTAAAATAAAATATATGGATGCATGTCCACTGAAAACTTCAGTACTTCATTGACATTTTGCCACCAGTTTTTTCTACACACACTTTTGCTACCCACCAAAAATAGCTCTCCGACCCACTTTTGGGTCCCAACCCACCAGTTGAGAACCACTGCTCTAAAGTATATAGAGGTTTTTGAGCAATTCAGATGACACCTCTTCAGGGAAGGCCTTTCATTTTTTTCCAGCAAGGCAATGCTAAACCACATATCAACACCCATCACAACAGCCTGGCTTCACAGTAAAAGAGTCTGGTTGTTGAACTGGCCTGCCTTCAGTCCAGACCTTTCACCACGGAAAACATCCAGTGCATCATAAAGAATTTGGCAAAAGAAAAACAAACAAACAAACAAACAAAAAAACAGGACTGCATCATCAGATTAAAATGGGACAACATTCCTCTCTCAGGTGATTCCAGTCTGCTCCTTCTTTTTCAGCCTTGCTGCTGCCATCAAATTCAAAAGGAGCTAGAATTTGTCATGAAATGGTAAAATGTCTCAGTTTCAACATCTGCTGTGTTGTACATGCTCTATTGTGAATCAAATATGGTTTTATTAGATTTGCAAATCACTGCTTTCTGTTTTTATTTGCATTTTGGAACTGGGGTTGTTAGTCAGCAGTAAGTGTGCTAAAGCCAGCATTAATATCATGTGAAACAACAGATGAACAGTGGCTTTGATTAAAGTTCATTGCCATTGAGGCCAATATTTGCTGCTGCTGATTGCAAGCTGATACATTGATGCATGCCTATTAGTCAGCCCTTTTTGACAAACACTTTGACCAGTGTGTGTTCCCTAATAAAAACCCTGGTTCAGTGCAGACATAGGATCAGGAGCAGGTGTGCAGTTTTCAAGTCAAGGAAAAACATGGAGAACAACATGCCTGATACAAGCTGATGCAAGATCCTAAAGGTCATCATGAAGACATCCTCCCAAAGACTTGAGAGCTGCTGCTGAGACAGTAACACAAGAAGCATGCGGCAGAAAATACAATCCATCCCAAACAACAATGCTGAAATCTTTCCTACCAGACACTCGAATCAGTTTCTATCCTGAATGAACGATGACAACCTCTTAAAGTCCTCAGGAGACTGCTTTCCAGGTGTCATACAGGTCCTCATGGTTCTTAAACAGGAGCCCCTTAAAGCTGCAGGACCACATGGAGTGGCACCGAGGGCCCTAAAGGCCTGAGCTGAACAACTGGCAGGGATTTTTAACAACTCTCTCATGCAGGAAACTGAATCTGAGTGTTTCTGCTGGCTGACCTATTGCTGTGTACAGTAAAAGAAGTCTGTGTGGAAACACAGTGGAATGTTTCAGCCTGACGCTAAAAGTCTTCAATGTGGCTAAACTACACCGTGTTCCACATTATTATGCAAATTGGACTTTAGTGTCATCTGCATTCTTTTTTTGGTGTTCAATGAAACTCATGGATGGTATTGTGTCTCAGGACTCTTTGGATCACTGAAATCAATCTCAGACACCTGTGATCATTAGTTTGGCAGGTGAGCCCAATTAAAGGAAAACTACTTAAGAAGGGCATTCCACATTATTAAGCAGGCCACAGGTTTCAGCAATATGGGAAAGAAAAAGGATCTCTCTGCTGCTGAAAAGCCTCAAATAGTGCAATGCCATGGACAAGGAATGAAAACGTTAGATTTTTCAGGAAAATTTAAGCGTGATCATTGCACTGTGAAGAAACTTGTGGCTGATTCAGAGCACAGACAGGTTTGTGCAGATAAAGGCATCATTCATCATTTTAAGAGAGCAGCTGCTAAAATGCCATTACAAAGCAGCAAACAGGTGTTTGAAGCTGCTGGTGCCTCTAGAGTCCCACCAACCTCAAGGTGTAGGATCCTCCAGAGGTTTGCAGTCATGCATAAACCTACTATTCAGCCACCCCTAACCAATGCTCACAAACAGAAACAGTGGCAGTGGGCCCAGACATACATGAAGACTCATTTTTAAACAGTCTTGTTTACTGATGAGTGCCGTGCAACCCTGGATGGTCCAGATGGAGGAGTAGTGGATGGTTGGTGGATGGTTGGTGGATGGCCACCATGTCCCAACAAGGCTGTGACGTCAGCAAGGAGGGGGCGGAGTCATGCTTTAGGCCGGAATCATGAGGAGAGAGCTGGTGGTTGATTGAAATAGATGCTAGATGATGTTGATTGTCATTTGCATTGACTATTTAGGAAAATCAGAGAAAAATATCATTTGCATGATAATTTGGAACGCAGTGTAGCTAAAGTTTGCGCAGTAAAACTAGTCGAAACGAAGCTGGTTGCAACCCTGAGGATATAGCACAAGACTGTTAGGTTTGATGATATTTGATTCCATCTCCCGGCTCCACCGATTTCTGAAAGAGACTTTTTTCAATCCAACATTTCTTTGCCAACATTTCCACAAGACAATGGTGGGAGTTTTATTTGAACACAGTGGGAAATATTAAGTAAATGCACCGAAGGGGCACACAGCTTCATGATGTTTTCATCATGCTGGATCAAAACTGGTGCATGTAAAGAAGCTGCTTGATAACATCGACTGCTGGCCAGAATGTTTATGTGCTTATGTCCAATTACACCAAGCCTACATTCAAAAGCAAAAAACTGTCCTGTAATAAGACACTGTAAACAATGAGGTCAGACTTTAAAAAGTTCAGTTATTTTTAAGTTTTTGCTCACTGATTGCTTTTAAAATGTGTTTGGACAACAGTGGAGCTCTGTTCCTAAAGATAAATGCACTAGATTTGAAATGTAACACTATATGGAGAGTCAGACTCACTGTGAATCATCTAAGAAGAGCATCAGAGCATATTCAAAGCCTCTTCTGTCTTTAATCAAGCTGCTGTTGTCTTGGGGCTTCTCTGATCTGATCTTCATGTCTGATGTTGCTCAGGCGGTTATATTTCAACAGCTGAGGGCAGCCTTTCCCACAGTTTGAGGGCTGTCAAACCGCTGCTGCAGCACAGCCTTGTTTCTACAGCAAGTGAGCTCATAAATCTTTTCCTCAGATACACACAGTGTCAGAGAATGACCAATGTGACTGACCGTGCTGTGACCCAAACCGTGCAGGTTTGTGTTGAACAGAGCGAAGCAGAAGCATCTGCATAGAACGAGACATCCCCAACTTTCTCTTCTCCTCCACCTCAGCGCTGCCAGCAGCACTCTGCTTTATTTGTTATTGTTGAGGACGGTCCAAAGGGGGGATCTCTCTCTCTAAGTATCCCTTTCACTTGCTCCATTTATACACAAGATTGATGCTCAATTGAGGATGAGAACTCCTGTTTCCCACTCCTGCTTCCCTCCATGTTTCACCCAGAATGGAGACACAACTGGAGGCCGTCCTGTGGTGACATGAGCGGGAATGTAAACCTGAACACAGCTGAAAGAGGAGAAGAGAGGGTCCCAACTACTCAGCTGAAATCATAAACTCATAGAGTGCAGTGAAAAACGATTTACTCATACTTTAATGTTTCAGCGTTTAAGATCATGAGGGAAATGTTAATATTAGACAAAGATAACCTGAGTAAATAGAAAATATAGTATTTAAATGATGATTTCTTTAATAAAAGAATGTGGAAAAGTTACTGCCCCTAAACCTAACCTAATAATTGTGCCACCCTTGGTGGAAAAAACTGCAGACACAAGCATTTACAATAACTGACAGTGAGTCTTTCACCCACTCCTATAGCAGAATTGTTTTAATTCAGCCACACAGAAAGGTTTTCAAGCATGTTAAAGGTCATGCCAAAGCATTTCAGTCAGATTTAAGTCCAGACTTTGACTGGACCAGTGGTTTCCAACATTTTTACTCATATCTAAGAACCCTGTACATCAGGGGTCATCAACAACATTTGGACAAGGGCCATCTTTTTCCTGTACAGGCACTTTTGGGCCTGATCTCCTAAACTAAAGAAATGTTTAAAATGGTTTCATTAACTTATTTTTGTTAAAATATTAAAAAAATTTCTCTCAAATATATGAAATTGTTAGGCTCTAACAGTGAGATCTGTTCTATTTGTCACAGCCAGCCACAAGGGGGTAGGGCTGCAGTAAGTCGAGTACTCTATCGATTCTTCTGATGATTAACCGAGTACTCTAATAAAAAATACTGCATTTTTTTAATCAGTGGCTTTTGCTTTTTCAAGAGAAGTAGTACTAGACAAATGAGAACAGAAGCTGGGTCCCTTAAATGAAAAACTTTCATATTAAAAATTGGTATTAACAGATTCTCCAAAGAAAATATATTTTAAAAAGTGCAATTAAGTTCTGATGGCAGTTTATATTTCTTAAAGTTACAAGGAAAGGAAGTTAAATAATGACATTAGATTGTGTCATATTTGGGGTTTTAGCAATCCTCTCCCAGGAAATTTTGGGTGCTAACACTTTATTCCTTCTATAATAGTTTATTTTTATTTTCCAATTTGCCATTAAAGTAAAGGGACACTTAATTATTTTAATATCCTCTACTTAATGCATAATTGTAATATTTCACATTCTAGCAAGAATAAAGCTCCATTACTCACACAGTGGTCTGATGATGTCTGAAAGGTGAACCTTTAGATTACAGGAATATGGTCTATTTTTCAAAAGGTGTTCACTTTTAGTTTTTGCACTTTTTTTTTTGTGAGTTCATCCACCATAAAATTATAACCTTTAAAGACCATCCACTGACATGGAGAACACATTTTAAGGGATAAAGCAGCGTCTATGACTTGTTGAATCCTGACTATATGATGAACTTTGACCTATTTAGTCTCCGTCACTGTCTGTGGCAATAATGAGTTTCTCTTTTATTGGTGTCAATTCATTATCTATATAAGTCTTACAAAATTATTGAAAACTTATTGAAAAATACGCTGCAATTGAGACGTCAATGTGCCAAATTTTAATAATCTATAATTGAATGTATAATGTTGGCATGCGTGAGAGAGAGAGAGAGAGACGAAGAGCACCAAAGCAGGACTTGAATCGTGACGCCTGACGGTGTTCTGAGAAACCCTCGGGTCAATCGAAGTTTATGAATTTCCCTTAAGTCTGCAGACACAAACTGAGTGCCGTCTCACACCAGCGTGTCATGTAGGCAGCGCGTAAACCCAGAGATCTGTGTAGGTTCACTGGTGCAGGGGTAGTGCCATAGCTGCCATAAAGTCGGGACAAGTGGTTGCGTAAAAAGGCAGGACGAGTGCCTGTAAACATCACTCCTCCCTCGTGATTTTCACGCCTCAAATCATGCATGTTACATTATAGTAACAATGAAAACAAGTGCACTGTGACACACAAATAGCCGTCCGTGCGAAACAAAGCACGCCATGAAACACACAGCGCGCAATGTCCAGGCTACAGCATGGATGTATATGGATACATGACTGATTTAAGGGAAGCCTCGAAGCAGATAATTTGCCTCCAGGAATTTTTTGATTCGAATCACCCGGATAATTCAAGGAATTGTTTCAGCCCTACAAGTGGGCAATTGAGATATTGTGCCAGAAGTCCAACAGTTGAGAACATAAAAAATTATACTTTATTGCAACTGATCGATAAGGAATTACTTGTGATTTTTGCCCAGAATTATCACATTATCATTAACATTTAAATGATACAGTTCTTTAAAATGGGACTGTCCAGCCACCGTCCTCATGAAGGATTTTTTTTGTCAATTTTGACTTTACAATATTCTTAATTTTGACTTTAAATACTTGGAATTTTTTACTTTGTAATGTCAAAATATTCAACTTTTAAAACTCAGAATTTGCATGTTTCTTTTTCTCATAGATTGATGACTTTCAAACTCAAATTTTCTGAGTTTGACTTCTTGTAACTAAACAACTTTGAAATCGAAAGGAACCAGTGCCTTACAGAATTTTCTGGTGGAGAGCAGAATTCATGGTGTTGCTATTAGTTCAGGTCCTTTCACACTACGACCACCATGTTTGACTGTTGTTATGACGTTCTTCTAATTAAAATCTGTTTGTTTTTGCACCAAATGTAACAGGACATGCATCTTCCAAAAAAGTTCCACAGATGTTTTTGTTTTTTTTTTGTCAAATATGACGAGCCTTGGTTTTCTGCACTGGTTTTGACCTTGGAACTCTCCCATGGATGCCATTTTTTCCCAGTGTCTTTCTTAATGTTGAATTGAGAACACTGGCCCTAAATGAGTCCAGTTTGGAGTTTTGTGACCTCCTGGATGAGTTGTTCATGCGCCCTCATTAGTAATTTCAGTATGCCAGCCACACCTGGGAAGATTCATCACTGTCCAAAGTTTTCCCTTTAGTGGATAATGGCTCTCATCATGGCTTGCCGATTGCCGAAAGCCTTAGAAATGGCTTTGCAATCATTCCAGACTGATAGATGTCAATTTCTTTGGATAGTGCCAAGATGTGTTACCTTGTAGGCTTGGAAAGCTTATGAAATCATTATTTAAAAGCCGCATTTTGTATTCACTAGGGTTATCTTTGTCTGATATTGAAATGTGTTTAATGATCTGAAAGTGTGGCAAATATGTAAAAAAAAACAAAAAACAAAATGAGGCAACAGTTTGGAGGACAAATACTTTTTCAGAGCACTGTATTTTTTCTGTTAGCTTAATCTTAATGTAGTCATTCATACTAGCATAATGTCTACACTGTTTCCATGTTTCCAAAGTAGATGATGCAGTAGATCTATAACTCCAAAGTTAGGGAGTTACTTTAACTGCATTGATACCGAGCTATAACCCTGAAGGCCAACACAAAGGTGCTTAAAAGAGCAGTCCCAGGGTTACTAGTGCTGATAACACCCCCCTCCACTGTTGTTCTTGAAGTTGACTCCCTATTGCTCCTGTCCCCCTTAAATGATTATTCTGAAACTTCCTCACAGGCTTCATTTACCAACACCAGGGGTTTCTGCTTGGAGTGAAAGCCTTCAAAAAAACATTCTAGTTGGTTTGAAACATACAAAGACTCACTCTTGCATTGCACGCCAACACATTGTCGATTAAACTCAGTTAACGGCAGTCGAGAGTCTTGTACAACAATCCAAAGAAATCCATCATACTCCTCTGGAGCGTATTCCATGTTTCTGCCACATCAAGCCACCCTGAGCGATTGCTAGCTTGATTTGCTTAAACATATTGGTGTTTTTTTCTCCATCAGCTTCTGAAAGAAGTGCCGCATGCATCGCTGCTTTTCCTTTCATCAGCGCCAACTGCTCTGTGGAATGTGACCTCATTCATATTTCACTCAACTGTGTAATTATTTCTTTTTTAATATGCAGCATTATTATTCTATTCATTGTTCACATATGGAATCTGAAAGAATAAAGGCTGTGGAGGCTTGGATCTTTTTCCACATCTGTACATGTTCATGATTCATGTCTCGCTGAGTGGAGGTGCTCCTTCACAGACCTCCAGACTTTATTATGTGTATTAAAATGACTTCAGCTTAAGGTCAACTTACTACTGGGGCTGGGTTTCTATGAATAAAGATTACTCTGGTGTCATCAGTACAGTTAGAGGTTGTAATGGTAACCTCTCTGTTTAGAACATGGCCTCTGGAGCAAAATGATGGTATGTGAAAGCTAAGGCATCATCAATCCCAGTGGAAGGCCTGCTACAGTTTCCTAGGCTGTTAAAGTCCCATTAGGATCAAGATTTTCTAGTGCCAAACATTGCATTTTGTTTTTTATTTACATTTTATACAATGCACCAACTTTTCTGTAATTGTGGTTGTACAATTATGAGGTGGGTCATATTGGTGTGCCTAGGCCAGGGGTCAAGGCCTGCTTTTCCCTAAACAGACACTTTGGGGCCAAACTTTCAAATAAACTCAAGACTTTTTTTAAATGGTGCAGTTATTTCTGTTTAGATATTTTTATCTTATTTGAAATTGCATAATTTTTAGGCTGTAACAGCCAGATCTGTCCCTATATCGCAGCCCGCCACAAGGGGGCGATTGAGATATTTTAGCAGAATATTTCTGTGGCTAGGCGCAGGGGTTAGCGCTGTTGCCCCACAGTAAGAAGGTTCCTGGTTTGCTTCCTGGTCAGGGCCTTTCTGTGCGGAGATTGCATGTTCTTCCTGTGCACGCGTGGGTTTTTCTCCTTAAAAGGATGAAAAACGAACGACAATACAACAAATGGAAAAAACAAACAAAAAACAAATGACAAAAAGAATGAAAGAGTGAACAAGAAACGAAAAAAATGATGAAAGAACTAATGACGAAGATACGAATGAAAAAACGAACGACAATAAGCACGAAGAAATGAACACTGAGAAAACGAACTACAACAAAATGAATGAAAAAATGGTGAATCAATGAACTTCGCAAAACTAACTAACAAAATAAAAGAATGACGAAAAAACAATGACAAAAAAAAAGAAAAAAAATGTAAAAACGAAAAATGAAAACACGAATGAAAAAAGAAAACAAAAGATCAAAGGATGAAAATCAAACAACAAAAAAATGAATTGGGACAAAAGAACAAAAAAGTGAAAAAAAACGAATGACAAAATGAATGAAAGATCGAATGAAGAAACTATGAAAAAACAATGAAAATAAGAACGAAAAAACTGAAAGAATGAAAGACAACAAAAACAAATGACAAAAACAAACAACAATATGAACGAATAAATGGGTAAAAAATGATGAAAAAACGAACAATGAAAAACAAACAAAAAAACGAACAAAAAACAAATGACAATAGGCACGAATAAACAAACGATGAAAAAACAAGTGTCTTAGTTCTTTATTAAAGAAGAGGTACAGACCCCATTCAACCTAACGGTGACCCTCAATGTTAAAAGATCTTTAAGCAGCCAGATAAGTAGAGAAACAGTAAACACGATTAAGTTCATTAAGTATCTTACCACAAGAACATGGATAATCCTACTGGAATAAATTCAATCAGAAGATTTTGTGCCAAAAGCTTGACCTGGGCTTTGCATGAATATTGATGTCATCAGTTTCCATTGGTAGTTTAGTTTGGAAAACAGTGAAAGAAAACATGATTACAATCAGTTTGACAGGTGGCCGATGCATGTTAATAGAGATGTTAGTGAGTAATCAGAAATGTTAAAAGCACTGATTTAATGGAGAAACAAAAGAGGCGGCACTCCCCGTCCCACTCCATGTTATGTATACGTCTGTACACGATGCCTTCGAACAACAAAGAAAAAGTGACATTACATCTTTTAAAAGCTACCCTGTTGGAATGATTTCATAGAAATAAATATGCTGCAGATCCGGGGGGAGCTGGAGTCTGCTCTCTGGAAATGGGAGTGGGCAGCTGCTTGCAATTGAGACCAAAGTGCTCAGTGCCAGGAATGTCCCCAGTGCCTCAAAACAGAACAGAAAACACAACACAACATTAAAAGCAGCAGAGCAAAGGGCTGGGAGGTTTTGGTTTGCTCATTTACTTCATCACCCTTTTTTTCCTGTTGCAGGGGAATGTACTGGAGAAGAGGAGGGAGGGGCTGAGGGGGTGTGAAGGGGCATTAGTAGAGCTGCACTACGACTTAAATGACAAAATCAAAAAAACGGAACCAGTGTTGATTTAAAACAAACTTTGGATAGTTTTATCTGTTTCAGATTGTGTGCAAGTGTTATTTTTCATCAGTATAAACTCACTGTGTTCACATTTCTCTGCAGTGGCTAGGAAAGAAAAGATATCAAATACATCATTTCAACCAGGTGACCTCTGCACACTTGTTGCTATCTCAGCAGACTTAAACAGCAGACAACAGTCATGCACTATTTAGGGAGCTATCCAGACCATATTTCCACAGTGGCCATATTACCTGACATCATGCCTACATTACCCACCATATCTTAGGGCACTGTCACATTAAACATGACTGCATTATGTGAAAATGTTTTCTCTGTCAGAAACAGTAGGTGGATGTGTGCACGCAGGCCTGCTGGCCCCTGAATCCCCCGGAGACGAGGCCCGCCCCAGCTGTGATTTATGGGTAGGATCATTGCATGTGCGTTGGATTAGTAGCGTTGGTGCTAATATCCTGGCTAACAATTACTTCATTTTGGAGCTGAAAACTGTGTCAAGCTATCATTTGGTTCTGGTGTTCTAATTATTTATAAATACCACTTTCAACCCCTTTTCATCACTGTTTCTGCCCATCATGCCACATTTATTTTCACATTAAACGTATTTTTGCCGCATTTAGTCAAAATTGCTTCTTTTAATCCATTTCAGCTGCTAATTTTACCCTCTTTTTTGCCTCTTTTTAATCACTTTTCACCACTTTTTCCACCCATTTTAGCTAATTGTTGCCACTGTATGTATTTTTCCACTGTTTCTCTGCTTTTCACCCTTTTTTTACCGCACATTTTTCCTTTCTTAACCCATAAGTGCTGTTGTCCTTATTTGTCTCTTACCCTTTTTCTGTCACTCTTATACCAATTCTCAACACTCATTTCTTCCAGTATGTCACTTTAACCCATTTTGGCCACTTTTAGCACTTTTAACCCAGTTTTTTGTTACTTTTAACTCATTTTTATTTTGGGACTTTTAACAGTTTTCTTTCTTTCTTTTTTTTTTTTTCTTTTCTTTCTTTTTTTTAACCATTTTAACCACTCATTTCTTTGGCATGTTTTTCCTTTCTTAACCCATATTTTATTCTTTATCCTGTTTTTGCCTCTTTTACTTCTTTTTGCCACTTTCAACCAATTTTTGCCCCTTTTTGTGTATTTTTGCCACTTTTTCCTTTCTTAACCCATTAGTTCTGTTTATCTTTATTAGCCTCTTCCACTTTTTTTGTCACTCCTATACCAATTTTCACCACTTCTTTCTTGCAATTTGCCACTTTTAACCCATTTTTACCACTTTAAGCCAGCTGTTGCCACTTTTAACTCAGTTTTTCAACATTTTTCCCATCAGATTCTACATTAAACCCATTGCTGCCACTTTTGGGTAACGTTCGTTACTTTTTAACCCTTTTCACTTTAGCCTCCCATTTTTGTCACTTTTGACCCAATTTTTTCACACTTTTTACAGTTTTTTGTTTTGCTATTTTTTCCACTTATTTTTACCATGCTTTTTCTTTCTAAACCCATATTGATTCTTTATTCCATTTTTGCCACTTTGAACCAATTTTTGCCACTTTTTAACCACTTTTCATTGTTTTTACTACACATTTTTAGCCAATTTTTGCCACTTTACATGCATTTTTTGCAACTGTTTCATTTCTTAACCCATTAGTGCTGTTTATCCTTATTTTGCCTCTTTGACTTTTTTGTCACTCTTATATCATCACTTATTATTTTACCACTCATTACCTCCAATTAGCCACTTTTAACCCATTTTTGCCACTTTAAGCCAAATGTTGTCACTTTTAACTCGTTTTTTTTTTTTTCCACTTTTATCTCATTTGATTCCAAATTGAACCCATTGTTGCCACTTTCAGGCAATTTCTGTTACTTTTAACCCTTTTTACTACTTTGGCTTCCCACTTTGGCCACTTTTGGCATTTAACCCAATTTTTTTTCTTTTTGGCACGTTTAACTGTTTTTCTTTTTCTAACAATTTTTACCACTCATTTTTGCCATGTTTGTCCATTCTTAACCCATATTTGTTTCTTTATCCCATTTTGCCTCTTTTAACATATTTCTGCCACTCTTTAACCACTTTTCAATACTTATTTCCAATTTTTGCCTAATTTTACAATTTTTTTTGTCAATTTCTTTCTTTTCTGCAGTAATTTGTTTCTCTTAAAGTTATCTAACTTTCTTCTTCTTTGTTCTCTGGTATCCTGACATTTGTGCACATCATAGCTTAGCTATGAAGTCTGACATTACTGTTATTATTTACTTCAGTGTGACTATCCACATTGTTAGTGTTAAAAAAAGTTAATTCTGTTTTAAGAAAAAGAGTTAACATTTTGAAAATGCTTAATTTTCATTTTTTGTTGCTTTGATACAAGAGGTTATTATACAGGCTAAATATTTAACATGGTTATCACAGACTAACTTTACAATGGACCATGATTTTCCTGACCTCCATGGCCCCAGCCAAGTAGGGGGCCCAAGTGCTCCTCTTTATCCCCCCTTATGGACAGCCTTGTGTACATGCAGTTGGTTTGCAAATCCTCATCCATCCAACATTCTTTTCGACATGAAGATGCAAAAATGGTCGTGCTGTAAAGAGAGGGTCATGTCAATAGTATCTGCCCTCCACTGTGTGGTTGGAGCAGCTCTCTCAGAGACAGAAATCATGCCTTTTTCAATAAAAGGATGAAAATATTCTCACTATTCCTGCAGTGGCCATTTCTAAAACTATTCACCCTGGATGGAGAACATAAACTTCCACTGGCATTGACGTAAGCACAAAAACTGTGCAACAGGAGCTTCATGTGATGAGTTTTCATGGCCAAGCTGCTGCATGCAAGCCTCACATCACCAAGTCCAGTGCCTGATGGAGTGGTGTCAATGTTTGTGTTTCCTCTGAAGTCACACTGAAAAGGTAACAAACTGGTTAAAACGGTCCTTTTTCAGTGGCCTTTTATGCTTTCAAATCAGCTCAGATTTGTCTTGGGTGTGGCCGGCCTTTCCCTCTCTGGGAGACATAAGGCTCTGATGTAATCCTTTACAATGCACAGATCGTATGTGTTAGCTAACTATAGGCATTATGTCAGGCTTTGAGCACTTGGCCTCATATAATAAAACTGTGTAGAGTGTTGCACTGCACTTCTCTTAAACCAAAAGAATAAATCCATCATCTGTCAAACAGCAGCTTTTCAAAAGTTGAAGAATGTCAAAAAAGTGTGGTGTATAGTGAAGCATATGTCTAAGTGCAGTTTTCTTTTAAATCAGTTTTTTGATGTTTTTTTAAATGTTGTCCCTTATTGCTAGTGCTAGGGATCCGGATCTCTTGAAGGACGGATTTCCCGTCACAACAAGAGAGGCTGGGCAGACATCAGCTGAGGAAACCATTTATGTTGAGAGTTTAATGTGCTAAAACATGACAAAACTGAGTTTTAAAAAACTTTTTTCCATTACTTTTAGGACACAAAAGTACTAACCCTGAAAAAAGTATTTTTTCCCTTTCTGATTCCATACATATTACGTATACGTATTTATGACACTTAAATGTTTCGGACCATCAAACCATTTTGATATCTCACACAGACAACCCAAGTAAATACAAAATACAGTTTCTAAATGATGTTTTTATTTATTAAGGGGAAAATAATCCAAACTATCTGAGAGTGGGTTTTGACCCATTTTTACAATCATTGAGTCTAACCTACCACAAAGACGAGGTTCTAATTGTTCCTTAAAATGTCTTAAATTCTTAAATAAATTTATGTCAAATTCCAAACATGTTTGTTGGATGTGCTCATTCCATTAAAAATGTACAGCATTTACAGCATCATATCATTAACAAAGGAGATGAGGAGTTTCAAGTTCAAGGATATCTGACCAATAAGCCAAATAAAAGAAGAGAAAAACATCAAATATTCTAAGAGATCCTAAGATAATTGTTTTACTTTTTAAATGAAAATTATTCAGTCTTTGATTTATTTAACACCATATTTAATAGGTTAAACAAACTTCAGATTTATTAGTCAGGATCAAAAGCCTATTTATAATCCCTTTTGAAAGAGATTTGTCTCTTCTGGGACACCGTACACAGCCTTAGAGCAGTATTTACTTTAGCTCCAAACTCATCCGTCTTCATTATCATTACTCCGGTGGCTTTTATTTCCTCATATCTGAAACAATTTGTCAGCTGCTGACGTGTTGATGGCTGTTGGAGCTAATGGTTGACCTGGAGGACGTCCCCTCCATGTGCACAGGTGAGGGGGGGGGGACATCCTGAGCCTGTTACTATGGGAATAAAGGTCAAAGAGAAGCCAGTTTAGGCCTGTGTAATTTGTTTGCCAGCTGCACGTTTAACCTCGAAGCACCGGTGTCACCGGCAGTGACACTGAAATTTGTGCAATAAAGAGCAATAAAAGCAGTCTGGGAAAGAGGAAAAAAATTATTATTCAAAGCATCTGATGTGAGCTGATAGGTGAACTCCGAGCGGAGTGAAAACATCACTTTCTACACTCTGCAGCTCCAACATGAAATCTTGTTTTGATTGAGTATTTTTCAAAGCGAGTCCAAGCGTCTAATCTGTGTCTGGAATAAAAAGGAAACACTCTGCTTTCATCTTCATAAAAGGAGCAGTTTAAATGTTTCTTGCGTTTGTAACCGCTGAAGTGGTTTGTGCAGTGCGTGAGATTTCAAAGTAAACTGTATTACGTTACGCGAGTTCCCCTGAAGTGCTCGACATGACAGCTGGCATTGTGGCAGATTTTTCTGCTCTGAGATCTCCGTGTTGTACTACCGCTCTGACCTCGGGCTCCTGAGGAGTTTGGCAGCACTGCGCTGACCGCTCTACTGTTACAGAACATCCAGGACAAAGCAATGCAGTGCCACCACCTGATGAAGCATCAGCCCTTTGTTGGCTCTCTGATTGGTCTGCTGACCCACCAATCAGAAAGGCCCCCTCTCATAGCAACTGTTTCTAGGCTACTTCAGTTTGACAAATTTTCATCTAGGCCAAGTCTTTTAAGTATGTTGTGGTCAAATTGTGACCTTAAAAGTGCACTTGTGACTCAAGATATCCACATTCTGATCTGGAGGTCTTTTTCATCCAAACCAAAGTTCAACTACATCTGCAAGCAGCACTGAAAGGGCCCTAGCATCCCTGTGCATATCAGGGTGTTTATCAAAAGTAGGGGGTTAGTAACCTGTGCAGTGTTCTATAGCACAGCAGAGGGAACATGTAGATCTTTCCAGAACTGTCATAAAATTCAGAACAGTTAGCATGTTGTCCTTTGTATATGAGGTACTGCCATCAAGAGTAGGTGGCAGTATGACAAAGCAAGATGCCAATATGTAGAAGCGATCAGGGCAGGAGTGATATTTACCATGTAAAATCAAAGAAGTTTGGACATTTTATGTCTGTGTAGGTTCTCAGTCATCCAGGTCACGGTTATCCAAGGCTGATCAAGTGGCAACTGGATGGGTTTCAAGTTCTTGAAGGTGTTTTGCCTCTACACCAAAAGGCTTCTTCAGTTCTGAGGGTGACTGGGGAACAGAGGTGTCAAAAGTATTCACATTCATTACTCAGGTAGAAGTATAGATACTAGGGTTTAAAAAGACTTCTGTAGAAGTTGAAGTATCAACTCAAGCTTTTTACTCAAGTAAAAGTATAAAAGTACTGGTTTCAAAACTACTTAAAGTATAAAAGTAAAAGTAATGTAAGGGGAAAAAGTTCCACTAAGGACAAAAGCTTAGGCTACGCCACAGGGGCTGATTCCATTCTACCATTCCATTCTACCATTCCATTCAATTATACATTCCATTTCATTCCATTCCACCATTCCATTCCATTCCATTCTACATTCCATTCCATTCTACCATTCTATTTTATTATACTTTCCATTCCATTCTACCATTCCATTCCATTATACATTCCATTTCATTCCATTCCACCATTCTACCATTCCATTCAATTATACATTCCATTTCATTCCATTTTATTTCATTCCATTCCATTCTACCATTCTACCACACTATATTCCATTCTACCATTCCATTCCATTCTACATTCCATTTCATTCCATTCCACCATTCTACCATTCCATTCCATTATACATTCCATTTCATTCCATTTTATTTCATTCCATTCCATTCTACCATTCTACCATTCTGCCATTCTACATTCCATTCCATTATACATTCCATTTCATTCCATTCCACTATTCCATTCCATTCTACATTCCATTCCATTCTACCACTCCATTCCATTCCACCATTCTATTTTATTATACATTCCATTCTATTCTACCATAGTGCACTACCCCACCTCCCCAAAAACATTTTTCTAAAGGCCATAATGACTATAATGTTATATTAAAATGTTAATGCTGCAAATTTGGGATGCACCTGTTTCAGCCGTATTTATGCCCATTGAAAATGAATGCATTTTAGTACAATGCAAATACATTCAAGAACCACACATGTGTACTACCAACCTCCTCACTGGTGCTTGGTTGGGACAGTTCCCTCCAGTTCTCTTGAGTCTCTGCCACGGACATCTTCATATTAGGCTACATATGTCTGATATTTCCTTGCTGGAGTGTGACGTGATTTGTGTCATCTCCGATGGTGCGATGGATCGCGTACAAACCAATAGGGTGTCAGAATGGTATTATGGTTACACTCCTCATCCAACCACAATTAAATTCACTCTATCCAGATTTATTTGGATAGTTATTTGGGTATTTTATTTTTGTTTTTTTGAATGATGACAAGCCAGAATGAAAACAAGCTGAAATAAAATAAGAGTAACATGGCTATTTTTAAAATGTAAGGAGTAGAAAGTAGTAGTTAGACACACCCCCAGAGGAAACGACTCTGCTCTGACTCTTCCTCAGTCACGCTCAGAACTGAAGCCTTTTGGAGAAGAGGCGAAACATCTTCAGGAACTTGGAAAAGTCCAGTTGCCACTTGATCAGCCTTGGATTTGACATTTTATGTTTGAGGTGTTACTGGTTCATTACAGTAGGTGGTGCTACAGCAAAACCATGGCATTAACATGTACATACGTAGAGGTGCAGACCTTAATCTTACATGTGAAATTTTGAACCAAATCAGATGCTTAATGTGGAGGTTGCAGCAACTTCCTGTCAAATGGTGAGATGTCCTTTAATGAAACATGTCAGTGTTTTAGACTGTTATCAATGCCTTTGTTTTGAATAGGTTATGTATAGGTTTAGCAAAGTAAAAGAAATAAACAAATCACCCAATTATGTAACTTTCTGTTGCAAGTAGGGGGCGCTATACTGAGATGTTCAGTTTGATACTTGTCATTTGCCATACAATGCTGAATAACAGGAGTAAATGGAAAAGAACACCTCATTAAAGTCATTTTTCACTATGAAAAAGGAAGGAAGGACACTTTATGTTTGAGGTGTTACTGGCTTGGTACAGTTGGTGAAACCATTGAATTAACATTTTTTATTTATTGAGTTGCAGACCTTGATCATACAGGTTAAGTATGAAGCAAATCAGATGTTTCATATGAGAGGTGCAGCAACTTCCTGTCAAATGGTGAGATACAGAAATGTTTGCCATCACCAGTGAGGCGTCCTTTAATGAAACAAGACAGTGTTGGGGACAATTATCCATCCATCCATTTTCTACATCGCTTATCCTGTTTGGGGTCGTGGGGGGGGCTGTAGCCTATCCCAGCTGTCATTGGGTGAGAGGCGAGGTACACCGTGGACTGATTGCCAATCGGTCACAGGGCTGACATATAGACAGACAACCAGGCCCGCTCACACTCACTCACACCTACAGCCAATTTCGACCAATTAACCTGATGAGCATGTCTTTGGCGGTGGGAGGAAGCAGGAGTACCCAGAGAGAACCCACACGTGCACAGGGAGAACATGCAAACTCTGTACAGAAAGGCCCTGACTGGGAGGTAGGCCAGGGGGCTTCTTGCTGTGAGGCAACAGCACCAACCCTTGTGCCGCCGTGCGGCTGGATAGTTATCGTGACCTTTTTTTTTCTAATTCTGAGCTTTATAGGTTCAGAAGAGTGAAGGGTGAGTTGTGACATAAGCAAGCAGCAACAAGAGGGCTATGCAATTATGGTGAAAGACATTAACATGGATGCTGCTAAAGCGCCAGTTCTCAGATTTTCCCCTCATGATGTCATGTGGGGAGTTAGCCCCGCCCCCAGGTTTGCAAGAAAGTTTTGCCCTCTTCAGCCATATCCATTAAGCCACATCCATTTCCTGAGAGGGGCGGAGTCAGGGAAGGAGTCGGATAGCTTATTAACATTTAAAGCCACAGACACAGAAACAGCTCATTCTGAGCAGGGCTGAAACAGAGGGGTTTTTAGACATGCAGAAATCCAATACTGAGGTGTTTTTTCAGCAACAAACTTCACAGACATGTTTTGGGGACCTCTGGTACCAATATAAAGTTGCCATATATGACCTTTAAAGTTTTGAACAGTGATGGTAAATACTGTCAGGCTAGAGACCATCAGTTGTCCAGTACTTTTCACAGTGCATCATGGATAAAGTGAATGTATTATATGTGGAGTATAATAACTCCATCCAGAATTTGGACACCTGTAAATGTAAATGGTGTATTCACTAGTGAATAGGGTATGATTTCCTCACAGTCAGGGCCACTTTCTGGTGAGGATAAAGGTTGGAAAGGGCCAGTTCCTGCTGAGGGCATGGTTTGAAAAAAGAGTCACATTCTGGTGATGGCAGGGCTTTCCAAACAGTCAGCTACAGATATTGCTTTTGCCTGTTTTTATTAAACCAATGTCTTTTATTACTGGAGTGGGGTCTTGGTATATTTATTATTCTTACAGCTAGCTTAAAAGCTCTCAGTGTGTCGGCAAGATAAAAGCCAGCCTCCCCAACTGTAGCAGACAGAGAGAATAAAGTGGACTTTTTAAAGATGTAGTTGGGCTCCAGTTTATCATGACAGCAGATACTGCAGCAGTATTGATGATCTCTTCTTGGAGGAAACACAGCTGTCTCAGTTATAAGGGGTTCAAAACTAAAAACTGTGTCCAGACTACACAGGGATTAGTCCACTTACACCCTCCTGTATGAGTGCTAATAACTCATGACACACACTTATCCTCAGAGAGAGGAAGCGCAGTGATATAACCAAAAGAGGAATGCTACTTTGTAAGAATCTGATTGTGCAGTGGGAAAGTTTGAACACATTTTATGACTCTGGTTCACTGCTGGTTTCTACTGAAACTTCTGTAAATCTAAAATTATGACAGTCAACCCTCCTCCAAGAAACAATGAGATATAAATCCATCTGAGCTTACAGATGGTGGGAAACGTCAGTGCCAAATAGAGTGAAGTTTCACTGTTTGTTAATCATTTTATTGTAATTGAAATAACATGGGACTTTTGCTTCATTTCAGAGATCTTGCTCTGTCTCCACCAAGACTTATTCTAATCCAAAATCCATACTCTAAGCTTTAAGCACAATCGTTGTTTTTCCTTTCAGTGCAAGGCGTGCCATTGAAATGTTAAATGCAAGGATTGATCACGAGGCCTGCTGACCTTGGTCTTCTTCCTCCAAAATCTAATCTGTTTATCCAAGAGTCAGGGTGGACATTTATGTACACTGCATTCCAAATTCAGAATATCCTCCCAGAGCTGCTGCTTTGATGTGAACTGCCTCCCACCCTCATAGATCTTTAGCTTGAAGATGCTCCAAAGGTTCTCAATAGGGTTGAGGTCAGGATGGGGGGCCACACCATGAGTTTCTCTCCTTTTATGCCAATAGCAGCCAATGACACACGGATGATGCATTGTCATGCATGAAAATAGTTTTAGTACAGAAGGCACGGTTCCACTTTTTGTACCACGGAAGCTCAATATACTTTTCCCACGTTATTTTCACACTTTCACAGACCCTAAAGGGGTCTACCAGCTCTCTCCCAATGATTTAGGCCCAAAACATGACTCTGCCCCCTCCTTACTGACGTCGCGGCCTTGCTGGGATATGGTGGCCATCCACCGACCATCCACTGCTCCATCCATCTGGACCATCCATGGTTGCACGGCACTCATCAGTAAACAACACTGTTTGAAAATGAGTCTTCATGTATTTCTGGGCCCACTGCAACCGTTTCTGCTTGTGAGCATTGGTTAGGGGTGGCTGAATAGTAGGTTTATGCATGACTGCAAGCCTCTGGAGGATCCCTTGAGGTTGGTGGGACTCCAGAGGCACCAGCAGCTTCAAATACCTGTTTGCTGCTTAATCTGATGAATTTGTCTAGCAGAAAACTTCCTCATTAGGCTTTTATCTGCACACATCAGCCACAAATTTCTTCACAGTACGATGGTCATGCTTAAGTTTTCCTGAAATATCTAATGTTTTCATACCTTATCCAAGGCATTGCACTATTTGACACTTTTCAGCAGCAGAGATCCTTTCTCTTTCCCATATTGCTGAAACCTGTGGCCTGCTTAATAATGTGGAAGGTCTTCTTAAGTAGTTTTCCTTTAATTGGGCTCACCTGGCAAACTAATGATAACACGTGTCTGAGATTGATTTCAGTGATCCAAAGAGTCCTGAGACACAATACCATCCATGAGTTTCATTAAAAAAAAAACAAAAAAAAAAAAAACGGAATGTTTATGGCACTAAAATCCGATTTGCATAATAATTTGGAACGCGGTGTAAAGTTAGAAGAAACACCTTGAAAGCAAACCCAGGTGAGGGATGTGCATGTGCCCCATGACCTTTGACCACAGCAAATATCAGTTCATTTGTGCATTCGGAAGAAAGTTTGAACAAAGTTTGAAGGACACCTGTCGAAGAATTCTTGAGATATTGCTTTCTCAAGAATTCTTTGACAAGATGGCCGGGCAACGTCTCAGACCTCAGCTTTATAAAGATGGTCAAACAGTGCACAGATCCAACTACAGCCTCATTGTCTGGTAATCTTTTATGTCTTCTACAAATTTATGTGAATGTTTTAAACGCTTGAAAAAAAATCTGCCAGTATTGCAGTATTTCTCCTATGTGAGATATACCCCACAGAAAGTTGCTCTCAGCTAATGCTGACTTCCAGATGGTGTTAACTCATTGAGCAGGGATGCCCCTGTAGGATTCTGGAGTTCTATGGGATCTTGCGTTCCCTCATCCAGCTGATGTCCGCTCTATATTCTGGTACTGGTTAATGGGGGGTTAATTTGGTGAAGTCCAGACTTTTTTGATCCTTGCAGAGACTGTGGGTGTCATCGTGGGGAATCTTAACATTGGGTCTATGCGTCCAAAACACTGAGCAGCTTGGCTCTACTTGGTTTGACTCAGCACTGCAGGGGATTTTCTTTTCCACAACCACTGTGCTAGCTGTTTAAGGGCACGGCTAGAACTGATGATGTGGTGTTTTGCTTTGATGATGTTATAAGTGCGCTTCAGTGAGCATTGTTGTTTTGTTCGACCAGAAGAAGAAGAGGTATCCATCGAATCGACTTTGAAGTTTCTTCTCCATCTTCCATTGGTAATCCAGAAGGTATTTCAATTTTGGTGCAGTGGTTGTTACCTAAACATGTCTGCAAGGCATCCCTGGATGATGATGAACTGTTGTGACAGTGTGTGTGTTGTAACTGTGGCACATTTGGAGGTGGGGAGGGCTCGGCCAAACTGGTGATCAAAAGTAAATCAGCATGGCTTGGTTTGGATTGGCATGACCAAAAGTCATATTGCAAAAGCCCCATTAGCTGCTTCCATCAAATCTGTGTCTGTGAATGGGAAAAGAGACTGGAAGTAATAAAGCAGTTCATCTATCTAGGTAGGGTAATGCACTTATTTGCTGACTGCAAGACAAAGACCAACTGCAGACTTG
This sequence comes from Cheilinus undulatus, assembly GCF_018320785.1. NCBI lineage: Eukaryota > Metazoa > Chordata > Actinopteri > Labriformes > Labridae > Cheilinus > Cheilinus undulatus. The sequence goes on from NC_054882.1 coordinate 37,014,511, forward strand.
GACTCTTGCAAGGGGTTTGCTGGGCAAGATGGCTCATGGTATCTGAGCATGCAGAAGAAAGTCAGAGTTATTCAGTCCTTACTCCTCCTGGTCTTACTCTACTCTTGAGAGGCTTGACTGATGGCAAGAGGTGCCAGCTGGGCTCCTTGGTGACGACATCCCTTGGAAGCATTTTTTTGGTATTGCATAGACCAGTGGTTTTCAAACTTTTTTGCCCACACTTTATTTAAATCGATACAAAATAGACTTTTTAAATAATGCTACAGTCAAGGTGGCCTTTAAGGGGAGAGCTTTCTGGGGCCCAGCCAACTAGGGGATCATGGAGATGGCAAAATTGGGCAAAAAGTGGCAAAACAAAGTCAGAAATGGGTGAAAATTGGTAAAAAAAAAAAAAAAAAAAAGAAGTGGCCAAGCAATGGATTGAAATTGGCAAAAACTTTTTGAAAGAGTGAAAATAGTGGCAAAAATTGGTTACAAGTAGCCTAAAATGGTTAAATGTTGTAAAAAGCTGGTAAAAATGGATTAAAATGATAGAAAAGGGGCAAAATTGAGCAAAAAAGTCATCAAACAAAGGCAAAATTGGGCAAAAAATTGACAAAAAGCTTGCATTAATGGGTTGAAACTGTCAAAAAGGTGGCAAAATAGATCACAAGTGGCAGAAAAGTGGCAAAAAGAAGGTTAAAGTTGCTGAAATGTTTTAAAAAGTGGTTAAAAGTGATGGGGAAAAATGGTTAAAAAAATGGCAAAATAATAGCAAAATTGGGCAAAAAGTGGCAAAAAGGTAGCAAAAATGGGTAAATGTGGCAAAAAGTTCCAAAAAAGTGGAAAAAATGGGCCAGAAGTAGTAATAAGAAGTGGCAAAAATGGGTGGCAATAATAGCTTGCCATGCTTTTCAGCTCTTAATAAGGCAACTGTTTGCCAGGATGCTAGCACCAATGCTGCTGATCCAACACACATACACTGATATCATCAATAAATCCTATTCGCTGGGGTTCTTCAGGGGTCAAGCCAGATCTGTGGGCAGGCCTGGTTACAGTACTTGCCTTAAAGTTTTAGTTATAATGTATTGTACAAATTCCCACGGCACACCTAGACTTGCCTTAAGGCACACTGGTGTGCCTTGCCACACCATTTGAGAACCACTGGCATTGACCATGTGCTCAATGCTGACGTGCTCAGGAGAGCAGGAATTGGTCAGCTGCTGCATATGGGAGTGGCAGCTGCACTTCTGGGCACCTGATGCACTTTCAGGGGCCTGATCCAGCTCTCTGCATACTGGTTTGCCTGGGAGGATACCTGGAAAGATGGGGCGTGGGCCTGGCACAAAACTGGCCGATGGTTATCAGGAGGCCAGAGCAGTACAGGAGCAAGGTTAAAAAAAAAAATAAAAGCAAGTCAGCAACAGAGGTGGGCAGAGCAGGATGCTTGGTAACAATGCGGCTTGGATGGATTCAGCTGGGCCGCACCAGAGACAGAGGAAAAATTGACCTCTGACAACATCCCTGCCATTATGATGTGTCATTGAGGGCTATAACGGCAGACGGAAAAGACAGAAATGTTGGCGAGAAAAGCAGACACGCTTCAGGGAACCCAGAAGGTAACTGCCATTAGCATTAGCACCAAGCTAGCATATCATTCATCAAAATGTTTGGATAAACACAACCCTCATCACATGGAGTGGATTGACCTCTGCATTTGTTGTCTCTTGACTCTGGTCAAACAGCTGCATTACATTTAGCACAGCTTTTCACACACTTTGAGGCCTTCGCCTAAATTTGACAGTGGCAGTATGATGAATTAGACCTGTTTGCTTTAGTTTCACATTAAATGTAATCATATATGTTTATGTATGTCTGACCTGGTATGTGTGTTGGGAACGAACACTTATTTGTTTTCGGACAGGGTCATAAAATCACTCACTCGAGTTATAGGTACCTCTAGTCTGAGGCTATGATGTTATTCTAGCTAATTATAATAAAATACCATGAATGGCTGCTACTAAAAGCAAAACAATTTCAAGCATCAGACATAAATGTTTTCTTTTGGTTATTAACAATGGAAATTGCAGCTTGGCAGCCTCCATGGCTGCAATCAGCTCCCCTAATTGTGAGGCATTTTATTTGCAGTTGAGCTCAGAGTAAACGCACCGGGGCGAGGCTGGATTCTCTTCACTTAACATGCCATTACTCAGCACAGTTTGAGCCGTGTGGACAGGCTGAGCTTTTCTTAGTACATAGCTCCCATCATTATGTGACATTAACAGGCTAAATGACACTTTGACTGATGCTCGTCATTTAGAAGGTTTTGGTTTGAGCAGAAACATTAGCTTCTGCTCTTGGAATGGGGGCTTAATGAAAGGCAGAAACCAGCAATGACCTCCTGTTTTCTTTCATCTGTGCAGACATAACATCTATGACAGTCATAGAAAGAATCAAACATTAGCTAAGAGCTCAGGGTTTCAAGATGACTTATTAGAAAAGAATTCAAATGTCACTTAATAAAGTGTCTGACCTGTATGATGAGGTTGAGTGATAACTTGAAGGTTATTTAGGAGTGTGTAAAACATTCTACAGTGACCAGAAATGACCAAACACCAGATCTAGAGATGCACTTACATTGGTTTCCCTTTTTTATTAAAGGAGAGGCAAGTGTTGGAGTTACTACCTTTTCGAAAATGGAAAAATAATAAATAGAGATCCATTTATATTCACTTAAATATCCTGGTTTAGTGACAACCTGTGTAAACCATGTAAATCAGTGCAAACAAACTGCATTAAATAATGTGACACAAGCACTGATGGCAAGGCCAGAAAACAGGTAAATAAAAAACCGAAATTCTCCGTATTTATTGTATTAATGCAAATACAGGGCCCTGGACAAAGTATTTACATCCTCCCTTATTTCCCAGTACAAAATCTACCGTGACCCATGGTGAGAGCCATTATCCATAAATGGAAATAACTTGGAACAGTGCTGAACCTTACCAGGAATGGCCGGCCTACCTATATGACTCCATAAGCACATTGACGACTCATCTAGGAGGTCACAAAAGCACCCAGAACATCTGAAGACCAGCAGGCCTCGCTGGACTCAGTTAAGGTCAGAGTTCATGATTCAACCATAAGAAAGACATCTGGAAAAGAATGGCATCATGGGAGAGTTCCAAGGCCAAAACCACTGCTGACAAAAAAAGAACACAACGGCTCGTCCCACATTTGCCAAGAAACATCTTGATGATCCCCGAGACTTTGGAGAAATGTTCTGTGGACTGATGAAACAAAAGTTGAACTTTTTGGAAAGTGTGCGGCCTGTAACACAGCATTTGATAAAAAGAACATCATGCCAACAGTCAAACATGGTGGTGGCAGTGTGATGGTCTGGGGCTGCTTTGTTGCTTTAGGACCTGGACCACTAATTGATGGAACAATGAATTCTGCTGTCTGCCAGAAAATCCTGAAGGCCAACGCCCGGCCATCAGTTCATGTCCTCAAGCTCAAGCGCCCTTGGATTATGCAGGAGGACAACAACCCGAAACAAACCAGCAAGTCCACCTCTGAATGGCTCAAAAAAAAAAAACAAAGAACAAAATAAAGGTTATGGAGTGGCCAAGTCAACGCCTGGACTTAAATCCAATTGAGATGTTGTGGTGTGACCTAGAGACAGCTCATGCTGGAAAACTCTCCAATATGGCTGAGTTAAAAAAATTCTGTGAAGAAGAGTGCGCCAAATTTCCTCCACAGCGATGCCAAAGACTCATCACTAGTTATCAGCAATTACTTTTTCACACAGGGCCCAATAGGTTTGGATTTTTTTCTACCTAAATAAATAAACTCATCAATTAGAAACTTTATTTTGTATTACTTGAGTTGTCTTTGTGAGATATTATAACTGGTTTGATGATCAGAAACATTGAAGTGTGATAAATATGCAAAAAAATCAGGAATCAGAAAGGGGGGAAATACTTTTTTACAGCAGTGTATCTGTTTATAAAGATTACTTCTAGTGTATTCTTGTCAGTCATGAAGTTCTTTATATCTCAGGCTTTACTGGTAACAAGCAGAGAGCCGATGCTCTGTCCGAATGTCCTCTGACTTTTCTCGGTGTTTCAGCCATCAGTGCTTGCTGTGATTGTTTTCTGCTGAGCTGAATGATTGATGACTGACTAAGAAGCTTTCCTCTCTTCATCCCTGTGCGTGTTTGTGTGTTTGGAGCACGGGCAGCCGAGCCTGGGACGTTGCTAAGAGAAGAAACTGTTGAGAAAATAATCATTTGGCAAGTGTGACCTCACATGTGCAGCTACACACAGCGCTGTTTTGGGTAGGCTAATTTCCCCGTTTTGATGGTCTCTGCCAAAGTCTGGCTCAAGAATGTTGCTTTTCAAATGGTTAACATTTCTTGGCTGTAACATGCGAGAGCTGAATTAACAATATGTGAAATTTTAAATAAATAACCCACATGTAGCCAATCATGCTTGTCAGCACCCCTAAAAGCTGTAATGTTCCCGGGGGTCTCATGTTTATCTTTGCAGCCTACGGTTGTCCCGGCCAGGAGGTCATCATAAGACCATTAAATACTGTGAGCGAGCAAACACAACCACTGCTTCTCCCCGTGTCGGGATCAATCACGCTTATCTCCGCTTGTAATGTGACTCTCCTGTTTGACTACGCTTATCTTTAAAAAGGATTATGGGTAAAGACTGGGGAACAAACTCTACATCATTATCTCTTTTATTAACCTAGATGGGGCTTAGATTTTTGGAGGTTCAATAAATCCTGACTTTAATCGAAGGGTTCCCAAACTTTTTTCCACTCCAGACCCAAATGAGAAGTGCTTTAATGCGGACTCTTTCATTTTCAGTGAGCTCTCCACTTTTTACCTTTTGAACAGGAATGAGGAATTTCAAACTGAATTCACCTTCTTATACCCAAATTTAAGCCGGCTCACTGGGCTTCTCTGAGAAGTCAGGAATTAATCAAGCATAACATTCAACCACTAAAACACATTTTTCTGTTCAGGAGTGCTAGTAAATAACTCTAATTTGACATATTAATCAAAAAATATTAATGTGCTTTACTATTTTTTTCAGTTTTTTTGTAAATTAGTAAATTTGGAAATTCATGGATAACAATAATAATCATATTTTTGCATTAAAAATATCATTTCAGTTAAAGAGCTTCTACATATTGGTGTATTAACCATTGCAGAAATATAAAAATGATTTTGGTAATTACCAATGCTGTTAATTTAGGGCAGCTGTGGCATAAACCTTACTTTGGGTGGTAATAAATTTGTGAAGCACTGTAGGTTTATGGCTGGCTTTATTCTACTAATGGCTGATTTTAGACAAGCTACAGGCACGGTATGTTGGCCTTATGACAAAAATGTGTCTGGTGGAAAATGGAGTTAACACAGCGTTCTAAATTATTATGTAAATGATATTTTTCTCTGATTTTCCGAAATATTCAGTGCAAATATAATTTTCAAGCCATCAACCTTTAGAGCATAATTCAAATTTTATTAAACACACCTCCCACTGATAACATTTTTTTAAAATAAAGAAGTGAAAATGCACTGTTTCACATTGTTATGCACAACAGAGTTTCAAAACATTTAATAGGTTGTAAAGAACTGAAAATCACCATGTGTTGAATTTGCAGCATTAGGAGGTCATATTTACTGAAATCAAAGCTATTTCAATCAAAAACATCTTAACAGGCCAAGTTACAAGTTAACATTGGAGCCCTTCTTTGATATCACCTTCACAATTCTTGCATCCATTGAACTTGTGAGTTTTTGGAGAGTTTCTGCTTGAATTTCTTTGTAAGATGTCAGAATATCCTCCCAGAGCTGCTGTTTTGATGTGAACTGCCTCCCACCCTCATAGATCTTTAGCTTGAGGATGCTCCAAAGGTTCTCTCCTTTTATGCCCATAGCATCCAATGACACAGAGGGATTCTATTCAGCATGAGGTGGTGCATTGTCACGCATGAAGATAATTTTGCTACAGAAGGCACAGTTCTTCTTTTTGTACCATGGAAGAAAGTGGTCAGTCAGAAACTCTATATACTTGGCAGAGGTCATTTTCACACTTTCAAGACCGTAAAGGAGTCTACCAGCTCTCTCCCGATGATTACCCCCATGGTTAGGGGTGGCTGAATAGTAGGTTTATGCACGACTGCAAGCCTCTGGAGGATCCTACACCTTGAGGTTGGTGGGACTCCAGAGGCACCAGCAGCTTCAAATGTCTGTTTGCCCATCTGTGCTCTGAATCAGTCACAAATTTCTTCACAGTACGATGATCACACTTAACTTTTCGTGAAATATCTAATGTTTTCATACCTTGTACAAGGCATTGCACTATTTGACACTTTTCAGCAGCAGTTGAAGATCAAAAAAACTTAATGTTTATGACACTAATATCCAATTTGCATAATAATGTGGGATGTGGTGTAAATAATGAGTTTAGTTTAGGTTATTTTTGTCTCCGTCAAAAGATAAGATAAGATATTCCTTTATTGGTCCCACAAGGAGGAAATTCCAAATTTACAGCAGCAAGAGTGCAAAAGAGCATTCAATTAGTAAAAAAAAAAAAAAAAAAAAAAAAAAAAAAAAAGCAGACTGAAGCAGCTGATCAGGAGATTATGATGCTGTGGTGGAGGAACACGAAGCAAAAGGTTGCTTTGCAAAATAGTGCCAAACACAGAGTCTGGAATATTTCCCGCTTCAAAATTTTTAAACAAGCATACATTTGGGCCAACATTGTTTCTTGACCCATTTTTAACTAAAAGTCTCTTAATTATGCAGAGAAACTGCACCTATCTGTAGTGCTATATAGCCTAGCAGTACTACCAGCAAGTCTTTCTTTAAGGGGAATTGCTGAAATCATTTGAGGCTGACGCCACTACTATTACCAAGAGCCTCATATGACAAAATTTTAAAAATACCCAAATGTCCCTCTAATTCTCATCTTAATCTAACAAATCACTTAAAATGCAAATCTCAATGGTTCCTGTGGTCAGAGATGGAGGTTACTGTCTGCACAGATTTATAAACATACCCTCCATGACTGACGCAGCATATTTAGGTCACATTGTGCTGCTGGTAATGTTAACACCAAACCTGTTAAACATGCGCCGTTTGCTTGACAAATGTAAGTCTAAGAAAATAAGAGCGAGGCTGCAGCAGCGTGGATGCACAGACACATGTCATGGTCTGCAATTCACAGCTCCTCCAACAAAAGCAAACATGGCGGTGCTGCAGTGACAGAGATGGAGCACATGATGAAATCTGAGGGTGAGTGTCTGGGTGGAGGTGACAGCTCTCTGCAGAGATAACACCTTGGCTGTACAAGCAGCAGCGATGACTTTGGTGTGTAGAATTATTAACCTGCAACCACCAGCAGACAGTGTTTACTTATCACTATCCTTCAGGGCAGAACAGGGATTAAAAGGTTAATGATTCCAAGTGAAAAACAAAAATGATTATCGGGTCTAAGTGTGATAAAAAGAAAATTAAGTAGAGTAGTATGGAATCACTTTGCCGTTTTTTAAAGTTCATCTTCAGCAGCAGTTGCATTCTTTTGAATTTCATCTTATTGCAGGGGTTGTACTGTGGTGAAGAGGGTGCTGTGCTGGAAGGCAAAGCTTTCAATTTACCAATAGATCTCACCCCTCACCTACGGTCATGACCTCCTCAGTAGTGACCAAAAGAATGAGATTGTGGATGTTAGCCAGAAGCCCCTCACTGCAGTGAGCAATCTGAGGGCTTACGCAGCCCACTCAGTGCCCTTTGACCCCTGCTATCACATCTTGCCCAATCAAGTGCTTGGTAAACTTCATTACAGCTTGTCCACTTTGCTAGAGCTGGAAGCAACAGTAAGAAAGCAAAACTTTGTTATGGACGTTTTAATAAAGGAAAGGTATGGGTGTAGGATAATGATGGAGCCTATCCCAGCTGTCATTGGGGGAGAGAGGCAGGGTACATCCTGGACTGGTTGCTGGCCAATCGCAGGGCTGACATATAGAGACAGACAACCAGGCACGCTCACATTCACACCTACGGCCAATTTAGAGTCGCCAATTAACCTAATGAGCATGATTTTTGGAGGTGGGAGGAAGCCGGAGAGCCCGGAGAGAACCCACGCATGTACAGGGAGAACATGCAAACTCCACACAGAAAGACCCTGACCAGAAAGAGAACCAGGAACCTTCTTGCTGTGAGGCAACAGCGCTAACCCCAGCACCGCTGTGCAGCCCAGACATTTTACCATTTCAGTAAAATATTTGCTCATTTTGAATTTGATGGCAGAAACACATCTCAAAAAAGTAGGGACAGGGCTAGTTTACCAATGTGCAGTATCCCCGTTTCTTTTAACAACAGTCTGTAAATGTCTGGGAGGTGAGGAGATCAGTTGCTTGAGTTAAAGGGAAGGAATGTTGTCCCATTCTTGTCTTATGTGGATTTACTGCTGCTGGATCTTCTTAGGCAGATTTTTCATTGTATGATGTGCCAAATGTTTTCTGTTGGTAAAAGGTCTGGACTGTTGACAGGCCAATCCCCCACCCAAACTCCTTTATTGTGAAGCCATGCTGTTGTGATGGATGCAGTGTGTGGTCCAGAATTGTCTTGCTGAAATTTTCAAGGCCTTCCCTGCAAGAGACGTTGTCAGGATGGGAGCAAATTTTACTCTGAAACCTCTATATACTTTATGGTTGTTAGTGACTTTACAGATGTGTGAGCTGCTCACGCCATAGGCTACTGATCATCAACTGGCGGCCCGGGTCATATCAGGCCCCCCAAAGCTTCCTGTCCTGTCCCTGAAAGATCATTAAATTCAGAAAAGGAGGAAAAGATGATGTGGTTTTAAGAGTTTCCTTTGGCTTTAAATGTCGACAGCTATTAAATCCATCCCACAAACAATTAATATGAAATAGTTTTAGAATGACTAAACATTTGATCTGTTTTACAGAAATTTACTGTCATATTTAGTAGATATTTAAAAATAGAGTCAAGGTTGGCAGAAGTGCTGCAAAAATGACCAGATAAAGTGGTGAAAAGAGGTTAAAATGTGGCAAAAATTGGTTAAAGAGGGATAAAGGGGCAAAAAGTATTATGAATTGATTACAAATAACAGAAATAGTTCAAAATGGGTTAAAATGAGCAAAAATAGAACAAGAGTGGTACAAATTGCTAAAAGAGAGGCACAAAGTGGTTTAAATGGGTTAAAGAATGGCAAAAATTGAGTTAAGGAAGTAACAGGGGGCAAAAAGTATAAAAATTGGTTAAAAGTGGCAAAAACACAGCAAAAATAGCCTGGCAAATTAGTAAAAAGATGTTCAAGAGTGGCACACAAGGGAAACAATTGGCAGGAAAGTTGCAAAAGAGGGTTAAAAAGTGGCAAAAATGGGTGAAAAGTGGCAAAAATTGGTTAAAAGTTCCAATTATTGATGAAAAATGTAATTAAAAGAGGTTCACAAGTGTGTCCCCGAGTTCCTGTCGAGACTAAATCTGGCCCTTGTGCAAATGTACTTGATGACCCCTGCCATAGGCACTGATGTAACCTCATATCATCACAGATGCAGGCTTTAGAGCTGGGCAATGATAACAAGCTGGATTGTCCCTCTAGTCCACATGACACAGTATCTGTAGTTCCCAAAAGTAATTCCAAATTTTGATTTATCTGACCACAGAACAGTTTCCCATTTTGCCTCAGTCCATTTTAAATGAGCTTTGGCCCCGAGAAAAAAATTGGGGCGTTTCTGGATCATGCTTACATCTGGCTTCAGATGCATTTGTGGATGGCACTGTGTTGACAGACAATGATTTCTGGAAGTGTCCCTGAGCTCATGCAGTGATTTCCAGTACAGAATCATGCCTGTTTTTAATGCAGTGCTGCCTGAGGTCCTGAAGATCACGAGCATCAAGTACTGGCCTTCTGTTTTTTTTCCTGTGCACAGATATTTCTCCAGATTCTCTGAATCTTTTGAGAATATTTTGTACAGTAGATGGTGGGATATTGACAGTCTTGGCAATTTAGGTTGGGAACAATTTTCTGACATTTTTTTTCACAATATTTAGACACAGGTTTCTTTCAAATGGTTAACTTTTACAAATCTATACTTCCAAGAGACTCTGCCTCTTTAAAATCCTCATTTTATATCCAGTCATGCTGCTGACATCATGCCAGTTAACCTAATCAGTAACAAGAGGCTCCTCCAGCTGTTTCACATTGATGATACCGTTTACATTTCCAGCACTTTGATGCCTTGTCCCTACTTTTTTGAAATATGTTGCTGCCATCAATTTCAAAATGAACTCATATTTGTAATGAATTCAATTAAAGATAAAATATCTTAGTTTCAACATCTGAAATGTTTGAGTTCTATTGTGAATAAAACAAGCGTTTATGAGATTTGAATATCATTGTTTTTATTTACATTGTATGCAGTGGCCCAACTTTTTTGGAAATGGAGTTGTATCTTTTTTCTCCAACTTTCCTCATATTTTCCTCCACTCTGACTGTGTTTATTAAATTCATACGCTAACTAAAATCCATGTCTTTCAAGGATGGCAATCACGTCAGAAACTTAAGTCGATCATTTTACCCAAAAAAAGAACATCAGCCTTCATTCAGTAAGGAAGTAAACCTTCCATGGCATGCTGGTAGACATAAATCTCACCACCTGCAGAGGGAACCAACACATCAACCCTTCACTGAACACACAATGAATCAGAGAGACAAAGAACCATCAAGTGTTTACCCGTTGGAAGAAAGAATAACATTTGTCGAGGTGTTCCCTCTTCAAAAGCTCACTGTTGACTTCAGTTGCTACATTTCACAGATCAAATTACTGATTAACGTGTGAAAAATGCTTAAAGAGGCTGGAACTTTCCTAAGTAAAGAGAATCAACGCTCCTTTTTAGAATCTTGTTTACATGTCAAACATGCAGCTTTCATTCACACCGAGCAAACGTGTGTCTTTTGAAGGCAGAAAACAATAAATGTGTGATGTCGACTGTCTGCACACGTGGATGCATTACCTAAACAGCTGTGGAAAATTACTGCAGAATAGTTCCTGAATGATTATTGTCATAGAGAAACATGTCAAAGTTATCAGGCGTATGTAGCATCAATATCAATGCTGAGATATGATCCTTCATGTTTTGGATGAACACACATCGCTCATCTACTGGACTCAAAGCCGCCAGGGGGAATAAAGGGGGAGATTTCTGGGGCCCAGCAGGATGGGGAGGAACATTGTCAGGTTAATTTGTGATAACAGTATTCCATATTTAACATGAAATATAACCACTTCTATCAAAGCAACAGAATTTTATCTATTCATGCTGTAGTACAATAGAGCATTTCTTTTTCAAATATAAACCCGTTTTTTTAAGACAGAATTACCTTTTCATTTGTAACATTAATAATGTGGATAGGCACAGTGAACTACACCATTTGCAAAGGAATGTTAGACTTCTTTACTAATCCATAATGTGCACAAACTTAAAGATTCTGGGTAATAAAGTAGAAGGAATTGAAATGGGGGGAAATAATTAATTGCAGGATAAAGATAAAATTTTGAAACATGGGTTAAAAAAAAGGCAGAAAAATGTAAAAAAAAGTGGTAAAGGAGTGGCAAAATTTGGCTTTAAGTGTCAAAAAATGGTTAAAAGTGTCAAAAATGGGCAGAAAAAATGGTAAGAAAGCAGTTACAAAGTGTCAAAAATGGGTTCAAAGTAACAAACATTGTCAATCTAAAAGTGGCAAAAAGGAATAAGCAGCAAATATGGGTTAAGACAGGAAAAAGTTTCTAAAATGGATGGTAAAAAAGGTGAAAAGCAGTTAAAAAAGTGGCAAAATGGGTAAAAAGTGGTAAAGATTGGTGAAATTAAATGTTGAAAAGAGTTTCAAGAGTGAAAAAAAGTTTAAAATGTAAAAAAAAGGGATAAGCAGGATATATGGGTTAAAAGACAGGAAAAAGTTTCTAAATGGATGGTAAAAAAAGTGAAAAGCAGTTAAAAAAGTGGCAAAATGGGTAAAAAGTGGTAAAGATTGGTGAAATTAAATGTTGAAAAGAGTTTCAAGAGTGAAAAAAAGTTTAAAATGTAAAAAAAAAAGGGATAAGCAGGATATATGGGTTAAAAAGGGATAAAATGGCAAAAATGGATTGAAATAAGGTGAAAAGCAGCTATAAAGTGGCAAAAAATGGCTTAAAGTGGCAAAATTTGGCTTTAATTGTAAAAAAATAGTTAAGTGGCAAAAATGGGCAGAAAAAACTGTGATGTTTGTGTAATAGTTGGACTCAGGATGCGGAGACGGAAGGCAGTTTTAAACAGTTTATTGTGCAGGTTAGTGAAGAGGGGAGGGGGAATTCCGAGAGTCCAGGAGGGAGTGAGAGTGTGCTGGAGCTGGCTGTGGTGATCTGAGCAGGAGGCTCTGGAAGAAGGAGGAGAGGCACGTTAGCGGTAAGCACAAAACAATACAAACACTGGAGAAAACTTGAATGAATCATCAAAGAGCACTAGAAACTTCTCTGGAGGATCTCGAGAAGGAGCCTGGAGCAGACGTTTACTGTGTGGTAAGGTAGACAAGACTCAGGTGCTGTAGAGAGCTGCAGCCGGTCTTAAGTAGCGTGAGTCAATTAGTGATTCGCTGCAGGTGTGACTCTCCACAGCACCAGGGGGGCAGGGTGAATGCCTCAGGAGCAACATAGGAAAGTTACCAACCAGCAACTAGCTCCGGAAACCGGAAGCTCACAAAATAAAACACTCAATACAAAATTAAACACCACAGTACCCCCCTCTCAATGGACGCCTCCTGGCGTCCTGCCGGGCTTGTCCGGGTGCTCCCTGTAGAAGTCTCAAAGAAGGTTGTTGTCCAAAATCAATCTCCTGGAGATCCATGAGCGCTCCTCCGGGGCCGTACCCCTCCCAATCTACCAGAAACTGGTATCCACGGCCTCTTGGTCTGACGTCCAGGATCTTGGAAACGGTGAAGGCGGGGTGGTCATTGATGATCTGGGGGGGGGGGGCGACAGTCGGATGGCTCAGGTCACTGGAGGATACCGGCTTGAGTAGTGACACGTGGAAAGTAGGATGGATTTTCATGGATTCCGGGAGTTTGAGTTGTACAGCAGAGGGATTGATGACTTTGGTGATTTCAAATGGTCCAACGTAGCGTGGAGTCAGTTTTTTGGATTCGGTCTCAAGGGGTAGGTCTCTGGAGGAGAGCTAGACCTTCTGGCCGGGGAGATACTCAGGGGCAGGGGTGCGGTGTGCGTCAGCCAGTCTCTTGTTGCGCTCTGCTGTGCGCGAGAGTGCAGCCTTGGCAGTCCGCCAAACCTCTCTGACGCGCTGGAGAGGTCTCTTGCTTGAGAAACAGGGGGGGTTGATACCCAAAGCAACACATGAACGGGGACATGCCGGTAGCAGAACAGGTGAGGGAGTTGTGGGCATATTCAATCCAGGGGAGATGAGAGCTCCAGGTGGTGGGATGATGAGCAGCAACACAACGTAAAGCAGACTCCAAACTCTGATTGGCCCTCTCTATCCGGCCGTTGCTCTGTGGGTGGTAACCAGAGGATAGGCTAACAGTGGCCCCCAGCTCCTTGCAGAACTCCTTCCAGACACGCGAAACAAACTGGGGCCCGCGGTCCGACACGAGGTCGCTAGGGATTCCATGAAGCCTGAAGACATGAAGGACCAACAGGTGAGCCGTCTCAAGGGCAGAGGGGAGCTTGGGGAGAGGGATGTAGTGGACGCATTTAGTAAACCGATCCACTATGGTGTGGATGACGGTGTTTCTATTGGAGGGCGGAAGACCGGTGACGAAGTCCAAGGCTATATGAGACCAGGGACGACCAGGAGTGGACAGGGGGTGCAGCAGGCCAGCTGGAGGTTGGTGAGAGGATTTTCCTCGAGCGCAGGTGGAACAAGCAGCCACAAATTCACGGGTGTCTCTCGTCATGCCAGGCCACCAGAAACTCTGCTGGAGGAAACCGAGGGTCCTCTGAAAACCGGGATGACAGGTGAGTTTGGATGCGTGGGCCCACTGGAGCACTGGAGAGCGAGCTGAGTAAGGGACGAAGAGGCGGTCGGGGGGTCCGGTACTGGGATCCGGTTGAAGCCTCTGGGCGTCCTTAACAGTCTGAATGATGTCCCAGGTGGCTGCTCCGACTATAAAGGAGGGAGGAAGAATCAGGTCCGGCTCAACATTTTCACGAGGAGGGGAGTCCACACGAGAAAGGGCGTCAGGCTTAGTGTTCCGGGAGCCTGGTCTGTAAGAGAGGGTGAAGTGGAACCGACTGAGGAACAGGGCCCACCGGGCTTGGCGAGAGTTGAGTCTGCGAGCTGTGCGCAGATAGGCCAGGTTCTTGTGGTCCGTCCAAATGATGAAAGGATGTCGCGTGCCCTCCAGCCAGTGCCTCCATTCCTGCAGTGCCCACACCACAGCCAGCAGCTCTCTATTTCCAACGTCGTAGTTCCTTTTCGACGGAGACAGACGGCGAGAGAAGAAGGCACACGGGTGGAGCTTTTTGGTTTCGGGGTCTCTTTGTGACAGCACTGCCCCAGCTCCGGTCTCAGAGGCGTCCACTTCAACCACAAATTGGAGGGAAGAGTCAGGGTGTTTGAGGACGGGAGCAGAAGTGAACAGAGTCTTAAGCTTGGAGAAAGCCTCAGCCGCCTCAGGAGACCACCGATAGGGGGAGCTGGAGGAGGTGAGCATAGTGAGGGGAGCAGCCACCCTACTATAATCTCTAATAAACCTCCTATAGAAGTTAGCGAAGCCCAGAAATCGCTGGAGTTCTTTACGGTTACAAGGGATGGGCCAATCTGTTACTGCCTTAATCTTGGCTGGGTCTGGCTGTAACTGGCCTTGGGCAATGATAAATCCTAGAAAGCTCACCGAAGGGGTGTGAAACTCACATTTCTCGGGCTTGACATAGAGTTTGTTCTCTAGAAGTCTCTGAAGAACTAACCGAACATGTTGCTGGTGTTCCTGGAGTGAACGGGAGAAGATCAGGATATCCTCTAGATATACAGACACGAAGCGATTTAACATGTCCCTGAGCACATCATTAATGAGAGCCTGAAATACTGCGGGAGCGTTAGTGAGACCAAAAGGCATGACCTGATATTCGAAGTGGCCGATAGGGGTCTTAAAGGCCGTTTTCCACTCGTCTCCCTCCCTAATTCTGATGAGATGGTAAGCATTTCTCAAGTCAAGTTTGGAGACGACCTGGGCGGAACAGAGAGGCTCGAAAGCGGGGTCAATCAGGGGAAGTGAGTATTTGTTTTTGACTGTGATGTCATTGAGGCCTCTGAAATCGATACATGGGCGGAGTGTGGAGTCCTTCTTTTTAACGAAAAAGAAACCAGCTCCTAGTGGAGACGAGGAGGGACGGATGAGACCTGTAGCTAGGGAGTCGTGAATATAAGTCTCCATGGCAGCCCTCTCCGGAGCAGAGAGGTTGTACAAGCGACTACTGTGCAGGGACGCGCCAGGGAGTAAATCAATCGCACAGTCATAGGGACGGTGCGGAGGGAGAGAGACAGCTAGGTCCTTGCTAAAGACTTGTGCTAAATCGTGGTACTCAGGGGGAACATTGGATAAATCGGGAGGAGTGGGAGTGACAGAAGGGCGACTGACAGGGGGATTGGCTGAACGCAGGCAGTGAGAGAGACAATGGACGCTCCAGTTGGTAATGGTAGCGGTTTTCCAATTGATCTGAGGGTTGTGTAACTGAAGCCAAGGGAGACCTAAAACAACAGGAGCATGAGGTGACAGGATAACAAAAAGTTGAATCTTTTCGCGGTGATTGCCAGAGATAATGAGGGTTATGGGGACAGTCCGGTGAGTAACCTTAGCTATCAGTCTGCTGTCTAAGGCAGTGATGTTCTTAGGAGTAGGTAAAGGTTCTAGGGGGAGTTGGAGCTGTTGGGCTAAGCTGTCCTTGATAAAGTTGTCATCAGCTCCAGAATCAACAAGAGCTCGTATGGGAACGGAATCGCGCCCCCAGAGGACACTGGAGGGAACGGCTATGCGCAGGGGAGGGCTAGAGGAGGAGGTAGTCTGGCTCACACGAGTGCCCTCGTTCACGGGTGAGCCCTGTCTTTTGGCGTCTAGCAAGAAAGTGGCCTGCCTGACCACAGTAGATACAGAGTCTAAGACTGATGCGTCTTTGGCGCTCGCTAGGGGTTAATCTGGCGCAACCTATCTGCATGGGTTCATCTACAGGAGTAGAGGAAGAATCACTGGAAGACCTAGTGTGCACAGGGGACAGAGGAGCTGACTGACCAGAGGGGGAAGCTACAGGACGGGAGCTGAAGGACCTTTGCTGACTTCTTTCCCTTCGTCTCTCCTTCAAACGGTTATCAATGCAAATAGCCAGGGAAATTAGGCCCTCAAGGGAATCAGGTTCATCCCTGGAAGCTAGTTCATCCTTAAGCTCGTCAGAAAGGCTTCTAAGAAAAACTCCTTTGAGTTCGGTCTCCCCCCAACCGCTCTCAGAGGCTACAATATGAAAATCAATGGAGAAATCAGCTACAGACCTGTGACCCTGGGAGAGGGAAAATAAGCGCTTAGCTGCTTCCTGGCCCTGGAGGGGATGATCAAAAATCCGACATAATTCACTAGAAAACATAGAATAGGAAGCTAACACCGGGGATTCTCTTTTCCAAACAGAAGTGGCCCAACGGGAGGCTTTCCCACGTAACAAATTAATGACAAAAGCTATCTTGGCCCTGTCTGTGGGATAACTCAGGGGTTGCTGGTCAAACACTAGTGAACAACATAACAAAAATCCACTGGCGCTACCTATTTCTCCTGAAAAGAAATCAGGGTGAGGGACTTGAGGCTCTCTAAAGTGGGGTTGAGGAGGAGAAGGTGAAGGATCTAATGAGGGTGGCTGAATGCTAACAGGTGGAGGCTCTGGAGAGGGGTGGTGAGGCTGATTGGCTGAAAGTAATTGTTCTGAGATGTTGGAGACCTGGGTGTTGAGAGTCTGGAGAGATTGCATGATACCTTTGAGCATGGATTCGTGCTGTCCTAGTCGTTGTCCTTGATGGGTGATGGCTGTCTTGAGGGTGTCCGAGTCCGCTGAGTCAATTTCTGGCCTGAGTCTTCTGTGATGTTTGTGTAATGGTTGGACTCAGGATGCGGAGACAGAAGGCAGTTTTAAACAGTTTATTGTGCAGGTAAGTGAAGAGGGGAGGGGGAATTCCAAGAGTCCAGGAGGGACTGAGAGTGTGCTGGAGCTGGCTGTGGTGATCTGAGCAGGAGGCACTGGAAGAAGGAGGAGAGGCACGTTAGAAGTAAGCACAAAGCAATACAAACACTGGAGAAAACTTGAATGAATCATCAAAAAAGCACTAGAAACTTCTCTGGAGGATCTCGAGAAGGAGCCTGGAGCAGACGTTTATCGTGTGGTAAGGTAGACAAGACTCAGGTGCTGTAGAGAGCTGCAGCCGGTCTTAAGTAGCGTGAGTCAATTAGTGATTTGCTGCAGGTGTGACTCTCCACAGCACCAGGGGGGCAGGGTGAATGCCTCAGGAGAAACATAGGAAAGTTACCAACCAGCAACCAGCTCCAGAAAGTCCAGAAGTTCACAAAATAAAACACTCAATACAAAATAAAACACCACAAAAACGGTGATTAGCAGTTAAAAAAGTGTCAAAAATAGGTTCAAAGTAGCAAAGATTGGCAGATTTAAAAGTGGCAAAAAAGGAATAAGCAGCAAATATGGCTTAGGAGGGAAAATGTGGCAAAACTGGGCAGTTAAAAAGGTGAAAAGCAGTTACAAAGTGGCAAAAAAGGGTAAAAATGAGATAGATTGGCAAATTTAAATGTGGCAAAAAAGGAATAAGCAGCAAATATGGGTTAAGAAAGGAAAAAGTGGGAAAACTGGGCAGTAGAAAAGATTAGACACTGGTTGAAAAGTGGCAAAAAAAAATGGCTAAAAATAGCTGAAAAAATAGGTGGTAAAAGTGTTGAAAAGCAGTTAAAACAATGTTGAAATGTTAAATGTTGAAAAGGGGCAAAATAGGGATAGGCAGCAAAAATGAGTTAAGGAAGGGAGTGTCAAAAATGAATGGTAAACAAGGTGAAAAGTGGTTAAAAAGTGACAAAATGGGTTAAAAGTGGTAAAGATTGGTGAAATGAAATGGTGAAAAGTGTTTCAAGAGTGAAAAAAGTTGGTTGAAATGTTAAAAAAAGGGATAAGCAGGAAATATGGGTTAAGGAAGAAAAAAATAGCAAAAATGGATGTAAACAAGGAAAAAAGTGGTTAAAAAGTTGCAAAAAATGGCTTAAAGTGGCAAAAAGTGGATAAAAGTGGAAAATGGCTTAATGTGGAAACAAATGTGACAAAATAGGTAGAAACAGTAATGAAAAGTGGTTAAAAAGTGGCTGACTAAATAATTTGAATATCAGAACCCAACATCAGCTTGTCACACCTTTCAGTGATGCACTGATACCATCAATAAATCACAACTGGGAGGGCCCATCCACTGGGTTATTCTCCTTCAGTCAATGATAACTTTCCTTTTATTAGACCTTTTAGAAATAATACCCACCTCAATAATCAGTCAAAGGCTCATACCAAAATTACCACTAAGTGAAGCAAAATGAACAACAATTCAGAGCCCTATGACCATGGCTTCATTTAGTTTAGTTTATTTTCCAGTTTCCTTGCTTTTGTCTCAGAGCGGTACAGTCACAGAGCCAAAGTCACCATGCCATGAAGTTTGTCCTTTGTATCACTCTTTACTTTAAACTAAAAGAAAATTGATGCCTTTTTTTCTGATTTGATGGTTGGTTGCAAGTATTATAAAACCTGGTTCATTCCCTCTCACTTCAGCAGCCCGAGGTCTCATGAGTAGATTTATCACTGTAACTCTCGACCTTTAAACACAATCCGCTTCATGGCTGCAGAGCTGAAACTGAGGTGACACTCAGATGATGGAAAAAGGACTCCTGGACTCTGATATGTAATTCAGTCTCAGGTTATCGTGTTCAGATCTGGGGTGTTGGCATTCAGTCTACTTTAGTGGCACATTTTAATCATCACAACGCTCTGGTGGCACTGATTATCTGGAGGAACTTCCACATGAAACACGACAGTCTAAAGATCCATGTTACCATTCATTTTCTCCCGGGCCTGGCTGTGACTGCAGCAGGCTTAGCAAGTTGGCTAAGACATCACTCTCTCCAGCAACATCCTCTGGAGAGCTCCTCCTGGGGGAGTCAAGGGCATTCTCAAACCCAGAGGAGATATATGGTCCCTCCAGAGAGCTCCAGGCCTGCCCCAGGGTCTTCTCCCAGCTGGATGTGGCTGGAAGACCTCCAAAGTGGGGGTGCCCAGGTGGGTTCAAATACCCAAGCCACTTCAACTGATTCCTTTTGATGTGACGGAGCAGTGGCTCTTTCCGGTTAACTGAATTCCTCATCCTGTCTGTGAGGCCGAGTCCAGCCACCCTCCTGAGGCTTCTTATTTCATCCACTCGTATCATTGATCCTACTCTGTCAGTCACTCCCCAACACTGGTGACCAAAGGTGAGGGTTGCAACAAATATAGAGTGGCTAACTGAAACTTTGCCATCTCCCTCTTCACCACCAGGACTCATTAATGCCTGCAACACTGCTAATGCTTCAGCAATCGCCCTGTCAATCTGACACCCATTTTTGCCCTCCTAGCTGCTCACCACACACAACAGGATTTATGGTAGAAAATATTACCACCACTCTAAACACATTAAACCCTACAGAATACTCCGGCAAGATAATCCTCAGAATCATCAGATACTTTGGTGACTTAATTGGGTCATCGGGGGGATTTAGTCTGACAATAGGCACAATAATTGGGGGGTGTAGGGACCACTTTACATGAGAATTTACCACTTCTTCAGTGTGTTGAGAAAAACATAGTTTTTCAGATAATTGTTTTTAGATCAGGCTTTAAACATGTTCATTTTTGCTTTTTGTATGGTTTTATTTGGTTTGATTTGTACAGTAAACCCCAGAACAACACATCCACAGACACTTGGTGGGATGGCAAAAGATTATTTAATAACTATTGCAAACACCAATAACCTTGCAAAGCAGATGGATTTGCCAGTTTTTTTTATTTCTCACAGGTGAATCTATCTTGCAAAGCTCCATTCTGAACAGTTTGGGCCCAGTAAGAAAGTGACAGGACCAATCAGCATTGAGGGACAGTACTTTGGGGCGCAGCAGCGTTGTGACGTACACAGGCAGCAAGAGGAGGCCAGTTTGAATTAAAGCATCAGTTTTATCAGAACTTGATGACATTTCTTTGTTAAAAGAAGAATAAAGAACTCCTCGTTAGTGGCGCACCTCAGTTTGGGGCTACGACGTCATGTGTTCTGTTGCTCTGATTGGCCCATAAGGATGTGACAGACAGAACATCAATCCAATCACCTTCTGAGTTTTTCTTCAAAGCCTCTACCCTTTCCCAAACACCGTCTATGGGAGGTTTACGTTGTTTAGAGTCAAGTAGAAATGAGCTAGAAATGAGCTCCATGCATCCTTTAGGAGGATCTAAAGTCACAGGCTGAGACTCTAACTTACTGGATAACTTCCCTCATAGTGCAAATGTATCTAACAACAACCACCAGAAACATAAGAAAAAGAACCCCAACAGGGATCACTGTACAATCAGCAACATGTGAAGACAACTAAACACATCTTAAACACATCTGAAAACTCTTTCCAATGTCATGAGTGGGAACCACACGTCCCCTCAGATTTGGGCAACAGTGGTGAATCAGCACTGTCCAATAACTCCAGCACTGAAGATCACTTAACTCAGAATGGAGTTTAAATGACACTTAGGGAGTTGAAGTTTAAGACTTAAAGGAGTTTTCTCTTCAAGTTTACACTTCCCTTTAAAGCCTTTTAGAAAGTCTTGTTGCCATCTTGCCTCCACATCCTCTTGGCTGCCACAGTACAAATTTTTCTGCTCCTCTTTAATCAAACATGCCACAGACTCTGAATCTGATCCAGGCTCATTTTACCAGACATGATTCAAGTCACATGTTTTGTTAAATATGAGGAAGATTTTTCCATTGTGGGATTTTAACAGTGAAGTTTTATGACCGTTTGCATCTTCCAATCCTCACTACTTACCCATCTGCCATCAAAATGTTCATGTTTTGGCTGAAAATGCTCGTAAAACGGACATGTAGCTGAAGAAGTGAGAAGTCTAAGCAGTGTCAGAGAACAACAAAGCCCACCTGTCTTGTACTGCGAGTGGTTAAAGATGGAGCTCAGTTTTTCATAGACAGAGATGGTGCCAGATCCTCCAGATGTCTACCATTGCTGCACAGATTTATTGGATGAGTGGAGTGTGAAGCACATGTGTTTAACATGCTGTTTGCCAGAGGGGCTGTGTGCAGGAGGAAGAGATCCCACACGGGGCCGCTTCGTACACACGGATGATGTGGTTGTTTTTCTTCTGATAGCGAGGGAATTCAGAGATTAGGAGAACATCTTAAAGTGCTTATCATCTGATGTTAAAGCTTTAATATCATAAATGGCCAAATGTTTAATAACAAGCCGGGATGTTGGAAAGTGAGAGCAGTGTTTTGGTGTTTAATGCACCTAACTGCTCCCTGCTGCGGGCCTTTAAATGTGTGTTTGTGCTGCTCTTTTGGAGTGGTTTAGCTGCGAGTGTACTTAAGAAGTCCTGCTGGAGTTTTCCCAATGCACCTGCTTGTTCATTGTGTTGGATCGTCTCCCTCAGGCCCGGTGAGATCATTACTGCAGACACAACTACACCATAAATAAATACGAGGACATGCCTCATTCATTAAGAAGACAGCACAGATGGTAGCCGCAACTCCTCCACAGGAGCGCCTGTTATGAAAGAACACAAGCACCAGAGTAAACTTGATCACATACAAGTTCAGTGTGATAAGTCAGCATGAGTCCAACTGAATCATCCTTTCTGGTCAGGAAAGTTTCTACCTGAGTGAAATGAAATTTGAGGAGTTTCATCACGTCCCTTATCTCCTTTAGCAGAGGATAGAAAGAACTTTCCTTGAATAACCCATGAGCATTTTTCCATCATAGATATGACGTCTATGAAGAGTTTAGGACGGCTGTAGGTACCTCTACTACAGTGATACTCAATGTGTGGCTCTTTTGAGGATCTGTGGCTCTTTTATGTCTAAATTCAAAATATTATTCCCCTGGAAAACCATAAAAAAGGAAACTTTGACCTCAGAATTATCCATTGCAATTTGTTTCCCCACACATATACAGTAGGATTTAATTGTCAAACTTTATTGTCAACCTTTATTTTCTGTCTGTATATTTGCCCTTATTTGCAGTTTTTTGCCCTTTTTTACCCTTTCTGCAATTTGAATCCCATTTTTACCCCTTTTCACCAGTTTTTGCCTCTTTTATCCTGTTTTTTGCAAATTGCATTTTTTTCCCTTTTTTTGCCACTTTTTGCCCATTTTGTTGCCATTACGTCACTTTTTCCAAATTTTCCCCCACTTTTTTGCCAATTTTAGTCACTATTCAGTCATTTCCCCCCACCTTTTTGCTGCTTTTTTTCAATTATCATCACTTTTTACTCTTTTTTGCCGCTTTTTTTTTTTTTTTTTTTAACCATTATTGCCATCTGTAAGCCAGTTTTTTGGTCACGTCTCACCCATTTCTGCCATTTTTGTGTCACTTTTCACCCATTTTTTTTTCTTCTTTTTTTTTTGTCATTTTCTGCCTATTTTACCCCTGTCCACCCATTTTTGGCCCCTTTATGCAGCTTTTTTTCTATTTTGCCAGCTTGAACTTATTTTTATTGCCACTTTTACCCATTTTGCACCACTTAGATTGCGGCTCTTGCAAAGATATTTGTCAACAATTTGGCTCTTTGGTTGAGCAAGGTTGAGTAACACTGCTCTACTTTGTGCATTTGCAGAACATTTTATGCCTTTCTGAGGATATTAATTAAAAATCTAAGGCCCCAATTCCAAAAAAGTTGGGGCACTCTGTAAAATGTAAATATAAGCAATTGGAGTAGTCTAGTCCAGTGGTTGTCAACCTTTTCAGCCTGTGACCCCTAAAATAAAGGTGCCAGAGACCAGGGACCCCCACTGTACCTGAAGGTGGCTGAACACGGCCATGCACATTCAAGAATAGTCATGTGGAGACAAGGCCGCCCATTAGGGGGGAAAATGGGAGAGCTGTCTGGGGCCTAGCCAAACTGGAGGCCCGCAAAATCATGGTCCATTGTAATGTTAAGCTGTGATATTTTATATTCAACCTAAAATATAACCACTTGTATCAAAGAAACAAATATTGTTTTAAATTTGTGTAGGAAGTAGCCCTCTCAAAATGTAAATCCTTTTGTTATACAGAATTAAAATATGTTAAAATAGCTGAAATGTCAAAAAATGGTGGGAGAGTTTGATCTCAAACGTAGCAGGAAAGGGTCAGAAGTGCCAAAAATTGGATAAAATGGCAAAAAATAACCAAAAAAAGGCAAAAATGGGTTAAAGTTGCAACAAAGGACATATTAAGTGGTAAAAGGGGACTCAAAAGTGGCTGAAATGGTGTTGAAGTGGCAAAAACAAGTGGGATTTTGGTGAAATTTGATGAAAAATTTATATGAATGAGCAAAAAGGGTTAGCTGAGGCAGAAATTGGTTAAACTGGCAAAAATGGGCATAACAAATTGTGAGATGTGGCATAAAAAGTGGTAAAGAGGGGTTAATATTGGCAGTAAAGGGTCTCAGAGCCAACATTAGGCTGAGAGTGGCAAGATTTGGTTTAGAAGTGGCAAAAACAGGAAGAAAAAACTGGTGGAAAGGGTTTAAAATTGACCAAAAATGTTTTTTAGTGGCAAAACTGTGTTAAAATTGGCAAATTGGTGGGAAAAAGTGATGAAAACGGTTTAGAATTTTGTAAAATTGGTGTAAAGTGGCAACAGTGTAATCTAATCAATATTCTTAGTTTTTTTAAAGGCATCTGGAGACCCCATCTCAGTGTCTCGCGATTGCCAATGGGGTCCCGACCCCAACGTTGAGAACCCCTGGCCTAGTCTAGGGGAACCATAGATAAAACACAATGTGTGACCCCACACATTCCACTCCCAAGAAAGCCAGTTTTACAAGTGAAGCAATAATTTCTCACATAATTTTCACAAACTAATGATCGCAAAACAGCAGCAATTTACCACGTCTACACTCAATGTCTTAGAAACAAGATTTAAAAGCCGGAGGAGTGACAGCACCGTCTTCTTGAATGACCAATCAGCAACAGCCACCTGCATCAGCACCTAATTACTCAGACACACTCACACACTCAACACTGCAGCGAGGATTGCAGCATTGATAGTGCCTTTCCAGATGTGTAAGCCACCCACACCATAGGCACTAATGCAACCCAATACTATCAGACATACAGGCTTTTGCACAAAGAACAAAGTAATATTTACAATCATTCAAAACTGTAACCTTGCAAAGCAGATGGATACACCCTCTTAGGCTGTTACTACAGGGAGGAAATGCAGAGTCTGTATGTTGTGTTTGCAGGACAGTCACTTAGACGTGATGAACAAGAGCGAGGGACATCCAAGTATTTCCTGGTTTCCATACATTCAGTTACAAAATGAATGATGTGGTGTCATTTTGGGCCTGTCCAGCTCCATTCCCATGGTTAAATGAAGCAAAGTAGGGATAATAATCCCCTTCATCACGTCACTTGCAGAATAGTAACAGCTTCTCTGGTCTGATCTGTTAATAAAGTACGAGGGAGAGGACAGCATCAGAGACAGCGTTTTACGGACTCTGACAGGCTCACTGCAGAGAGAACAGCTCTGATGAAGAGCAGGAACTCCCTTTATCCAGTATAGCTACTTACAGAGCGCTTTCAGAGGAACTGGACATGCTTAATACACATTATCTCTCTCATTTATCATGGCGGAGCTGCTGAAATGACAACAGCCGGGCCTCCGAAACTTTCCCAGGAGAAGTCGTCTCACAGGAAGATGGAGAAGCTCTTTTATTGAACGGAGCATCTGAAGAACTGCCTGCTTCTCGTTTCGGGCGTCTAATTATGACAGCTTGTCAAGAGCTCAAATGAAAACATGCAGAGAGTATTATAAAATCACTTAGTCTTCATTCTGAAAGCTTTTAGAGCTTAACAGGAAGATGTGCATGGCAACAAGTGGCTTTAATAATGTTGGATTTTGTCTTTGTGTTCGCTGGGGATAAAAGAATGACAGATTTTCATCTCTGCATGACTTCAGATCAACGATCAGAACACTGATCTCCAATACTGAGTTTGTGGTTTTTTCTTTTCTTTAGTATAAACTAATTAGTGGTAAAAGATTAGGAACAGAAACATTTAAGAAAGTTTCTTAAAGCATTAGTGTTTTCATTCTTTACATCTTTATTCGCTGTGCACATGCAGGCTTAAGAAGAAGAAAAGTCCGGCACTGATTATCTGGCCAAAATGAAATTTATCATCATAAATCAGCGCTGATGTATGCAGCTTTGGTCACACATGAAACCCCAAAGTTCTCAAATCAAACCACATCTACTAAAATGAAACCAAAGCTTTTGTATACAAATGTTAATCATCTGTCTTTGTGAAATTCTCTCCGGCTGTGTCTAAAACCACAAACTTACATGAGGGTTAGGTAGTAGAATGTCCCAAAATACAGTGCATTCAGGAAGTATTCAGACCCCCTTCACTTTTTTCAGTTTTGTTATGATGGAGCCTGACACCGCAGTGGTTTGAATTTTTACTCTCATGAGTCACTTCAGCCCTCCACTGATCTGGGCTTTATGGCAGAGTGACCAGACGTAAGCCTCTCTTCAATGTGTAAATCTGCACAGCCTCAAGTGCAGTGGGTCTCAGCATGGGGGTTGGGAAACTTTTATTAGGGCTGTTAACATCAACGCGTTAACGCTTGTGGTTAATCTTGAAACCTGAACCTTAGCTGCTCAGGTAAATGCTGAAAAGTGCTCCAAAACTTTGAGACAGTCCTGTTTGTTAACAACATTAATCCAGTGTAGAAATCCGCGTGGAGTTGGCAAAATAGAAGTTAATTAGCAAACTTCACAGGAAATATGATGCGTTCAGGTAACCTCAGTAAATTAGATGACTGTACTCTATATGTTATGATGTGTTCAAATGTAACACAAAATGGAGAAATTTAGTTTTTGATGAAAACAGACAATACCAAACTTTGAAAATCTAAAAACATAAAAATATACTTAAACTATTACTAAACTAAACTAGAAATGCTGTGATCAATGATGATTGATCACAGTGTAGTGATGTGATTAACTTGATTAATTTTATTGATTGAGTAAAAGCACTAATTTTCATCATTTTTTCTTCACCAATCTTGCAAATTTAACACATTTGTGCCATTGAAAACCCATTTTTAAAATCAAATTTTCAGCACTTTTTTTTTTGCTTGTTTTTCCACATCTTTACAAATTATTTCCACTTTCCACCTATTTTCCCTCTGTTGACACATTATATTACTCACTATTCTTGATTGTGCATGTCTGTGTTCTTCCACCTTTAGGTTCAGTAGGGGGTTTTTTGGTTTCTTGTCTCTTGGCTTGTTTTTTGGCAAACCTTATAATTTAGATGTTGCAGAATTCAGATTAAATTTATCAAAAGAAAAATTGTTTTGAAATGCTATGTTTATAGTTTACAGAATACTAAATTGGGACACAATATGTATAGTTGCTACCTTTAGAATTTTACACCTGAGTTGACATTTTTTAAATGAACACCCCCACAGCATGATGCTGCCACCACCATGCTTCACTGTTGGGATGGTATTAGACAGGTGATAAGCGGTACCTGGTTTCCAACAGTTCAATCTTGGATTCCATCAGATCAGAGAATCTTGTTTCTTTCAGTTTGAGAGTCCATTAAGTGCTTTTTTTAAAACTCCAAGCAGGCTTTCATGTGTTTTGCACTAAGCAGAGGCTTCTCTAGCCACTCTGCCATGAAGCCCAGATCAGTGGAGGGCTGCAGTGATGGTTGCCCCTCTGGAGCTTTGTCCCATCTCCACACAGGATCTCTGAAGCTCTGTCAGAGTGTCAGGTTTTTGGTTACCTCTACTATTAAGGCTCACTGCCCCGGTTGTAACAAATTTCTGGCGGCCACTGAGCTATTTGGAACCCTCAGTGGACCAAATCTTTTCCTTGCAACAATCCAGTCTCTGAGCTGTGCAGGCACTTCCTTTGACTTCATGGCTTAGTTTTTGCTCCGGTATGCATTGCCAGCTGTGAGGTCTTCCATAGAGAGGCGTATGCCTTTCCAAATCATGTCCACTCTGTTTAATTTACCACAGGCTGAATCCAGTGAAGGTGTAGAAACATCTCAGCGTCAATAGAAATGGCAGGAACTTGAGCTAAATTTAAAGTGTCGCTGGAAAGCGTCACTGTCTTGATAGGGTACTGATTGTAGCAACAGGCCCTCATCGGCTGACAGTCAGCTGATTTGCTCCATGTATTCTGTGGGCTAATCACTTTCATGCTGCCATATTCAAACTGTTCTTGCCTTGTTATGTTCAGCTGCTCCCTCTGCAAGCAGCTCTTGCAACCCTCCTCCACCCCAGCTCCTCTTTTATCAATGTCATTCTGTTGTCGGTGATGCCTTTTGCTGCTGCTATGCCTAAGGCTTTCCTTATCAGCATAGGAAGAGCAGAAACATGCACTATAGGGAGTGAGACAGATAAAATGCAGACTAGATAAAGTCCTGTGTTTTGCAGTGCAATCTTGATTTTTCTATCTTACCATTTGTTTCCCTTTGATCTTTTGTACATCTTTCTCCTTCTGTGATTAATTTTCGTCACTTTTTGTCTGATAAACAGGAATAAGAATAGCCGTATGAACAAATCAAGTGATCAAATGATTACATAATCTGCAAATAGAAAAACGAACGTCTTCATCCTGATGAGATTGAAATAGTAAACTTACGCTAGTGTAGATGTCAAAGCAGCAGAGAGGTTCATGTAAATGTCTCTCAGCACATCATGCCCTGCGGCCTCTGCTGTGTCACTAAATGCTGATTTATGTGAAATTGTTCCTTTTGAACTCACATGAAAGCGGCGGTTTAGTGTCTGTTCTGGCTCAGTTAACTTCTATTCAGAGATGTTGACTTTCAGCAGCTGAAACTCAAACATGAAGTGAGTGAAGTGTGAGCGCTGCCTGCCCGTCCGTGCCCCTTTGACGCCCTCCCATTATGACCAGCGGTGACTCACTGGGAATTAGTCCCTCAAAGAGCAACGCTCAAAAGAGATTTCTCAAGAAGGGTTAAAGAGGCTGACACATGAAGGAGCGAGGGGTGTGGAGGCCTCTTCAGAAGACATTTATCTCTACGGTGACAGCAGGGTGGGGGGCAGGTGCACGGGGGTCATTTACTCTGCTGGTGTTTGAGTCCTTTAGTCCACATTTGCCCCCACTCTGCCCGCTCCTCCCTTTGCTCCTGACAAACACGAGCCAGAGGACGCTGCCCACGCTGACACCACCTCATCTGTCAGGGTGGAAAGTGAAGCAGCAGTTACTTATTTCACAAATAATATCAATTATAGTCAAAGTCACCGAGGTTGAAATAATGGAAAGTCCTGATGTCAGGAGGCTGGAAATGAAACTGTGGTTACAAACATGCAGCTGCACCACACAACCACTTTCTAAAGTTTCATGGGAAGTCCTGGACACGACCTGATGTCACTGAGGTCACTGTGGGGGGGCTTAGACGGACATGCGTCAAGGTTACGAGGAGGTTATGACAGGGTAGGGCTGCCAACTTTCTCTGGGGCAAAAATCATGTTTGAAAGTTAATGTCACAGGCATGTAGGTATGTGTGAATGTAGTGTACGAGGGAGAAATGTGTTTTTGACCTGTACTTTTACAACTGTGTTTTCTATTAATAAACCTCACTTTAGCCATAAAAAACTCTAACATAATATTAAAAAATCTTTCCACTGACCTCTGCCTGAGAACAATTTGAGACACATTTATATATTTAAGAAGTGAATAAACCATGACCAGAACTGTCATATTCCATCATTTTTATAAGAAATTATTATGTTGTAACCCCCTCCAACCCCTGAAAGATCTTGGATAATCCCTGGATTCCACTTTGAGAACCGTTCTCTGAACCTAAAAATAAACAAGATAAATCACAGCTTGGAGCCTTACAATAAAAATAACATAAAAACTGATATTAAAAGAGAGGAAGGACTCACCAAGCTCACTTTAATCCATGGATATTTATTGCAGCTTTCAGCAGTTCCAAGTATTTTTAGTCCTTTTTCATAGCTAGAGAACAGTTGAGTCACAATTTACACTAAAAAGGAGTTCAGTTTGATCAGGTCTGACAAACCTGCATCAGGTGTGGTTATGTACTTCACAAACTATGCTTTACTAACCACAATTTAGCACTTTTTTGATGTTGCTGATGCCGTATTTACTGTAATCTATAATAGTTTCATCATTGCATCACCATATATACTATCCCTTAAAGTCCATGAGACATTCCATATTTGCCTTTTAAGATAATTTTATCTTTAAAGACTATAAGACATTTCCTCATTGCCTTTGAAGGTACACTATATTGTCAAAAGTATTCACTCACCCATCCAAATAATTGAAATCAGGTGTTCCAATCACTTCCATGGCCACAGGTGTATAAGATCAAGCACCTAGGCATGCAGACTGTTTCTACACACATTTCAGAAAGAATGGGTCGCTCTCAGGAGCTCAGTGAATTCCAGTGTGGTACGAAGTGATGGGAACAACAGCAACTCAGCCACGAAGTGGTAGGCCACGTAAAATGACGGAGCGGGGTCGGCGGATGCTGAGACCTCAGGGGTGGCCAACTTTCTGCAGAGTCGATCGCTACAGACCTCCAAACTTTATGCAGCCAGATTAGCTCAAGAACAGTGCGTAGAGAGCATCATGGAATGGGTTTCCATGGCTGAGCAGCTGCATCCAAGCCATACATCACCAAGTGCAATGCAAAGCATTGGATGCAGTGGTGTAAAGCACGCCGCCACTGGACTCTAGAGCAGTGGAGATGCATTCTCTGGAGTGATGAATGGCACTTCTCCATCTGACAATCTTATGCACGAGTCTGGGTTTGGCGGTTGCCAGGAGAACAGTACTTGTCTGACTGCGTTGTGCCAAGTATAAAGTTTGGTGGAGGGGGGATTATGGTGTGGGCTTGTTTTTCAGGAGCTGGGCTTGGCCCCTTAGTTCCAGTGAAAAGAACTCTGAATGCTTCAGCAGACCAAGAGATTTTGGACAATTCCATGCTCCCAACTTTGTGGGAACAGTTTGGGGATGGCCCCTTCCTGCTCCAACATGACTGTCCACCAGTGCACAAAGCAAGGTCCATAAAGACATGGACGAGAGAGTTTGGTGTGGATGAACTTGGCTGGCCTGCACAGAATCCTGACCTCAACCTGATAGAACACCTTTGGGATGAATTAGAGCAGAGACTGAGAGCCAGACCTTCTCTTCCAACATCAGTGTGTGACCTCACAAATGCGCTTCTGGAAGAATGGTCAAAAATTCCTATTAACACACTTCTAAACCTTGTGGAAAGCCTTCCCAGAAGAGTTGAAGCTGTTATAGCTGCAAAGCGTGGACCGATGTCATATTAAACCCTATGGATTAAGAATGGGATGTCACTTAAGTTCATATGCGAGTCAAGGCAGGTGAGCGAATACTTTCGCTGGACAACAGGTGTCACTTGATCAGGAATGGGCAACTTGAAGGGCCACATAAGTATTTTTATCACCACCAAAGGGTGATATTGCTTGGTGTGGAAGAAGCCAAATATACAAAAAACAAAAAGGCTATTTCTGAGCAGTGTCAGGTTAATTACTCAACTTAACCAGACACTGGGGCAGGCAAATAAAGGTAGCTTAACCTAAAAGAGGGATTCTGTCAGAATAAACAACATAAATAAAACCCCCTTTTTTCTGTGTGCTCTTACTGACTTTATTAGCAAAGGTGAGCAGACCTACCTGCTCACTGACCAAAACAACCCGCCTCCTCCCTCCCTGTGTCAGATCTGCTGTCAAATGCTTACAGGCAGCTGTGTTAGGATAGTTAAACTCAGTATGAGAGTAGTTCTCTGCCTCAACAGGTCTGATACTGCAGAAAATGCAAAAAATATATATATAAAATTCAAGTGAGTCTAAAACTTAGATTGCAGGAAAATGCTTACGAATTTACAGTGTTCCTGTTGGAAGCTTAGCAAAAGCTTGCATGGTTGAGCACTGGACAAATTGGTCAAAAACACAGATTAAAATTAGCCACAGTATGGTTAATTTATGCACTCTCTCTTATTAAATAGCATAAAATGTTTGTACTGTAAGCATTGATTTTTATTTTTTAC
The DNA here is from genome assembly GCF_018320785.1 of Cheilinus undulatus. Taxonomy (NCBI): domain Eukaryota; kingdom Metazoa; phylum Chordata; class Actinopteri; order Labriformes; family Labridae; genus Cheilinus; species Cheilinus undulatus. Next base: position 37,045,919 of record NC_054882.1, read on the forward strand.
ATCATTAAATATTGTCTAGTCAAACAGAGTGGCAAACAATATTTGTGGCTGGTAGAGATTTTAATCCACCAGCCACAGCCACAGGATGATGAAAAAGTTAAATTACAACCCTGTAATATTGGTAAAACGATGGTAGATCACTTCCAATTAGACAATGAAATTGAAGCAGGAAAGAAAAAACATACAGCTGTCATCAGAATTTATTACACCAGCATTACAATTTTTCAAGTTGTGGCAACTTGGCCACACTCCTCCTTTTGGCATTATCTAACCTGTGTGACATAAGGTTTTCTGCTGTTGCCTCAATCAAGACAAAATTCAGATGGACATCAAAAATGAACGGAGAGTTACAACTGCACCCAAGACTTGAGATGTTCTGTTGCAAAACAAGCTGACAGTAGTCACTGAGATTATAGCAGGACCGAGTGTATAAATCTAAAAAGATGTTCACTAAGTTATTATTTTCAGGGTATTGTTTCTCCTCAGAGACTTAGGTCAGGTATGGGAGCATACGGCGGTTTGGCCCTTCACCAAGTCAACCTTGGTCCTGTACTGCTCAGGCCTCCTGATGGCCATTGTCCAGGCCGGCACCATGCTCAGTCCCTTCATGTTCCCCAAGCTGACACCTCCATGATGCCCTGGCTGCCCTGGGCGTCAGGACCTGCTGCCTGGTCCTGGGCTGTCAGTAAACAGGTTTCCATAAAAGCACAGCTGCTGTTCCCATCCTCACTCTCCTGAGCACGTCAGCATGGTCGTATGGTCTAGCCAACGTTATCAAAATGCAGGAGAGAAGCTGTTACCAGGGAGTTCAGTTAGCACCTCTGGCCTGGCTTTAGTCTGCATGATCTCATACCAGGAACGCCACACTGTCTTGCTCAGTAACCCCAGTAGGGCTGGGCAATAAATCCAAAATTAAAATCAAAACGCAATATGGTGAGCAGCAATTTTAAAATTGCAGAGGTTGCAATATTTCTTTAACTTGAAATGGGTCAAAATAACAGTTTAATAAATCAATTTTTTGCAGTGGCAGAGATTTTATGCACATTATGCAAACATTCAAATGTCAATTTTTTTTATAATGGTTTACAAAACTCCTCCATCACATTTGCAATATGAGCAAAAATAGTTTGCTCATTCTATCTAAAGCTGATGAAGCCTAGCGTTCACGAAAGTAATACCCCAGCTGGTAACTAGCCTCTCCTCCCCCAGACCAGCCTCCTTTATTGCTTAAAGCTTGTTGCACCCCCATATTCAGATTCATGCTACTATGGATTAACTGCTTCGGAAATAATTTCATTGGTTACAATACACATGGTCTTATTTATGGAATTATTTGTTGCTCGAATTTGTCAGAAAATATGTAAGATTAACTCAAGAATAATCTCATATTAAATGGCAATCACAATATTTGGGAAAAAGATCGCAAGATTGCCAGAGTTTGTGAACTGCTCTACAACTTCCACTTTCTCACCAAGCGGCAACCTCCGGTCCTGAAGAATGAAACCAATGCAGAAGTGTAAAAAACTGCTATACCGCGAGTGTCCACGTGAGGGTGGCTGCAGGAACACTGGAAGTTCCGTCTGCACATGTTAAACAGCCGGTTTTGACACTAGAAATAAATGAGTTTACAGCCTGGTTCAAAACACCAAACGTGTCTCATTAGCTAGTGTCTTAATGTGCTCCCACTGTGGGGGGGTTTGTACCACGATCATTTGGATTATATTTAGGATGAAAGCTGATTGGCAGATAGCTTGGCAGGCAGAGGCTCCATTTCTGTCAACCAGAATGCTAGCTAGCAGGCTGACAGGAAGTCATGTTTAGTGGGTGGGCCGTGAGGTTGATCCAAAGTTCGGTTGAGACCGCGATTTCAAGCCTCCGCAGATTAGCTTCATGAGCCAATTGGGTCCGCCTATTGTAAGCAGACGACTGATGTCATACAGGGTTTGTCCAATTCTTTCTACAGTCTATGGTCTGGACACATGCTAAACAGCCAGTTTTGACACTAGAAATAAACTGGTTTACAGCCTGGTTAAAAAACCAAACGTGTCTCATTAGCTAGTGTCTTATTGTGCTCTCACTGTACGGGGAGTGAATTTTTTTGTACCACGATCATTTGGATTAAATTTAGGATAAACCTCACTTCACAGTGATTGGCGCGTCTCATTTGATCGACAGATACCTCGGCAGGCAGAGGCTCCGTTTCTGTCAATTAGCATGCTAGCTAGCTAGCTAGCTAGCTGACAGGAAGTCTTGGTGGGCGGGCCGTCAGGTCAATCCAAAGTTCAGTTGAGACCGCAATTTTAATATGGAAGCCTCCGCAGATTGGAAAGAGCCGTTTGAGTCCGCCTATTGTAAGCAGACGACTGACATCACATGAGGTTTGTCCAATTCTTTCTACAGTCTATGGTTCTCACCTTTCACAGAGACAGGTTTAATGTCAGCATCTGGATTTTTGTTCTGGTCCGGGAGATGCTGCAGGGTCCTCACTCAGCAGACTTCAAACTGCCTTTCTAAGTGCATTTCTCCCTCATTATCAGAAATGTATGAATGAAAACAATGCAAATGCTGACATTAGACCACCAGAGGTGGATGCGCTTAGTCCAAACAGAGGCAGGGATAAAACACCCCCCACCAGAGATTAAAATGTATTATCAGCTAAAATCATACCCACTTTTATCAAGTTGATTTGAGAGTTATTCTTCATTCATAAAAGTCATTAATTTTGGTTATTCTCTAAATGCTAAAGCAAACAGGATAATGAATGACAAGGATGTTTCTGTAACACTTTACTTCACGTAACTTTACGTAATCGAGGAAAAGTTCCCACACAGGAAAAAGTAGTTTGTCTCTTTGATTGGTTCTGGTTTCAGCTGAAAAATAACATAGCTGTGGTCTGGGTTTGTTGGAGCGTGTGATGAGAAAGTGATTCTCTGAACAGAAAGGAAACATGATGTCAGTGGGACTGCAGTGACAGTACCAGCAGAACCCCCCTGAAAAACATGCACATCAGGTTGATTTCTTATTCTTGTTGCATTGTGAGCTTTTTAAGCAGCTCCTTCAGGGCACCGTGAGGCACCGTGAGGCACCTGGTGTGGCAATGAGGCCTGTGGGTGCCGGGTATGGCTCCCTGAGTGATCTGCTGTGGATTTATGAGGTGTGATACAAAAATAAGAATGCCACATAATGTATTCGTCAGCCCAGTCCAACAAAAATGTGAGCTGAGAAACTCTTTTTTTCAGGATGCCACAAACCGCAGGTCCTAACTGTTTCTAATTAGAATGATTTGTACAAACAGTCTCTGAGGTCTGACGGGCAGCTTTGTTTTGAATTACGTTTATTTTCTTGGTTTGAAAACAGAAGAGAAGCCTTCAAACGCGGACACAGTGTTCCTTTTCATGTATATTTCTTTCCTTTGTGTTGCTAATGGAAATCAGACCCTAGCAGAGAGACTCACAATTCTTTCAGTCTCTTAGAGGCAGATTAGATGGAAATTTCCCCTCCATTAAGTGCCTTTCTCACATAAACATCCCCATATTGAATTAAAAAATCACCTCCATGACAATGAAAGACCTCAGCTGGTGCCGCCTCTCGAGGCCGTGTGTCAGCAGCGGGGGTGCAGGCGTTCAGACTCACGTTGTGTACACAGTCCAACATTTCAAACAGTGGCTCACAGAAGGAATTTCTTGTCAAAACACGAGGGTTTAGCAGGAGGAAACTGCCGGATGTTTCACAAGTGTCTTCCTCTGTGTGTTAGATCTAAAACTGGCCTGTCTCTTCGATGACAGCGTTTACTTTAGGGAAGAAATGATCCGTTATATACTCTGGTTCAGGTCTGTGCTCTAACTGCTCCATTTCTTTGGGACACTTTATTAAAATAATAAAAGTACATGGAAGAGAAGCTGCTGCCGGTTGATTCCTCCCCATCAAGACTGATTATTTGATTCTACGAAAGTGGAAATCATTTCAGAAGCATAATAAATCCTAATGACTTTGATCATTTGGATTGCAACAAAATAAATGCAGTTATGAGTCCTCTAAACCAGTTACAAGAACAATGCTCCAGTGCCACATCTGAAACTGTTTAGACCAGGGTGCGAATTGTTTAGAAAAAAAAGAGGGAGGGGGGCATTTCCTAAGAAAAATAAAAGAGACTGTTGTGGTAACAGTGAGCTACCAACTTCTTAAAAATTACAAAATACTGGATAATAAACATCACAATGGTAAGAATAAGACTAAGGCTGAATCCCAGTTCTCTCCTTAACCCTCAATCTTAACCCTCAGTCTTAAAATGTGTGTTCCCGCGAAGTGTGAGGGCTGTCCCTATTTTACCAAGAGTTGAGTTTAGGGTCGAGATTGAGGGCTTTAGCTCCCTCAATTTTGAGATGTTCCTGGAGCTCCCTTGGTGTTGAGGGTTATCACTCAAAGACAGATGGCGGCGAATGTGGGGAAGAAATCGAGCAACAAATGTAAATTTCTTTGTAAATTGAGATCTAAAAATTATGAAAGCCACTCCCATAACTTAGGGTGCTTTCACATGAGGCCCAGCTGTTTCAAACCGCACCGCAGTGCAATTCCACCCCCTCCCCCTTCCCCCACTGGCTTGCCTTCACATTAGCAGCATCAATCCGTGCCCGGACCCACTTGCGTACTTACTCAGCCTGAAACAGCAGGTGGTGGCATGCACGTAGCTGGTTTACAACCCCAACAATTAGGAGAAAGAGGAAGAAGCTGTCATGGCAACCACTGGGGTCATGACCTGAGCGAAGATTGTTTTTGTTTTGACCCGGCAAAAAGCCCATCCTGCAGCCATGGATGATTTAAATTCACTTTATAAGATTCCGGCAACTTCGCTCTTCGTATCTGCACATCTACGTGCAGCTCAGAGGATTAAATGGGCTCGCGCTGCACAGATACAGTGGTTTTTGAGGTGACAGGAGACTTTTATTGCCTTTGCACCTCCTCTCACTGACTCCAACTTGTGTTCATCTGTAAGGTGAGTCACAACAGACCGTTTATTGACTGGATTGTGATGATTTCCGCCCTTTATTGAGGAAAAATGTGAACAAACTGCTACGCTATGGAAAGAAGTTTAGCTTTTATAATGACGTCATAAAGTTGATACGGCGCTCTGTCTCATACCCGGGCGCAGTTGCATTCGCATCTCATCCGAACTGAGCCAGAGTGCACTTGAATCGCACCCGAGACCACCTCCCAAAGTGGGCCCAGTGCCCGGGCGTGGTTTGTTTGCATTCACACTAACCAGAACGGACATCTGGCTCAAGTGCACTCGAATCTGTGACCTGGCTCCTGATGTGAAAGCACCCTTAGTTTAATGTTATTTTATGGATTATTTGCCTTTTTGTAGCGTAACATTTACTTTTATTTTAATGATTGTAAGCCATTCTGTGCCGTCACAGATAAGCCTATGAATTACAACTGGTGTTTCACGTTAGCTAATGGCCGTGTTATATGGTGACTTTCAGCTGAATATGTCCATGGTTGTGGTGTTTATACATGTTATTTAGTTGAATATTAACACTTTATCGTTCTTCTTCTACCTCTGAATCGACAGACTACACAGTTTTGGCACATTACTGCCCTCTACAGTCTGAAATTGTAACTGCTATTAAGGGGTGTCCCATTTCTAAGTCATGAGATGACCCTTACACTTGGTTTTGAGGGGCTAGTTAAGACTGAGGGTTGAGCTTGAGGGTAAGATTGAGGGTTAAGGGGAGAATTGGGATTCAACCTTAAATCTAACGGCTGAAATCTAAAAGGTGAAATCATCAAGACAACACTGTGCCTTTTCAAGCCTATACTAACCTGATTTTTGGGTCATATAGCTGGTTTTGTTGTGCTGACCATGACTTAATAAGCTCACGTAGGCCACTGTGCTAGTAAATACGTATTTGAGATCAGCCCATCTCATGCGAGCCCTCGTCAGCTGACAGCCAGCTGATTCGCTCTAAGAGCACTAATGACTAATTGCACTCATGTTGCCATATTGCTCCCAATGAAAGCAGCTTTTTGCAACCCTCCTCCACCCCAGCTGCTCCTTTACACTCTCCGACACAACGCCTTTGCATGCTGTGTCATTTTTTCCGTCCAAATTTTGCACAAAAAAGGAAAATCAAGCTCTTGTACAAATTGTTGACTCTTACAAGTATCTTGGAATTGTGTTTGACTTTGAACTAAAGTTTATTCAGAACAATAGAACAATAGAACAAAAACGTGGTCAACAAAGGATTCACTTGTTGTGGCCCTACTGTTTTAGTGTTTCCGAGGGCATTCTATCTTGTTTTCATCATTCTTTCATTGAAAGCTTTTTAACATTTTCTTTCATTTACTGGTTTAATGGATTGTCTGTGAAGGACAGAAACAGTCTGAACCACATTGTTAAAGTCTGCTCCAAGATTATTGGAGTCCAGCTGAAGGACTTGAGCTCCCTCTGAAAGAAACATGTGGTCCAGAAATTTAGGGGAATAACAGATCAGCCTGGCCACATTCTCTCCTCTGACTTTTCTCTAATGCCCTCTGGGCGGCGCTATCATGCACCCCCAAGGACAACAAATAGATTCTCAAACTCATTTATCCCATCAACCATCAGGCTGCTAAATGCTGAGACCTAAATTGAAATTAATTTTTGATGCATGCTAAATTTGAGTCTCAGGTGTGTCTTACTTTTTAATGCATCTTTGACATTGCATTTCTTTTGCTTATGTTTCTTCCTGCTATTAGCCCTGACATGTGAATGTGGTTGTCTTCATGCTGCTGTGACTGTTTGGCATTTTTGTTTCCCCAATTGTTTAGATTGTTTTAATAATTCAGGGTAAACTGTAAACTGAATTACCTTTCAGGGATTGATAAAGTCGTCTGACCTGAATCGTTGTTCTGTTCCTACGCCATCTGTCATTACTTTTTTTTGGATCAGGTTTGATTTTATGCAAATTCTTGCAGTTTGTTGTCACAGCCACCTAACAAGGTCGAATTAAACGTTGCTCTCCATTTCTCCAACTTGGCACAGCTGTGACGTATGAGCTTGTGCTACATGGAGCTCTGTCAGGATGGATGAATCAAGTGGGATTTTCACTGAGTGACAGAGCCACAGTCTCTGCCACATTGTACAGTTTTTTTTCCGTGAATACAAATAATTTGCAACAGATTTAGTGTACAAAGTCCGAGCATGACAGGGTTTTTTCTATTGTCATTTTTTCTACTCTGAGACACCACCTATGTCAGAATGGAAGTCACAATTTTCTGTTCCAACATTTTATTTTATTTTTTTATAATTCAACTTCATTCATAAACAAAGTCTGGGAGTTGCATTCATGTAATAACCACATTACTAACATTACAGATGAAGCAAAGCCTTAGAAAAGGTCAGAGGTCTCACATTAAACCTTTGATAACTGACGCTAACCAAGCATAGTTAGCGTAACTGCATAATCCACTGTAGCTAGCTTTAGCTTTATGTGAGCTTCATTAAACTTTGCATAAGTTACTATAGCTTCCTCAGCTTCAGGTACGCTTGCTATGTTAGCTATCCTGCCCACGTAGCTTACATAGCTCCATTAGCTTTAGCCTTAGCTACATTAGCTGAGTTAGAGTGTTTGATGAAGGAAAAGCTTTTTATCCTATAAGCAGACCAGTCACTTGGCTTTATTAAAAACTCTGTACTTAGGGTTAGTAGGTCAAGTTTTTGACTTTTAACCCCTAAATGCCTAACCTGACACGCCAGATGGATTTGTTTCACACATCCATCTGGGAAAGCTTCAATAGGAAACATTTGAGAAAAGGCAGAGGCTTTGAAAAAAACTCACTGTGATTGGATGAATGTTTTGTCTGTCACATCTCTACGGGCCAATCAGAGCAACAAAACACGTAACGTAGCCGCTATCGAGCTGCTCGTGTGCGCAGCGACTGAGGAATAACGCGAAACATGGCAACTGAAGACATGTCAGTACTCGACTTTCGTCGTTTTTGAAAAGAAAACAACTCACTGCTGTTCTTTGTTCTTCCTTTAACCAAGAAATGTCGTCAAGTTCTGATGAAACTGGCGCTTTAGCAGCATCCACGCTAGTCTCTTCCACCAAATGCACCGGCTCTTGCTGCAGCTTGTTTATGTCAAGACTCCGCCACGCCTTAAAGTACTGCCCCTTGTCGCTGATTGGTCCTGTCATTTTCGAACCGGGTCCAAACAGTTCAGATGGGAGCTTTGTAAGATGGATTCGCCAGTGAGAGTCAGGAAACGGGCGTATCCATCTGCTTTGCAAGGTTACTAAATGCCTATTGTATCATATTTGACAAACACTTTTATGGGAACTCTATCTAATCAAAATGATCAATAAGTTACTGTAAAATATTTTTAATACAGGCAGAAAAATTATTTTAAATAAGCCCTACAGTGGATTATCGGTTGCCAAAAATGCCCTAATGCATCAAATGTGATACAAAAAAAAACATTTTTTTGGGGGGGGGGGGCAGTAGAAGGTTAAATAGATATTTCAGTTACAAAAAATTTGAATTTTGTGGCTATTATTTGGTTAAAAGGCTTTAAGGGGTTAAGTTTGGTATCCTAACCCTTACCTTCATCCTTACCTTAAACCTAACCAGAAGTTTAATTTGATATTATATTGAAAGTTTTAGTACGTGTTTCTATTCTGACATAAGCAGCCTCTTAGTTGTGGGAACAGCCCGACTATCTTGAACTGGTCAGATGAATTTTTGAAATATTTCACACTTCGTACGATTCTGCACACTCCCACAGTGAGAGCAAAGCCACTAGCAGATTCTCAAATGCTCAGGACATTAGTCCTTTGTAAACTGACAGCATCTGAGTTCATCGACTGCAGGCACGCCTATTTAACATGCCTTTCCCTTCTATCATAGAGGACGTGAGCAAGCATTAATTATCTGCAGACCTCCAGCTAACAGAAATGATGTGCTAGTGATGGGAATTCACACTCTTCTTAGTGATCCAGGTCAGAAGCTCCCAAATGGCTCTTCATTCACTTAGGCTTCAACTGACATGCCAAGTTTAGCAATGTGACGACGTAGGACTGATATTTGTGCTGGTATTTTACTCCAATTATGCTTACATTTTTGGAAAATAAAAAATATGTCTAATTGTTTTTGAAAGTATCTTGTCTCCCTAAAAGACCTTGCTGGTCAGATGAAATTACTCATAAAACAGTGTTGTTATACTGTCAAGCTTGCATGCATGATGTGCCCCTGCTAATCAAATAAATCTCTCTCTCTCTCTCTCGCTCACACACACACACACACACACACACACACAAAAATATGATTCAAAATAATAAACCTCCTTAATATTAAAGCCTGGTACCTTCTGCAATCTTGTACACAAAAGCCCTGGTCTTTATTTGTGGATTTAAATGTTGACCTTCCAAATGTTCAGAGAAGTTCTGTAATCAACCATGCTATTTTAAGGCTGATGGGACCAAATGAATACTGGTACACTTCCTGTGTGAGGACAAGACATCAAAATCTGACCAACCATCACAGCCATAACCGCTGAGTTCTGTATAAGAGCTAAAAACATGTCTTTTGAGGCAATGTGCAAACGATTTGCAAAAATCTAATTACGATTGCCCAAATATTGCGATTTCCATTTAATATGATTATTCTTGGGTTAATCTTGTGTTTTTTTTTTGACAAATTCAAGCAATAAATAATTCCATAAATAAGAACATGTGTATTGAAAACAATGAAATTATATGCAAAGCAATGAATCCATCGTAGCATGAATCTGAATATAGTAGGGCAACAAGCTTTAAGCAATAGAGGAGGCAGCTGGGGTGGGGGAGGAGAGGCTGGCTACCAGCTGATCACAGCTGGGGTATGACTTTTGTGTAGTAATGCTAGGCTTCATCGGTTTTAGATAGAATGACTATTTTTGCTTGCATTGCAAATGTGATGTCATTTGCTTTGTTGAAGGGCATTATCATTTTTATGTCACTCATTTTGATTAAGAAAAGCACACATAAAACACAAAAAGGAAGATTTTTGTAAACCATTATAAAAAAACTGACACGTAAATGTTTGCATAATGTGCATAAAATCTCTGCCGCTGCAAAAAACTAATTCATTACACTGATATTTTGACACATTTCAAGTTAAAGAAATATTGCAACTTCTGCGATTTGAAAATTGCAGCAGGCCATGTTGCGATTTAATCTAATTTGCGATTAATCGCCCAGCCCTAGTGCACACTCTGCGATGGAGTCTCTTCACTGCACAGAAGCATAGTTTATTTTGGGATACACAGTTGCAACTGACTGAGGTGGAAAGAGAAGAAAAGACAGAAAGCAAGAGAGGGGAGAGAGATAATACCTGGATTCATTTGATGTTATTTTGCACCACTTTTAGTGCCTGCTCCTGTTGAGTGGATCAAATTTGTGCTGAATTTTAAACAGGTTATCGTGCTGTTTGCTCAGTTTGTGTGCATTTTGTTTGCAGTCAGCATGGATTTCCACTTTGCATGTGGATCTGGATCTTGGAGCTAAATAAGGTTTAAAAAGCTGTTACAGCGGTTTTTCATGATTTTAAATCCTCTTACATGACTAATTAGAATACTTGATTATCACAGAGACAGCCATTTGAACAGTAAAAAAAGGAAAAATGCTAAATGTTCCAAATTAACTTTTTTTATTCATGCATTTCTCATGTAATGATCAAGTATTTATAATGCCTTAGCAGTGTGTGTGTTTCTAGTAGCATCCCCACTGCCTGTGTGAGGATAGGTGGAAACTTGTCTGTTTTTTGCCATGCGTCTGAGTATTTGGGTTACTTCAGGTTCGACAAAAGAATAGAAACTGAATATTCAGACTGACATTTGGTTAACTTTATTGGCAGGGAAAATGATTGTCTCATTTCTCTTCAAGTCTGTCTTTTGCATCTCTTCAAAAAAAGTTTCTCCTTGTAGTTTGAAGCAGTCCTGTTTGTAATAAACGATCCTGTGAAGAGCCGGTGGGGTTTTTCTCTGACCTGGATCCATGAGACAAAGCAGAGCGAGGAAAATGGAACCATCCGAGCCAGAGATGCGGCCTGTTTCCCCTTCTTCACATTCCTTTTCTTGCTCTTTGGTCCATTCATATAGTCTTTTTTTTTCTTAGAGAGCTTCCTAACTCAGTGAAATGACCTGCAGTATCTGAGTGTTGGCCATGATAATAGCTGTTTGAATTCTCTAAATGATATGGAAATGATCTTCACAGGTTGGTTTGTCATCTTCTTTAGAAGAGGAAGCCTCAGACCATCCTTCACCAAAGAGGAGAAAAAACAACCCACAATTCTTTGCATCAGCTTCATTCAAAGTGACACCCTCTGGATAGTAACCCACATGACTGAAGTAATGTCATCTTCACTCAATTATACAACCACTTTTATTCAGTTATGATTCATGTGGATAAATATGAGATGAGGGTGAGCAGAGGAATAGTCCAGATGTGTCCCATCACATACATTCCTGCATTTTTCTAATAATTTTCAGATATTAAATATCAATGTGGAAAAAGTTTAATCATTGCCATTTTTAGAGGGGTTTCAGCTGTTTAGATGGGTGGTATCTGCTGTATCAGGGTACCATGCTTGTAGTGACTGAGCTCTTCAGAACGACCCATTTTGTATCTCAGATGTTTGCATAAGGAGACTGCATGGTTGGGCGGCTGATTATACACCTGTGGCAATGGGTCTGATTGAAACACCTGAATTCAATAATAAATGAGATGTGGCCAAATACTTTTGTCCAAATAGTGTATTGCTAAACCGCATCTAAAACAAATCTGTTTCGATTTTTACTCATCCAGCTGCATTAATCTCACATTAGGCTATCTCCTTTTCCAAACTCAGGTTGACATTACAAAATATCTTAAAGGGATATTTCAGGATTTTTTAAGTTGGTGGTATGAGATGCTTGGCTATAGTCAGGGATGCCGTTAGGCTGTTTTTGGGAGGCTGAAGCCCCCCTAACAGTAACTATAGTAAAAACAGTAATGAAATTAATTAAGGAATGCACCACACCATTACGTTACTTTCTGCTTAATGTATAGCGCAGAGATACTCAGCCCAAGGCTCTCCAGTTGCTCTTTAGCCCTAAGTCTACATGAAAACTTTAATTTAATCCATGTATTATTATCATCGCCACATAGGAATGTGCATCAGAGAGAGCAGAGGAAGTCCGCTGGTGTTGCGTCTCTTCAGTACGCCCATTCCCTGAGGTGTGCTGTCTTGTGTTCAAACTGAAGCTTCCTCTGCTCTCGTTTTAACAAGTTTCTTCAGTCACTTCCTGACGATGCTCTTCCACACTCTTATCTTATGTTGATCATTGCGATACGTTGGTCATCAGCGACACACACACACACACACACGGATCACATGTTGAGATAACATAATATCTAATGAAACTTGTCCAAACGTGGGTGTTTAACTCGATCTTTAATGTACTGCTGATATGAAATCGCCTTCTGTCAAAAGAGCAGAAACAGGAAACCAAAGCTACAGAATGATGTGGGGTGGAACGATGTGTCTAAGAGAGCTGAGGGTGTGAGGCAGGGCCGGTTTTAATCATTTCGAGGCTCAGGGCAAAGACCAACATGAGGCCCCTCCCCCTTTTGCTAAAAGCATCAATAATGAGTGGAAAAAAATAGAAAGCATGTCTTTTTAGTGAAACAGAGCCACAGAATTACAGTAAATGTTCAAATGTGAGATATAAATACACGAATAGCCAACCACAACTTTTCAGCTCTTTGAAAAAAAAATTAAAGCTCAAACTAATATTTTAACACGTCATTAGATCAAATGGAACTTGCATAAATAAAAAAAATATGCTCATTATTTGTAACATATCCTTTCCTCTAACACTATGAAGATTTTATGTGTTCCATTGCATCCCATTTAATTACAGAATAATCCACAATTCACTGTTTCATTTTATTTCAACTATGATCAGCTGATCTATGGATCATCTTACATCCTCAGTTTTTTTATGTGGCTCTTGCTAAAGTATTTCAAAATAATATGACTCTTGGGTAGAATAATGTTGAGTACCACTAGACTTTCTTCAGACACACAGATGATTGGTCCAGAGTTTAGTGAAGGCCCAAACAGTGTGGATTGGAGCTTTTCAAGATGGATTTGCCTGATGATAAGTGATGGCAAATCCATGTTTTAGCAGCTATAGCATCCCATTAACGGTCTGAAAATGGCCATGGTAAATTTTGTAAGAAGAAAATAAATCAGTTATTTACAGAAGAAGATTAAGGCCATTTTTGAAGGAGAAAATAATTTTGGACAAGTCGAGATTAAAGTCGAAATTTCGAGAAAAACGTTGAAACACAATTTCAAGATTGAAGTCAAAAGATGAGAAAAAAGTCAACTTGTTATTACAAACAGCAGATCATAGATTCTGTGTGTTTATGTGTTATGTTGTGTGTTCTGTTTACATTAACAGGAGAGACAGAACATGGCCCTAATCCTCTTCCGTAGTTATTTATCAGTAAATGTAAATCAGTAAATTATTCCCAGTTCAAAGTGCTTCACATAGCAACAGCAAAAAGACGACAGAGTCTTACAAACATAATAGAAAGATTTAACAAGTGAATTTTACCAGAGAAATTCATTAAAAATAAGAAATTAAAATAAACATTCATAAGAATGTAGCTTTATTTTTTTTAAGAAAGTTCAAATTGAGAGATATCTGGGGCACAGGTGGCCTAGTGGTTTAGGGTGCGTCCCATATACACGGTTGGCCACGGTTCAAAACCTGTGGCACTTTCCTGCATTTCTCTCTCTAACTCTCTCATCCCTGTTTCCGATTCTAACCTTTGTCCTTCACAGTCAGTAAAGGCATAAAAAGCCCATAAATAAATAAATAATAAATAAATAGATATAAAAACTTCTAGGTGTTGTCAGACATTGCTCGTCTTAAGGAGACGTCTCCTAACACCTGACTGAGCTCATCGTTATCATAGAGCAGCACAGAGAACACACCAAGAGTTGATCATGTTGTAGTCCATCAACAGTAAGCTGATGGTTTTCTTTCTTTTTTTTTTCACAGTAAACCCACATCACATCGGTAACATCTGCTTAGAGCACAGGTGTCAAACTCAAGGCCTGGGGGCCAAATCCGGCCCGTGGTGCAGTTTTACCCCGCCTGCAGGATCATATCATATTCTAATCAGAACCAGCCTGCAGGTCTGAGGTCTGCAGATTTCCTCTGGTACAGAAATGTAAATTTAACCTAGGAGATTTAAAATATCCTTTGTTAAGTCATAAAAATTTGAAAAAGTAAAGAGTAACAATAATGAGATAGAAAGTAAGCAATGGGGGAGGGAAATTAATTTGTGATTTAATTTAATATTTTCAATTTGCATCTCAAAATTCTGACTTAAACTTAGAATTTTGACTTTATATCTCATATTGTGAACTTTTAGATTCCAATTTTAAATTTTAAGTCATATTTTTTAAATTTCAAGATCATTATTTCAAATTTAATCTCATATTTTGCCCTTTTAAACTCATAACTTTGAATTTTAATCCCGTATTTTGACTTTTTAAACTCACAGATTAGAATTTCATCGCATATTTTGACCTTTTAGTTTCACAATCCTAAATATTAAGTTATATCTTGACCTTTTAAACTCAACATTTTGTTTTTTTTATCTCATTGTGACCTTTTCAACTCCTACCTTTGATTTGTTTCCCATATTTCGACCTTTTAAACTCATGACTTTAACTTTCTATCTCATATATTTGCCTTTTGAAAAAATTATTTTCACTTTTTATTTTGTGTTTATTTTGTGACCTTTTTAACTAATTTTTTGACTTTTATCTCAGATTTTGAGCCTTTAAAATGATCATTTTAAATTTTTTTCAATCTCAAAATCATTTATCATCAGTTTTTCTCCCCCTTAAATGTATTACCTGTGAAAACAAGGTTGACAGTTTATGGTTAAATGTTGATCCTGTTAGGTTAGACTTAAATTCAGATTTCGGCCCCTGCTGTGGTTGAGTTTGACACCCCTGGTTTAGAGTAAGATCAGTCGGATAGCCTTGTCACTGTGGTTCTCTTTTCTATCCCCTTATTCAAATCAACCTTTGACCTCCATGGAAAACGTCACAGGGCCAAGGAGAACAGGATAAGAACGGACTTGAGAGGTAATTTTTTGGACTCTTCCTCATTCTCAGCCGCCCCTCTCTTCCTCCTCCTCCTCTTCCTCAGCGTGGAGCTGTCACACAGCGCAGAGCTGGCCGTCTGCCTGCTCAGAGTTATCCACTACAAAGGACTACTGATTCAGACTTCTTTTTCCTGTTTAGACAAGAGCCTGAGGTATGCAGCATGCTCCCAGGACGCAGCGTGATCACTGAGTGGGATGATCTGCATTGTCATACCGAAACACCCCAAATCTGTGCATGTGTGTTTGTCACATTTTACTTTAAGACACTACAAACAAAAAGTGAGGTCTAACTTGTTCAAAATGTTTTAATATCTCAAAATAAACTCAAATATTCTTCCTTGAGTCCTTGAAAAGTCTAAATTTCTTTCATCAAAACACCTGCAGCATGTTCACTTCACTGTTAAATGTACTACTTCTTCATTAAACCCATCTTTCTGGTTCTAGGTCAAAGCTTGTGTGTTTTTTTATGGACGGTGGCTCATTAGGGTCAGTGTCATGTAGGTAATAGTGACAATAATTCAGGGGTTATCACCTCCACGGTGATCGTACTGCGCGATGATTACAGAGAGGAGTACGATTAGATAAACAGTGAGGAGTGTGTGAGCGATGACTCAGAAAGAGGAATTAAAGGAAACAAAAGACGACTTTATTCTCTGACGGAGAAGAATCTATGATGGCGGCGTTAATGAAACTGAAATTCTTCTTGTTTGTAGAGGATGAGAGCCATGCCAAAATTCTGTTTCAGTATTGCATTTAAAGTCAGAAGTCAGACTTGATTTGCAGAATAAAAAAACACCAAGTAATTTTAAGAAAAAAGAAAAGAAATTCAAAGTGAAAACATAGAAACTCAGATAATTTAGAGATGAGATAAAGCAATAACAGCTGGTTTTGATTAGGATTTTTTTGGGGAAAAAAAAACAATATATGTTTTTAAAGTAGCCCCAGTCCTTGCAGACAAAAAAAGAGATCTTTATCTCAGCAGGATTAAATCAGAGATGTCTATTAGTGATTAGATATGCATGAAATGTTTTATTTTTTGTTTGCATGTCCCTTAATTTCAGGACATAACAGATGTTATTCAACTTTATTTTAAATCAGAGTAGGTTGAAAAAAAAAAAAAGTCTATTATTTTTCTGGCTGAGTCAGATCTTATCGGGTGCATTTGTCGAGCCAAGAGTATCTGAGGTCAAGGCAGAGCAGCTTTATCTATGAACGCCATTCATACAAAGCTTTTCCATAACAAGGAGCGGCTTGACTTGGTTTGACTCAGCACGGCAGCCCAGCACAGCAGGGGATTTGCTTTTTCACCACAACCGAGCTACCTGTTTGAGGGTGTGACTGGAGCTGATGACACAGCCCTCCTCGATCTCATCCACAGTCTGATCTCTGCGCTGTATGATCTGGTTTTTACATCATTTTAAAGAAAAAAATCAAACTGTAAACTGTCAGTGCTGCACATCGCCCTTTCCCATTCTAAAAACACAACCACGTTTTTGGATTCGGCAATAAGAACGGCAGGCTTTGCTAGTAGTGTTGTAGTTCTTGAAAACTGTCTTTTGACTGTCTTGGTCTTGTCTCGGACTCAAGAGCATTTTTTATTCAGTGTTGTCTTGGTCTCGGACTGGCTGGACTCAGGATTTTCCATCAAGACCAGTCAAGACCAGCACTGATCTGCTATTCTTCGACTTGATTAATGTGATAATAAGGAGAAGCACTTTCTAAAACAACAAATAGCTTCACCTGCAAAAACTCTGACATCAGTCCATATTATTTCTAGTCAGAAATACCTCTGAACACTTACTGTAGCCTCATTCACCTGACAAATCTAGATAAACATCTAATTTTCAGATATTTAAATAGTTCTGGACTTGTCAGAGGCTTTTAAATACATATAAGGAATTATTTTTTATTAGAAGTTAGTTGAACAAATTTGTTAAGATTTTAGATTTTTGCATGTTATGCTTTAAAGAGTTGCAGACACCTTGTTTTTATCTTTTAAAATAGATTTTTAAGGTCTTGGTCTTGTCTTGTCGTGGTCTAACCTGGAGACCAGAATGCACCCAGACCAAGACAAGACCAAGACTTAAGTAACTTTGCAAAGCAGATGGATTCACCTGTTTTCTTAGTTTCTCACTGACGAAAGCAAAGCTCCCGTCTAAACAGTTTTGGCCCGGTTAGAAAGTGACAGGACCAGTCAGTGTTGAGGGACAGTACTTTCAGGCACAGCAGAGTCGTGATGTAAGCAAGCAGCAACAAGAGGCCGGTGCAATTATGGCGGAAGAGATTGGATGCTGCTAAAGCACCAGTTCTATCAGAACAGAAACATTTCTTTATTAAAAGAAGAACAAAGTTCAACAGTGAGTTGTTTTCTTTTCAAAAACGACAAAAGTCGTGTACTGACATGTCTACAGTCGCCATGATTTGTGTTATGCAGTTCTCTATGGAGTTTACTTCTCGTAGCGGCTTCAACGTCATGTTTTGTTGCTCTGATTGGAACGTAAAGATGTGACAAACAGAACGTTCATCCAATCACCTTCCGAGTTTTTTTTTTTTTTTTTTTTTTAAGACTCTGCTCTTTCCCAAACACTGTCTGTGGGAGGTTTTCCAGATGAATGTGTGAAACAAATCCATCTGGCATGTCATGTTAACTAAACCTGCCCGTAGCTGCTGCCTCGTTCTCCTCTAATCATGCTGATTGGTCTGCACTGTGTTCAGTTTGACACAAACTTGGTAGACTGGAGCTTTGCAGGATGGATTTGCCTCATGACAGACATGGAGTCTGGCAAATCCATCGGCTTTGCAAGGTTAAACACAGTTACATCACCAAAACAGCAACCTCAGGTTTTGCAATTTCTGTCCTGGTCTTTTCACGGCTTGACTAAAAAAAATTGAAATCCATAAACATGGAATTATACTTTTTGGATGTTTTGGCTTCCAAAGTTGCCAGATCTTACATGAATCACATAGCATTCTCAAAATCCACATCAATGTAAAATCTCAATCCCTTTGTCCCTGTGACCCACAACCTGACTGGAGGGGTGAGCTGAACTCTGCATGAGAGGACAGACTAGATGAGAGCTGCATGGGGGAGTGAGGTAATGGAAAATGACAGGACAGGACAGCGAGCTGTTTTTGGTGAATGAAAAATACTCTTAAATGCTCTCTGACCTGATGTCAGCAACATGCACCATGAATCTGACCAATAAGACAGCATCAACTGAAATATAAGAACATTCTATATTATAGATTTTGCTGTGTTTCTCTGACCTCTTTTTGCACGTATACATAACTAAGGTTTCTCTCTCCCCAGTTAAATCAGCTCTGAGCCTTGTCCCAGCTTTATGTGCACTTTTTAAAACCACAAATCATTTCTATGTTTTCTATATATTTTAGACAGTGCTGTACCATTTTCCTGCTGAAATGTTCACTTCCTGAAATGTGACAGGCTGAGTTATCATCCTCATCACAGGTAGGACTAAAGACAAGCTCAAATACCTACTTTAACCTCCATCATTACCGGGATCAGTGAGCAGCCGGCATGCATAACAAACCGCTGACCAGTGAGCGGTGAGAGGGAACATGACAGCCAGTGTGTGGACGGTCACGCTGTGGATACGAAAAGAGCTGCAATAAAATGTAATGAAGAAGATTTTTACACCGTTTCAACTCTCAAGGATTTTTAAAAAAACCTGTGTTTGCCCTGAGAGGGAGACAATCAGACTCCGAACTATAAAAACTCATATCTGCATAAATTTAACAGTCTAATTACTAACTTATTTGGCTTACATTAGGCAACATTGATTTAATAGATCTAGAAAAAAAACACCTTACTTTAAGATATTAAACACAGAGGCTGAAATTACTTGAAATAACTAAATGATATCAATGCTCACAAGAAGAGTAATGAGATATTTTTGACTATGAGACAAATACACTTGCTTATATTGAAGGTTTTGCAGTGACAACGATTTTAACCCATTAAACCGAAAAACTCCCCTGTTTTCTTCATAATAGATGTAAGGATCTAATCATTCAGGTTATGTATGAAAAATTCAACTTGACTGATGTGGACATGAAGGTAAAATCCATAGCTCAATTAACTTTTTTTGCCCTACATGTTATATTTTAACCTTGCAAAGTAGATGGATTCGCCCGTTTTCGTGTTTCTTCTCTTGCGAAGCTCCAATCTGAACCATTTGGGCCCAGTTAGAAAAGTGACAGGGCCATCAGCAATGAGGGGCAGTTCTTTATTCACAATAGAACACAAACAACATATTAGATGTTTAGACTTTCTACCATTGCATGGAAAATATTAACCCGTTTCGAATTTGATGGCAGCAACACATCTCAAAAAGCAGTGACAGGGCAACAAAAGGCTGGAAAAGTAAGAGGTACTAATGAAGAACTGATGTAGGAGCATGACTGGGAATAAAAGACGCATTTTAGGGAGTCAGAGTCTCACAGAAGTAAAGATGGGCAAAGGTTTACCAGTTCTTGAAAAACTGTGTTTAAAATTTGTGGAACACTTTTGGGAAAAATATTCCTTAACATAAAATTGAGAACTCTGAATATTCTACCATCTACAGTACTTAATAAAGTTAAAAGATTCAGAGAATCTGGAGAAATCTCTGTAAGCGAGGGGCGAGGCCAAAGGTCTATAATGGGTGCTTGTAATCTTCTGGGCCCTCAGGCGGCACTGCATTAAGAGCAGGCATGATTCCATGATGAGAATAACTGCATGGGCTCATTAGCAGAAGCTAATATGTAAACATGATCCAGAAACACCACTGTTAAAAGCTCATTTTGGATGGACTGGGACAAAATGAAAAACTGTTCTGTGGCAAGATGAATCAAAGTTTGAGATAAATCATGGACGCCATTTCCTGCAGACGAAAGTCAAGAGGGACACAGTTCAAAAGTCTTCATATCTGATGGCACTGCAGTAATACCAATAGCGTGGGCAGCTTACACATCTGGAAAGGCTCTATCAATGCTGAAAAGTATACAGAGGCTTGAGCAAGATATGCTCCCATCCAGACGTCTCTTTCAGGAAATGCTTTGCATAATTCAGCAAGACAATGCTGAACCACATACCACATACATCACAACAGCATGGCTTCACAATAGAAGAGTCTGACTGCTGAACTGGCCTGCCTGCAGTCCACACTTTTCCCCAATAGAAAACATCCAAAACATCATAAAAGGAAAAATCCAGCAAAGAAGATCCAGGGCTGTTGAGTGGCAAGAATCCTACAACAGACAAGAATGGGACAACATTCCTCTTCCCAAAACTCCAGCAACTAGTCTCCTCACTTCCCAGGCATTAACATATTCTTGTTAAAAGAAAACTGGATGCTACACAATGGTAAACATGGCTCTGTCCTTCCTTTTTTGACATGTGTTGCTGGCATCAAATTCAAAATGATTGCGATTTAATGTGCATTATTCTTGGCTTAATCTTCTGTTTTTTTCAACAAACTCAAGCAATAAATAATTGCATAAATAAGATCATGTGTATTGAAAACAATGAAATTATTTCTGAAATGTGATGTCATTTTCTTTGTTTAAGGGCCTTATCATTTTTATGTCACTCATTTTGATTAAGAAAAACATACATAAAACACAAAAAGGAGGATTTTTGTAAACCAGTATAAGAAAATTGACACTTGAATTTTTGCAAACTGTGCATAAAATCTCTGCTGCTGCATAAAGCCGATTTATTAAACTGGTATTTTGACACATTTCAAGTTAAAGAAATATTGCACAGCCCTACATGGTGCCCCAACTTTTTTGGAATTAGGGTTGTAGATAAGTACGAGAAAGGTTTCAGGAAGTTAAGATAGGCTGATCAGTTTTTGTTCTGTCTCATTATTCTCAGCAGATTATGGGACTGAAATGATTGAAATCTCTCCTCCACCTGGCAGAATCTACCTCTACCTCTACCTGAAATGACTCTTAACCACGGCCCTAACACACAGCTCATTGGATGTAAACATTATGTGGTTTGTACACTGCAGCTCTCCATAGATAGACGATGAAAAATAAAAAAACATAATCTTTGTAATGCACTAAAGCTCAGTGTTTCTCTATTGCTGGTTCTGGGGATTAAATTAACAGGACAAACCATGGTGAGCAAGCTTGCAGCGAGGTTTAGAGGTTTCAGAAGGCCTCAGAAAACAAACAAGAATGCCGATCAGTTTTCAGGATGAGAGAAGTGTCTGTTCAGGTTCTCATAAAGCTTTGGTTTACATACTAAACAGCCTCATTATGTCTGCCCTGCTCAACAGTTTGAGTGTTTTATTGTCATAAATAAATCATAAATCTTCGCCTCACAGCAGCCAAAAAAATTAGCAGCCGTCATTGTGACACCGGTGATGCTATCTGCTGTGAAAACAGGTGGGTGTGTGTTTTCTATTGGCTTCTCTCAACAGCACATTCCATCAGAGCGAAACAGCTTAACCACAGTACAACTTCTGTTCTCGAGATGAAACAAAGGAGGTTTGTGCTGTCTGTCTGTCAGGGAGGATGAATCGCCGCAGGCGAATACTCCGCACGGCTGACGCACTGTTATTGTTTATACAGGCATATACTAAATAGCTGTAGATATGAAAAGTAGCTGTCAGGGGCGGGGCTGCTGTAGCACAATGCTGATGTCAAACTAAGATACTTCTTTTAAATGCAAAGATAAATATGTCTTGTAAGGATAATGAAGCTGTTTTAATGGTAGCATTGTTTTTTACAGGAAACAATGCAGCTGTTTGGCAATTTCAGATGAGTTTATTGATGATTTTAAGGTCACTGCTCACTGAGGTGACTGCCAACACCTGAATCTCATTTGATGGGAGTGTCAGGACAGTTGAGAGCAGACTTGAATGCACTTGCTCATGATGCTGAGACGCTAATAAACAGAAGACTGAGACGTGATTGACCTCTTTATTTTATCTGGGAAAGGAAAAGTACCACATCTTATACTGACAGTCACACCTCAATCTTCTCAGGATTATCTGCTCTGACAATAAGCCTTTTCATATCTAGCCAATCTGCAGCATTGCTGCAATGAAGCTGCACCATCATTAACCCTTTGTGCATTCATACTGGCTCTACAACTGTATTATGACTGTGCCACTTCAGGGTCCACTCATTAACATTTATCAACCAGATGTCGAAACATAGCAAAATTTGGTTCATTTACCCCAAAATGGTCGCAAATGAAGAAAGTCCCATCACAATTACTTGCTCTGTTTTATTATCACCTTGTTCCATCACCCCATACTTTTATTTGATCATATTTTGTGTATTTTTATTGCACATAGAGTGTGGTGTCATAGCTAATGTTTTATTTATTGAGTCAGCTTGATGGTTACAGTAAGACAATTGTCAATTGTAATTTATTTACTTCAAAAGAACACTTCACAGTAAAACACTTCACTTCCTGTCTGGTTAGCACAAGAATTCTTAAAGAATAAAAAAGAGGCTGCAAAATAAAATGCAGGGAATAAATCACTCACAGTAATTCAACTATATAACTCAGCACTGGTTGACTTAGAGGTTAGGCGCCCTTTGCAAAAGTACAATCTAACCTCGATTCCACATCAGCGGTGCCATGCCGAGCAGTCAGGGTCTGCTCCAACCAATGGCGAGTGACCTCGCACACTGAAGATCACAGAAGAACTACAGAAACAGTATGCCAACAGCTGATTGTTTTGCCTTTTTGGTGTTGATTTGTCATTCATTTCACGTGATTCCATGATTTTTTTGCTTCTACCATTGGAGAGTATTCTAAGAAGTTAAAATGTTTGTTGATGTGGAAATTGAAGGTTAGAGTCCAGTTTGGTAAATTAATTTTGATGAAGTGCCCTCCAAGGTGCCCTTCCAGTGAACAAAAATGAAAAAGCATGCTCTCTTGGACTTTTTCATTGGACAAAATCAGATCAAGTGTATTCTACGTTGCTATTCCAGCAGCCCAAACATGAAAAGCATTCTGCTGGACCAAATATTATAAAGCCCACTCTGGGGGGAGCCTCCAGTTGTCCAAATGTGAAAAGAGTGCTCCAGGGCAGTGGTCCCAAAGTGGGGGGGCAGCAAGATGCTGAGGGGGAGGCCATGGGATGCTTTCCATAAGACAAACAGAAATTTAAAGGGTGGTAGATTTTACCTATGATTGCAATAAAAATCCCTGAAATGAGACCAATTTGAAATATAAATTCAAACATACAAAACCTCCCTTGATCCTGTTGTACAAACCTCCTGCCTTTTTTTTTTATTTGAATAGAATCGTATTTTTACCACCTTCTTTCATTTCTGTTTTGTTTCTGCAGTGGAACTTCCCCTCTGGGGATTCGTAATAAATTATATTATATTAAAATGTAAAGTTGTACATGATATTTTGTACAACATCGGACACTTAAACCACCCCAAGGAAAGGTGGGGGTCCCAAGACTCTGGCACTGTTATTTTGAGAAACCACTGGTCAAGATTTTTACCTGAACATGTAAAGCGTGCCAAAGGTGCCCTTCCATTGGACCAAATGTGATAAGGCATTCTCGAGGGTGCCATTTTAGTGGGCCAGATTTGATAAAGCATGCTCGAGGGTGCCTTTCCACTGGACCAAATGTTAAAAGCCTGCTCTATAGTGCCCTAACCTGACAAGCCAGATGGTTTTATTTCACACATCCATCTGGTAAACCTCCCATAGACGGCATTTGGGAAAGGGCAGAGCCTCTAAAAAAAAAACTTGGATGGTGACTGGATTAACATTCTGTCGGTCACATCTTTATGGGCCAAACCTCGCAGAGAGCTGCATGACGCGAGCCATGGCGACTGTAGACATGTCGGCACACGATTTTTGTCGTTTTTGAAAAGAAAACAACTCACTGTTGTTCTTTGTTCTTCTTTTAACAAAGAAATGCCATCAAGTTCTGATAAAACTGGTGCTATAGCAGCAATTACACTGATATATTCCTTCACAATTGCACCAGCCTCTTGTCGCTGCCTCCTTACGTCATGACTCCGCTGTTTCCGAAAATACTGCTCCTCGTCGCTGATTGGGCCTGTCACTTTCTAACCCAAACTGTTCAGACGGGAGTTTTGCAAAATGGATTCACCAGTGAGAAACACGGAAACAGGTGAATCCATCTGCTTTACAAGGTTAACAGTGCCCTGCCATTTGGTTGACCAAATGTAAAAACCCTGCTTTAGGTGCCCTTCCAGTGTCCCAAATGTGTCAAAAGGTACTTTCATGTGCTCTGAGTTGCCCTTCCAGTGGTGCAAACGTGGAACATATTTCATCGGTGTTTAAAAAAGTTTGATAGAGTTTTCTGATCTCTGTTTCTTTGTTAAAAGGAGCTCTCTGAAGTTTAAATTTACGAACACTCCCTGAGGCCTAACTGTCACACTCAACTAAACAAAGTTAATATTGAGAGTACCTTTTTAAAGCACATTCCAAGATTCCAACTTTCTCTTTCTCACTACCGTACATGAAGTGGATTCTTCTATAGAGCACACATTATATATGCAGGGTGACACATTCAGGTCAAACTGTTCTGTCACAACGTTAACTACCAGCTTTGATGCTTTTGTTCACATGTGTTGCTTTCTGTCAAACATCTGTCATCGCTCTCTCTGCTTCTCAAGGATGACATTGTTTCTAAATGATTTGTTTGGATCCAACATGATGAAATTAAACAAAAATCTAACCAAACGAGGCAGCAGTAGACCGGCAGGGTTCATCAGGTTTTTGCTGTCTAACAGCAGTTTGAAGCTTTGAACCAGAAGTACACGACACTGCCTTATGCAAGAGCCAGAATCCAAAAATGTCTGCTTATTTCCTAAAAGGGTTAAAAATCATAGTTTATAATGGAATTTAAAGCATGATGTATGGTTCAATTAAAGGGGACATATTTTACTCTTTTAAGACAAGTTTATATTTGTCTCAGAGGTCCCCAAAACATGCCTGAGAAGTTTTTCACTGAAAAAACACTCCATTGTTGGATTTTGGCATGTCTAAAAACCCCTCTGTTTCAGCCCTGCACAGAACGAGCTGTTTCTGTGTCCGTGGCTTTAAATGTACTGAGCTGTTTGACTCCGCCCCTGGCCATGGCCTTCTCAGGAAGTGGATGTGGCTCTCCAGCTGAGAGGATGCTCAGGAGTTGATGGCGGATCTTTCTTCCAAGTGGTGAGGGCCAACCGAACCCTGGGGGCAGTGCTAACTCCCCACATGACATCATAAGGGGAAAATGTGAAAACTGCTTGTTTTAGCACAGATTTTCTGAAAGATGGAGAAAGAGAGGTGGGGAAGGAATGGATTTTACTGGTATTTGAGGGGATTGTGGACAGGCAAGGGGCACATATTTTTGTTCAAAAAGCCTGAAAAAGTTACTTTTGCATAAAATTTCCCCTTAAGGGTATTGATACCCTTATCTATGCTCCTAATAATCCAAGTCCATATTAATGCCACCAGTTCAAGTTGTTTTCTAAAGATCTGAAGAAATTAGCACACTATCATTGAAAAAGGCTGTGGTGCCAATAAAAAGTATTCACCCCACTGAATGTTTTATCATTTTACTGATCTATAAATCAATCATGGTCAATATAATTTGGCCTTTTTAAAAAAAATCCCTTTAATATCAAAGTGAACACAGATTTCGACAAAGTAATATCAAAATAAAAAATGTCAAAAGAAAATATATAATGTAAAATAAGTGACTGCATAAAAATTCACTCCCTTTAAAGTGACTGACCTAGTTCAACAGAGGACAAGCCAATTGGTGCCAGTAGTCTCATAATTACCAAAAAAAAAGTTTAGTCACTGGATAATCAGTATTCATGGCCACAATTACACCATGAAGCTAAAAAAACACTCCAAGCAACTCAGAAAAAAGGTTACTGAAAAGTATAAGTCAGGGGATGGATACAAAAAAAATTAAAGGCTCTGCACATCCTCTAGAGTTCAGTTAAATCCACCGTCAAGAAATGGAAGGAATATGGCACATGTGTAAATCTGCCTAGAACGACCCGTCCTCACAAACTGAGGGACCGTGCAAGAAGGAGACTAGTGAAAGACGCCACCAAGACACCTATGACTTTTTTGAAAGAGTTACAAGCTTCAGCAGCTGAGATGGGACAAGGTTCACCAGTCAAAGCTTGATGGGAGAGTGGCAAAGAGAACACTGTTGAAGAAAACTCATTAAATCTTGACTAGACTTCACAAAACGACACACAGGAGACTCCATGGTCAAGTGGAAGAAAGTTCTTTGGTCTGAGGAGAGCAAAATGGGGCTTTATGGCCATCAGACAAGACACACTGTTTGGCAGACACATCACCACAAACACACCATCCCCACTGTGAAGCATGGTGGTGGCAGCATCATGCTGTGGGGATGCTTCTCAAACCTTAGAAGGCTTGTAAAGGGTGAAATGAATGCAGCAAAATGTATGGAAATCCTAGAGGGCCATCTTATTAAGTGTGACAGAGAGCTAAGGCTTGGCAGAATATTTATTTTCTGGTAAGACGGTGAGCTGAAGCATGCAGAGAAAGCTACACAGAAATGGTTTAAAGACAACAAGAGGAAATGATCTGGAGTGGACGAGTCGAAGCCCAGACCTCAGTCCAATGGCTGTTAACGCCTGGTCCCTGTGCAACCTGGCAGAGCTTGAGCAGTTTAGCAAAGAGGAATGGAGTACAATTGCAGTGTCCAGATGTCTGAGCCTGACTGAGACCTTTCCACACAGACTCAGTGCTGTGATTGCAGCCAAAGGTGAACCTACTGAACTGACTTGAAGGGGGTGAAGCAACTTATTGTACATCACATATTTACATTCTGTTGCAGCTAAAGAGGTTTTCTTGTGTTTTTTCTTGTCAAAAAAGTCAAGTTATATCGACCATGACTGGTTTATAAAATCAGTTCCAGGGGATGAGTATTTTTTATATGCATTGTAAATAAGTCCAGATCTAGAGAAAACCCAAATTAGGGTAAACTATAGACTTTTGCAACAATGTTCTCTTCCAGGCACACATTTGTATCCAGTGAAAACAGTTACCTGACCCACTTTTGGGTCCTGACCAACCAGTTTAGAGCCTACACTAGTGCCTCTCTCTGCTGCAGTCTTTACTACTGGTGAAAGGTTTTGGTGGTCGGGGACTAGAAGCATTTAACCTAATCTATTGTTCACGTTTTTCTAATAGAAGTCAGCAGCTAATAATCAGGTCCCAATAAATCAGAGCCTCTGAAGAAGAGTAAATAACTTTACAGCAAGGGGGGGAATTTTCCCTCATTAAACATTAGAAATTATCAGAAGGACTTGATGCACTGGTTTGAGTTTTACTGCTCTGTTTTTCAGCCATTTGACACATGCTGGAGTGCACTGATCAGAAACATCAGGTCTTTAGAGGTTTAACTTTCCCCCCACACAGAACAAAAGCTGCAGAAAGCTGCAGAGAGCTTCATCAGCTCGTGCAGCAGGCCCATGCACGAGCCTGCGGGGGGGGGGGAGAGGAGCCGAGACTGAGTCAATGAGACAATATGTGCGGCTGTGAATGTGCAGGAGTCTGCAGGAGACACACAGAGAAAGGTACACAGTGAGAGAGTTTAAGCAGGAATTTGGGGAGTTGTCTTACGCTGGGTCCTAAAATAACAAACACCTGTACGAGCTCCCTCACAGAGCGCTGCACTGTTAAGAACCTGTTTTTCATCCAGCGTCTTCTGATGGAGACGTGCACGACTCAACATGTCACTCCTCCCGGGTACGACGAGGAGAGCCCTTGCACAGGCCTGAGGCTCAGTCTGGATCTCTGATAACACCAAACATGCATGTAGAGATACAGAAGTATATATTACGTCCTGATGTTAAGGTGGCTGATGTGGTGATAAATGCTTTAAAATAGATGGAAACGGTTCCACTTGGGATGAATGTGCTGCCTATATAAAAGAAAATCCAAATTCACGCAGCAAACATCATGAGAAAACAGAGAAGGCAAACATGCTGCAGGAACAAATATGAGCCAAAGTCAAACAGAAGCAATGACAAATCTAAGACAACACAAGAACAAAGGCTAATTCTTCTAATCAAAATGTTTGTTTACAGATTAACTTAGCAGCAATGCCTAGTGTTGAAAATAAGAAGAACAGTTCTGCTGTTAAAGGAGCATGATAATTCTAAATCATTATACTGTGATGTCTCAGCATGATGAAACGCCAATACGACAAAAACCTTTTGTGTATACTTCTGAATTCGTCTCTGTGTGGACGGGTGTTAGTTGCCCTCCAGGATTTTCTTATATTATGCTGCATTCATTCCACCCCTACCTTTGGAGTTTCCCCTTGTGGGACGAATAAAGGAATATCTTATCTTATCTTATCTTACAAACCCTCCAGGGCTGAATGCAGTGAAGCATCCCCACAGCATGATGCTGCCACCGCCGTGCTTCACAGCTGGGATGGTGTGTTTTGGGTGCTGTGCAGTGTTTGGTGTCTGCCTGATGGCCAAAAAGCACCATATTGGTCTCATCAGACCCAAAAAAGCGTTCTTCCCCTTGACCATGGAGTCTCCCACATGCCTTTTGATGAACCCTAGTTAAGATTTAATCTGAGTTTTACACTGCTTTCACTTTGCCACTCTCCCATCAAGCCTTGACTGGTGAAGAACCTGGGCAACAGTTGTTGTATGCAGAGTCTCTCCCATCTCAGCTGCTGAAGCTTGTACCTCCTTCAGAGCAGTGTTACAGCCTTTGTTTCCATGACAAAAACTAGGCCAAGACTAAAAAGAGTAGATCTTTGATGACTAAAACTGACAAGAATAAGTTTAGTTTTTGTCAAGATGACTAAATTTTTAACTGAACTCTAGAGTATGTTCAGAGCCTTTAATTTTTTTTTTGTATCCATCCCCTGACTTATACTTTTCAGTAACCTTTTTTCTGAGTTGCTTGGAGTGTTCTTTTGGCTTCATGGTTTAATGGTGGCCATGAATACTGATCATCCAGTGACTGGATGTTCCAGACACAGGTGTCTTTATACTACAGTCTCTTGAGACAGACAGTTTTTTGTACATTTTTTCTGTCAATGAAAGACAATTTTTGACCATGATTGATTTATAAAATTAATTAAAGGGTAAAACATCAAAGGTAGCATATGTTTTTATAGGCACTGAACCATTGCTTGATAATAAACGTGCCCATGAGTTTAGAGTTATTCAAACACATCCCTGTTCGTGTTTTTCCTCATTCAGACAGTGTTGGGGAAAACTTTCTTTTCCCATCATGACATTTAAACCTTTAGCTTCCTTATGATGTTGAAGTGTAACTGCATGACTTCCTCAATACTTCTCATATTCTTCTTCTCCTTACAGGAACACAGCTGCTGTATTCATTTCTGAGTCTTATTGTTTCAAAGAAACGATCCATGTGTGCAAGAGGCTGGACACGTGTCAAAACAGCTTCAGTGTCTTTGACCAAGGACGTGACTGAGCTCTGATTTTTAATGACTGAGATGTGCTATGGCATGTTGCAATTATGCATCATTACAGAGAGGCTTACAGGCCTTAAGAGCTCCCACCCACATGGACCACTTCCTAAAACACTGTACAGCAGTGATGTGATTGACAGCTGCCTCTGCTGTAATTAGCACTCATGTGTAACTGTAGAAACTGTGTTAATGTTATACTGTAGTTTGCTGAGTGAAAGCCTACGTCTTATCTGCTGTCTGTATCAGAGGGATGAAGAAACACAGAGGCAGACAAAAGCCATCCAATCCAACGCTGGCAGCTGACAGCGATCCTGAAATGTGCCAAAAGAACGAAAGGTGTTTTCCAAAAGCATCTCTTCAACAAATAAGCATTGTTTGAAAGTTGGCAGCTGGGAGCCGGTAGGATTCCTCCATACAAAACATTCCTTCTTATTGTCACCAACACCCATACCCGGCTTCCAGCTCCTTATTAAACCAATAAATCGTTGATGGCATGACACCCGCTCAGTGATAGAGAAACACAAAAACATGTCCATGTTGTGTAAATGATCGTAACGTCTGTAGAGGAACGCAAGCTGCTGTTTTCACTCACTCAGAGAGACACACAAGCCACTGAGAGACTTTCAGTTTCTGCCTGAAGGACACGTCTGTGTTTAACGTACACCTGTTTGTCAGACGTTACTCTGAAAGCACCTAGAGCATTACACTACCACCTCATTAAGATGAATAAAGCATAATCCTGGTTCATCAAAATAAAGGATTGACATGTTTATGACTGTCAGAAGCATTCCCTTACATTTCTAGATTCATTTTAATAGAAATGAGGCCTGTTTCACAAAAAAAGGCTATGGGGTTTTGCACACATTAACCTGCACATTAACCTTAGAATTTTTTTTTTTTTTCTGGGGCTTATTTTGTCAGAACAGCATCTATGAGTTTTTTTTTTTTTTTTTTTTTTTTTCTAAGGCAGTCTGGCTGCAGAACTCAGACGCCTCCTGTTGGAGACCACTACAGGGAGACGCCACATCTGTCAGAACAAAAATACATGCTAAAACCTTCAAAATAAAATCAGATTTCCAGTTTGGGCAGAGTTCATCAAGTACATTTGCACAAGGGCCAGATTTAGTCTTGACGGAGACTTTGAGGGCCATTTTTAGTGATTACCAGTGAGATCTGTCCCTATTATCCATAATGCAGCAGGCAACAAGGAGACAGGCCTGACAACATAGTTGGCTGGGCCCCTGACAATCCCAGAGAATGGGCCCTCCCAAATTGTAATTTAGTACTAGTATTAACTCATTTTGACACTTTTACCTAGGGCTGAACAATTCTTTAAAAAAAAAAATCTAATTCTGATGATTTTGACTGGTATTGCAAATTGGATATGATTTGTTGCATTGAAGGGTTTTTGTCGTCCTCATATTTAATAAGAAAAGAAGTCCAAAAATGGAGAAGATAGGAATTTTTGCAGACTATTCTAAAAAAAATGACAATTGAATGATTGCATGAAATGTCATGCAAAACATCTCTGCAGCAAGAAAAAAACAAAAAAATTAAACTGGTACTTTAACTCAAATTTCAGGTCAAACAATTATTGCATCTTATGCAATTTGAAAATTGCAGCAGGCCATATTGCAATTATGTCTAATTTTTTGATTTATTGCCAAGCCCTACTTTTCACCCCCTTTTTCCTCTTCAACACAATTTTCTGACACGCCAGACGGATTTGTTTCACACATCCATCTGGGAAAGCTTCAATAGGAAACGCTTGAGAAAAGGCAGAGGCTTTGACAAAAACTTGGTGTGATTAGATGAATGTTGTGTCTGTAACATCTCTACGGGCCAATCAGAGCAACAAAACACGTGACGTAGCAGCTATCGAGTGTACGCAGCTACAGGGAATAATGCAAAACATGGTGCCTACAGACTTGTTAGTACTCGACTTTTGTTGTTTTTGAAAAGAAAACAACTCACTGCTGTTCTTTTTTCTTCTTTTAGCGAAGAATTTTGTCAAGTTCTGATAAAACTTACGCTTTAGCAGCGTCCACGCTCAGCTCTTCCGCCACAATTGTATCCCCTCTTGCTGCTGCGTGTTTACGTCACGACTCTGCCATGCCTGAAAGTACTGCCCCTCATCGCTGATTGGTCTAACCGGGTCCAAACGGTTCAGATGGGAGCTTTGCAGGATGGATTTGCCAGCGAGAAACAAAGAAACGGACGTATCCATCTGCTTTGCAAGGTTGCATTTTTGTTGACATTTAACCCATTTTGAACCACTTTTCCTGCGTTTTCAATCCCCTTTGTGCCACTCCTATCCATTTTGGCCACATTTCTTCTATTTTTTGCTACTTTTCAACCCTTTTCATGACTTTTTTCACTTTTTTTGGCAACTTTAAAGACAATTTTTGCCACTTTTAACCCATTTTTGATATTTTTTTGCCTCCTTAACCCAATTTTTTGCCATTATTTAACCCTTTTTTAACCACTTTTCCTGCATGTTTTATCCCTTTTGTGCCACTCTTATCCATTTTTACCACTTTTGAACCCCTTTTCATCACTTTATTGCACTATTTTTGGTCATTTGTAACCAATTTTTGATACTTTCCCCCTTTTTTTTCCCTATTTTACCAATTTTCACCACATTTTAACCCCTTTTTTCAAAACTTTTTCTGCTCATTTTTGCCCCTTTGTGCCACTCCATAAACATTATTCCACTTATCACCCATTTTTGCTACTCTCTAACCCATTTTCAACACTTTATCCGGTCAGTTTTGCAGCACTTGTGCCAACCTTAATCCTTTTTTAAATATCTACTAATTATGGCAGAACATTTCAGTAAAAACATTTCAAATGTTAAGTCCTTCTGTAACTATTTAAATGTTAATTGTTTGTGAGATTGATTCAACAGCTGAAGACATTTAAAGCCAAAGGATACTCTTAAAACCACAACATCTTCTTTTACTCCTTTTTTAAATATAATGATCTTTCGGGGGCCAGACAGAAAGCTTTGGGGGGCCTTATATGGCCCCCAGGCCGCCAGTTGATGATCAGTGGGTTAGGGTAATGGTTAGAGTAAGGGTTAGGATACAAAAAGTTAAAAGTCAAACTTGCAGACTTGCCAGTCTGCTTACAGGAAATACCTTGTCTTTTACGAAACCACTCTAACACAGCTAATTAAGCTAAGGCTTAAGCTGCCAGAGCTATGTCACCTACATAAGCTATGTAGCTATATTAGCTACACAAGTAATGTAGCTATGTTAGCTTTAGCTGCATTTGCTAAAGCTCACATTGGTAAAGTTAAAAGCTAGCAATCATACATCGGAAGCAATAACTAAGTAGCAATGTTAGCTAACAAAGCTAAAGCAAGTCAAAGTTCACCATATCTACTTCTAAAATATTTCAGTTGACCTCTGTTCTTTTTTGTTTGATTTATGCAATGTTGCTTAGTCTGTAATGCTTGCAATGTAGTTATTTCATAAATGTAACTGCCAGACTTTGTTAATGAATAAAGTTGAAATTTAAAAAAAACATAAACATATTTGCATTATTTTGGCAAATTACAAAACTTCTCCAATCTGCAGTTAGACCCCGGCCTTTTTTTTTTTTTTTTTTTTTTTGTAACAACTCGGCAACAGAGACAGGGAAAGAGTACATTTGAACCAATGCACACAGGGAGAACAGTTTTTAAAAATAAATATAAAAAGCAAAAAATTACAAGAAAAATTGAAATCAATTTAAGATAAAAAAAAAATAGAATTTCAAAAAAATGTAACCATAGTTTTAAAATTAAGCCCAGATTTAAGATACATATAATTATATATTTTTCTGTTATATATATTATCATTAATTTGTACATTGCTTTGGTAATGAAACTGATAGTCACTTTCATGCCAATAAAGCCTATTAAATTGAATTGTATTGAACTGCAAAAAGAAACATCCATCCATTTTCTATACTGCTTATCCCTTTGGGGGTCAAGGGGGGGCTGGAGCCTATCCCAGCTGTCATTTGTACACCCTGGACTAGATACCTGTCACATTCACACCTACAGCTGTTTTTAGAGTCACCAATTAACCTAATGAGCATGTTTTTGGTGGTGTGAGGAAGCCAGAGTACCCAGAGAGAAGCTACGCGTGCACAGGGAGAACATGCAAACTCCACACAGAAAGGCCCTGATAGCGAAGCGAACCAGGTCCTTCTTGCTGTGAGGCAACAGCACTAACCCCTGCACCGCTGTGCAGCCCCTTTTACAAACTTAAGTTAAAAATACATCTATAAGTCCTTATCTGTGCCCTTTTAACACCAAATCTTTACTGTATGCATGGGTGACATGTCACATGGTGCTGCATCCCATGCAGGCTTGATAAATTAAATACTTCATTCTCTGCCCTATGACTTTCAGTCCCTCCTTGTAAAAACACGATATCTATTGCTTGTATGATGAAGGTGGAGAAACAGACATGTGGCACTTTGTATTGATAAGCATTCAACACCTCAAAGATTCATAATTCTGTCTCTGTGTTGACATGAGTCCAATCACAATACATTTGAAACACAGGTATGGATATAATTAAAGAGATATTTGATTATTTATGAAGTTGTGACATATGATGTTGGCAATAGTGGTGGCACTAGCCTCCAGTGATTTCAGTGAGTGTCGCCCCTTTAAGTAGACTCACTGTACATTCTGACAGGGAAGCTAGGCTATACAGCATAGGTACTTTCTCCATATAACGTAGCTCGCTTCAGAGAGAAAATGGGCCTTAAAAAAGCACTGGCTCAAACATACACTATATCAAAAATTTTTGAGGAATTTATTTTCCCACACAGAAAGCCTGTGATTGGCACTGTTTTGCAATTTAAGCTACATATTCTTCCACCACAATATATCCTGATCAACATATGATCATGTGGTCATGATGTGGGCTTCACAAGAGTCGTCATCAACACACTAAGCTGAAACAAACTAAAAATGAGGAATTGAGACTCAAATGATGATGACATGGCGCTTACAGTGGTTATGAGGGGATACTTTAATGATGCAGCACACACAGAAGGAACAACGGAAACAGAGAGGAAGCCTCAGTAAAAACTGGAGAGCTGCTACCTGGTGGGGTAAGTGTGGAAACTGTGATCCCATGCCCAGAACATGCTGAGCTATTGTTGTCATAAGTGGGACTTATCAACACTTCAAGACATTTCAAATCAGAAGACAGCAGCTCACAGACTCCTGTGAGCTGCATCACTCCACATCCAGAGTTCCCTGCATTACTGAACACTGCTGTCTATGGACATTCTTTCTCTTTCCAAAGATAATCTGGAAAAACTAATCTCTACCAGAAGAGTTGAACATAAATTTGTCATCCAGCTTAGTTTATAGCTGTCATTTTATTCTTCTAATGGCGGGGAATTAGACAAGCTAGAGTCAGCATGATATGTTTCCCTAATGAAAACAATGAGTCAGCTGTTGAAGTGGAAAAAGTGATCTGAAATAACTAGTTTTAGCTGAGTTTGTTTTCCTTATCTCAGTCCAAGCCACAGACAAAAAACAGCCGATCCGATACGCTGAGACAGAAGAGAACGAACCCACAGCTTGCACTGCGAAATAGTGCCAAACACAGAGGCATTCCAGGGGAAAATAAAAACACTTCAAAATCTTTGATAGAGCATATGTTTGCTCTTAAGTTGTTCTTTGGCCCATTTTTAGCCAAAACTCTCGAAATTACACGGAGAAAGGGTACCGATTTGTTACGCTGTGAAGCCTAGCTCAGGATTCCCAATTACTTTTCCCGAGGGCCAAAATATTTCACGGACAGAAAGCCAAGGGCCAGACATTGGATTTTTT
This sequence comes from Cheilinus undulatus, assembly GCF_018320785.1. NCBI lineage: Eukaryota > Metazoa > Chordata > Actinopteri > Labriformes > Labridae > Cheilinus > Cheilinus undulatus. Next base: position 37,081,417 of record NC_054882.1, read on the forward strand.
TTTAAATTATTTGTTATTTATTATTTAGATATATGGCTTTTTTTTTTTTTTTTTTTTAACATTTCTAATGTTTTAAGACCCAGTGGCACTACATTTACAAGACTGGAATATTCATTATAAACATTCATTCACATTCATTCAGCATGACTGTTTTTGGCTTTAAAACGGCAACCTATTGCCCACAACATCTAATCTGACCATGAGATTATTTCACCTGACCTTGGATCAGTGCACAGCATCCAGAGAGAGTGAGAGGGGGGGATCCTGCAGAGATGTTTACTAGACTGCTCATATACTGCTCATAGAGCTACAAACCCTCACCTACTTAGCGAAAACTTCACTTATAAACACATCAAAAAAAAAAAAAAAAGAAAACAGAGATATTCCTTTAATGTATAGCTATCTCCACTTTGTCAACAAGCTAACAAGCTCTGCAGAGAGAGGAAAGTGAAAGAAAATCAAGGAAATATTCCGTTCGCCACTCCCTATGCCTTGTTATCTACCTGTTTACTTGTTCTTCACCCATCTCAGCACGAGCAACGGAGAGGGAAACAGGAAGAGGGCGACGGGGAAAAGTGGCATTGGGTTGCATTGTGTGGTGTTTAGGAATCAGGGTAACACAGGTATCTTGTTGCTGTCGCTCACTTGCATCGTGTGCAATTAGGACTTGGGGTAAAGTGCCCTTCAAGTGCTGTTTAGTCTCTTTGCAAGAGACCCTTTTTAAAACAAATGAATTAACAACTGTAGAATGACAGACCCATCAGAAAGAGCATGATCTGTTCTCTGGCAAGTGTTTAGTCCAACCTGCTTCTTGTAAAATGTGATTTTTGAATTATTTGCAGTAATAATGTATACTGCAAAAACTCTGGGAACATTTAACAGTCTTTCAAACAGGATGCTGTGAAGTGAAAATGAAAGATCGTAGACGTGGACAACTGTAGACTTTAATGATAATTATAAAGATAAATTAATTTGTAAAGAGCTGTCAAAGTGCTGTAGATTTAAAAGAAAAAAGTAAAAACAGTTAAAATTAAGAACATGTCATGTTCAGCTTTGCCTCCTCCTTTTTAACCATTCTTCCCAACCAATTCTGTCTCTATTAGGCTATTTGACACTTGTAATCGATTATTGCACAGTTTGGATCCATTTTTTGCCTCTTCAATCCACTTCTGCCACTCTACACCAATTTTGCAAATTTCTAACCTGTTTTCATCACTTTTGACCCACTTTTGTCAATTTTAAACCCTTTCCATCACTTTTTCTGCCTGTTTTTGTGATGTGTGAGTGGTGGCAGGACTCAGGTGCGGAGACGGAAGCAGTTTTGAACAGTTTATTGTGCAGGTATATACAGTGTGAGGGGGGGATTCCAAGAGTCCAAGAGGAGGTGAGGGTGAGCTGGAGCTGGCTGTGGCGTTCTGAGCAGGAGGCACTGGAAGAAAAGGAGGAGAGGCACGTTAGTAAATGACACGAGGTAAGTACAAACACTGGAAATCACTAGAATCATCAAAAGATCACAAAAACTTCTCTGGAGGATCGGAGAAGGAGCCTGGAGCGGACGTTACCGTGAGGTAAGGTAGACAAGACTCAGGCGCTGTAGAGAGCTGCAGCTGGTCTTAAGTAGCGTGAGTTGATTAGTAGATCTGCTGCAGGTGTGCCTCTCCACAGCACCAGGGGGGCAGGGTGAAAGCCTCAGGAGAAGCAGAGGAAAGTTAGCGCCAGCAACCAGCTCCGGAAACCGGAAGTTTCCACAAAATAAAACACATGATACACAATAAACACCACAGTACCCCCCTCTCAACGGACGCCTCCTGGCGTCCTGCCAGGCTTGTCTGGGTGCTCCCTGTAAAAATCCCGAAGAAGACCATCGTCCAAAATCAGTTTTCTGGAGATCCAAGAGCGCTCCTCTGGTCCATAACCCTCCCAGTCGACCAGAAACTGGTAACCCCGGCCTCGAGGTCTGACATCCAGGATTTTGGAGACGGTGAATGCAGGGTGGTCATCGATGATCCGGGGGGGAGGAGGGGCGACGGTAGGAGGGCTGAGGTCACTGGAGGATACCGGCTTGAGAAGAGACACGTGGAAGGTGGGGTGGATTTTCATTGATTCTGGGAGCTTGAGTTGCACGGCAGTGGGGTTGATAATTCTGGTGATCTCAAAAGGTCCAACATAGCGTGGAGTCAGTTTTTTGGATTCCGTCTCGAGGGGTAAGTCTCTGGAGGAGAGCCAGACCTTCTGGCCAGGGGTGTATTCAGGGGAAGGAGTGCGGTGCGCGTCAGCCAGCCTCTTATTCCGTTCGGCTGTGCGCGAGAGTGCCGCCTTGGCCGTCCGCCAGACCTCTCTGACGCGCTGAAGGTGGTGCTGCACCGAGGGAACCGAGACTGAGGTCTCCTGCTCTGGAAACAGGGGGGGTTGATAACCAAGGCAACACATAAACGGGGACATGCCGGTGGCAGAGCAGGAGAGCGAGTTGTGGGCATATTCGATCCAGGGGAGATGAGAGCTCCATGAAGAGGGATGGTGAGCAGCCACACAACGTAAGGCAGCCTCCAGGCTCTGATTGGCCCTCTCCGTCTGCCCGTTACTCTGTGGGTGGTACCCAGATGACAAGCTGACCGTGGCCCCCAGCTCCTTGCAGAACTCTCTCCAGACACGTGATACAAACTGGGGCCCGCGGTCCGACACGAGGTCGCTGGGGATTCCGTGGATACGGAATACATGGAGGACCAAAAGATGAGCCGTCTCCAAGGCCGAGGGGAGCTTGGGGAGAGGAACGTAGTGGACGCCTTTGGAGAACCGATCCACGATGGTCAGGATAACAGTGTTCCCTTCAGAGGGCGGTAGACCGGTGACGAAGTCCAGGGCAATGTGGGACCATGGTCGACCAGGAGTGGACAGGAGATGCAGCAGACCCGCAGGGGGTTGATGGGAGGACTTCCCCCTGGCACAGGTGGCGCAGGCAGCCACGAACTCACGGGTGTCCTTAGCCATGCCAGGCCACCAGAAACTCTGCTGCAGGAACCCAAGGGTTCTCTGGAAACCGGGATGGCAGGTGAGTTTGGATGCATGAGCCCACTGGAGCACTGGAGAGCGAACAGAGTCAGGAACGAAGAGACGGCCAGGGGGTCCGGTACCGGGGTCTGGTTGAGTCCCCTGGGCGTCCTTGACCATCTGAAGGACATCCCAGGTAGCAGCACCGACGATGCAGGAGGGAGGAAGAATCAGGTCCGGTTCCATGCTTTCACGAGGAGGAGAGTCCACACGAGACAAGGCATCAGGCTTAATGTTACGGGAGCCGGGCCTATAAGAGAGGGTGAAATGGAACCGGCTGAGGAATAGAGCCCACCGGGCTTGACGGGAGTTCAACTTGCGAGCCGTGCGCAGATAGGCCAGATTCTTGTGATCAGTCCAGATGATAAAAGGTTGTCGCGTGCCCTCCAGCCAGTGCCTCCACTCTTGCAAAGCCCAGACCACAGCCAGTAGCTCACGGTTTCCCACGTCGTAGTTCCTCTCAGACGGGGACAGACGGCGAGAGAAGAAAGCACACGGTTGGAGCTTCTTAGTTTCAGGGTCTCTTTGGGATAGCACAGCCCCAGCTCCGGTCTCCGAGGCGTCCACCTCCACCACGAATTGGAGGGAGGAGTCAGGGTGTTTCAGGACGGGAGCGGACGTGAACAGAGTCTTTAGTCTCGTGAATGCCTCAGCAGCCTCAGGTGACCACCGGTAGGGGGAGCTAGAGGAAGTGAGCCTGGTGAGGGGAGCAGCCACCCTACTGTAATCTCTAATGAATCGTCTGTAGAAGTTAGCGAACCCTAAGAATCGCTGGAGTTCTTTACGGTTACAGGGGACGGGCCAATCTGTGACTGCCTTAACCTTAGCTGGGTCAGGCTGTAATTGATCCTGGGCAATGACAAACCCTAAGAAGCTGACAGAGGGGGTGTGAAACTCACATTTCTCGGGCTTAACATAGAGTTTATTCTCTAAGAGTCTCTGCAGGACTAAACGGACATGCTGCTGATGTTCCTGGAGAAACCGGGAGAAGATGAGGATGTCATCAAGATAAACGAACACGAAACGATTGAGCATGTCCCTAAGCACATCATTAATCAGGGCCTGGAAAACTGCGGGGGCGTTAGTTAGACCAAAGGGCATGACCTGATATTCAAAGTGGCCAATGGGGGTCTTAAAGGCAGTCTTCCACTCGTCTCCCTCCTTAATGCGGATAAGGTGGTAAGCATTCCTTAAGTCAAGTTTAGAAAAGACCTGGGCGGAACAGAGAGGCTCGAAAGAGGGGTCGATCAAGGGAAGTGAATATTTGTTTTTAACAGTGATATCATTGAGACCTCGGAAATCGATGCAGGGGCAGAGTGTGGAGTCTTTCTTTTTAACAAAAAAGAAACCAGCTCCTAAAGGGGACGAGGAAGGACGGATGAGACCTGTGGCTAGTGAGTCGTGAATGTAATTTTCCATGGCCGCCCTCTCCGGGGTGGAGAGGTTGTAGAGGCGACTACAGGGCAGGGACGCGCCGGGGAGTAAATCAATCGCGCAGTCATAGGGTCGGTGAGGAGGGAGAGAGATGGCTAAATCCTTGCTGAAGACTTCAGCTAGATCATGGTACTCTAGAGGAACATTGGCTAAGTCGGGAGGAGTGGGAGGGGCGGACTGGCAACTAACCGGGGGATTGGCAGAACGCAGGCAATGAGAGTGGCAGTGTACGCTCCAATTGTTAATGGTCGTGGTTTTCCAATTGATCTGGGGGTTGTGTAATTGAAGCCAGGGGAGACCTAAAAACGGGAGCATGGGGAGAAGGAATGACGAAAAGTTGAATCTTTTCACTATGATTGCCGGAAGTAATGAGGGTAATAGGGGCGGTTTTGTGAGTGACTTTGGCGATGAGTCTGCCGTCTAAGGCAGTGACGTCTTTGGGAATGGGTAAGGGTTCTAAGGGGAGTTGAAGCTGTTGAACTAAGGTGTCTTGAATGAAGCTATCGTCAGCGCCAGAGTCAACGAGGGCTTTAATGGGGACTGAATCACGCCCCCAGAGGACACTGGACGGAACGGTTACGCGCAGAGGAGGGCTAGAGGAGGAGGTTTGGCTCACACAAGTGCCCTCGTTCACGGGTGAGCCCTGTCTTTTGGCGTCTGGGGACAATTGATAAGAAAGTGACCTGCCTGACCACAGTAGATGCAGAGCTTGAGGCTAAAGTGTCTCTGGCGCTCACTGGGGGTTAGTCTAGCTCGACCTAACTGCATGGGTTCCTCAACAGGAGTGGAGGGAGAATCACGGGAAGACCTAAAGTGCTCCGGGGACCGAGGAGCTGACTGACCAGAAGAGGGAGCTATAGGACGGGGGCTGAAAGACCTTTGCTGAATCCTCTCTCTGCGTCTCTCCCTCAGACGGTTATCAATACGAATAGCTAAAGAAATTAAGTCCTCGAGGGAGTCAGGTTCATCCCTGGAAGCTAGCTCATCCTTAAGCTCACTAGAAAGGCTTCTAAGAAAGACTCCTTTGAGTTCGGTCTCCCCCCACCCGCTCTCAGAGGCTATAATGCGAAAATCAATGGAGAAATCAGCTACAGACTGGCGACCTTGGGAGAGGGAAAATAAGCGTTTGGCTGCTTCCTGGCCCTGGAGGGGATGATCAAAAATCTGACACAATTCACTAGAAAATGAGGAATAGGAAGCTAACACTGGGGACTCTCTCTCCCAAACAGAGGTGGCCCAGCGGGAGGCTTTCCCGCGTAACAAATTAATAACAAAAGCAATCTTGGCCCTGTCGGTGGGGTAACTCAGGGGCTGCTGGTCAAACACAAGAGAACAATGTAACAAAAACCCACTAGCGCTACCTATTTCTCCCGAAAAGAAATCGGGATGAGGGACATGTGGCTCTCTAAAGTGGGGGAGGGGAGGTGAAGGTAAGGGATCTACTGAGGGTGGCTGAAGGCTAACAGGTGGAGGCTCAGGTGCAGGGTGGTGAGGCTGAGTGGCAGAGAGTAACTGTTCTGAAATGTTGGAGACCTGGGTGTTGAGAGTCTGGAGAGATTGCATGATACCTTTCAACATAGATTCGTGCTGTCCTTGATGGGTGATGGCTGTCTTGAGGGTGTCCGATTCCGCAGAGTCCATTTCTGGCCTGAGTCTTCTGTGATGTGTGAGTGGTGGTAGGACTCAGGTGCTGAGACGGAAGCAGTTTTGAACAGTTTATTGTGCAGGTATATACAGTGTGAGGGGGATTCCAAGAGGAGGTGAGGGTGAGCTGGAGCTGGCTGTGGTGTTCTGAGCAGGAGGCACTGGAAGAAAAGGAGGAGAGGCACGTTAGTAAATGACACGAGGTAAGTACAAACACTGGAGATCGCTAGAATCATCAAAAGATCACAAAAACTTCTCTGGAGGATCGGAGAAGGAGCCTGGAGCGGACGTTACCGTGAGGTAAGGTAGACAAGACTCAGGCGCTGTAGAGAGCTGCAGCTGGTCAGTTTTGCCACTTCTAAACACATTTTTCCACCTATTGTTGTCTGTTGACCCATCATTGCCACTATTAACCCCTTTTTACACCCATTTTGATCACATTTCACTCTTTGTTGCGCCCATTTTTGCCAGTTTAAATGTGTGTCTGCTTATGTTTCTGCCTTAGCTAACCCATTTTTGTCATTTAAAACCCATTTCACCAAAAAATTTCTGCCCACTTCTGCCACTTTTTAGCCCTCCTTTGTCATGTTTTATAAACGTTTTCCCCACTTTAACCCATTTTTGTCATTTCTTTAGTTATTTTTTTGCCACTTATTTAATTTTTTGCCACTTCTAACCCATTTCTGCTACTTTTAAAATCCCATTTCCATCAATTTTTGCCATTTCTAACCCATTTAGATTTTGTTTTAAAGAAAATGGTTATTGATTGAGTCGTTATTATTCAGGTTAAATATAAAATATTGATATCACAGCTGAGCTTTACTATGGACCATGATTTTGCTGACCTCTATAGAATCCCAGTCTGGCTGGGCCCTAGAAAGTTCCCCCTTATCCCCCCTTGTGGATGGCCTTGTCTGCACAACTGTTCTTGAATGTGCATGGCTGAGTTCAACCATTTTCAGGTACACTGCGGGGCCCTGGTCTGTAACGCCTTTATTTTGGGGGTTGTGGCCTGAAAAGGTTGATAACCCCTTTCATCTGTGGTTGTTACAGAAAACCTAAAAATCTAAAAACATAGCCTAACTTTACAATGGACTACATGTTTGCTGAACTCCATGAATCCCCCATGCAGCTTGGCCCCAGAAAGAGCTCCCCTTTTCCCGCCACATAGGCCGTCTTGCATGGACCACACTTTGGGAAGCACTGCTCCGCACAAACATGTTAAAAATTAATGAATTAGTTTCAGAGGAATGTAATATTCGATACTTATGACCTTTTTAAAAATCTGGCCAACATGGATAGAAAATCTACCAGAACAGGAGCAGCTGTGAGATTTAGGAGCACCACGTAGTTCCTTTAAAAGCCTGATGTTTGGCTGCATTTGTTAAAGTGAAGGAGCTTCAGACTGATAGAGTTCATGTTGGACATTCCTACATTATGATGCTTCATTTAGCAGGGCCTCTGGTTATATAGTCCTTGGCAAGTGCCTGTTTTCATAAGCAATTAATTATTTCTCTCACTGGCTCCAAAGTCTCCTTTGAATATTTTTCAGCTTAGGCACAGATGGCCTACAATCAAGCTAAATACAGATTCAGGCTTATCCAAGGCAGCTCAAACGCACCTCTCCTTATTAGTTCCCAAAACTGCAGCTCTGCTCCGAGCTCGCACTCCAGAAATCTTATCAGCACCATTCGCTGGACACATCTGCACAGTTTCTCCATGTTTCTGTGCTGCCGGGACAGAGGTTTGGCTGAAACACGGTTTCCTAGAAGGAAAAACATTACACTCTGTCCAATGGATCAAACTGCAGCAAGGCACCAGGCCAAAGTTACTGTGCTCACCGAGGATCCCAAAACAGAAGACGTTGTTATGTGGCTGCATGCATGGTGCTGTGCTCTGATTGCTGTGTCCTGATTTCTCTCCCTTTTTTTTGGCATATTAGTCACACTTGAATGTTTCTGACCACCAAACAAATTTTAATATTAGATGAAGATAACCCAGAATAAGTTAAACTGGCAGTTTTTAGATGATGGTTTAGTTTATGAAGGTAAAAAAAAACATTGTTAAATCATGAATTAACTGTGATCAACCACATTTGTTTTAGAAAATGGAGCCCAATTTCACTTGCTGCACCCAGGCCTGATTAATGCTAGACCTGTTGAATCAAGAAATGATTTAAATAGAAGCTGTCTGACAAAGTGAAGTAGGCTAAAAGATCTCAAAAAGCAACACATCATACCGCTATCTAAAGAAATAAAAGAACAGATGAGAAAAAAAGTCCCCCAACATCTATCAATCTGGAAAGGGTAACTTAGACATTTCCAAGGCTTTGGGACTCCAGCAAACCATGGTGAGAGCCATTACCCACAAATGGAGAAAACTTAAAACAATGGTGACCCTTCCCAGGATTTGTTAGCCTACCAAAATGACTCTGTGAGCGCATCAACGACTCATCCAGAAGGCCACAAAGAAACACAGAACAACATCTAAAGACCTGCAGGCCTCACATGAGGACAGCGTTCATGATTCAACAATGAGAAAGACTCTGGGGAGAAGTGGCATCCATTGAAAAGTTCCAAGACCAAAACCACGGCTGACAAAAAAAAAAAAAAAAGAACACAAAGGTTCGTCTCACATTTGCTAAAAAACATCTTGATGACCCCAAGACTTTTGGAGAAATATTCTGTGTTCTTTTTAAAGAATAAAATATAAAATATTGGGATTGTCTTGAAGTTTCCCTGAGGTAATTTGTCATTGAGTGTGTTGGAACTATGGTTAAAATAACCCTGACTTTGCCAACAAAAATCTATAAATTCATCCCTGTCAGTGGGAAAAAGACGAGGTCAAAGGCATTATGTCTTTGGGATGTTCAACTGTCCCTCTGTACAGGAATATATCCATGCAGGTCATTTTTGGGAGTGGGATGTCCCAAGAATGCTTTAATGGATTGTCTTCAGACAAACACTGAGCAGCCAGATAAAAAGGAAAACGTATGAACAGACAACAAGAAGTTGATTTTCTTAATACTTTTAACTGGTCCAAACTCTTACTTTGTAAAATCAGTGAGTCTCATTATTTTGTATAAGTGCACTGTATATGAAAAAATAAATGTACACTCATGTGTATAAGTTTTAGGCATGTAGAGGATTCATGCCACAACCCAGGGCTGGAGAAGTGGGTGGAAGGAGGCCAGAATCAAGCTTGACACATGTTGACGCATACATGTTGCGTGGTAGCCAAGGGCAGGTTTGACAGCAGCACATTTGTCTGGGCCTTTTCAGACCTGGTAATACACTCAGAGCACAACGGTGATTTATGGACCATTGGGACATCCACAGCACGAGCAGGGGCCCGTGGCAACCCTATTACCTGCCCCAACAGCACCCTAGGCCATGCTTACTCCGCCCTTAGGGAGTGGACTCTGTTATTTTTGCAACAGATGATTTTTTTCCATGCCCTTGGTAATACGCAAAGACTTCCAGAGCATGATCAGGGTTGTGCCAATCCTCCTTCCCACCTGAAGGTGTCTTACTCGCCACATCTACACCTTACTTCAGCTTCAATTTTTGGCCAAAACATGCTTAAAGTTTCTGGAGTAATCACTGGGATCAGCTGGCCTGCAGCTGATAGTGGCAGCCTGAATGACTACTGTGTCTTGCATTAACTAAGGCTTAACTTCTTTTAAATGTATTTTTTAGACTTTAGGTAGTCTGTCATCCTGTTTCAGATCCATCAGGTATCAAGTACTGAAGCAGTATAGTTTCATTTTCAAGTTTTATTTCAGTATCAAATATCATAAAAATAAATTTGGTACTGGAATCAAAGTTAGCATTCTGGTAACGTGACAACACTACCAGGGACTTTTAGGTGGTGACCCTCACTCAGCTGCAAGCCCCAGTAACTGGTGGAGGTCTCTGGCTGAAGAAACCAATAGAACCACATCATCTGCAAAAAGAGGAGATGAAAGTATGAGGTCCTCAAACCAGAAACCCTCCTGTTCCATCACTGTGCCTTGAAACTCTGCCTATGAAAATCACAAACAGAATCAGTGACAAGGGGCAGCTTTGGTGGAGGCCAGCATTCACCGTAAGTGTCTGACTTTGTGCCGAGAACGTGGACACATCTCTCAGTTTTGTTATTCAGGGACTGGATGGGTCTTAGCAACAGCCCCAGTACTGTTAGACAACATGTTGTAGAAATGAAACCAAAAATGTCCAAAGACAAGTCACATAGCCAAGAGCGGTTTCATCCTCTAAGGATTGTGACATAAACTTCAGCAAACTTGAACTAAAAATAGTTTTCAGTGCAATACACATGCACAGAGAGATTCTCTGTGGTCATCTCAGCGAGGCTCTGTGGGTGTTTCAGGGCTTTCCCCACTCTCATTACACATGTAATCAGCCATTCATCCAAACCACACAGCAAACCACAACGTCAGCCAGGCCGAATAATCCAGCAGCAGCTGGAGAAGAAGTACAGAGCTGTCAGTCAGAGGTGAACCTCAGCATTAATCAGCACAGACAGACAGCCAGCAGAGCCTCTATCTGCCCTCTTATGTTACACAGTCAGCGTGGGACGTCTTTGAAGACCAATCATAACTCTAGAGCTTCAGATACTGCTCTGTCAGATGCCTCCTGCTAAGTGTGACTGCTGTGTAAATGTAAATATTCAAACCAGAATGTCCTGGTTTTCAGTGCACATTATGTCAAATACAAGCGTAGAGAATCAAGCTGAAAATGTTCCTTTAATTTAGAGCTGCTATATATTTTTGTGCTGTATTTATAACTTTAATTGTTGCGGTTCAATTGTAATTACATTATTTGAGAGATGTTGGCAGACTTTAACCTTTCTGTATTTCTATGCTCAGCTGGAACCAAACCAGTATGATGGTTGTTACCACCAGAGGCTAAAGCAGAGAGCTCAGTGTTCCCAAAAATAGAGTCATTGTTGGACGGCTCCCCACTGGAAAATTTACATCCAATGCTGAAGTCAGAGCCAGCGCAGGAGGAGGTGTTTCAAGGTAAAGGTTAGAGGTCGGAGTGGTGGAAGACATCCTCACACGGGCAAACGTTTGATCTCTGTTACAGAAATTGTATTTTAAGCATAGTGGTGTGACTTCTTTGAGTGTTTTCAAATGGTTTGTCTTACCCCAGAGCCAAAAACATCAGCTCCATGGTAATGTGGGTAAATAAAACCTGACTAATGGTATATGTAAAGAAACGTCATCACTGTCATGATGCCATTCTTTAAAGGACACAAAAAAGAAACATATTTCCTCTCCAAATTTTTGTTAGGCTAAATGAAAGCACATGATCAAGCCGTTAAATCTGTGCTGGCTCATTCATTTTTTGGAACAAAACCAATGTAGCCTGGTCTTCTCAGTGCTTAGCATCCATAGAAGTGCCCTCAATGTTTGTCGTTGCATTCACCAGTTGAGAAAAGTTCATTTATTCACACCTTGAAGTTTGACTAGGGAGCAGGAGTTTTGTGTATGAGTGACAGCTCTAAAGATTGGGGCATCTAGCACCAAGAATGCAGCAGCAGATCCTTGAAATCCTGTAAATTTTGAAGTGGGGTTTTCCATGGATCAGACTCAACTGTCCAGCCAATAATAGTGGCGCTGGCAGGATGACAATCCAATGTACAAAAAAATAAAATATATATATATATCTCCAATATATATATATAAAATCAAGTGCATGAATGACACCTACAGAGCTCCACAGCGTGGTTCTGGAAATATAAATCCCATTCATTTTCTCTATTGCAAATTCACAAATTTCCAGAAATATCCAAGTCTGACTAACCACAAGCTACCTGAGCGACAAAGGATCCTAGGCTCCTGTAGAATACTAAACTTTATCAGATATCAACCTCTTTTAATGAGAAACAGTGTGTTTTTAGATCCCTGCTAAGAATACTACAGTACCCATAATCCTAGAGTAGGACAGCGAGTTCTCCGATTGGTGGAGTTTCTAGTAATTACAGTGGCTCTCAGCTGGTGATGTCCATGCATGCTGCAATATTATGATACAATTTATTCGCATTTATTTAGATACCAATATTTATTAAGTAATAATCTATTTTCTGGCATTATTATTTTCAAAATATATTTAATATTATATTTATTTAAAGATTGATTCTGAGACATTTTTGCTCCTTTTTGGTCATTGTTCCCTTTTTCCTGCATCATGTCCAATAAATTACTAACCTTTTTAATATTTTTTATTTACTAATACCAATAGTTATAATAGTAATTATTAATATTTAAACAATAACAAAAACTCCTATATATATATATATATATACTAGTGCTGTTACTTGATTAAAAATAATTAATTGAAAAAATCAATCACTTCACTACACTGTGATTAATCATGATTAATTAGCATTGTTTTGTAGTTTAAGTATATTTTTATGTTTTTAAATTTTTAAAGGTTGTTATTGTCAAGTGTTTTATTTTTATTCTTTTAATTCTATGGACAGCACATTAAAGTGCTGATCTGAGTCCTTATTGATACCACTATCAATACTTTCTATAGTTTGGTGGAAAGACAAAATAAGGGTAAATATTTAAACTACAAGTGGTCTTAGCTGAGTAGTGTTTGAGTTAAAAAGCTGTGATTCAGTCTGTCACACATATATTATATTTCCTTTAAATATAAACACAGATTCACACTGTATTCATTGAAGTTTCTCATCAAAAATTAAATTTCCCCATTTTTATGTGACATCTGAACACATCATAACATATAAAATACAATCGTCTAATTTACTGAGGTTACCTGAACGCATCATATTTTCGTCTTCAGCTCTTAAAGTTTGCTAATTAACTTCTATTTTGCCAATTCCACTGTGGATTTCTACACTGGATTAATATTATTAACAATCAGGACTGTGTCAAAATTTTGGAGCACTTTTCAGCATTTATGTGAGCAGCTGAAGAAGAAAACTGTCCTGAAGCAGCTGAAGAGAGTGGTACGACCATGGCTTGATCCCGTGTTGTTGTTAGCGTCTTCGCTAACATTTGCCTGAAGGTGGAACTTCAGACTCGTTGTGCTTCGGTGTAAAGACAGTTCATCACTGCAGCATGTACCCACAATTTTGGTTTTATCTTAACTAACATTTTCCAGCTTTTTAAAAAGAAAATAGCCACTAAGCAGACCTGGGTCTGTCTCCTCACTCATCACTGCTGGCTGTGTCTGACCCTCTCACCTCTCCACCTCCAGGCACGTAAACATCCGTGCTGGACGACTACAGGAGCAAGTTGTGGTCAAACTTAGTCATGTGATTAAACTGTGTTATTATTTTTTAAATGCGTTAAGGTTTCAAGATTAATCACAAGCGTTAACTCTTTGATGTTAGCAGCCCTAATTTATTCCAGTAAAAGATTGTACAGTGCTTAACTGGGTTTAGATTTGGTGCAATAGAAAATATAATTAAAAAAAGAGAAGAAGAAGAAGAACCTCTGCCAGGTGGTTAAATACCACCATGTCCTTGCCAACTATTGTCCATGTTTTGATGTATGTCCTTTTATATATTAGTTTAAAGCAATTTAAAAAAATGAATCGTCTTGTATTTGCTTTTAGCATCAACAAAAAGGTACAATTCACTATTTTAGGTCCCAGTGACCTTTGACCTCCAACGTCTAATCAGTTCATCCTTTTATCAGAAAGGACATTTGTTCAAAATTGTAAGCAAATCTCTCAGAGCGTTCTTGAGGTAAGGTGTTTACAAGAAAAGCCCGGAAAAACAGACACAGAAAACATAATGCCTCCACCTCAGATACCACTGAGTGGAAGCATTAAAAGGCACCATAGATTGGATTGAACAAGCCTGGGGAAATGAGACCTCAGCATGTTTTTTGGAGGCTGTTCCAGTTTGTGTTTGGTAGTACAACAACAGATTGTAGTCTTGCTCTGAGCGGGTAAAAGAGGTGAAGTATGTCAACATTTCTTTGGAATCAGCTCAGAAAGATCTCTGAATGCCTCGTATTGTTACATCCTGACGTTTCATGTAATCTGTGTGAGAGCCTGTCTATAAATTACAGCAGTAACTACGAGCCTTCCACATAATTAGAGTGTGTTTCAGACTACCTGGAGTGTTGGATGGATTGGCATGTTGGAAAGCGCGACTGTTGCTTCAGGAATGTTTGGCTAATAAAGGCTGATATTAAGAGCTGGCTGCTTAGATTATCTGCAGGGTTCATGAACCATGAAACACCTTAGAAGAAATAGGCCCTTAACGGCACTCCTAGGGTCAATATGAGGCCATGCTAGACAGTGTTGTTAGAGTAATTATGCCTTCACACCTGTGAGAAATCAAGCACCTCATTCACCTTAAAAACATTAAGGTGAGCTAGAAGTAAAAGCAGTGGGTGATTACGGATGGTAATGGTGAGACAATATGAAATTTAGTTTGATCATGAAGCCTGATGTTCCTCCACAGGTCGCTGAATTGTCAGTTAAATACAAGAACTGCATGCTGACTTACAGTACATCTCTACAATGAGAAAATAGATGAAAGTGGAAGCGTTCAGGAACAACAGCAACTCACAGACCACATAAAATCACAGAGCTGGGTCAACGACTGCTGAGGCACATGGTGCGTAAAAGTCACCAACGCTCTGCTGATATGTTCTGAGCTTCCACTGGCATTAAAATGTTAGCACAAAAACTGTTGGGTGGAGTGTCCAATGCCAAGTGTCGGCTGGAGTGGTGTAAAGCACACTGACACTGGACTGTGGAGCAGTGGAAACATATTCCAGTAGTCAAGTGATAAATAATGCTTCTCTGTTTGGCAATCAGATGGGTCAGTCTGGGTTTGGCGGATGCCTAGAGAACGTTACCTACCTGACTGTAATGTGCGAAAAGAACTAGGGCTAGCGTCATTATCTCCAGTGCAGGGCAATCTTAGCGCTCCAGCATACCAAGACATTTTAGACAATGCTGTGCTTCCAACTTTGTGGCAACAGTTTGGGGAAGGCCCTTTTCCATTCCAACATGACTGTGCCCCAGTGCACAAAGGAAGGACTATAAAGACATGGTTTGATGAGTCTGGTGCAAAAGAACTTGACTGGCACACAAAGCCTTGACTTCAACCCAGCTGAGCACCTTTGAGGTGGAGATTGCGAGTCAGGCCTTCTCATCTAACATCAGTGCCTGACCTCACTAGGGATGTTCCGATACCGTTTTTTCCTTCCTGATATGATTCCGATACCAAGGTGTTGGGTATCGGCCGGTACTGAGTACTGATCTGATACCAGTGTGAACTTTCTGGACTAACAGCAGAGTAGCAAATTATTTTAGACCTATATTTGACTCAACAAATAGAATCATAATGTACAGCATCTCTGTGACCCTAAAGTTGTTTTGTAACTGATTATTGAGTTTTACTGCTAAATATTGAAATAACAGTAATACAGGGGGCTGCATCACAGGCTCTCTTCATCTCTCTCTATATCGTGCTCGTTCCGTGCAGCATGACATGATTCGAGAACAGCCTGCTATTGGCTGACAGAGCCTCACAAAGAGTACACAATATGGCGGTTAGCATTCGAGCTAGCAGTAATTCAATTAAAATAGATTAAAACGTCGTTCAATGTTGTGTTTATGGGTGTGGATCTAATAATTAAAGTCCCCAGAAGTCACATGAGTCCCAGGCTCGCTGAAAATGCTGCCGCAAAGGATTCAAAGGCATCGATTGCATCAATGGGAAAGCACAACGGCTAGCTTCAAGAGGAAAAACAAGTAAAGAGGTAATGATTTACGGTTCAAAAGTTGTTTAACTTTTGTTAAAATGTGTCACATCTTGTTTTGTACGTCAGCGCTGGTTTTGGAAGGCATTTTGACTATCACATTCTGTTTCTTGCTATATGCAGACTATGCAAATGCATAGAGCCCCCCAAGCCACTGGGGGGCCCCAAAGCTGAATGTTCAGCTTCATCCAAGGAGAAATCAAATGCCTTTATCCCTTATATGCTTAAAAATAAACGCAGGATACAAGAATAAAATAAGCTGAAATGATAAGCTGAGGTGTTGTGCAGATTTCTGCTATGTTATATCAAATATCTGAGTTGTTTCTCAGATTTTTGCCACTAAACATTACCTTAGGATTAATTCTGATTAATTTAATGAGTTTAGTGTGTGTTTTATATGCTATATATGACTGTTAGGTCTGTCCACAGATTAAAAATACAAGTTAAGACCATAATTCAATGAGAGGTTATTATGATCGTAGCCCGTTTTGCTTGTGAAGTGAAACAGACTTCATGGATCATCTAAAAGATCAGGAATCTCTCCATCGTAATGTGGCAATAGGGGCCCCCAAACAGAATCTTGTATGGGGTCCCCACAAAGCTAGAGACGGCCCTGGTCACATTCAGAGGAAACACTGTCACGCAGCTACCATTCTTTGCTGCTGCAGTGGGTCCTTTGGTTCTTCTTTGCTGCTCTAAAATGGTAGCCCGTGCATAACGTGCTTTCTGGCAGTGAATAAGTATTGACTCTCAGTTTAGAGCGCTAACAGTTAGCATGGCTAAAGGAAGCAAAACAAAATGCTAAACCAAACAGCACTGGATCGGTAAATAAACTCGTGTACTCACTGATACCAATACCTGCATTTGAAGCAGTATCAGACGTATTTCAGATACTGGTATCGGAATCAGAACAACCCTAGACCTCACAGATGCCCTGAAGACTGAATGGGTACAAACAGAAAACAGAAAAACTTCAAAATCTGGTGGAAAGAGTGATGGCTGGTACAACTGCAAACTCAACATTAAAGTGTGTATGTTTTAATGTCATTACAGCCCTTGCTGGTGTAAAGGTCATTCATTCAAATACTTTTATTCTTAGAGTGTGTCTTGTTCACAAAAATGGTCTGCAAAGCAAAGTCTGAACACACCCCGGCCCAAGTACCTTGACCTTTGACATATTACCTACAAAATCCAATTAGTAAATTCTTAATAAAGTGTTTAAAATTGTGCTAAACTTTATAAAAATCTGTCAAAACATTCTTAAAACATAGTTCCATTACTTTTATTTATCTATTCAGCAGAACTAGCAGCCAGAAATGTTAGAACATTATTATTTCATGAGCCAAAGCCATGATTTCACATGGTTACTCTGTATTAGCTCATTGGGTGTTCATTTGCTTTATTTGACCTCATGGCTGGTGTGAACGTGATTCGTGGACAGGATGCAGGTGACCTTCACTGAGGCGTCCGTCTGTTAGCGTGACCGGATGAGAACAGGGTTAAACTGAGGTAAAGTGCACAGACAATCTCCTCACTGATGGATGGATGATTATGACTTTATTCAAACTTTATGCAGAATTTCATCATGTCTTCCTTTGACATCATTTTGTTTTTGTTCTATTTTTGTTGATCCTAGTGCCACATTTCTTGTAACAATGAATAAACAATTATTGTCAAATTCTCTGTTACCGTAATCAACACTGCAGTGTTTTTTTTTTCTTCTTTTTTATTTGATGCTCTGTTTCTGCCCTTTTAAAATGTTCAGCTCTTTCTGTTCCCTGGGTAGAATTCACTAATTGCTGTTTTGTGACTCAGAGCTGACAGGGGGGTTAAGAGAACACTCTGTACTCTGCTTGTGTTGATTTTAACGTGCTGGTTTGTCTTCATATCTTTGTGTAAAAACATTTCTTCCCCTGGTAGAAATGTGTTACAGTGCTGCCTTAACAGAAGCGCTGAGCTTAACGCCATGGGCGTCAGACCCATCCTATACAGGTGGGACAGGCCCCACCCACTTTTTTAAGTCGGTCATTCGGACCCCCTCACTGTGGTCACATCTGTCCGTCAAGCCTGTGCTATTTTCAGAGCACTTTCAGTTAAAAACCAATCCACTTATTGTCAACAGAATGATTAAACCAATCAAACTTCTCACCACGTTTTTACTACTTCCCTCTAATCATTTCCGCATGTTCACTGAGAGAACGTCAGCTTTGGAGAAGATAATTACAGATTAATTACAGCCTTGCTTTTGTTCACTTCCAAAGTCTCTGCGACCTCATTGTTAGGTTAGCTAAGCGCTAATGCTAACATCAACAGGATGGTGAAGAGAAGCGGAGAGAGGCTGAAAGAAACAGCAAACTTCTCATAATGCAGACAGAAGCCTTTTGAAGAACAGAAAGTCAATTTATATTATTATTAATAAATCTGTCAATATCTGAAAAACCGCTGTCTGAGGTAAAAAAGAGTTCCCAATTATAATTAAAAGCCTGAATCAGTTGTGGGTGATAGGCACCAGGGCCGTTATTATCAAAGGTAAATGATTTAATACTGCACAATGATAATAGCCTAATGATAATAAAAGTAATAAAAATAATATAGAGTCAGAAACTCTATATACTTTGCCGAGGTCATTCTCAAACTGTCAGGGACCCTGAAGGGGCCTACCAGCTCTCTCCCCATAATTTTGGCTCAAAACATGACTCCACGTCCTCCCTGCTGACATCGCAGCCTTGTTGGGACATGGTGGCCATCCACCAACCATCCACTACTCCATCTGGACTATCCAGGGTTGCACGGCACTCATCAGTAAACAAGACTGTTTGAAAATGAGTCTTCATGTATTTCTGGGCCCACTGCAACTGTTTCTGCTTGTGAGCATTGGTTAGGAGTGGCTGAATAGTAGGTTTATGCACGACTGTAATGCTCTGTAGGACCCTACACGAACTGCACGAACCCGTCTGTGCTCTGAATGAGCTTCATATTTCTTCACAGTACGATGATCATGCTTAAGTTTTCATGAAATATCTAATGTTTTCATACATTGCTTTCCTTTAATTGGGCTCACCAGGAAAACTAATTATCACAGAGCTAAGGCACAACACTATCCATGAGTTTAATTGAAAAACAAAGAAATGAAGGTTTATGACACTAAAATCAAATGTGCATAATCATTTGGACACATTGTAATAATAATGATGAAATATTTTTAAAAATGCATATTTAATAGTCTCCAAATCTTTGTCTTCAAAAAGACGATGAAAAGGTGATGAGTAATCACCAGGATGGTCCCACAGGGAAACTAAAATGATGCAGTAGAAAAAAAAACAATGAACAAAAGGAAGTATGGAAATAATTCAAAACACAAGAAGAAAACACCATTCAGTTAAAATAAAAACATTACAGTTATATATGTTAACTAAAAAACTGATTCTTTGTCTTTGCAGGAGTTGCCACAGAATATTACAACTATGAAAATAAAGGATTCTTATTCTTTGAACACTGTTGGAAATTTCTGAGGTAAAGTAGGAACTCAACTGAAATAAATGCATATCTAACATAGGAATAGTTATTTTTCATTTATATAGACATTTCAGCGAAAAATGTCAAAATATTGTGCTTTTAAATAAACAAAAATACAGTTTGGACCTTAAATGATTGGACAAAGATGCAGGGCAAAATAAATGTTCAAAAAGCACATCACCACAGAAGCCCTGGGAGAAAATGCGTGAATGAAATGTTTGAAAAATCATTGAGATTTTCAAACATTTTATTTTCTCCCAAATGAGCTCTATTTTTTAGACCTTAAAGTCACCACTTGGTATCAATAGTAAATCTGCAAAAAATATAAATGTTTTAATGGCATAATGTAAGTTGTTGTTAAATCCAGCATAGTAAAGGCACAATGCCTGCAGGATAATGACAGCTTCAGGCTTTTGTTGCAAGTCTTCTCTAAAGAAACAACAATTTTCAGGGTGACGATTGAAGCAGATTCCTCATAAATTGCTCAAGTGTTCCTGAAGGATTTACCCGACCACAGACTGAACTGAGGGTTCTGCTGCTCTGAGTAATGGAGGATCAGAGGGGATTATGGGTAAATAAACCAGGAGGTGAATGATCATTGTCTCCTGCTGAAGACTGAAGAGGCGTCCACACAGCAGCAGCAGCAGCAGCATGTCTACCCTCAGCCCCCGTCTGAGAGCAGCGTCTGCATGTTTGTATTCATGTTATTTGTTGCAGAGCGTCTGTCAGCAGCACACACTCAAACACACAGGATGTTTTTAGAGCCACCAGCTTTCTGAGACATCTCATTCAAAATATCTGAGGGCATGACCGAAGCTGACGCTGTCTGGTAATCTTTTAAAAAGCTGTAAGAAATCACAACACAGCAGTGGGAAGCTGAAAAATATTGTTTGGAATTAAGGGAAAACCATGCAATAAGTAAAGAATTTGAACCTCTGATTTGACAGTTATTTATGACAGTTGCAGGACTCAGACTTGTGTCTTTTTAAGCCTTCCTGCTTGTGAAAGTCAAGTCCAGAGGTTTTCCATCAAACTTTGCACAAATGTTTACTGTTAAGAGTTGGCTTATTTCATAGGGAAGGATTTTCACCACTACTCCATGTAACTCTGCTTTGAGTTTGAGGGGCGCAAGGATACTCAACAATTCAGGAAGAAATGGGACTGTGCCTCGGTTTCAGGTGTGCCTCTGGAAAATCTCAAATTGAAGGCACATTTGGAGCCAGAGTCTGTGCAGATGAACAGATCTGCAGATATCTTATATGTCATAAACCAATCACATAGTGCCTCATCTGACAGCGTGACGTGTCAGCTGTGGGTGGAGGGTCACACACCTCTGAGTTTTCTTTTCACACCAGTGATCGGGTCAACACAAACTGACGAAGACGTGTTAACTTTAACACTTCACTGTCTGCTTATCTAAAGAAAAGAAGCAACCATCTGAAGAGCCGTTCATTATCAATAATCAGTGACACATTAAGGCCTTGTTTATACGACAACGTTTTGCTTCATTTTACGTTTTCGTTTCCAAAAAGTTTCAGGTTTACATGGCAACATTTTGAAAAATATCTCCATCTACACGAGAACGAAGGAAACAGAAAAACGCCTTAGTAAGGTGATTTAATGCACAACAATACTGTCTCTACAACAAGGACAGTGTTGTCCATATGCTTTTGATAATATGTAACATTTTTATCATACACGTGTGCATGAGAGTAGTTCGTCACTAAATCCTCCTCCTCACCACTATCATAGCGCGGCAGCGAAATTTCACGGCACATAAAAAACACAAAAATGCATTGCAAGACCAGTCTTATTATAACGAAATCCTGTTAAGACTGTTTGATTTTCCAGGGACAATTTTTTCTCCTAAAGCCTTGATTTCTCGTGGATTTTCTCCAAAAGTGCAGTGCTTCCTGCTTTTAGCAAAAGAATGATAGCCTTTTCAGAACAATATTTCTACTTCCCTTTTTCAATTTTATCTGCTTCTTGGAAGTGATTAACTATCTTTTTAACCTTAACACGGAAGCTTTAATCCTGTCTCCTCCATCAGCTGCACGTATGTGCCGGTGGAGAAGGAGACAGGGGAGTCTACGGGCTGAAGTTAGTTATTAAAGCGTTTAAAACAATAAAAGATAAAGTCTAAATCATTTCTGAGAAGCAGATATATAGAAAAATAGAAAGATCATACTGAAAAAGGCTCCAGCTGCACTCATGTGCAGCGCCGCGCTTTATGAGAAGTTAAAGGCTGTAGGAGCTGAATTTGTCTGTGGGAAATTAATTATTGTCAGCGGATATCTACGTTATAACAAGACTGATCTAGCAGAGCATTTTTTTGTTAATATGAGCAATGAAATATCTGTGCCTCACTACAACGATGATGATGACGGTGATTATCATGATGATCGATAAAAAGGTAAAAGTAGTCATTTCCAAAATTAATAGCATGACTTTATCTGAAGAAACTGGCACTGATAGTCCTCTAAACAAGAATAATGTGTCCCCTTTTCTAAATCCAGCTGTCTGTGACATGACAAGCTGAATCACAGTAAACTACAACAGACTCCAGCTGCCACGGCTCACTTCAGAGTGCTGCGACACTCATGCTTGACAGCTGATGGCAGCCGTAGTGTGCTTGTGCATTTTCAGAAAATGTTGTTTTCCCTGTTTACACGGAAGGAGACAGAGGTGTTTAGAAAAACGTTCACTCTGGAGCCTGTTTCCAGAAAGTTTCGTTTTCAGGCACCAAAATGCCGACTACCGACTACTTTGACTACTTATGATGTTGTGTGTTGAAAAATGTATCGTTTAAAGTTACATGATTGCAACGCTAATTTTTGTTAGCCTGTACAAGGGATTTTCCATTATGTGTTAGCATCAAGCTAACTGACCTTTTTTGACTTTGTGTCTGATGAATGCAGATGGTATGCTAGCTATTCAGAGCATCATGTATGGACGTCCTAGACGTCAAAGTTTCTTTGTGCGTAGGGTCTCAATGAACAGCCAAACTAAGACAAAACAATATCTCATTTCACAGAGAACTGTTTATCTATCTATCAAAGTAAACCAGACTGTTCAGGGAGGAAAGTCTGCCTCCTTTTAACCCTTACAGGTCCACTGGCTATTTTGCCTTTTTGTTAATTTTCTATTGACAAAAAAAATCACTCAGAAAAATGTACACCATGCTCATGGTTGGTAAAAACTTTTTTGGCACTACCTCACCTTTCTAAAATGAAACTGTATTTTTTTAAAGTTAAATTTACTGTATTAGATATAGGGCCTCCAAAAAATACACCCCACAAAAATGGTTTTTTTAAAATTGCCTTTTAAAACAATATATTGTCATTTTTAAAAATGAAAAAATACCAGTGCCAGTCCTGTAAAGCATGATTCACTGTCCCCTGTGTGCAACTTTAATGTTTATATCAAATTAAAATGATCATATATCCCATTTTACTTGGCCTATTGACATCAAACAGAAACTGAAAAAGGCTTAGAGATCATACTTTCCACACAAAATGATTGCGATGCAAAATGGCTTTGATTTCATGCTGCAAATGCAGCACATCATGAAATCACGGCTGTATGATTGTAGACCCCTAAGAGCTACATGTGCTCTGCCCTTGCACCATTATTTATACAGTGCCGTGAGAAGTATTTGCTCCCTCCCTGATTCCTGAGTTTTTTACATATTTATCACACTTAAATGTTTCGGATCATCAAACCAACTTTTATATCTCACAAAGACAACCCAAGTAAATGCGGTTTCTGAATGATTATTTAATTTTTTATTTTTTTGGGGGGGGGGGGGGGTCCAAACCTATCTAAACCTATGTGAAAAACTTTATGTCCCCTGAACTTAACAACTGGTTGTGCCACCCTTGGCAGCAATAACTGAAATCAAGAATTTGTGATAACTGGTGATGAGTCTTTCTCATCCCTGTGGAGGAATGTTGTCCCACTCTTCTTCACAGAATTGTTTCAATTCAGCCATATTGGAGGGTTTTCCAGCATGAACTGCCCGTTTAAGGTCAAGCCACAGCATCTCAATTTGATTTAGGTCCAGACTTTGACTCGGCCACTCTAAAACCTTAATTTTGTTTATTTGAGCCATTCAGAGGTGGACTTGCTGGTATATCTCGGGTCGTTGTCCTGCTGCATAACCCAAGAGCGCTTGAGCTTGAGGTCGTGAACTGATGGCCGGGCGTTCTCCTTCAGGATTTTCTGGTAGACAGCAGAATTCAATGGTCCATCAATCACAGGAAGTGGTCCAGCTCCTGAAGCAGCAAAGCAGCCCCAGACCATCACATTGAAACCACCATGTTTGACTGTTGGCATGATGTTCTTTTTATCATGTGTTATTTTTACTCTAGATGTAACGGACCGCACACCTTCCAGTGAATTCAACTTTTGTCCCGTCAGTCCACAGAATATTTCTCCAAAAGTCTTGGGGATCATCAAGATGTTTCTTGGCAAATTTGAGACGAGCCTTTGTGTTCTTATTTTTTTCAGCAGTGGTTTTGGCCTTGGAACTCTCCCATGATGCCATTTTAGCCCAGCCTCTTTCTTATGGTTGAGTCATGAACTCTGACCTTAACTGAGGCAAGTGAGGTCTGCAGGTCTTTGGATGTGGTTCTGGGTTCTTTTGTGACCTCCTGGATGAGTCGTAGTTGCACTCTTGGAGTCATTTTGGTTGGCCGACCACTCCTGGGAAGGTTCAGCACTGTTCCCAATTTCCTCCATTTGTGGATAATGGCTCTGACTGTGGTTCTCTGGAGTCCCAAAGCCTTGGAAATGGCTTTGTAACCTTTTCCAGACTGATAGACTTCAATCACTTTGTTTCTCATTTGCTCTTGAATTTCTTTGGATCGTGGCATGATGTGTTTCTTTCTGAGATCTTGTAGCCTACTTCATTTTGTCTGACAGCTTCTATTTTAGTGATTTCTTCATTCAACAAATCTGGTGGTAATCAGGCCTGGGTGTGACTAGTGAAATTGAACTCAGCTTTCCAAAAACTGTGGTTAATCACAGTTAACTCATGATTTAACAAGGGGGGCAGTTACTATTTCACATAGGGCCAGATGGGTCTGGATTTTTTTCCCCCTTAAAAATTAAATAATCTTTCAGAAACTGCATTTTATATTTACTTGAGGTTTCTTTGTGAAATATAAAAATTGGTTTCATGATCTGAAACATTTAAGTGTGATAAATATGCAAAAAAAACCTTAGAAATCAGAGAGGAGGCAAAGACTTTTTCACGGCACTGTAGGCCAGTCACTTTATAAAGGGGCTGAATATTTATGCAGTCACTTCTTTTGACCATGAGTAATTTAGAGAATTAATAAGGGGTAAAACATCCCTGGGTTTTTGTACTTTTTAGTAACTGTAAACTGAAGGAGGGATGAAGCATTTAATGGGTATCTAAAAGTGCACACATTGTTAATATTTTATTATCTGACTGCTCAGAAATTTGTCTTGCATCACCATCATGAAATCATGAAAAAGATCATTTTATTCACTGAAGGCACAGCGTCTGTTGCTTAAAAAGGTGTCTGGTTTTAACCCTTTATCACTTTTTTACATACCTTTGTCCAAAGTCTGTGCCTTTAAAAAGAACTATTCCAGTGCAGATTAGTTTTATTTTTTCTTCTTAAATGAAAACAAGAAGCTTTCTCTTAAAATCTCTAAACGGTTAATGGACCATCAGAAGGTAAACAGATACAGTCTCCGCTGAAATTAGATGATTAAACGTGTTGAAGTTATCACAGCAGATTTTTTAGTAAGAACATCGATTCTCATGAGCTCCTTTCGCCGTCCAATCAGAGCGTGGGTATATTTGCTTTGTCTCAAATGTCCAAAATGCTTCCGTTGAAGAATGAACACTTGATTAATCAAAACAAGCGGCTGAAACTGAAGCTGACACTTCGGGACATATAAGGTCTGTTTCCAACATAAATGTTAGTTTGATAAATGTCAAACTTCAAGACATGAATAACAGTCGGTTAATAATAGCCTCCAGTGAGCATGTAGGAAGCTCATGACCCAGGTGAAACATATACACCACGGACTTACACAATCTGACCATGGAGGTTATTATAGGAGGATTTTTTGTTCCAGTCACTCTACTAAAAAGCTCAGAGTTTCTTATGTTGGATTGAGTATGAAAATGATACTAAAGTCCTTGTCTGGAAAGTTTACCAAGATAAAATACTTAAAAACAAATTAGAGAGGAGTACAAAAAGGAATGTTAGGCTACGGTGCCTCTTTGTTTGATCATTTAAGGAAGGAAACTTAAGTCCACATCATTTCTTTTCCTCTTCCATGCTCTTTTTCCTTCTCTTTTTCAGTATGATGGCTAAAACCCACAAAATGTTACAGAAAACATCCAGTGAGGCATCATCAGTGAATTTCCTTGAGTCCTTGGGTGTTTCAGGTCTTTCTTGGCCTGCAGCAGTTTACTGGTCCCCCTTTCTGCAGCTCTCTCTGCAGCTGAAGCCCCTCTTCTTTGATTTAAAGAACCAAAATCTACAGAGTAACCAGCTTACAAAGCTCCAGTATCCTTCAATAGGGTCACGGTATCCACAGTGTCCAGCGCCGTCTGCTGCACTCTTCTGTCAGTCACCGCTACTTCCTGAATCTGAATTTAAGAAAAAATGGAACCTAAACATGGTTACCCTGACACGCCATCTGGTAAACCTCCCATAGACAGTGTTTTGGGAAAGGGCAGAGCCTTTGAAAAAAAATAGGAGGGTGATTGTATGAACATTTTGTCTGTCTCCTACCTTCAAATGTCAGTGTAGGGTGGCTAACTAATGGTTATACTCTGATATGATCAAGGTTCACAGGGAAATCTGATGATTACAAGAATGGGTATCAATACATCAATAAAAATGATTCACCCCATTCCTGAGATTTTACATTATTCATTTCAGTGTCTTTATCTATTGAAGCTCTTTCTGGTAGGAAGGAGGTTGCAAAGTTATTCTTAATTTGATGTAACATATTTTAATATAAACTTAGCACATAAAGTAAAGAAACTTGTGTTTGGTAGATCGTTTCTTCAATGCGACAATGCTTCCCGACAATAAATCTCATATGGTTGGAAAGCCTGTTTATTTCCCTTTTAAATGGTGCCACATTTGTAAGGAACATGCATTTGTGGGATGAGCAGCAGAGCTGAGTATTTGGGTTGAGCTCATGAAAAATTTACCAAAGCTACCTGATGTTTTCTGGTGTTTTGCGCAGCTGCTCTGACATGCTTGTTTTGTTTGGGAGGGGGGCGGATGAGTGTTTGTGAAGTGAGGCTCGAG
Organism: Cheilinus undulatus; assembly: GCF_018320785.1. Classification (NCBI taxonomy): domain Eukaryota; kingdom Metazoa; phylum Chordata; class Actinopteri; order Labriformes; family Labridae; genus Cheilinus; species Cheilinus undulatus. Next base: position 37,108,123 of record NC_054882.1, read on the forward strand.
TTGTGCCACACATTAGTGGTCCCCCAGAACATATTCCCCAGATATACGTTCCTCTTTATAAAAACAGAAAAAAAAACAGCATTTCAGTCAAATTATTGGTCCATTCTGTCCGTGATTTCGTTAACGTGGAAATCAGGGCCCTAAGTGTGATGATGTGTAGGCCCTGTAGACAATCTCAGTGCAGAGAGATACCTATATGAGATTCTCAAACCAGTTGCAATCCTATATCTCCTTATCCCCAGAGCGGGGTTTATAACAGACTACCTCCAGAATTTGGGAATGGAGAGGATGGAATGGCTTGCTAGCAGTCCTGACCTCAACACCATTGAACGCTAATGGTATCAGCTTGGGTTGCCAGAGTAACCAACACAACCACACTGGCTGATATGCAAGAAAAGAAGAATGGGATGCCATCCCGCAGCAGTGTGTGACCAGGCTGGTGACCAGCATGAGGAGGAGGAGCCAGGCTGTTGTGGCTGTGTATGGTTCTTCCACACGCTACTGAGGCTCCTGTTTGTTAAATGAACAATGTTAAATTGTCAGTATGTCTTGTTTCTTCAAACTTCAAGCATCCAATCCACCAAAAAACTAGAGTCAATGACAGAACAAGCTGTTTGGCATTGGATGTGAAGATTTGGACATTTTTCATGGGCCCAACCCACATGCTCAGCTCTGCTGCTCATCCCAAATGTATGTTCCAATCTGGCATCGTTGTTGTTGGGGTGAGGGATTGAAAATCAGGCTTTAATCCTCATATGTAGACATCTGTATCTGACACACAGGAAGATGACAGCTAATGTTAGCATTACCTGTGCTATTTCAACCACACGGACTGTTACTAGCCTAACCACATCAAGATATTCATGTCACAGAACATGCAGCCTTTTCTAACATCATAATGACAATTGTTTTGTCTGGAGCCTCACAAAGTGCTGGTTTAATCCAGCCCCTCTGTGTGGAAGGAGTAAGGAACATACAGGAACATGAGGGGGGTTGTTTAGCCAAGGTTACCCAAGTTGCTCTTGGAGAGGGATCAAACCTTGAGGAGGCCCTTCATCGTCATGCTTAATCCACGCTGCTTTTGTTATTCTTAGGCTTTTAGATAAACTCCTACTCTGGAGGCCGAGCGCAGTACTGGGCCAGGGGCTTTTCTTCTTTCTTTACTGTCACATTTTGAAGAAACAAAAACTCTCATGGAGTTACGGGAGGTGCCGGCTGGGTGAGCGCTGGGAAAGATAAGGCTTGTCATCAAACCTTCCCTCATCCGCTCACTTGAAACAAACATGTCTGTCCTCAGGCCTTAACAGCCTGTGGAGGAAAGACATTCCTCTTTTTGCCCCTGCATTAATCCAATTACCAAACACCTGCAGACATGAAATAACAGTTCCTGTGCCAAGTTACCACCTCCTGCCCCCCATACCAACAAGCTCTGCCTTAAAACAACACTTCTCCAGGCCTGGCCCCCATCAGTTTTTTCTTCATCTATCACTACATTTGTGTGCAGTTTTATGACTAACTTTGACTAAAGATACAGCCAATTAGCTTTCACCATTCTAACCTAATACCTTCATGAGTACAGGGTTTTTATTTCAATGTGGACTATAATAATTCTCTTCCAATAGTCATATTTAAGAGGAGCCAACCCCAGCTTCACCTTTACTGCCAATACCTCTCTGTTTTCTGAAAAATCCTTACATTTAAAGATGTTTGTATTAATTGGCCTAAAAATGAGAGAAAATATTTGATCATGTTCGCCTAAGATAACCTTTCTTTATCTACATCAAGCAATCCGTTTAAGTGAACATACAGTCCCTATTAGGTGGGGGTGTAACGGGTCTGTGTATTTTCTGGCAGATCCATTTTCTGGAAAAATAACATTAAAAAATTGAGAGAAACTCTTGTTCCTTTTTTTTCATTTTTGACCAAGAATTTTTCATTTTGGTAAAAACAGAACAACAAATAATATTTTAAAAAAAAGGGTCAATTTTTGTTTTTTCAATTCCATTATTTTGTTTTCTTCATTTAATGAAATACTTGAGGAAAAGGAAACCATATAACCACTGGGAAAGGTGAACATTTTAAAATAAAAGCCTCCATGTCAAAACAAGCCACTACAGTCGAGTAAACTCCATAGAGAGCTGCATAAAGCGAACCATGGCGACTGTAGACATGTCAGTCCACGACTTTTGTCGTTTTTGAAAAGCAAAAACTCACTGCTGTTCTTTGTTCTTCTTTTAACAACAAAATGTCATCAAGTTCTGATAAAACTGACGCTTTAGCAGCATCCTCACTAATGTCTTCTGGCATAAGGGCACCGGCCTCTTCTTGCTGCTTGCTTACCTCATGACTTCATCGAGCCTGAAAGTACTGCCTCTCGTCGCTAATCCATCTACTTTGCAAGGTTAATCCAGCACAGTACCTCACTTGAAGTCACTAAGCTCTTCAAAACGACCCTTTTTGTCTCACAAATGCCAACATATCGCAGTAAATGATATTGGTAAATGGATTTGAGCTTGTATAGCACTTTTCTAGTTGTCTGACTACTCAAAGTGCTTCTACATTACAGTTCACACCCATGTCACATGTGACTTCATCATTACCACAGGAACTGGGGATTGAACCCACAGCCTTCTAATTGCAAGATGACCAAATCTCCTCAACCTTCAGCAGTGGGCTAATACAGTTGATGTGGCATCTTCATTTATTATGCCTGTGGCTAAAACCATTTCCTGGTCCTCATCCTCCGAGCCATGCAACCTTTCGAACACCATTGACCTGACAGCTGGATTTTATGGAGGACTTTACACTTGATCCTAGCTGCTGGATTAAAGGTTAAACTTCTGCCTAGATTTGATGGTGCTATCTCAGAGGGTGCAACACCTTAAATATAAGTATAACATAAACTGAGAAATTAGCTTAAACAAGGCTAAGTTTGAACAAAGGAGGAGCTGCTCTTTGAGAACAGAATCATAAACAATGAAGCATCATATTTCACACCTACTGAGGCCTCAAGCCGAAAACACAACAGCCGCATGTTTTGAGGTATTTGAGGAAGGCTTAACGTAAACTTCAGGTACAAATCCTGACATCCTTCTCAGATCTCTGCGCTCTGTCACTCTGATCCGTTCTTCTCCTTCCTTTCCTTTCATGCTCTGAGTGGAAGCTGCCCAATGTTTACAGAATGACATGAAAAGAGCTCGGTACATATTACAGACTCCCATTTACAGAAAGAGAGAGAATGGTTTAGGTAAGAGGGTGGGACTGAGGGTGGGGGCTGATATAGAGTGGATCAAAGTCTAAAGATGGAGATATATTCACATGCCACACAAAGGGGCTGTTTGCTCAGGCCTCAAGTCAACAATAACGGAGCAGGTTGACCCTTCACAGTGCAGAACAGGAACATGTAAATGGATGAAACTGATGGAAAATTCCACGATCAGGCTCTCGTTTAGAGCTCTATGTCATCAGAAGGTAATGCTCAGTGCTTTCCAGGAGCTTTTTTGGTCATGGTGTGAGTTCATTTATCTTTTAAGATAAATGTACATTCCCCAAACTTGCCAAGACTATTTCTACGACAATAACGGATGTCTTTTCCTTCCCAGAAATGCTGTAAAAACCTCCAAAAGACTTCCATGAGGTCTCTGCGTCCAGCTGAGTTTTACCATATATAATGTCAGTAACAGAGAGAAGGTGAGAATATCCAAGAAAAAGAAGGAGTGGTGCCCCTCACTGTGCTGCGGTCTATGAAGACTCCTGTTGGTGTAAAAACTTTGCAACTTCCACTATGGATGACCCTGGGTGCTTTTTATAATGTATTGAAAAATTATGACTCTGCTAAAAACGACCACCTGGACGACAACGGCCAAGGTCCAACCATGGAAATAATGCCTGGAGGATCTGCAACGGAGGTCTGAATGGTTCTGTTTGAGTGACATTTAGCTGCTAAGGCCAGCTACACAACAGACAGTTTAAGGCCAGATTTCAGGCCTGTTTTTGCCACCCACATCCAACTGGGGTGGCATGTCACAAACAGTTATTTGTCCATTCAGTCCTCAAGTAGTGGTGTCAATAATTGTAGAGGCATCAAATGATATAGTGTGCATTTAGAGCAGGGGTCATCAAGTACATTTGCACGAGGGCCAGATTTAGTCTCGACAGACACTCTGAGGGTCGGACTCTCAAATACACAAAAATTAAATAAATATTTTGGCCCAATTTAAATATTATTTCAGCAGTATTTGTATTTTCGTTCGAAATGCAGGACATTTTTGGTCAGAGCCAGAGAATAGGCCCTCCCCAAACTGTGATTTAGTACCAGTATTAACCCTTTGGGTGCCAGAGTTTTTCAAGAAAATATGCAATTTTGATATCAAGATTTTCAAAGGCTGTAGCTTGAAAGTGGTTAGAGATAAAGGCATACTGTAAATGAGAAAAGTCTTCAGTATGACCCAAAATTTGTGATGGGAGTAAATTCACTCATCTAATTTGCATATTCTGTTGTTGTATTCTGTGTTGTTTTGACCACCCCTAAAACCCCCACCATGTCCCCTCCTCGGCATTTGCCAATTACTCCCACCCCGGCCACGGTGAGGCAAAGCATCGGCTGCAGTATGTGCTGCTTGTGGACTGTCGCTGCTCACAGACGCATCGTCAGTCTCTATACTTCTACCACGTCCTCGTCTCCTCGATCAGGGGTGCATCTTTCAAACTCTCTCCAAAACTTTGAATAGAAACACACCCACAGATGCTGCTGGGATTAAAGTTACTCATGTCCACCTTCTCCTGGTGTAAAGTAGTAACAACATTAGGCACCATATTTGCAGCTAGAGCCAGTTTAATTCAATGGTACTGCATGTCGCAGTTTTGCGACTTTAGTGCTTCAAGAGTTAACTCATTTTTGACACTTTTATCTAGGACTGAACAATTCTTTTAAAAAGATCTGATTATTTTGACTTGTGTTGCAAATTGGATATGAATTGTTGCATTAAAGGGTTTTTGTCATCCTCATACTTAATAAGCAAAAAGTACAAAAATGTAGTGGATAGGATTTTTTGTAGACTATTCTAAAAAATGGCACTTGAATGACTGCATGATATGTCATGCATAACATCTCTGCTGCTGCTGCTGCAAAAAAAAAAGTTTTAAATTGGTATTTTGACTCAAATTTCTGGTCAAAGAAATATTGCACCTTCTGAGATTTGAAAATTACAGCAGGCCATATTTAATCTAATTTTTGATTAATCGCCTGGTCCTACTTTTAACCTCTTTTTGATACTTTATGCCCCTTTCTGACTTTTTAACACAATTTTTGCAAGATTTTAACTCCTTTTGAACCACTTTTCCTGCATGTTTTATCCCCTTTGTGCCACTCATCCATTTTGCACTTTTTCTTCTATTTTTTCTATTTTTAACTGCTTTTCATTACATTTTTTTCAACATTTTTGCCACTTTTAACCATTTTTGATACTTTTTGCCTCCTTAACCCAATTTTTGCCATTCTTTACCCATTTAAACCACTTTTCCTGCATGTTTTATCCCCGTTGTTGCACTCATCCATTTTGGCCACTTCTATTTTTGTTAATTTTTAACTGCTTTTCATTGCTTTTTTACACTATATCTTGTCATTTGTAACGAATTTTTGATACTTTTTGCCCCTTTTTTCTTCTTTTACTAATTTTTGCCACATTTTAACCTCTTTTCACAACTTTTTCTGCCAATTTCTGTAACTTTGTGCCACTCCACAACCCATTTTGCAACTTATCACCCACTGTTGCTACTCTCTAACCCCCTTTCACCACTTTATCTGGTCATTTTTGCAGCACTTCTACCAACCTTATCCTTTTTTAAATATCTACTAATTATGACAGTAAATTTCAGTAAAAACTATTATTTTAATGTTAATTGTTTGTGAGATGGATTTAACAGCTGCAGACATTTAAAGTCAAAGGATACTTTTAAAACCACAACATCTTCTTTTCTTCCTTTTCTGAATTTGATGATCTTTCAGCGGCAGGATGGGAAGCTTTGGGGGGCCTGATATGGCCCCCAGGCAGCCAGTTGATGATAAGTGATTTTGAGGATCCTGATGGCAGTTATACGTCTCCATAAGGTGTACAATTACCAGACAATTAAAGAACAGCGGTGGTACAAAACTGTTCCTAGGAAATTATAAGGTTGCAGTGACCTCTCCAAAATCCACCACTCTCAGCCTCATGTTTAGGTGTACGTTTGTGCTCCATTTGAAATATTTTTCACATCCTTGATTCAAAGCAGAAATTTGTGCAAAGTCCCTCAAAGCATTCTTGTAGTATCTCATTGACAAATTTGGACTGGCCTGAAGTAGGCTTCAGCATTTTTTATCACTGATACATTTTACTCACCACCAACACACTGTGTAAAATTTTCAGGCTGTTTGCAAATGAAGCCTTGCATAGAGAAGAACTCCAGATTGGCACAGGAAGAGAAACGCTAACACAGTGCCAAAGTTTCTACGCTGAAAATGCCTCTGCCAACTGTTAAAACTGTGATCAACAAAAAGCGATTTGTAGCTTCTTTTGAGTCATGAAAATAGTGACAGATTCAGTCCAATGTTTAACCCTATGAGACCAGCATTGTTGTATAGCCTACAACAAGAAAAGACAGATTACAAAAAGCTACAAAACTTTTTGACCAGTAAATTGTAGCCACTTAATTTTCCCTCTTGAAGCCCTCCGTTTTGCTGTTCTTCTGATGTTATTCACATCTTCGTAGCTATTACAGAAGCTTTTCTAGCTAGCCTTGAACTTGGATGACTTTCCAGGGTCTTTTAAGATTAAATCCATGCTAGTAACTCTGACATTGAACATCTTTTTATCCATTATATTGTTTCTGCCACTAGCGGCTAATGCTATCCACCATATTGTCTATTTTGTATCCCATAATACCTTGTGCCAGGCTGTGACAACCAGTGGCTTTTCTGGTGTTGCGTCATGCTTTGTCAAACTACGCTTGTCTTTGCACACAGCATGCAGTAGACAGCCTGAATAGCTCATCATGGAGTCACAGAGAACCTGAATGTGTTCCTCTGTGTCACTGCAGACAGCTTTGAATAAAGGCACTAATAAAGCTAACACAAATACGGACTTTTTTGTAAAATGTGTCAATATTTTTGAAGACTTTTGTTCTTTTACATTTTGATCCCCAAGAGATTGGAGAACAAGTTTGTGCAAAAAATTCAAGTCATTATTGTTTACTGTGTGCCACACATAAAAATATTTCACTTTTACTTTCTGTTTATTTTGTCTTTGACTAAGAAAATTAGGAAGTTTTTACAGATCTGGTTCATTTGACTCAGCTGGGTTATAAGAGCCTGTCCTTTGGCTCAGTACCACTTTGGCTTTTAAAATGTGTTTTGAATAAGACCAAAAACAGACGAAAAGGAAACTGCTAACATTTCTCCATTCCCATTTGTTCCTAACCAATTTTCCTCTCCTCCCCCGTCTGACTTTTGTACAGCACAGGGATCACGTGACTGCAAACCCACTACAGACAGGCCTGGCACCAGAAGTTTTGCCACCCTAGGCAAGAGCTAGTCATGCCACCACTCTGTTGCAACATAGCATACAAGAAACAACACCAACAGACATTACAACATTAATCAATCAATCTTTTTTTGTTTTGTGCCAATTCATAACCAAAGTTATCTCAAGGCACTTTACAGAAAGGGCAGGTCTAGACCGTACTCTCTGATGTGGCCTATTATAATAAAAAACAGCATTAATCACAATTAGCACAGCACTAGCAGTATTTAACCCCATTGCAGTGGCAACAAAAACCTTTCCTTAAGGGGCAGGAATGTCAAAAGTCTACCCCTTCTACCCCCTGATAGAAGGGGTCGGGGTAGGAGAAAAGCAGGAAGAGGAGAGGGACAGGAGAAACAACAGAACAACAAATGAAAGACAGATTTATAGCAGGCTTGGCCATAAACATATCTCCTATTTTGTATGGGATATGGCTATAATGTCAATGATGATGTTAACAATTATAACCATGGCTAATAGAAAGCAGAACAATGTATCATGGATTTTCTTTAGTGGATTCTTTTCATAACAAATGTTTGCAAATGGAGACTGATGGCTAGGTGTTTGATTTTATACACTTAACTTTTACAGGTGTGGCCAAATACTTTTGTCCATGTAGTTTACCTGGGGAGATGGGCATTTTTCTTTTCTAAACAAATGGACGGTATTGCATTCGGTTGCTCTCCTGGTTTGCCCATACAGGCAGACTGGCGGTATGTATACACCATTTCTAATAGCTTATTTTTTAAGTGTGTGTCAAATACATCAACATACAGTACTGTGCAGAAGTTTCAGGCATGTTTGGGCCAAAATTTGAGGCTGAAGGAAGGCGTGTAATGGCGAGTACGCCCACCTGAGGGGCCCCATCACACAACCCAGGTCATGCTCTGGATGTCTTTGTACATTACCAAGGGCATGGGAAAATAATCTGATGAAAACAAAACAAAAACCACAGCTTTAGGACAGAGTTATGGGTAGATGTTGCGCTTAAACATAACCTAGGGTACTGTTAGGGCGGGTAGGAGGGTTGCTACAGCCCCCTGGTTGTTCTGTGTATGCTCTAAGCACTTGAAAACTGTTGGTGGTTGCTGGGCGTATTACCAGGGGTGCAAAGGCCCGGACTAAAGAAATGCTGTTAAGCTCGACCTTGGCTGCAGAGCGACACACGTACATGTCAAATGTGTCGACACTGACCCCCTCCTCTCTTCAGCCTGGGGTTGTGGAACATCAGGACCTGTGAAGAACCGTTAGAGCTCTACATGCCTAAAACTTCTGCGCAGTGCTGTACATCTTTAAATCTCTGGTTTCCCTGGTTGTAAGTTGTGAGTTTTATCCACTCATAGTGAGTGGGCGCTTTCATAGTCCAGTCCGCCAGGACTTCATGAGCTCATCAATCAGTCTAATTGTTTCTGTCGTTAAGTCGCTCTGTTGTTACAAATGACACATGAAGACCAAAAACAGAACTAAAGTTACACGGTTTGTTCCATGATGGAGTCTATGACAGTTGTTCCACATTCATCTGAATGGTGTCTGTAATTATGGAAGCGATCTGTAACTGTTAGACCACTAGTCATTTCGGCTCAGTTATAATCAGAACTCTTCCTGTTTCTGTGAAATTATGGTGGAGAACCACTCTCACTGTGTCCACATGTCAGCATGACAGTGAAGCGCTCAGCTGCAGGAGAGGGGAATGTGCTAATGCAGGACTCCCTACACCAAGGGCTTCACATGAAAAGAAGAAAATGATCCGTCAGACCTCAGTGCACTCACTAAAGAAGCTATTTGACGCGGGCCTCATGGGCCCGGCTGCTGTTGTGTTTGGCTGAGGAGCGGTGGCCCACTGTGGCTGCTGAGCAAGAGCTGTTTGTATGGCAAGACAAGACATGCCTATCCCTGGACATAAGAACATATACAGGGAGAAATACCCCGGGACAGAGGAGCTGGAGACGAAAGGAGAGACAAATGACAATCTCACATGATGTATCAGAGACAGTATCAATGGTTTAAAGAGATATTTTGGTATTTTTGAAGTTGGGTTGTATAAGGTACTCTGCAATAGTAGTGCCATTAACCTCCAGTGATTTCAGAGTGTTGCCCCTTTATACAGAGTGCTACACCGTACAGTGTAGCAGATAGGTAAAGTTTCTCCACGTAATTTTGGGAGTTTTAGGTAAAATTGGCTAAAGAAATACAATGGTGTCTAAATTGTACTTAATATTAAAAATTTTTTAGGGGATTTTTCTTTTTCACCCAGAAAGCCCCTGTGTTTGACACGATTTTGCTATGCTAGCTACGTGCACACGCTCTTCTGTCTCAGCTTATCCGTCCAGCTATTTGGGTTCAGAGGAAACAGTAAGAAGTTAAACTAAAACAAAACTAAAGGGAGCGATTTCAACTTAAGTGGCAATGACAGGACGCTTACCGTGGATACAAGGGGATACTTTTATGACCCGGAGTACACAGAGCAACTTCTACATATGGGAAACCCAGTGGGAAGAAAGAGGGTTGAGAAACTTTAGTGGAGACTGGTGAACAGGACACATCTCAAGCTACCTTGAGTTACAGGTGTGTAAACTGTGAGACCATGTCACGAGTGGTACTTAGTCGCAACACTTCTTCAGGACATTTCTTATCGAGGACAGCAGCTCACAGATGCCTGCAGCCTGCATCATTCCCCAGCCAGAGTTCCTCGCCTTTCTGAATTCCAGAATTCACTGGAGGGATTGTATATCCCATCTGGCCTGGGGATCCCTCAGGAGGAAGTGGAAAAAACTGCTGGGGAAAGGGACTTCTGGGTTGACTTTCTTTGCATGCTGACACCATGACCTGACCCGGATATGCAGAAGAAGTTGCATGGATGGAAGTTACATGAATGTATACTTTGCCTTGTATTGTGAGCTGTAGTAATAACCCAATTCCCCCAATGGGAAATCAATAAAGGTTTGTCTTATCTTATCTTTGTACTGGCCAACACCATCCTTAACCTTGCAAAGCTGTGTTTTTTTTTTCTTTTTTTTTTACTGTGACTTACATAACCAAGCAATGTCAACATCATATTGCATGCTCCATGTGTCTTCTATCTAATTAAAAGTTTCTTTACTGGTGTTTAACTTAAAAATATGGCTCTGTTGGTGCTCTTCTAACAGTTATTCTGAGTGTTCTGCTTTGATTTCTTGTTTTTAAGGGTGTTAAAGTAAGGTGACATATCAATCTTCACATCAAAGTCTTGTCACATGCCAGGCCCCTTTCACTGGCCGGGCTTGGCTGCATGTTTTAACAAATAAACTCTACCTTTGATTAGACCCCCATGTGTAAATATCCAGTGTTTCTCTTGTTGTTGAGCCATGTAGAATTGAAAACAGTAGTGCCTGAATGAAGCCAGATGTCAAGTTTAAGAAAAAAAAAAGGAGGATCATCAGCAAATACTTTTCGGTTGATTTTAAGAGAATGAGCAGAACTATGTCCATGTCAAGATGAAGACATTGCAACTCTGAGTGACTGAAGGTAGAAAACTGACTCTTTTCAAACATCTAAATAGGGACATTTCAGCTTCACTGCAAACCCACATGTATGAGCTCATGGTACAATATGATTTTTCATCAGTGCACCTTTCAACACCATGGAACAGATGAACAAAATCATTTATCCCAAGAGCAACCAAAGCTTTAATTGAAAAATGCTACCACATAACCACAGAAAAACAAAAACAAGGACTGCAATGTTGTAGTAGAATATATCTGCTCCACTGAATTGGTGGTGAATTGCATTTGTGAGCTGAAACAGCGGTACTTCCTGTCTGTTCCCACCATTGATGTTTGCTAGTTTTGATTTGGTTTTGAATGTCAGCATTCACACCATGACTGCCTGAAAAAAAGACACTTTTTGAAGATTGCTTTACCTAACATGGAGCTTTTTAGTAAAAGATGGCTCAGTTTTTATGATGACTGCTGGCCCAGCAGATGTTTCGTAGCAGATCCTGTCAGATCCTATGATAAGCTTGGCTAGCTAAGCAACAGCCACATATTGAGATTAACTGACACATGTACAGGAAAATTAGTGTTGGATGTCAACTTTTATTCTAACTCTCACCTATGGATACAAAGGGTCAAAATGACATTCTTTAGGAGGGTAGTTGGGTTTGGCCTTAGAGATTGGGTAAGGAGTTTGGACATTAAAAGGATCTCAGAGGAGAACCACTGCTACTTGGCATTGACAAGAGTCTGTTGAGGAGCTTCTGATCAGGATGCCCCCTGGCTGCATCCCTGTTAAAGTCTTCCAGATGAATCTAACTGAGAGAAAGCCTCAGGGTAGTCCCAGAACTTGGATGAATGGGTTGGTTGATGGATGGTTGGATGGATGGTTGGATGGATGGATGGATGGATAGATGGATGGATGAGTTGGTCAGTGGATGGATGCATAGATGGAAGCATGGGTGAGTTGGTCAGTGGATGGATGGATGGATGGATGGATGGAAGGATGGATGGAAGGATGGATGGGTTGGTTGGTGGATGGATGGATGGATGCATATATAAAAGCATGGATAGGTCTGTTGGTGAACTGATGCATGGATGGAAGCATGGATGGGTCGGTTGGTGGATGGATGATGGATGGACGGACGGATGGATGAATGAATTGATATGATTTCTATTGGTTAAAATGCATCCGTCTAGGTAACAACACTGATTGACATGTTTACGCACAAGTCAGTGCTAAAAGCATGGTGCACTGTTTTTGTATTTATACTGGTCAAACCCAGAATAAACTGGTGTTTATTAGATTTTTATTGGGGTTTGACACAATGAGCCAGAAAAAGGGACTGTCCCAGTTATATTCAGACACATGGTCACTCTTGGCTGTGTTGATTCAGTTTGGTTTGGTTTGGTTCATAATTATTTGAGTCGCTGCTGAAAAAAGTTGGTAAAGCATGCAGCTGGCCTATCAGTTAGGTCATGCCCCATATTTGCAGTTGGCCCAGGTTGAAGAGTGACCTGTGGCTCCTTCATGACATGTCATTCCCCACTCTGACTCCTTCCACTGACCTCCAAAGACATACGAATCCCAAAAAAAAAGGATTTCTGAAAGGAGCTGGAATTCCCACGACTACAAGCAAGGCTGGATTGACAATGGCTGTGGTTACACCAGTATGATCGTGGTTTATTGTGCCAAACTGAACTAAACTGAACAGAACTATACCAGATTGCTTCAAGGTCATGCAAATTAAGCTAAACCCATTTCACAGGATGAAAGTCTTCTCTCCAATCTGCACACTCAGCTCTAACCTGCACTAGAAAATGAGCTGACAGTCTGTCTCCAAAAAAACAGTAAAGCAGAGGTCCAGAACAGTTTAATTTTAGCATTGTTATAAACATTGTCATGTCTGAGAACACCATTTCATTAAAATAAACCAAACATACTCGTTAATTATTTGTTCTGTCTTAAACCATTATAGAAGTGCTTTAGGCTGCAGACCCTTTTCTTCCACTGCCTTTTAAGATCATGATTAATGGTGTCACTGTGTGTTGCCAAATCAGTGATTTATCCAGTGTGTACATTTAATGCAGTAGAGCGGAACAGAAGTTTTACTGAGCACCTGGCAGAAAAGGAAATGAACAACAGATATATGTAATATAACACACACTGGCTGAGTATATAGAGCTTACTAGAAGTGTCAGATGAGAACATGTAAGGGGACAGGGTAGATTCTTAACTGAGGCAATGCAAACGTGAATATTTGTGTGCAATTACAAAGTCCTATTCATAATGTAAAGCACAGAACTGCCATAAAATATTTTCCTCCTTCCTGATTTTTTTTGTAACAGTTTGCATTAACTCGAAACAAGTCTTTCACATCACTGTGGAGGAGTTTTGACCCATGCTCCTTTTCAGAATTGTTGTAATTCACTAACACTGGACAGTTTAAGTCTGGATTTAAGTCTGGACTTTGACTTGAGTTTTTTTTTTTTTTTTTTTTTTTTTTTTTTAAGCCATTCAGAGGTGGACTTGCGGATGTGCATCGGATCATCGTCCTGTCACATATATCACATATGTTTGAGCTTGATGGCCGAACATTCTTTGTCAGGATTTTCTGGTAGAGAGTAGAATTTATGGCTCCATCAATTACGACAAGTTGCCCAGGTCCTGAAGCAGCAAAGCAGACCTTTACCATCACACTGCCACCACCATGTCTCTGTGGGTATGATGTCTATGAAATGAAATGCTGTGTTACTTTTATGCCAGATGTGATAGGACACACACCTTCCAGTCCACAGAATATTTTCTCAAAAGTCTTAGGGATCATAAACCTTTATTTTTGCAAATGTGAGATCCTTTGGGTTCCTTTTGGTCAGCAGTGGTTCTGGCCTTGGAACTCTCCCATGGATGCCATTTTGCCCAGTCTCTTTCTTATTGTTGAATCATGAACTCTGACCTTAACTGAGTCAAGTGAGGCTTGCAGGTCTCTAGATGTTGTTCTGGGTTCTTTTGTGACCTCCTGGAAGCGTCATTGAAGCACTCTTTGAGAAAGTTTGATAGGCCGGCCACTCCTGGAAAGGTTCACCACTGTTCAGAGTTTTCTCCATTTGTGGATAATAGCTGCCCCTGTGGTTCATAGGAGTCACAAAGACGCCTTTTAGGGCACACTCATACGAGGCCATACGTACCATGCCTGGGACCATTTGAGCCTAAAGTCCAGCACATTTGACCAGTGTGAGTGCATCAGTTCTGTAACCTTGCAAAGCAGATGGATTCGTTTGTTTCCGTGTTTCTTACTCGTGAATCCATCTTGCAAAGCTCCCGTCTGAACAGTTTGGGCCCAGGTTAGAAAGGGACAGGACCACTCAGCGTTGAGGGGCTGTACTTTCAGGTGCGGCAGAGTCGCGATGTAAGAAAGCAGTGACAAGAGGCCAGTTGGAATTATGGTGGAAGACATTAGCGTGGATGCTGCTAGAGCACCAGTTTTATCAGAACTTGACGACATTTCATCATTAAAAGAAGAACAAGGAACAGCAGTGAGTGGTTTTCTTTTCAAAAACAACTGAAGTCATGTACTGACAAGTCTACAGTCACCATGGTTCACGTTATGCCGCTCTGTATGGGGTTTACTCGTCAGTAGCAGCCATAGACTGTAGACAGAATTAGACAAAGCCTGTGTGATGTCAGCTGTCTGCTTACTATGAGCAGACTCAAACAGCTTTTGAAGCCAATCTGTGGCAGTTTCCATATTGAAATTTCGGTCTCAACTGAACTTTTGATCAACATAACAGCCCACCCACTAAGCTCAACTTCCTGTCAGCTAGCTAGCAATCTGGTTGGCGGAAACGTAGCTTTTGCCCGTTGAGGCATCTGTCAGTCAAATGAGACATGCCAATCAGTCCACAGTGAGGTTATTCCTAAATATAATCTAAACCACTGTCATACAAAAAATTCACCCCCGTACAGTGAGAGCACATGAAGACACTAGCTAATGAGACACGTTTGTTTTTTGAACCATGCTGTAAACCAGTTTATTTCTAGTGTAAAAACCAGCTTTTTAACAGGTGTTCTGATGGAACTTCCGGTGTTCCTGCAGCTTGCCTCAAGTGGACACTCGCTGTATTGCAATTTTTTGCACTTCCGCAATGGCTTCATTTTTCAGGACTGGAGGTTGCTGCTTGGTAGCCTGGGTTTTGGGACTACGTCACGTCTTGTTGCTCTGATCGGCCCGTAAGGATGTGACAGAAAGAATGCTCATCCAATCACCCTCCGAGTTTTTTTTTTAACAAAGGCTCTCCCCAAATGCTGTCTATGAATGGTTTACCAGATGGATGTGTGAAACAACTCATCTGGCATGTCAGATTAGTGGGGGTCTGGAGTGGCAGGGAATCCCTCCCATTATTCCCCACAACCCTTGATGTAATCTTTAATGCTTTAACTGAGAACCCCTCAGCAGCATTACTGACAAACAACACATGTTTAACAGACACTATAGGAATGGGAAGACCATCATTTTCACTGAATGCTGCAGCATCTGATAATTTGTGAGCCTTTCAATCTGTCATTAAAAATCTGTGATATTCCTGTGGTTGTTTGTTCAGGATCCTGTTTTCTTAATGCACAGTAAGTTTCCTTCTTCCACATTAGCATTCAGCCCTGACTGATTAGCTTAGCCAGCCTCAGGCGCTGGCAATCACACGCCTTTTTGATGTTGAGGAAGATAAAACATGCTGGGCAGCTGGGAGGGGGGCATCATAAATCTTACGTACGTGATATCAGATATCAAAAATGCTGTGATTGGACCAATATCATCATACCAACCTCCTCTTTTTCTCTCTGTGATTCTAAAAGTTGCACCATACTGGCTCTCCTTCATCTTAACTACATAAATGAAGTTGAAATGAGGAAACACTGCCCTACAGAGCGGGATGACAATGGTGAAACTGAGCGGGCTTTGGATGTTGGTGAAAGACTTTGAGGTATGCTTTTATGCACGGGGGGGAGCCCGGTGCAAAGTACTCAGGCATAGCAGTTTGATTTCCCCAATGATCGTAATTAAACGTTTTCTATTTGAATAGCCAGCAGGGAGCTCTGTGGCTTGTGTTTGTGTAGTGGCTATTGTGTTTGTGGAGCCAAATATTGGAAACTTTGATACAGAATCCCCTGATGTATGTTAACTTTGGCAGCAGCCAAAGGATTCTGGGGATGCTTTTCCTGAACATTACTGCGCCTCCACTGTCCACCACCCACCATCTCCACAGGTCGTGGAGTTCCCTGTAGCCACTGCTCGCTGCGCTGAGGAGGGGGAAGCACAGGGAAGACATTGTGATGCATCTCAGGGTGAAAACGTATCTCAAATGTCTCGGAGGTTTTTAGAGAAAACACTCCGGTGTGGGAGTTTTTTTGGAGAGGCCTATCTCGTCTTGCTGAACTCTGCTTCATCCCCTTCATACTGTCCAGTGTTGTCTCTCGCACTACAAGAAGCCTTAACCCACCTCCTCAGTGCGTCCTCCTCTTACAGCAGGTATGGTGCATGAACCTCTCACCCTGCGATCTCTCCCTCCTCCCGGGGATCAGTAAATGATCAGACTACTGTGGAAGACAGGACGAGGGCAGGGCTCCTTTGGCCGGGCTCCGTGCTGCACAGGATGAGTCTTGGTTGGATGGGAATGTGAGCCGAGGGCCGCACAGGAGGAAAGGCAGAGTCAGCAAACAAGGGGTAGAGCAAATAAGCCTCATATACGGTTTGTTATGAAGTTCTCTTTTTACTTGTGTGTGTGCTTACACAGTACCACTGATACCAAGATAATCCATCCTGCAGCGGTCTTCGTTTTTAGCCATCTCCTTTGTTCAAGGCTTGTTATTTTTTTTAATAAATGCACAGCTGACCTGCATGAATTCTCTTGTCCTACAGGAGTTTAACAAAGCTAACAGTTTGTTAAATATGTTATGATCTGAGGCAAGACTTAGGCTTACATGACCAGCTGACTTTCATCATAGTAAAGCAACAACATGCAGCTTTTTCATCCAAAAGTAGTAGTTTCAAACTCAATCTGATGCACAAAAAGTTCCAACGTGCAGAACAGCAAATTTCCACAAAGCCTCCTTACAGCACTAGCTAAGTTCACTCACAATCCTTCAGCTAAAAAGAAGCCAGTTAGCTTGCCTTCGTTCAGCTGTAAGAGGATGTGGTGGCTATGAGGTTGATGAAGCCACAACAAGAAAGCAAGTAGGACAGCTCGGACAGAAACCCAACTTTAAAAAAAAATACAGGAATTTATGTATACCCCGTTCCAAGTTATTGTGCAAATTGGATTTTAGTGTCAAAACATTTAATACATGAAGACTCATTTTCAAACAGTCTTGCTTACTGATGAGTGCCGTGCAACCCTGGATGGTCCAGATAAATGCAGTAGTGGATGGTTGGTGGATGGCCACCATGTTCCAAAAATAATGTGACATCAGCAAGGAGGGGGTGGAGTCATGTTTTGGACCGAAATCATGGAGAGAGAGCTGGTTGTGCAAGAATGACCTCGGGAAAGTATATTGAGCTTCTGACTGACCACTTTCTTCCGTGGTACAAAAAGAAGAACCGTGCCTTCTGTAGCAAAATGATCTTCATGCATGACAATGCACCATCTCATGCTGCACAGAATCCCTCTGTGTCATTGGCTGCTATGGGCATAAAAGGAGAGAAACCCATGGGACCTGGTGGCTATCCACCTACCATCCACTACTCCATCCATCTGGACCATCCAGGTTTGCACGGCACTCATCAGTAAACAGGACTGTTTTAAAATGAGTCTTCATGTATTTCTGGGACCAACTGCAAGCCTCTGGAGGATCCTACACCTTGAGGTTCATGGGACAACAGAGGCACCAGCAGCTTCAAATACCTGTTTGTTGCTTTGTAATGGCATTTAAGCAGCTGCTTTTTAATCCGATGAATTTGTCCGGCAGAAACCTTCCTTATTATGCCTTTATATGCACAAATCTGTCTGTGCTCTGAATCAGCCACAGATTTCTTCACAGTAGGATGATCACACTTAGGTTTTCATAAAATATCTGTTTGAAACCTGTGGCCTGCTTAATACAGTGGAACGTCCTTCTTAAGTAGTTTTCCTTTAATTGGGCCCACCTGGCAAAGAAATGATAACAGGTGTCTGAGATTGACTTCAGTGATCCAAAGAGCCCTGAGACACAATACCATCCATGAGTTTCACTGAAAAACAACAAATTGAATGTTTATGACACTAAAATCGAAGTTGTATAAAAATGTGGAATGCAGTGTAAATCAGTGACAGTCAATGTAATTTGGCCTTGTTTGATTGGACAATGGTTGTTGTCTGCAGAGTCTCTCCCATCTCAGCTGCTGAGGCTTGTAACTCCCTTAGAGTAGTCATCGGTATCTTGGTGGTCTCTCTCACATGAGGGTTCCTTTGCTTCTGAAGATGACCTCACACTCAATGCTCGATTAACTCCAGTTTCGTGAACTTTTTGCATTGGCATAATTTTTAGCACTGGAGGTTTCTGCTTGGTTTGAACAGTGAAATGAGCTGTTTTTGTCATTTAGATTTTCTCATAGTTTTGGAGTTTAGTTTCATTCGAACTTTTATAAATGCCTAATGAGCCCCCTGACTTTGATATAGCATGTGTTTCTGCCATTTTAAGGCTGAAATAAATTAACATACAATAGGATGCTGTACAGTTCTTCAAAAATCATCTGTGCTTCATTTCACTTTTTCTGAAACATACTTATGAACCACAAAGCATCCACGGAGGTCGGAGCAATAAACTTATGTCTGGCTGTCGTAAGTCTCCGAGGACTCCACATCAGGAGTCCATGACTCTCGCAGCATTTTCTGTCAGCTTTCCCACATCAGGATCTGATGTAGGCAGCCACTTCCCCCTCAGCCGGGCCGCCTGCCAGCAGGACAGTGAGCAGCTGGTCCAGTCCCAGCCTTTGATGGGGTAGAGTCAGCCCACGGGGTATTACAAAATGCACAAGAATGACATGATGGGAGTGTCATGCTAATGCACTTATTAGAGTCAGGTTTCTCATGAGCTAAGAATGGACCATTCCTCTTTCTGCTACAGCTCAAACATCTGGTTCACAGTGATGGGAGAGTGGCAGCACTTGGTTAGGGGAAAGAACTCACTCGTGGTTTCATAAAACTCAGAGGTTGTTTTTTCAGAGTCAGCTCTTTTGTGCTTTTAACCATCTAAGCCACCTTAGTCTTTGTTGTATCTAAAAACACACATTTGGTACCTACGTCTCAACTAAAAGTTGGCTTTGTCCTAAGTAGCAGTGCAACCAACATATTAGTACAAAATTCACCATCATAACCACAGATGCCACCACCAGCCAATGCATTCTACGTGACATGATTTAAAATACGCCCCATTGGTACTGTGCTGTACAAAGAATACTGGGATAGACAGCACCAAGTTCAAGGCTGGCAAGACACTTCTTGCTGTCTTCTCTCCCTTATTAGGTTGCAACGGAGAGGCAGCTACTGCAGACCTTTACAATGGGGTGACCTTGACTGTTGAGCAGGAAGTGACATACTAACAACTGTTGGGATTCCTTAGTTTGTGGTTGATTATTTCTAATTCTATCCCCCTTATCCTAACCCTTACCTTAGGGTTCAGGTGCCTAACCCTAACTTTTTTGGGGATTTCCTTAGTTTGTGGTGTGTTCAATTTAACTCTTTAAGTGCCAAAGTCACAAAGTTGCAACAAGCTGAAGCTGCTGAACAGGCTATAGCTGCAAATATGGTGCTTAATGTTGTTACTACTTTACACAAGGAGATGGCAGACATGATTAACTTCAATCCAAGCACCATTTGTGGGTGTGTTTCTATTCAAAGTTATGGAGAGAGACAGAGTTTGGGAGACACACCCCAAGTCGAGGACACAA
Organism: Cheilinus undulatus; assembly: GCF_018320785.1. Lineage (NCBI taxonomy): Eukaryota > Metazoa > Chordata > Actinopteri > Labriformes > Labridae > Cheilinus > Cheilinus undulatus. Next base: position 37,128,073 of record NC_054882.1, read on the forward strand.
GGAAGTGGTAGTAGTGGTTGTAGTCAGAGTGAGAAGAGAGAAAGAAAGTGAATTGTTGCAAGAATACTCACAATGCCAGGAGGTCTGTTCACTGTTGAGGTATAATCACCAAGAAGGAATGTTGACGTTCAGTCGTCTGGTGAGACTGAAACTGATGGTGCATCTGTGAGCAGCAACCGCAAGTCCATGCGCCATGAAAGTCCACAAGCAGCATATACCGAAGCCGATGTTTTGCCTCACTGCGGCCGGGGTGGGAGTAATTGGTGAGTGCCGAGGAGGGGACGTGTTGGGGGTAGCAGGGGTGGTCAAAACACCGCGAATATTGACGGTGGTAGCGGCAGACGTGGTAAAAGCAGTGGGAGAAAATGCACAGCCAATGGCGATGGAGGCAGCAGGGGTGTTCTCGGGTGATGTCAGAATATGCAAATTAGATCAGTGAATTTACTCCCACCACAAACTTTGAGTCATACTGAAGATTTTTCTCATTTAACAATTTGCCTTTATCTCTAACCATGTTCAGGCTACAGCCTTTTGAGATCTTGATTTATAAAATTGAATATTTTCTTGAAAAACCTGTGGCGCCTAAAGGGTTAAATTGATCTCCACATTTCTGACAATGCATACTGAGTATAATAAAATTAATCCAAAGTAGCATGGATGTAAATGTGAGGGTGCAACAAGCTTGATGCATTAAACAAGGAGGCTGGGGTGGAGGTTATGTTTTACCAGAAACAGCATGGTGCAACAGCATTAATGCTCCCCTTCGCCACAATGGTCCGGTACAACGTCTGCAATACTGGTGACACTGCACCAATCCACCTGACAATGTGATTCTTCCCTCACTCGTCAACAAACCCCGACTTACATGAACTCCTCACTTGGGGCAGAGACTCACTCCCCACCCAGAGAGAGCAATCCACTGTTTTCCGGTAGAGAAACATGGCCTTGGACTTAGAGATACTTATCCTCATCCTGAACGCTTGCACTCAGCTACAAGTCCTGGGCAGAAGACGCCAACAGACCCACATCATCTGCAAAAAGCAGAAATGAAAATCTTAGGAAATAAATGGCTGAATTCCTCATAATACTGTGTCTAGAAAGCTAGATTTTATTCTTCATACAGAAATCATAAATGTGCTGCTTTTGGGGTTGTTTGATGTTAACAAGAAGCTTCAGAGACATCTTAAAGGGATCTGTTTTAAACATTTTCCACACTGACTGTATATCTATATGATTCTCCCCAGAAAACAATAAAAGAAGACTGCACATGTGCATGGACTTGGACTGTACGAGGCACAGAGACCCCTGGGTGCTGACGTAGTTGATTGATGCCTGATGTGAGAGGGAGTCAGAAGAAATGTGGGTGGCTGACAGGGAAGAGTGACAGATTTGAATGTTGGAAGTTTTGAGTTTGGAATCTGGTCTGTTCCTGTTTGCTTTGTTTTCTGTGTGAATGATGCACTGCTCCACTGTAAAACTCATTTACACCACTATAATATGAAACATGTCTTGTAAATCATCATGTGTGAATGTGTGATGACTAGAAGTGTAAAGATTTAGCTATCATAGTCAGCAGCTTAACTTTAAACATCTACATGCGTTCAATCTCTTATGGTCCAATTTTAATGTTATACACTTGTGTTCCTAAGTCAGGGTCAGATTTCATGGTCCTTTGTCAATTAAAAATAGTCTCTGCATTTGACCAAATGCCCTCTAATAGAAATGTGAACAAATGCCTCCTTCGGTGCCTTCTCATTTAAGACAAAATATCCTCTTTAGTGCCTTCATAAGCCTGATTTATGCTTCCGTGTAGCTACACGTAGCCCTCTGCAAGGACCCCTACGCCGTAGCCTAACGCACACCTCCAAAAAATCTTAACTACGCGTTGCAGTGACGCAGACTGCAAGGGCTGTGATTGGTCCGCTCACAACGTCATTTCTTCATCCAGGTCCCTCGGTGGGCAAACCAGTGTGGTAAATCCACCTGTTCTCAGCCTCGACTCGTTTAGTGGTCGTACAGACCACCTCTGCAAACGTCTTCCCTGTCGCCTGCGCTTCAACATTTGCAACAAAAGAATTTGTTTGTCGATATCAGTGAGCTCCAACTCCAAACACACCCTCTCCACCTCGGTCAACATAACTGGAAGATAAACAAGGATTCCCCTCTGAAACCACACACACACACAAAGCCACAACCCCCTAGCGGCATGGTGGTTAATTACAGAGCGACCCGTTCCCTCGACTCAGAACTTCGAATGGCCAACGACGGAATCGCGTTGATGGCATACCTACGTCTAGATGCACCCCAGAAGCATAAATCAGGCTTTAGTGATGAAATCTGACTAAATATCCTCTTTGGTGACCTACAAGTGGATCAGATTTGACCAAATGCCCTCTTAGGTACCCTCTTAGTGGACAAAATTTCATCAAGGAGGGCTTTGGTGCCCTCTAAGTTGAAAAAATTTGACCAAAAGCCCTGTTTAATGCCCTTTTGGTGGACAAAATTTCACCAAATGGCCTCTTTGGTGCCCTCTCAGTGAGCAAAAGTTGACTAAATATCCTCATTGGTGACCTCTTTGTAGATCCAATATCACCAAATGCCCTATTTGAATGCCGAGCAGACTGGACTTATGTTGACAGTTCTCAGACACAGCTTTGCTGGGGTTGAAAAGGACTAGTAGGAGGGGTAGGAATGGGAGAACAGCAGGAAGACCATGAGTGACAAGAGAAACAACAAAACAACAAATGAAAGACAAATTTATGGAAGTTGTGGCTATAAACAAATCCCCCATTTTTTAGGAAAAACAAAACAGGAGATGAATATTAATAGTGATGGTGGCAATATGTGAATAACTGGCAGATCCAGCCATAGTTGATAAGAAACAGATGTGACAGAATACAGAAACCAGAACAAAAAAGTATTAGCTTTGACAGATAGGATGGTAATGTGCTACAGGTGTCAAATTTGGAGTGTCCTCATATTTCCCAAAAAACAGCAAAGTGTATGAATTTCAAACATTAAAATGATTTTTTGTGCCGTATTCAACTCAATAAAGGTTTAAGAAGATGTACAAACTATTGTATTAGGTTTTATTCACATCTTACACTACGTCCCAACTTTTCGGAATTTGGGTTTGTACTAAACAGTACACCACCCTTTTTTGTTTTATGGATGATTTAACCATAGTGAAGGAGAATGGCTGTTAAATGACCCTCCTGGTTAAATATGCAAGATACTTTCAAGGCATTGGATGATAGCTGTCAGCATGAATCAGGAAGGCTGCTTTAATAGCTTTTCTCACTTATCATGTTTAGTAAATATACACGGCATTCCAAATTATTATGCAAATTAGATTTTAGTGTCGTAAACATTCATTTTTTTTGTTTTTCAACTAAACTCATGGATGGTATTGTGTCTCAGGGCTCTTTGGATCACTGAAATCAATGTCAGACACCTGTGATCATTAGTTTGCCAGGTGAGTCCGATTAAAGGAAAACTACTTAAGAAGGACGTTCCACATTATTAAGCAGGCCACAGGTTTCAGCAATATGGGAAAGAAAAAAGATCTCTCTGCTGCTGAAAAGCCTCAAATAGTGCAATGCCTTGGACAAGGAATGAAAACACAAGATATTTCACAAAAACTTAAGCTAGTTTTCAAACAGTTCTGTTTACTGATGTAACCCTGGATGGTCCAGATGGATGGGGTAGTAGATGGTTGGTGGATGTCCACCATGTCCCAACAAGGCTGTGATGTCAGCAAGGAGGTGGCAGAGTTATGGGACACCCAGAATCATCGGGAGAGAGCTGGTGGGCCCCTTTAGGGTCCCTGAAAGTGTGAAAATGACCTCGGCAAAGTATATAGAGTTTCTGACTGACCACTTTCTCCCATGGTACAAAAAGAAGAACCGTGCCTTCCGTAGCAAAATGATCTTCATGCATGACAATGCATCATCTCATGCTGCAAAGAATCCCTCTGTGTCATTGGCTGCTATGGGCATAAAAGGAGAGAAACTCATGGTGTGGCCCCCATCCTCCCCTGACCTCAACCCTGTTGAGAACCTCTGGAGCATCCTCAAGCTAAAGATCTATGAGGGTGGGAGGCAGTTCACATCAAAACAGCAGCTCTGGGAGGATATTCTGACATCTTGCAAAGAAATTTAAGCAGAAACTCTCCAGAAACTCACAAGTTCATTGGATGCAAGAATTGACCTATGGCTAAGTCACGCCCCCTGCACTCATTCGGACAAACAATGAACATTCAGTGACAGACGCTATTGCAGTTGTCACAGTAGGAGACATTTCACAATTCACAAACAATTTCACAGGAGGCCATTGATGATTTTTGGAGACAGAAAGATCACATATCATCTCGAAGTCACCACAAAGGTCTAAACTACGCATTGGAGGGATATATTGATCATTTCATTATTGAGAAGGCTGACAATGAGCTTCAGTTACAAGCCAAAATTTACAGGTCCCAGTGCAAACGTGATAAACCACATCTCATTGCCATCACCATCTCAGACAACAAGATAGAGGATCGACATCAAAGTGCCACTAAAGTTAAGGTTTTTGGCTCAGCATATGAGAAAAATATAATGGCCTTTTCACCATCTTTGCCAAGAGTGTCGTTTGGAGCTTCAGTATTTACACTGAATCATTCAGCATATCGTTCAGCATAACAGCATAACGTTTGCCAACGTTTGTTATCTCGGCTTTTACAGATAAGTTAATGAAGCTAAGCTCTAGAAGTTAACGTTAGTTTAACTTTAGCCCTTTGGACAACAGCTAACAATGATGCACAATCACCAAAGTACAAACACTAGAAGAAAATAGGACAATGAACTCCCAACAAACAATGTGACATAATAAGCAACGCAGCTAGGAACTAACATTAGGCTAACTTTAGCTAACGTTAGAGATGTTAAAGATAACTTTATATTTCTTTCCAGCAAAGTTACAGTATGTTGCCTCAAATACGACATTGGCTTACCTTAGAACAGATGTAGACATCTTTGTTAATGTTATTCACGCTGAGTTGATGTTGTGATCTACTACACAACTTTATCCAAAGAAGACACTTTTCTCAGTTGAGACGTGGCTTAGGAAAGGGTTAAAAAACACACTCCATTGCCCAGCCTCTCAGGATACCTTGTGTTGGAGTTGCATGTACCTGATTAACACCGTTTGACCATTTTTAAACTGAAAATCTCAAAAAAAAAAAAAAAAAAACGAAAACTGACTTGCTGCAATGCATTTCAATGGACGTCCAGGCAGAGGATGTCCAAGTATATGGGAATGGCTATATGTACTGTGATTGCCTCATCGCGTCTGAGGTCGGAACTTAGCCATAGGTCAATTGTGAAGAAGGCGCCTATGTTGTAGGGCTCCAATGTTAACATGTAACTTGTAGCTGTAGCTTTTGATTTCAGTAAATATGACCTCCTTATGCTGAAAATTCAACAAATGACCATTTTCAGGTCTTTACAACCTATAAAATGTTTTGAAGCTCTGTTGTTTATAGTTATCATTGGGATGTTTGTTCAATAAAAATTGAATTAACCTCTAATGGTTGATGACTTGAAAATTAAACTGTCATTTGCATCAGCTATTTAAGAAAATCACAGAAAAATTTCACTTGCATTATAATTAGGAACGCGGTGTACTGTATTAAATCAGTTTTGTTGAAATGCTCCTCAATTAAAAACATAAAGTAAGTAAAGGAGGTGGGGGTGAAGCCGAGAAGCACATTTCTAATAATTGTCTTTTGTTTTTGTTTTGATTGTTTTGAGCCCCCTGGTGGTGGTATTTACATACTGTGCACATAGCCGGTGTTGTGGGGCATTTGATGCTCTGTGATATGAAGTAATTTCTGACTGTTAGGTCACAGCGTAACCTTCAGTAAATCAACTGTAGTCCATAAATCAAGTCTTTGACTTCACATGATCAGTAAAATCCTCACTTTAAACACTTTTTGACGGTCTCTTCATAGGTCACCATAATCCTGGCACAAATGCCTTTTCACCAGACAAATTCTCTCTGGGATTCTCTATAAATTATGTTTGATTTTACTGTAATTATGTCATATAACTGAGGAGATAACTGCTGCTGGATGAAGGACATAAAGTTGCTCAAAGGCTGAACATTCAGTTCAGACTTGAAGGATCACATTTCCCATAAAGCTCTCTGTTTCCTGTCTCCTTGTCTTTGTCTTCACTGAAGAGTCCAAACATGCTGGAAGTGTTTTTTCCACTTAATGTTCGTTCCTTTTACAGTTTCCACTGCCAGAGGTTCTGGAAAGTTTGACTTCAGTGCTTTTGGGAGAACACAACCGTGCTACTGGTTATTGTCAGCGTGTCCTGAGGTAACGTAAAGAGATGATGAGGAAGAGCAGGATATCACAGCATGACAGCAGGAATCAAACCAGCTGCTATGGGAGCTGGATTACATGTTCTTTGACCAAATGTGTTCTACACCTTTTTTATATGTGACATATTAAAATACCAAGCAGAGTGAGGTCCACCATGATGTCACTGAAACTCTCAGTTATAAATATAGAGATCCGTTCACCCGAGAAAAACTCTGGCAGTCCACTTTTCTCATGAAATATTTTAACACTTTTCTCAGTGTGTAACTGACTTTTATTGGATTATTCAGTCTCACTGTTTCTGTGAAAGGTTCATGATGAAGGGTGCCAGGCTGTTGGCAGCTTTAGCATATCAAACACTCAATAGAACATGACTGAACACTGGGACTACCACCTGGTGGATCATTAGGTATACAACCCAGTTCCAAAAAAGTTGGGGCACTGGGTAAAATGTGCGCAAAAACAGAACACATGTACATAAACAACATATCAGATGTTGAAAAATGAGGCATTTGACCATTTCAGGAAAAAATAAGCTTATTTTGAATTTTATGGCTGCAACACATCTCAAAAAAGTAGGGATGCAGCAACAAAAGGCTAGAAAAGTAAGTGGTTCTAATGAAAAAAAGGTGGAGGGGCATGTTGCAACTAATTAGGGTTACTTGGCAGCAGGTTAGTAACATGGCTGGGTATAAAAAAAACACGTTTTAGAGAGACAGAGAGGTTCACCAATCTGTGAAAAACTGTCTAAAATTTGTTAAGCAATTCCAGAAAAATTTACCCTTGCAAAACAGATGGATTCGTCCGTTTTCTTGTTTCTCACTGGCAAATCCATCTTGCAAAGCTCCCATATGGACCGTTTGAAAGTGACAGGACCAATCAGCGACAAGGGGTAGATCAAAGAACAGCACTGAGTTGTTTTCTTTTCAAAAACAACAAAAGTCGTGTACTGACATGTCTACAGTCGCCATGGTTCACATTATGCAGTTCTCTATGAAGTTTAGTCCTCCGTAGTGGCACACCTCAGTTTGGGGCTACAGCGTCCCATGTTTTGTTGCTCTGATTGGCCCGTTAGAATGTGACAGACAGAACATTCATCCAATCACCCTCTGAGTGTTTTCTCCAAAGGCTCTGCCCTTTCCTAAACACTGTCTATGGGAAATTTACTAGATTGATCTGTGAAACAAATCCATCTGGCGTGTCAGATTAAGAAAAATTGCCTCAATGTAAAAATACAAAGACTACTAATTTCCCTCCATCCACTGTACACAGTACCATCAAAAGATTCTGGGAATTTGAGGAAATCTCTGTGTGCAAGGGACGAAGCTGAAAGTCAACATCGGATGCTCATGATCTTTGGGACAGGCCCTCAGGTGGCACTGCATTAAAAATATGATTTTGAACTGGAAACCCCTGCATGGGCTCAGGGAAACTTCCAGAAATCATTCTGTCAACCCAGGTCACCTGTCATCCACAAACGCAAGTTAAAGCTTTATCATGCTTAAAGGAAGCCATAAGGAAACACGATCCATAAACGCCACTGCCCTCTCAAGGCCAAAGCTCATTTAAAATGGGCTGAGGCAAAATGGAAAACTGTTCTGTGGTCAGAAGACTCAAAATTTGAAATTATTTTTGGAAGATTTGGACGATAATCTAGCTTGTTATCAGTGCACAGTTCAAAAGCCTGCATCTCTGATGTTATGGGGTTGCATTAGTGCCTGTGGCGTGGGCAGCTTGCACGTCTGGAAAGGAACTATCAATGCTGAAAAGGTTTTAGAGCAGCATATGTTCCCATCCAGACACCATCACCTACAGGTAAGGCTTTGCATATTTCAGCAAGACAACGCTAAACCCCATACCCCAGAGTCTGGGTGCTGAACTGGTCTGCCTGCAGTCCAGACCTTTTACGGATGGAAAACATCTGGCCAGGACCCAGGACTGTACTGCATCAGTCAAGAATGGGACAGCATTCCTCTCTCAAAACTCCAGCAACTGGTCTCCTCACATCTCAGATGTTTACAGACTTTTGTTAAAAGAGAAGAGGGGATGCTACACCAAGGTAAATATAGCCCCGTCCCTAAAACATGGCCCTGTAAAATACAGAATAACTCGTGAAAATACTCAACCACTGGAGGAGGGGCTGGTTCTGTACATTTCATTCATACCCAGTGTTTTACTTTTTGTATAAATTCAACACAATCCCTGTAGCTTTTAGTAATATCCAAAGGCATATAACAAAATGACTTTTGCTACCGATAGCATTCATGTTTATCGACTTCCAACCACATTTTCCAGGTTTCAGACCAACTCTGAGAAATTTAATGAAGTATGATTTTAGTATCATGTATTTTTAAGTGCAGTTTAAAAGTTCAGTTTTTGTTGGACTATAACAAAAAAAGAGACTTTTGCTACCCGTTTAACCCTTAAAAACCAACAGGATTGTATATCTATTTTCAACCGCGGATAGAACTGTAGCCAAATGAGATAGAGCAATAATTCTTTTTGCATATATAAAACCTGAGGAGTACCACTAACATATCACACATTCGATGTGTTCCAGAGTTCTGTTTTCTTCTAGAAATACCCATTCTTCTCTTGCAGAAATGTATTGAAAAGGGCACACATTAAAATAATATAATATAACATAATCCGGGCCATAACTGTGTTGTTTTCTTGCAAGTCACAAGTGACATTTATTGTTTCAACCTGGTGTTCTGCAAACACATGTATGCTCAAAAGTATCTGGCACACTTAGAGATTTGATTTCAGAAATGTTTATCTTTTTAAAAGATGCTGTCTTTCTGCAAATTGAGCACAATTTCATTTTGTTTTCGTTTTTGCCACAGTTAATAAAGATGAGTGTATTTCAAAAATGAAGTTCTGACCATACTCAAAATAGCTTTTTTTGTGATACAGGGATACAGCTATGACATCTCTGTATTTAGGAAAATGTGTAGAAAAAAAAAAAAAAAAACCTAACCTTAACCAAAGTAAGGTTTATGCCACAGCTGCCCTCAATTAGCAGCATTGGTAATTACCAAACTCATTTTTTATGTTTCTGCAATGGTTAATACACCAGTATGTAGAAGCTCTTTAACCAAAATGATATTTTTAATACTAGAATATAATTGTTATTGTTATCCATGAATTTTCAAATTGACTGATTTACAAAAATAAAACTGAAAAAATAGTAAAGCACATCAATATTTCTTGATTAATATGTCAAATAATAGTTATTTACTTGCATTCCTGAACAGAAAAATGAGTTTTAGTGGTTGAATGTTATGCTTGATTCATTTCTGACTTCTCAGAGAAGCCCAGTGAGCCGGCTCAAATTTGGGTGAATTCAGTTTGAAATCCCTCATTCCTGTTCAAAATGTTAAAATGTGGAGAGCTCACTGAAAATGAAAGAGTCCGCATTAAAGCACTTCATGATGCTGGATGGTCTTTGAGACAAATATGACAGGTGGTCTAATAAATTTGTTAACCACTGTACATATTATTAAAATTCGGGTTGCAAGGCTTGTGTTGATGAATAGCCAATTCAGATACTCCAAAAAATGACACTACAGCATGTAAAAACATAAAGATATGTGCTGGCAGACTTGTTGTATGGTATATAGATGGTAAACAGTATATAAATGGTCATAGAGGGTTAAGTGAAAGACAAAGTTAAAAGTGATTCAAATGTGGTTTCTGCACCGATGTGAAAGCATTCAGAGGAATACGATCAAGTGTGGCTGACCTTAGGTTTAGACATCAGCTTCTCTTCTTTCACTATGATGATCTTCCCTTTACTTTGATTTTTAACAAACCCAGTAGAGGTTAAACTCAGGGCATTTCATCCTCCAGATTTCACGGTGCTGAAATAAGTCAATTTTTCCAAAACTGAAGGAAAACAAAAGTCTTACTCTGATTGGAATTGTCTGATGCAGTTTTGTTTATGTGTAGATACAGCAGTAAGACAAAGCTGCACTGAACCTTTAAAATCAGACGTGTCTTTTCGATATCAGTGTATTGTGACTAATGTTATTCCATACAGGGCCAAAGTTTTATATTTAAAACATCGTGTGGTTACTTTGTTAAACAGTGAACTTGTATTTCATGTAAATCTGATTGGCTTTGACTTTTCCTCCTTATCTGCACATCTTTATCCATGAAATGTTTGCCGGGACGTTTGTTTGTTCTCCATGCTGACGGATGGACTTTGGGAAACATGGTTTGGTTTGTATTCCCAGCATTTACAACAATGAAATGGAGATGGCCATGTAATCAAAATACAGAGCGGAAGATGCTCTTTTGCCAGATTACACCCAAATGTGATGTTCATTTTAATGTCATGGTATCCTAACAAAAGAGGAGAGCAAGGTCTTTAATGAAAGGTTGAATTTGTTTGGAAGTATGAATGTTTGTGATCATTTTACATTTATGCATCTAAAGCCCAGTCCAGACCAAAGACTCACAAAGCAATTAGACTGGTTTAGAGTGTTGAAGAAAAAGATGCAGCTGCATAAACTGGTCTGTTGTAGCTCAAATCAGTCTGGCATGTCATGACCTTCAACAGCCAATCAGTGCCTGAATACATTTACTCTAATAACTGCCTCCACTCTTCTTGAGAGGCTTTCCACAAGACTTTAGAGTGTTTCTGTGGGAATTTTTGCTCATTCATTCTATAAAGCATTCATGCAGTCAAACGCTTATTATGTTTGAGACGGCCTGGCTTGCAATCTCTATTCCAGTCCATCCCAAAGGTGCTCGATGGGGTTGAAGTCAGGGCAACACTTGGGCAACCCAAACGGTTGCCACAAAGTTGGAAGCATAGCTTTGTCAAATGTCTTGGTAAACTGAAGCACTTAGATCGCCATTCATAGTAGATAAAGGGCCTAGCCCAAATCCTGAAAAACATCCTCATACAATTATCCTTCTTTTACTAAATTTCACATTTGGCACAGTGCAGTTAGGCAGGTAACGTTCTCTGGGCATCCATGAAAACCCAGACTTCCAAACAGATAAGCATGGTTCGTCATTCCAGAAAACACAATTTGATGTTTGTGTGCTTTAAACCACTCCATCCAACGCTTTGCATTAGACTTGGTGATGTGAGGCTTACATGCAGCTGCTTGGCCACGGAAACTGATTCCATCAAGCTCCCGCTGTATAGCTTTTGTACTTGCACTGATGCCAGTGGAGGTTCAGAACTCTTCAGCTGTGGACTCAGTAGAGCATTGGCCTCTGCAGTCGTTGACCCTGCTCTTTGATTTTACATGGTGTCGTGTTTCATGGCTGGGTTGCTGTTGTTCCTGAATGCTTCCACTTTCTAATAATAACACTTACAGTTGACTGTTGACTATTCAGGAACAACCCATTTTGTATCACAAATGTTCGCGAACAGAAACTGTATGGCAAGGTGCTCTGTTCCAGTGGTTCTCAACCTTCTCAGCCCGTGACCCCCAAAATAAAGGTGCCAGAGACCGGGGACCCCTACTGTACCTGAAGGTGGTTGAACACGGCCATGCACAATCAAGAATAGTTCTGTGGAGACAAGGCTGCCCACAAGGGGAGATGATGGGAGAGCTTTCTGGGGCCCAACCAAACTAGGGTGCCAGTGAGGTCAGCAAAATCATGGTCCATTGTAAAGTTAAGTTTTTATATCTATATTTTAACATGAATAATAACCACTCTTATCAAATAAACAATTTTTTAATTCTATTCGGCCATAGTAAGTAGCCTTCATAAAAATGTACATCCTTTTGCTTAAAAAAAGACTGAATGTGGGTTGAAAATGGTAAAAATTGGTGGGAAAGGTGATGAAATGAGATTTTGAAACCAGCAAAAAATGGCAAAAATTGGTTAAAGTAAGAAAAACAGGCATAAAAATGGGTAAAAGGGTATTAAAAATGGTCAAAAGGGTTTTACTTTGCAAAAATGGGTTAAATGAGGAAGAAAAATATGAAGCAATAGGTTAAACTGCCAAAAATGGGCATAGTAAACAGTGAAATGTGGTTAAAATGGGTTAAATGGACAAAGAAAGTGGTAAAAAGTGGTTAATAGAGGCAATAATAGGCAGAGAGTGGCAAAACAGGCAGAAAAAAAATAGTGTGTAGAGTTTAAAATGGACAATGGGTTTTACTTAGCAAAATGTGTTAAAATTGGTGAGAAAAAATGATGAAAACAGGTGAAAATTTGGCAAAAATTGGTGTAAAGTTGCAAATATGTCATTTAAAAAAATATTCAAGTTTTTCTAAGGCATCTGGAGACCCCCTCTAAGTGTCCTGAGACCCCCAATGGAGTCCTGACCCCCACGTTGAGAAAGACTGCTCTATTTAATTCTCCTGTGGCAATAGGTCAGATTAAAACACCTGAATTATGTGATTTACAGGTGTGGGAAAATAATTTTGTCTGTGACTCATCATATTTTGTTGTCACTGTTTTTGTACTTGTGATGTCAGGTTTGATTTATTGTTAGCCTGAAGTCCTCCCACAAAACAGCCGTACATAGAGACCTATGTTGTTTTTATTTAGCCGTAGCTTCCTGCACTTTTTTTGCCCTCCAGGACTCTTTGTTTGTGATCGAACTCTGTGAATTGGCTTTTGATTGCCTTGGCTATGCAGAAACTACGATGAATAACTTACAATTGTAAATGCAAACTGCTAATGAGAACACGCTGACCCACGCTGTGTTTTTGTCCGGATCTTAAGTATATCTGTAGCCAATCAGAAATGCTCCAACGTCTTCATGTTATTCAGGGTATTCATATCAAACACAGCCTTAAAGGTGGAGACACTCAGGTTGTGTTTACTGTAGAAAAAAGAGCTGAAGAAAACCCGCTTATTGAGACAAAGAGAAGCTAAATACACACTCAACCACTCGAAACAAAAAGGAAAAATTCCTCTCGAAGCAGTGATTCACTGTCAACATTAAAATGAAACAAACAGAACGAAGCTGCAGTCAGAGAAGAAAAAGACCAGAACACTTCGTACCCCACAGTCATAGAGGTGCAGCCAGTAAATATGGATCTGTCCACGCGGCCCAATCGAGAGTGACAGTTTCACTTGTAATTGACCACATTTCATTTGTGAGCGAGTGTGAGTCAACAGTGAACACACCATGCCATTAAATCATCAGGGTGTTGCCTTTGTAGTGTGACTCGCATTTGAACAGCTAAAGGTTGAAACATTTCTTCTGTTTGGGCCAGGATTAGGTTCCAGAGGAGAACAAATGGAATATGAATTATTAATGGGAAAGTTTTACCACCAGCAGCTTGATTTGAATGGAAAACTACAGCTGCTGTGGCACAAACACAGTCATTTTCACAACTTAAATAAGAAATGACTAGCAGAGATTAGGTATTTATTTTGCATTGCTGTATTAGAGCTGTTTTTGTATTACCATGACAGCATGAAGGGAAAGAGGCTCATGGAAAACATCAGTACTACTCCATCACATTTATTTCACTGCTTATTTTACTAATAATGGATTTATATTATAAACATTTGAACTGCAGATTGATTCTGTAAGATTCATAAAACCAAGTGGTGCCCAACCTTTGAGTCCACTTTATCCACAAAAAACTGAGTCACTCAGAAACAACAAAATAAGGGAAAAAGTGTCCATTGTGGTTAAGAATTATCAATTTTTATATGATTTTCTCATAGTTGACGTAGTAAATCAAAGGCATAGAGACCACACAATGATGCCTCTGCATTGAATTTGCTCTGAAGGTATTTTCACACTGAGTCTGATATTTCTGGATCCAATAAAAAAACATTTCACACTCAAACCCTTCACACTAATGCTTTATTTGTGTATTAACTGTGAAAATTCGTAGAACGTGGTAAATGGTTTCATACTGCGGCGAGAAAAAGGCCCTGGAGATGAATCTGTGAAGGAGTTCTTCATATGGCACGAGTTCGTACGCCACAGTGCTAAGCAAAGCTGGAGAGAGAGAGCACGACTTTTTAATCCAGACTCTGTCAGTGTTGCAAACTTAGTGTTAATGTAGATTGTATACATTGTGTGCAGCAAAAGGTTCATCTACTAAATACTGACTTGAAGGGGGTGAATATTTATGCAATCACACATATTTCAAGGACATTACTTTGTGGAAACCTGTTGTCACTGAAAAATGTAAAAAAAAAAGCCAAATTATATTGACCATGATTGATTTATAAAATAAGGAAAAGGGTAAAACATCTGAAGAGGTGAATACTGTTACAGGAACTGTATTCCGAAAAAACAAATGACACATAAAATTGCTTGTAAAGCACTTTTGAGGTCAACTGATCACTCAAACATTCATAAATAGTAAAAATGATCACTTTCTCATTGGTGCATATTCACATTCATATACTGAGGCAGCACCTACAAATCTGAGGCCATGGTTCTCTGCCAGAAAACAGTGGATTGAGTCCTTGAGTCCAAGTGAAGAGTTAAAGTACCTTGAGGTCTTGTTCACGAGGGAGGGTAGAAGGGACCGTGAGATCGACAGGCGGATTGGTGCAGCATCTGCGGTATTGCAAACGTAAACGCGCTGTCGTGGTGAAGAGGGAGCTGAGCCAGAATGCAAAACACTGAAGTTACCGGTCGATCTTTGTCTGAACCCTCACCTCTGGTCATGAACTCTGGGTAATGACCGAAAGAATGAGATCCTGGATACAAGTGGCTGGGCTCAGCCTTAGAGATAGGGTGAGGACTTCAGACATCCAGAGGGAGCTAGGAATAGAGCCGCTGCTCCTTTGCATTGAAAGGAGCCAGATAAAGTGGTTCAGAGATCTGATCAGGATGCCTCCTGGCCGCCTCCCCATGGAGGTATTCTGGGCATATTCGGCTGGGAGGAGACCTCGGGGAAGACCCAGAACTTGCTGGAGGGATTACGTATCCTGTCTGGTCTGGGAACGCCTCAGGATCCCCCAGCAGGAGTTGGAAAGTGTCACTGGGGAATGGACGTTTGGGTGGACTTGCTTAGCCTGTTACCCCCTTGACTCGGGTCTGGGTAACCGGATAAAGATGGATGGATGGATATACTGACTTCAGAGGATGCTTGATGATAGCCTAAGAGTAACTGCATTCATACCCCACTGAGGAGCAACCCGGGGACACTGGCAAACTTGGACACACACCAACTACTTCATTCTCCCCTTCCACCCACCTTTACCACCACTTTCCCTTTCTTCACTTTAAGATTAAAAAAAAAATCAGTACAAGAGTTTTTTTTACATGAAAAAAATTGTGCAAATAAAAAACAAATGGGAAGATTATGTGAAAGCGCTGCTGACAAATGCTGCAATTTATGTCATTCATGAGGCTAAAATCTGGACTGCTGCTCTTAAAACAACAAATATCTTTGACCCATGTTGTGTTATTGATGTAACTCAGCTGGTGTAACACCACAGTGTTTGTAAAAACACTCCATCTTTGTCAAGATTGCGTATTTGCACATTAAATATTAAAATAAAAGTCAGTGTTCTCTTTTAATTTACTTGTTTTAAGCTGTTTTTCTGTTGCACAGATGCATTGTCCATCTGCATTACACCCATTGAACGTTTTGTAGTGTCATTCAACTCTACAGATAAAATTAGTACATGTGCTGCTGGGATGGAAGACACCATAGAGCATGCATAAAGATGATGGCATTAACCTGTATGTGGTCACTTCTAAACAATGTGATTTTGCATGGCAGTTAACAGCAGCACATTTCTTGACTGCAGCACAAAGGAGCCGGCGTCCCACCCTCTGGCAGACACTCACATTTTTGCAGCCTGAGGCATTCTGAAACGATCTACAAATTGTTATGGGACTTGTTGCATTCAATTATATCAAAAAACTTGTTTAACAGCCATAAATGTATATTTTATAGACTAAATAACTGTGTTAGACATGACAATATATTCGCTATGGAGCTGTGTATAATGGCCAGTGCTGCAGAGGATCGGACCTCGGAGCAGAGCGTTAAATTGGGGATAAATTTATGAGCTTTATAAATATGGCTTGAGTAACCAGAACACTGGGCACTTTACCATTTCCTGCAGTGAGTTTTCTCTTGATCTTTATTGTAATGTGCTTTATAGTGAGGCCCAGTGCAGAAAACACTAATGGTACCATGGGGAAAGCTAAATGCCTCCGAGTTATTTCAGAGGTTAGGAGGTAAAATACAGTCTGTATTTCGATACGTACGCTCATTTTAGACAAACAACATTCCCACGTCCTGAGGCTGCTTAAATAGGCGAACAGCCATTTCAGTCCTGCTGCAGTTAATCCTTTCAAAATAAAACGTATAGTCATTTAAAATGACTCCAGGAACAGTGCTGCCGCCAACAACCCGAGGGACCAATGCTTCACTAAATATTACCATTTAAGAAAACAAATAAACAAATCACTTCATGAGACAATGATCAAATTAATGTCAAAATCATTATTATGGGTCTCAGTAGGGTGCTGAGCCTAAATGTGCTGCCAGGAGAGCCTCAGTGAGTCCTGGCATTGATTTTACAAATCTCTGAACTCTACGGGGGATAAATGCAATAAATATTTTCTTATTTGGTATTTCAGTGTGGAGAGGACTGTAACCCTCTAACAGGCCAAACCTAATTGTGCAAAAAAAATTAGCATGTTAAATAAAATGGGAATAAAAATAGAATTCTTTTTTTTCACCTTTATTCAATTGAATACAGCGCAATGACTAGATATTTAAAGTTCAAACTGATACATTTTATTGTGTTGGAAAAACAAAAAATTCTGATTTTGATGCAAAATATGTGGGACAGGGGCAAGACAAGATAGGGAAAGTTGTCAATTGGCTGTAAAACACCTGGAAAATTCCACAAGTAGGTTGATTGGGAACAGGTGATTGGGTATAAAAAGAGCACTCCTGTAAGGCTCAGTCATTCCCAGTCAATGATAAGGTGAGGTTTTCTACTCTGTGAAACACTGCAAAGGTAAATAGTCCAACAGTTTAAGATCAACCATCTTCAATATCCAACAGTAAAGAATTTAGAGATTCCACCATCTATAGTCAACAAAATCATCTGGAGAAATCTCTGCATGTAAGGGGCAAGGCTGAAAACCAACACTGAATGACCTTTGACCTCTCAGGTGGTGCTGCATTAAAAAGCAGCATCAATCTGTGATGAATATTATGTCTTGGGGTCAGGAACAGTGTTAATTTTGTAGACTAAAACTATGACTAAAAATGTCGACAGTCCTTTTTTCCATGAAAAAAAACTAGACTAAAACTATCAAAAACAGATCTCTGATGACTGAAACTAATTAAAACTAAGTTTAGTTTTCATCAAGATGACTAAAACTAGACTAAAATGTAATCTAGTTTTTGTTTTTGACATTAAAAATCTGTGGTATTTCTCTACTGTGAGTAAATTTGTCTACAGGTCAACAATAAAACTGTCAGAATGTAGCTGTAGCTATTCAGCCTCTCAGCTGTAGAAAGCAGGGACCCCAGGTTTGGCAGAGTACATAGAGCACACTAGCATGGCTTGATACCAGATTTAGGCAAGGAAATAAATGTTTGGACTAAAAGTTATGGACTAAAATTAGACTAAAATGTTTTGAGGTTTGGTCGATTAAAACTAGACTAAAACTAAAAAGGTTAGAAATGACTAAAATGTGACTAAAACTTAAATTCATTTCATTTATAGACTAAAACTGAGACAAAAATTAGAAATAGCTGCCAAAATTAACACTGGTCAGGAACACTTCAGAAAACTGTTTACAGTTAACACAGTACATCACTGCATCTGCAAATCTAAGGGCCATTCACACCAAAGCTGTTTGGTCCGCTCTAAATGAACTCTGGTCCATTTTCTGAGATAGTTCAGTTCGTTTGGAGTGGTACGAAAGTTCACACGAACTCTGGTGTGGACCAAACAAGCGGATTCTGGTTCGCTTGAAAACAGGGGTCTCGGCCTGCTTTCGTACGAACCCTGGTGCGGTTGGTTTAAGGGGGGGAAAGCAAAGAGGAACTTCTGAACAAAAAGGCAGGAAGTGGCATAAAGCGTAATTATATAGGGATTTATATGTGATTTAATACACTCAAATACCTCGCTTTGCATCTGTGTAGCCATAACAACACGTCGTAGTCAGTGCTGATTTATTTGTATCATGTGAAGAACGACATGCTGGACAGCTCATCGCCTTGCTGGCTGCTCGTTATGCACCAATGTAAAAGCAGAAACTCCAAGGCAGCGTAAATTCTGTGTTTTTTCATTGTTTATGAGGAAAAAAAGACCAGCAGTAGGAGATAGAATTCTGGTTTCGTCTTCTTCTACACTTTCTTTTTTTCTTGGTCGCCGTTTGTGACGACAGTGCCTCTAAAAGAAAGTGCAACAATGTTGAAATTTCCGTTCCAAAATGGACCGAGTCCCTGGACTGTCAGGTGTGAAAACGATGCAAGTTAAGACCATGCAAAGCCAACATCCAGAAGCCCCGCCCATTTCTCTGGGCCATCTGTAGTCACCAAATTCATCAAAAAATTGCAGCTAAATGCCACTACTATTATGCCAAATGCATAATACTGACAAAACACAGGCTTTCTGGGTAAAAATAAAACACTTCAAAAATTTTTGGCAGTGTGTAAATTTGAGCCAACATTGCTTTGTGGCCCAGTTTTTATTCTGAGGAGAAACTGTGCCCATCTGTATAGCCTAGCTTCCTGACCAGTATAACCAGAGAGTCCTTCTTAAAGGAGCAACACTCACTGAAATCACTGGAGGCTAATGCCACTACTACTGCTAGGTACCTTATACGGCCCAACGTCAAAAATACTGAATATCCCTTTAACATGGAGTGTCTGAATTTGTGCACATGTGGGAGTGATTGTCCTGTTACAGAAAATACATAACTGCAAAGCAGGCCAAATATTGGTGATAAGTTTGTACTTGCATCTGCTTGCAGTGAACCACTCTGCAATGTTCTGAAACCTGTCGGTTCGCACCGCTACAACTGGAGATGATGTGCTGCGTTCATAGCAATGACTGTGCTTCAGTTTCCACACAGCATTCAGTATGAAGGACAGTGATAGTTACCTAACATGCCAGATGGATGTGTTTCACACATCCATCTAGAAAAACTTCAATTCCAAGCGAAGCCACTATCAAGGTGCGCAGCTACCAAGCAATAACACGAACCATGGCGACTATAGACATATCAGCACGACTTTTGTCGTTTTTGAAAAGAAAACAACTCACTGCTGTTCTTTGTTCTTCTTTTAACAAAGAAATGTCATCAAGTTCTGATAAAACTGGCACTTTAGCAGCATCCACGTTAATGTCGCATAATTGCACCGGCCTCTTGTTGCTGCTTGCATAGGTCACGACTGCCGCGCCCGAGATTACTGCCCCTCATCGCTGATTGGTCCTGTCACTTTCTAACTGGGCCCAAATGGTTCAGATGGGAGCTTTGCAAGATGGATTTGCCAGTGAAAAATAAGGAAACAGGCATATCCATCTGCTTTCCAAGGTTATAGTGACAGTGATTTACTTGCTGCATGTTGGATGTGGAATCTGCCAGCTTAAAATCTTAGACATCAAGCTTGTACTTACATACTGTTTGATAATAAAGATAAAGGCAGCACAAACACATAATATATGTACAGTTGGACAGCACACTGTCTTCTAAAACTGTAACTATGGGACTCACACATGCATGTGTAAAACAGTGTCTGCTGAGGCCATCCGCCTCTGTTTCTCCTTCATACCTTAGAAATGAGGTCACTGTCATCCTGGAAGAGAAATCTCCCATCAGGAGAGAAATGTTTCATCATAGGTTAAGACAATCACTCAGTACATCTTTTATTACTCTGCTCTAACCCGTCAGTCCAAGAGGACAAGTGGACCCAAACCTTAACCACAAAAAGGCCCCACAGAAAAACACATCCACCAGATCATCTTACAGCTGAGGTAAAGATGTCAGGTTTTTCTTTAATTCCTCGCCGTATACATCCATATTCAGTCCACATAAATATATCATAGAAACGCTTAGGCCCCAGCCAGTAAATATGAGAGAGGCTGACCACTTGAATTCCTTTGTGAAATTAAAGTCAAATCAAATTCAGATGATGGCTCATGAAAGCGAGCCATATAAAATTAATCACTCCAGCATGCTGGCAGCAGGGAAGGTGGACATTTTTTGATTCTTATTAACTTACAGGGTTTCCTGGCCTTTCTAGAAAAGCCAAGACGATTAGAGTCGATTTCACATATGCACAGGATATTCTTGCACCACTGCAATAGTTTAACTAGATTAGGGTAGGAATGGTTATACAGCATTTAGCACAGGAACTAGGGCTGGCTGTGTTTGCTGCGCGGTACATCCAACACTTAAATGATTACAAGCTGGAGATTTCCCATTTCAAATTCAAGTGCATGTTCACTTTGACAGGAGGCTGAATTCAAGTGGTTTTGATGAGCCTTGATCTTAACTCACTATCAGGAGAATTCTTTGCATCACAGTTCAGTGTATGCAATTTTACAACAAACATGAGGGGGAGAATTAAAGCAGTCAAACATGGCAGTTAACGCTCCAGTCATGGTGACAATAATGCTCGTAACATTTCCAATCCACTACAAGCTGGATCAGCTATTCGATTGTTCTCAACAACACAGGAATGGACAGTAACTTTCACTACGATTACCTCTTAAAATCCAAGAAACCTTTTGATTTTATTCCTTTTGAACCAATCTTCCACACTGTGACCCCAAAACCGACCTAAACGTGACCTCTGTGAACCATTACAAACGGCAGCCTGTTTTTCTCTGCAGCCCTGTGCTCTGCTGGTGCCGGCTGTTGTATCATTATCAGTCCTACCAATGCAAAGTGTTTGCCATGAACCATGGTTACCATCCGGCACGTGGAAGTGATTTTCATCAGACCTGCTTTCACCTTCCTGGCCTGCTCTGATCCTGCTCTATAATTGTTGGAAAAGGAGGGGGAGGGGGTCTTTTCCTCTCTCTTTCCTCCCTTGCTGGAGGAAGCCTGAGAGGGGGCAGCTGGTCCCTGTCGGCTCTGGATCTGTCAGTTCACTGTGCGTCCATCCTGCCACCCTCCAGCTCACCCTGCCTGTAGGAAACCGTTAAAGTGTCAGTGGCCCAGAGCGACATCTACTGTGTGAAGCACCACCTCCCCCCTCCCCGCCCGCCCTCTGCCAGCCCTTCCTAAATCATTCAGTTAGGACAGTAGCAGTGAATGACATTTCCCCCAGGCCCGGAGGATGCAGAGGTAACGCCAAGGTCTACACGGTAAACATCCAGTCCGATTAGCAATGATACTTCTGTCAGGAATCACTACACGGAGTGCATTACACACTTCAGAGCTTTAAATTCTGCTTTTGTTTCAAAGGTAGCACTTTGTTGTCCCTGGGCTGTGATTACCTTTCTGACTCTACTACACCAAACTTCCCAGAATCCAGCTCTCATGGTTGCAGTGAAAGCAGGGTGAGGAGTCAAAGTGAAAGTAAAGGCAGTAAGAGAAAATAGAATACCACACTGATGAGTTCCTGGCTGGGTGGATGACGCCTCTCTACATGGGGCATGGAAGCTAACCAGGAGGCCACTCAAGCAACAAAATATCAAAATAAAGAAATGACACAGTGATCATTTGAGAGCTTTTAAAAGTCTAGTGTTAGATGTAAGATGAAACTGTTCGTTAGATCTCATCACATTTTGGTCATTTCTAACCTGACATGCCAGATGGGTTTGTTTCACGCATCCGTCTGGAAAACCTCCCATAGACAGTGTTTGGGAAAGGGCAGAGGCTTTGAAAAAAACACTCAGAGGGTAATCAGATGAACGTTCTGTTTGTTACTAACCTTGCAAAGCAGATGGATTCGCCCGTTTCTGTGTTTCTCACTGGCAAATCCATCTTGCAAAGCTCCCGTCTGAACCACTTGGGTTGTTAAAAAGTGACAGGACCAATCAGCGATGAGGGGCCGTACTCAGCAGAGTCGTGACGTAAGCTAGCAGTGACAAGAGCCGGTGCGATTATGGCAGGAGAGATTAGCGTGGATGTTGTTATAGCACCAGTTTTATCAGATCTTGACGGCATTTCTTCGTTACAGGAAGAACAAAGAGCAGCAGTGAGCTGTTTTCTTTTCTTTCTCACTTCTTTAGGGAATGTCTTTGTTGTTTAGTTGCTGCTGAAATCAGTCGGTTTCCTAAAGTTTCTCTTCAAAATAAAAGTCTCCAACAGGCATTAGGATTGGAGGCTTTCATTGTGACAGGCTTGGCAGGAATTGAACGTGTGTATCGTCAGATACTTTACCAATCTTTTGCATCACAATGCTAACAGACATGAAGGATTAAACTGTTTCTGCTTTGAGAGAGACAAAGCCACAGCCCACCTCTTTAAATCATCCAGGACTACAGAAAAGTGAAATATGGATAAAAACACACCTTCAGCAGTGAGATGTTTGTTCCTGTGACAACTTGTTCCAGTGAAAACGAGATAAGTACTCTAGTAATTAGCCTGTTCCCTTACCTTACGGTGAGCTATGCTCACCAGTCAGCATTCAGCTGACTGTTAATGTTCAATAAAGGCAGTGACATCTTTATATCGTTATGTTGGTGGGGTAATTCTTATAGCTCCGCTTGACACCATGGAGTGCTAAATTTGCCCTGTGAAAATTAAACCTGGCTACGAGAGAGGTGAACAACTTTCTAACGGTATAAATCCAGATTTTAGTAACACATACAGTGTTTAACAAATTTATTAGACCACCCTAACTAACCCTAATTTACTGATTTACAAAAAAACTGAAAAAAAGTAAAGCACATTAGTATCTCTTGATTAATATGTCAAATTATAGTTATTTACTTGCATTCCTGAACAGAAAAATGAGTTTTAGTGGTTGAATGTTACGCTTGATTAATTTTTGACTTCTCAGAGAAGCCCAGTGAGCCGGCTCAAATTTGGGTGGATTCAGTTTGAAATCCCTCATTCCTGTTCAAAATGGTAAAACATGGAGAGCTCAGTGAAAAGGAAAGAGTCCGCATTAAAGCACTTCATGATGCCAGATGGTCTTTGAGACAAATATGACAGGTGGTCTTATAAATTTGTGAAGCACTGTAGATCTCAGTGTTTCACATTTACAAATTTATTCCATCATACCTATTGTGTTAAGACACACATTTTGATTTTTTAACTTTACAAGGACTTTAATTTGTGATTTGACAGCCCTCTACCTTGGATAATTCTGACTTTATGGCTGATAAGCAAATCTGCTATGGAAAAAAAAAAGGATTTATGTTTTCTAAATCTGAGCTGTAAGCGTGTCTGTCTTTTTAAAGTGTGTGTATGTTTGCATGTTGGTGTGTATAGGTGTGAGTGGTGGCGTGTAAAGAGTGTCGTTCAGGAAGAAGGCTGCTGGTCAGGGGAAGGAGGAGAGCTGAGCGGATGGTCGGCCTGTTGCTCACCATTCCTCTCGTAGCCAGGAACTCATCAGTCTGTCGTCACCTCCGTGAGTAGCCGTGGACACACACAGAGGCATACACACACACACACACACACACAGCTGGGCAGATCGAGATGGCAGGGGGACGGTGTGTACGTGACACACTGCTTGTCCAGCTTGTGGCAGAAAGGACAAAAGTTCTGCTCTGTGATATCCTCGGCCTGTTGGCAACCAAACACACCAAAACAAAAACCTGAGGAGGAAAGAAGGCACAGATTTTTTCTGACTGTCATTTAATCGCTCCTGCAGATCTCTGCTTTAGTATTTAAATGTCTGATAAGTAACACTGTTCAACACGGGCACTTTAATAGTCTGGTCCTATCAAAGAAGGAAGACAAGACCTTGATAGAGTTTTAAAAAAGTCTTTACACTTGACCAAATTAGACCAAAAAGGACCAAATCAAATCTCACAATTCTTTAGTAAGACAAATTGAACTGAATTAGACCAAACTTAAGGAATCTTAAAGGGATATTTCTTGATTTTTTAAGTTGGGTTGTATAAGGTACGTGGCTGTAATAGTGGCTTTAGCATCCAGTGATTTCTGTTAAAGTTGCTCCTATCAGTATAATGATACATTGTACAAGTTATCATACCTTACACAACTAATTTATAAAAAATACCAAGATATCCCTTTAAATCAGGAGTGTCAAACTCAATCACAGCAGGGGCCAGGTTCTGGATTCAGGTCTAACCTGAGGGCCTAACAGGGTCGCCTTGTAACCAGAAACTGTCAACCTCATTTCACCAGTAATTAAATATATATATGTGTATATATTTAAAAAGTTAAAAAGATAAGTTTAAAGGCTCATAATCTGGGAAAAGTATATTTATTAGTTCTAAAAGGTCAAAACATGAAATTAAAATTGAAAAAGAATAATTTTTAAAGGTAAATTTATTAGAAAGAAAGCCGAAATCATGAGTTTAAAAGGTCAAAATATAAAATATTATTTTATTGAAATTTATTGATTCAAAATTTTAAATTGTGAGTCTATAAGGTCAAACTATGGGATTATGAAGTCAAAGTTTGGAGTTGAATATGAGAAATATGAGAAAATATACAAAATAATTGGTAAAAAAGGTCAAAATATAAATTAAAAATTAGAATTTTGAATCTTAAAGCTCAAAATATGAAATAAGAAGTCAAAATTATGGGTTGAAATGCTCAAAATATGAAATGAAAAGTCAAAATCCTAAGTTTGAGTCCTAATTGTGAGATGTAAAATTGAAAATCTGAAATTAAAACACAAATAAATAACTTTCCCCACATTCCTGACTTCTTATCTCAGTATTTTTACTCCTTACTTTTTCAGATTTTATGACTTTACAAGGATATCTTAAATCATCAAGGATATGTTTACATTTTTATACGTGAGGAAATCTGCAGACCTCAGACTGATGGGCCAGTTAGAACAGAAATATGCTCTAAATGACAATGTGCAAATAACAAAGGCCCCTTTTAAGTAAACTTGAAAAATCACTTTACCTTAAAATGAATCCATGCAAGATGTTTGTTTATAACACCTGGTGTCTATTCTTTGTCGGTCTGTCTGCAGAAAAATGTTAGGGATAAACTGGAGTATTCCCACTTCTGCAGGCACCACCACACCACCAACAAGATGTCTTTGATTACTTTAATTATTCTTAAAACCCTCAATGTGTGCACAACGACAGAAAAGAGTTTCTACTCTGCAGGATGGTTTAACAAGTGCCAGCCTACTAAAGTTACGAACAAAAATAACGAAGAAATAAAACTGCCGTTTTGATTACTAGTGTGTTACATACTTACGTAATTCCTATGAAAAATGGCAGCCTTGAATATCTGATTTTTTTAATTGTCTTTGATTTTAGGCAGTCATTGAAGTCATGCAAGCCCTGACACACCTGACGTGGCACACGGCCTCTGAACCGGCATGCAGAGGAGCAAGGCACAGAGCTGCTGGGATCACAAGGTCTTGAAATAAAAGAAATTCTCATGAGATCAAGTGATAAAAAGAATGAATCTAGACAGCAACATGTGAACAGCAGCTTACACTGAAAAATAGTTCTAGTGGAAACAGTTTAATTAAGATTTTCCAGCAAAAATGAACAAGTTGTATAAACACAGTTCGTTTAAGCCAAATGTATTTACTCTAATGTTATATCAGCTTAATTTTGAATCATACCTTCTTCAGATTTACTCTGCATCTGATGACTTCAGCACTACAGAAGTGGAGCAATTTATCGATGTCACCTCACATTCAATGATGCAGTGGCAGATTAAGTTCAAGACATTCGCATGCTTGTTGGATTTGAGTGGAAATAGAGGCAGGAGAGCTCTGACCACATCCCTCCCTTTAGCAACATCTTACCAGTTTGAGATGGGTTCTTCTACGATTGCTCCAATCAAGACAAACAACATATTAAAGCTGGACATTCACAATGAACTGAGAATGGGAAAATCTTTAAAAAAAAATCTTCGAGTATTTTTTAAGGGAACTGTTCATCTACAAAGAGTCGGATTTTTAAAACTCTAAGGCGTTTGTTGGTATTTCTACAAAACTTTGAGGTTCTATGTTGCAGCAAATTAAGAAAAAGGAATTTATTAATAAGAATCCAGACTGATACTGTTTGTAGAGCATTTACATGTTTTGACTTGTTGATTTGTTTCTTTTGTTTTTTTTTGCGATCAAATTTTTATTATCAATTTCAAAGATATGCAGTTCATTGTAGTAACAACTGAATGATTCAAGTTGACGCATATTAAAATAAAACAGAGCAAAACAAACAAAATCAACAATGACGTCCCCCTCCTCCCTACCCAGATAGATCTCAATGAAATATTATAAAATATGATATGATAACAATGATAAATAGTAATGATAAATGGTGTACTAATAATAACAATAATAATTGCAATTTTTAATAATACCAGATTTTGGGCAGCTTCCTGTTCTACCATAGGTGCAACTACGTCCCCCCACTTGCATCCAGGGGCGTAAAGACATTGCAGCGGTATGCAAAGACTCTGCAGGTGGATCCTCACCTGTAGAGACCCACACACCACCGCCATGGCATGTTGATTTGTATGGTGGGAGTGGGGGGCATGAAAATGTTTTCTTCTGCAAAAGGGGGGGCTGGCAGAAAAAGTTAGGGAACCATAACTTAGAAACATCAGTTTACGTGTTCTTCATCCACTGTATTACTATCATACTTTAATCTTAAACATTTATTTCACTATATGTAGAAAGACTTGAATAACTGCAAGTGACAGTAACTGAAAGGCGCGCACTAAACCAGGAAGTCCTCTTCCTCCATGTTCAGGGAACCATCCATTGTGTACTGTGGTTGCTCCGCACAGGTGGGACTTCTCTAACTGAGTCAGTAACTTCACACATGGTGCAAAAGTGTCTCATAACCAAAGGCATTCTGGAAAACTCTGCAGATTAATAAGCTGACACACCAGATGGATCGGGGAAATCTCCCATAGACAGTGTTTGGGAAAGAGCAGAGGCTTTGAAAAAAACTCGGAGGGTGAATGGATGAGCATTCTGTCGGTCAAATCTTCATGAGCCAATCAGAACAACACGTTATGTCATAGCCACTACTGAGGAGAAACCCTATAGAGAACAGCATAACACGAATCATGGCGACTGTAGACATGTCAGTACACGACTGTTGTCGTTTTTGAAAAGAAAACAACACAATGCTGTTCTTTGTTCTTCTTTTACAAAGAAATATCGACAAGTTCTGATAAAACTTACGCTTTAGCAGCATCCACGCAAATGTCTTCCACCATAATTGCGCCGGCCTCCTGCCGCTGCCTGCTTACATCATGACTCCGCCACGCCCGAAAGTACTGCCCCTGAACGCTGATTGGTCCTGTCACTCTCTAACCAGGTCTAAACTGTTCAGATAGGACCTTTGCAAAATGGATTCACCTGTGAGAAACACAGAAACGGGCGAATCCATATTAAGGGATGATTGTCAAATAATTTGAGTCCTAATGACAAAAACTTACAGTGATTGAGCACTGTTCATTTCAAACTAAATACATATTCTATTTACTCAGAAAAATAAAGCTTAACTAGCAGTAATGAATTTTTATTTGACACAACTAAATTTAAAAATATAACAGTCTTTAACTAGTAAGTCTTAGAGTGAAAGACTCAAAAGCACATTTGTTTAAGAAAGTGCTCTTCCAGAGAGATTAGTTCATCTTCCTTTAAGTGTTTTAGTCGCTCCCACACAATAGCCCACAAAAGAACTCTACCACCACTAAGAAACAGAACTGGATTAGATTC